>NC_134542.1:3195000-3795000 GCF_050624435.1 Tenrec ecaudatus
TCTCTGGGTGGCCTTGGACCTCGGACGCTCCCACCTCTTCTGGTGAGTAGCCGCTCACTGGGTCTAATCTCCCTGGCTCTGTCGCTGTCCAAGAGGTGGGTCCAGTGAACCCTCCTCTGTGAGCTCACTCGCTCTCCACATTGGGCAGGACAGGTGGAAGGCTTTCCCAGCGTGGTTACATCCAGACTCTCAGATGATGCACAAAAAACGAATAAAAACCTAACAAACCAAAAACCCTAACAAGCCGCGCACACAACCAGCTGCTACCGAGGCCAGTCAGACTCGTGGCGACCCCCTAGGATGGAGGGGAAGGCCGGCCCCTGTGGGTTACCCAGACTGTAACTCTATGGGAGTAGAAAGCCTCATTGTTCTCCCAAGAATTGGCTGGTGGGTTTCAAACCGCTGACCTTGCTGTTAGCAGCCCACCCTGTCACCCACTATGCCACCAGTTAGAGACCACCCTTGAAAAAGAGCTCTAGGTGGTCCCTGCAGAGCGGACAGTTAGGGCAGGGTGATCTGAGGGCATCATTAGATGCCCACCCTGCCCTGCCCCAATGGCAGAATGAGATGCTGCCGCCCTTACGAGGGTCCGATCTCGTTCAGGGACTCGGGGGATGGGGTGGGGGGTGTGTGGGATAGGAGGGAAGGCCAGCATGGATCCCAGCCATCCCGGGGCCCAGGACAGGACAGGATGCGCAGTGACAGTGTGACCCCTGCCCATCCTGTGGTCGACCCAGGGCAGGGCAGGATGGTGAATGGATGAAGATTCTAGAAGTTTCTTTTGAAAGTGGCTAGACAGGCGCTCTGTGTGTCCCGTCCTTCCAGGAGCCCTGGTGGGCGTGAGAGTTCAGGCCAGGGCCTGTCTCTCCGAGGCTCACCAACACGGGCTTTTTACCTCGGATGGTTCACAGGTGACCACCTCCCCCCCCCCACACACACACCTCCTTGCTCTGTCCCTTGTGGGTTTGGTTGGCTAGGAAGGGTGAGCATTTCATGCGTGTATTGTCCCCACCAGGTGTCTGCATGACCTCTCTGTGGACCTCCACCAGGCCCCCCTTCCCGTCACCCCCAGAGGGGGATCCCTGGGAGGCTGTGTAAGCCTCTGGCCACGAGATGGCGCTCCGGCACCGCTAAAGTGAACCCCCTACTGGTGCTCTGCTCAGCCGGCCCAGGGAGGGGACATTTACTCCTGGGTCACACACTCACAGGCATTCTGAGGAGTCGAGGGATGATGGGATGCTTAGAGGATGTCCCCCATCTGACTGCCTGAAGTCCCCCATCCCTGCCAGCTCAGGTATCCCATGCTATGGTTTATGATGAACGTCTGTTTATATGAAACTTAGATCATGTATGTGAAAAGGTGAACATGAAAGCACACGACCCATCCTCACTGACTGTGGCGTATGGATGTGCCACAGGCTCTGGTCAGCTGCCCCACAGGGGGTGCGGGGCTCTGCCTGGGCTGGGGGTGTCCTTCAAGGGCCACGTCCAGTGATGCAATGGAGGTCCTGGTGAGCACCAGACCATATCTCCATCTGCTCACACAGGACCGGGAGAAGTTGGGGTGGGGCGCACGTGAGGCCCCAGGTAGGGTCAAGGTCTGAATGTGGGGAGCTGGGAAGGGGCCGGACCGACCCGGGTGCAAGATGAATGTGCCAAATTCCCACTTTCCCAAACATGCAGACATGTGTGGGTTGCAGATTCGCTGCCCTGGCCCCAGGAGACCCTTTGTCCTAGGGACATGGCCCAGGCAGCAGGGCACAGGCACAGGGTCACAGACAGGGGAGAAGGCACAGGGGTGACATGGACAAGTGAGGCCTGGCGTACAGTGCTCAGGCTGTACAATTCTGGCTGCCAGCCACCGGGGACAGCGTCCAGGGCAGAGCCTCCTCTCCTCCGGGGCCACCCTCTGTGTGGCCTCTGACCTGTGGCTGGTGCTGGAGCCTGCCGGTCACACTCCATCCCCATGCCCAGCCACAAAGATGGAGGACAGGTCCCCTGCAAGCTGAATGTCACCAAGCAGCATCCTGCTCAGCTGCCACTCAGCCTTGGTCCTTCACCCTCCCCTACCTGGCCCGGCCCTGCGCCCGTAGACGGACTGTCTAAGGGTGGGCGTTATCCTCCACCAGGGCTTGCTCTGCCCTGATGAAGCTGACCTATGTGAAAAGCACCCCTTGCCCAATTCCCCCCTCCTTACCCCCCTGTGCTTGGCCCACCCTGACTTGGCCTGAGTGGGTGGCTTGGCCACTAGATCTGCTCTCACTGGCTGACACCCTCTGGCCCCTGTGGAGGATGGTCAGCTGGGTGTGGGGGCCTGAGAGTGTGGTTGGCCTGGACCCAAGATGGCGGACACCATTGGGTGGACCGTCCCTGGCCGTCTCCGTGCCTGTGCCCGGTCCCAGTGGTGCCTGGGGGAGAAGCTTCATGCTCAGGATCCCCTCCCCCAGCTCGGCCGGTAATGCAGCTGTGTGGGGTTCAATGTGGAAACTGAGGCACCAGGAAGTCAATGAGCATTGGAACTGGGCCCTGATGACAAAGCCTGCCGCTCAGACACCCGGTGGCAGGGGCTGTGGGGACCGCCATGGCCAGGCTTTGAGCTCCATCCACTCAGCCACCTCCTCCTTGGGAAATGGATCTGTTGCTTCTTTTAGGAGTAACAGGGCCCCCCCACTCCTGTGGGGTCCTCGAGCAGCCAGGGAGGCCCCCAGTGTAGGTTTCCTTTGGAGTTGAGTCCACTCAGAAGCCCTGGGGGCCCATATGGGTACATGTGCCAGGCTCATGAAAATACTGAGGGTTCGAGGCCCCCTCCCCAGTTTTGCCTCAGAAGAAAGGCCTGGCCATTGAGTTCTGAACATCCAGCCACTGAAGACCTTGCAGAGCCCAATCTACTCAGACACGCTCAGGGCCACGATCTGGCTGATGCACCTGTCTGCCAACCCAAGTTAGGAGCCCTGGCAGCTCAGCAGGCTATATGCTGGGCTGCTCACAGAAAGGTCAGCAGTTGGAACCCACCCACTGCTCCTGGGGAGAAAGAAGAGGCTGTCTGCTCCGGTACCGAGTTACAGCCTCAGAGATCCACGGGGCATCCTGCCCTGCCCTTCAGGGCCACTGTTGGGTCCATTCGACTCAGTGAGCTTGGTATTTTGTATCCGCACAAGGTTAACCTTGGACTTCCCCCAGGACCCCACTGCATGAAGCTGAGGGTCACTGACCTGGATAGGTCTTCAACCTGGGGTTTGTGACCCGTTTGGGGCTCGAAGGACTCTTTCACAGGGGTCACCCAATTCATAACAGTAGCAATACGACAGTGATGAAGTAGCCATGAAAATCATTTTATAGTTGGGGTCCCCCACATGAGGCACGGTATGAAAGGGTCGGGCACGAGGAGGGTGAGAGCCCCTGACCCCAGGGCACCAATCTCCCAGGACAGCTGCCCAGGTGGAGGTTGTCTGGGCAGCAGTGTTTACCAGCATCCACACGAAGCACCTCCATGCAGGCTGCAGCGTTTCAGGCCGCAGCATTTATTGGGGTTGGAGGGGAAGCAGGTGGGGGAGGGGGAGGAGGTCACCCGGCTACTTTATTGAAGAGCTGGACCATCCCCTCTCCCTCGGGGACCCGGAGCCTCCGGCCCGGGGGAAGCAGGCTGCCTGTTGCCGGGGATCCAGCCTCCAGTGCTGTCCACCTCCGGCCAAATCGGCCCACGGGCCTGATGCCCCGGCCTGTGTACCAGGCGGGGTTGATGGCAGGGGCTGTGGGGGAAGACAGACAGGTGTGGGCAGGTGTCCTCGAGCAGCAGGCCCGGCCGTGGGAAACAAAGGGAGACAGGAACTCAGACAGACTCCAGGGCAGCTTCCCGTCTCCTTGGCTGCTCTCCAGGTTGTGTGGGCAGTGTCCCCCCGGACATTGGGCCAGGCATGGACAGGGACCAGGGCAGTGGGGCCCACCCGGTATGCAGCGACCCCCAGAACTGGGAGTGCTAGCCAAGATGGCCTCCCCCCTCACTCCATGGTGAGGCCCTGTGGAGCTTCCAGGGGTTGGGGGTCTGCAGGGTGGTGGGCAGCACTCACTGCGCGCCTCCATGGAGTGTGGGTGGGCTCGGCTTGCAGACCCCTGCAGGGTCAGACACAGCAGCAGCAGGCACAGGAGCCAGGCTGGCAGCACCTTCATTGTCCTGGGTCTTTGGGTGAGGCCTGCCTCCTGGGAACCCTGCTTGGGAGGGTACAGCCTGAGGACAGAGGGCAGAGCACTGCTGATGCATGCCCACACGGGGCAGGGGGCAGGCTGGCATGAGCCTGTGTGTAAGTGACAGTACGTGTGTACATGTTAGATTGCAGACATATGTGCATAGACGGAAGAGTGTGTGTGTGCCTATGGGGTAGAGAGTGTACATGTGTGTGCATGTACATGCGAGTGTGTGTTTGGATATGTATTTGGTGTGTCTACACCTAAGAGCATATGTGTATTGGAGTGTACGTGCATTCATGCATGCACATTTGGGTACATAGACTAAGTGTGTGAATACATGCATGCACGTGTGAGAAAGTCTATGTCAGTCCATGTGTGTATCCTGTGTGCATACAGTCTCCTACCAAGCCACCTGCAGGGGCACCCCACACCTGAGTGGGGTCGGGGTCTCTTCCCTGACATGCAGAGAATGTCCCAGAATGGGGGAGCTGTATGTTTGCTTTCGGGTGAGTCTGTTTTGGGGACCCCCAGGTGAGCCCATCCGAGGAGACCCTCAGCAGCCCATAGCTCCTGACCCCAGGGTCTGCTTTCCTGGGTGTTGGGCTTCCCATCTGCACTGAGGGTGCCCTGGGGAACCACCCTGACCCTCACAGTGGCTGCCTTCCCTGTCCCCGACCCTCGCCCAGGGGTGGCTCTGTACCCCAGCTACTCACCTGGTTCTGGGGGTCAGATGAGAGGAGCTGCGAGGTGGCTGATGGCGAGTTAGGCCCGGGTGGTGCACACCCCTTTTTATAGTCCCCCAGGAGTGGACCAATCCCCGCCTCCGCAGCCCCCCGTCTGTCACCGCCTGTCCTTAATGGTGCCACCTCCCTCCCAGAGTGGGGACTGGGGAGCCCGTTTTCACCTCCTGTCTTCTTTCTGTTCTCTTTTATTTGGTAAATATGCTCATCAGGGACATGACTTGTCCCTTCCCGGGTGGTCTAATCTCATTGAGGCCAAGTGCTTTTAAACCCAGTTAGCACTGGCTTTGGGCAAAGCACCCAGTGCCCATTAAGTCCGTCTCGCCGTAAAGGCCACCCGCCTGCACCCTCCAGATCCCAGACATGCTGTTTCATTCTTTTCTGGACCTTTCTTGGTCCTGGGTGGCACCCTCAGAAGGTGAACTGTCTCTCTGTCACCACCACTTCATGTCAAGAGGGGCAAACCTCCCTGGGCGGTCACCCAACCCCCAAGCATCGCTCAGAACCCACAGGTCTACTAGGATGATAAGGTGATGTGATCGTTTGGAACCATTTTAGACATGCTCAGTGGTTTTCTTATGATTGCCACTGGGTTGTGCAGCCATCCGTGTCCCCGGTCCCAGGATGTGTCCACCCCCAGAGAAAGCAGGTGTCTGTCAGGCATCTACTCTTATCCCCCTTCCCCTCCCGCTGCCCCGAGGCCCTGGCGATGACGATTTGGCCTCTCATGAAGAGATGTGTCTGTCACGGGACACAAATGCTGCTGTTCGGCGCCATCGGGTCAGTGCTGGCTCCTCGTGACCTGCCGGGTGGCACAGCAGCGGAAACACCGCCCGGCCCTGCACCCGCCTCATGGCTGCTCTCGTCCAGGGCCTCCTCTTTGTCGCTGCCCCTCCACTTGACCAACCAGGATGTCCTTCTCCAGGGACTGGTCTCTCCTGACACCAGGTCCGAAGTCTGTAAGATGAAGTCTCACCATGCTCGCCTCGAAGGAGCTCTCTGGCTGCGCTTCTTCCAGGACAGTCTGCTTGTCCCTTCAGCAGGCCCAAGGTGATTCATGTGGATGGACGCACACAGCATGTGCCTGCGGTGCCCAGCTTTTTAAAAATTTAGCAGAATGTTTGAAAGTTCCTATTACAGATTCGATGAAACTCACTTAATGTCTATTATAAAAGCAGTCCCTAAACATGTTTGGACGGAGCTCTGGCGCTATAGTGCTTACCCATTGGGCTGCGATCCACAGGGTCAACGGTTCGAAACCACCAGCTGCTCCTCGGGAGAAAAGAGGAGACTTTCTACTCCCGTACAAAGTGACAGACTCAGAAACCCACAGGGGCAGTTCTACCCTGTCCTTTAGGGTCGCTGTGAGTCGGAACTGACGATGGCGGTGAGTGAGAAGTGGTTTGGAAAGATGCAGAGCAGCCAGGACAGCTGGCAACAATCCCTGGCAGTGTCCCGGAGGCCATGGCTTCTCCGGCTCCATTGCTTTCTCCCAGAGGGCCTCCCACGTTTGACCCGGGGTGGGGCTCCATCCCTCAGATGGTCTTGCACCTCGTTTTTTTCACGCGAAGCCCTCACCCTCTGTCCTCAGAGGCACTGCTGTGCCGCACGAACCACCGCACCGTAAGCTGTTATGTAGTTTGTCACTGGAACCTAAAGAGCTCCTCGTTTGAGCATTTGTGTTCGTGTTGCTGCTTGCTGCCTTGGAGGGCGCCCCTGGCGCCCGGCAGTTCCATGGACAATGCATGCCCCAGCCCATGGTGCTGACGAAGGAGACGGAGTGTACCATGGACCGTCCAAAGAACTGTCCAGTCTGTCCTGGAAGAAGTACGGCCAGAACGTGCCTTCCTTTGGACGTGTCATCAGCAGAGACCAGTCCGGACGGCCTTTGGTCCTGTTTGTTGTACACGGGGGTGCTGGGAGAGGAACTGACATGATGGTGCCTGATGAAACAACAACAATAACCACAACACCAATGACAACAGCAGCAGCAACAGCAACCACAACCACAACAGCAACAACAGCCGCCTCCTCCTGATTGGTGGGGCTCTGGCTGGTGTGAGGATCCTCTCTTCCTCGCCTGTCTTGGTCTGTGAGCTCTGCTCAAACCCGTTTAGCAGCCCACTGACAGATGGTGCTGGTTCCGTGTGGGACGGGCGAGCTGGCAGAGAATGGGACCCAGCAGGGGTTCTATACCACCCGCTATGCACCCCGGCCCTGACTCTGACCAGCACTGAGTACCACCGACGGGTGGGGGCAGGGGGGGCACTCTGAAAGAAGAGATCAACAGGCCCCGTCTGACCATGGACGCTGTCTACTCCAGAAGGGGGGCTTGCTGCGCCTGCTTTATCTCTGTTCAGAGATGTGCTCGGGGCCACTGGGACCCTGTGTCTTCTTTGACGCCGAGGGACTTGTGTCGACTTTAATTTACTTTGTGACCAAGGAGGAAGCGCACAGAACAAAAGAAGCAGATGCCTTTGATTTGTCTCAGAACCTTTTAATTTTTGTACTGAGCACTGAGTGGGAGTGCCAGCTGTTCTGTCCAGCCTGGCATAAACCAGTGTCCATCTCGCCAAGCCATGCTTGTGTTTGGATCTGCCGTGGGGGCCCCCCTTCCCGAGGCTGTGACCCAGGAACTTGTCCTGAAGTTCCCGAGGGAGTAACCAGGTCCACATGCTGGGCTCTGGTCAGCAGGTGTCCTCAAAGAAGTGTTATTGGCAAAGCCCACTGTCATTTCATTAAACAAAACTGTCACATCAAACAAACAAATAAACAAACAAAAGACACTGACTGATTTGAGCAAGAAGAGCTGATCCCAAAATCACTTTAGAAAGAGAGTATAGACAAAGCCCACACCGTGTTGGTTCTGGCTCACGGCAGCCCCAGGTGCGGGCCAGAGCTGGGCTCACAGGGTTATAGGCTGGGACCTGTTGGAAGCAGGTTGCCAGGTTTGCCTCCCAAAGTTCCTCTGGGTGGGTTTGAACTGTCAGCCTTGCAACTTGTAGTCGAGTATGTACCACTCGCACCATCAGGGACTTGTGGGAAGGCCCAGAGGAATAGCAAGATGCCACCCGACTCCAGCTGGTCACCTGGGAGCAACTGCTGTGTCACCCTCAGCAACCTCCTGTGCAAAACAGCAGACAGGTGGACTGAGCCGGTGACTACAGGCGAGGCACAGCAGGTGCGCCTAGGTGCGCTGCGGTGACTGGGTGGGGCTCCAAAAGCATCTCTGGGGAGCTTCCGTCAGCCCCAGGACCCAGGGGGACTGTGTGGCGCCCATCCGTCTGAGGAGCTAAGACCAGAGGGCGTCTATAGCTCTGAGGACGGGGGCTGCTGGTTCCCCTCATGGCTGACATCCCAAGCTGGTCCTGGGAGTCTTTTCCAGGGTCCCCCAGGGCCTGTCTGCCACCTGGAGCCCTCATCTGCCTCCACCTGCCTGCCCCCCTAGGTGCTCCCTGCAGCCTGGGCACTCTGCCCTGGAAGGGGTGCTTTCCCCTGAGCACAGGCGTGGGGCCTGAGAGTGTCCGTGCCCCTTGTTAGTTAGCTCTCAGGCCTTTGACTTGGTGCCCAGATTTCCTCCCTAAGGGCACCGTCCAGATGCCCCTCTGGTGGGCACGGTCACATTAGACCCACACATTAGACCCACGGGGGCCTTGACTGGGCTGCCCTGGCCTGTTGAGTTCATGAAGGCCACACCAGGCAGTGCAGTGGGAGGAGGTCCTGGGGGTTTCAGGGAGCAGGCTGGCTAGAGGGGCCCCGGGAGCTGGAGGTCTGAGTGTTGTGGGCATCCCTCAGGGGGTGTCCATCGGGAGTGGAGTTTCTCTTTCCATCCTGGATGGAGAACAGATGGGGATCAGGGGTGGGGTGGCAGGGGCATCTTTGTTGCGTTGTCTTGTCCCCATGAGTCTCCCCTTCAGGGCTGGTGGGTCATCACGGGCTTCTGTGAAATAACGTGCACATGAGTGAGCATGCTCACAATATGCAATCACACATGATCGTAAACACGGATAACTGTGTAGTTGTAACACACGTACATGAGTGTGCATGCCAACACAAACACAGGAGCACACACATGGCACACACATGACACAGAGATGATTAAAATGTGTAGGTATGCATACACATGTACATGAGTGTGCATGCCTACACAAACACAGGTGAACACAAGACACATAGTGAATGCACACACAAGATTGTAAACTCAGATAAACACCTGTAGGTGTGCAACACACACACACATGCAAGTGCACACTAGGCACACATATGAAAACACAGACCCATGTCAGGGTGCACTTAGAGACACATGTGACTGTGCACACAGGTATATGCACACGTAGCTACACCCATGTGGGCATGTACAGAGATACACACGCTAGTGCACATGCAGCCACGCACATGTGTGCATACAGGAGCCGGCACATGCAGAAGTGTACTCAGACAAAAGCAGTACAAATTTGATAAATACACATGTGTACTGATATATATTTGTGTGTACACGTGGATGTGTACACGGACATACACGTGTAAGTGCACATACGGGTTCCATGAGCACATTCACACAGATGCAGCTTTGCCCAGTGCCCTTGTCCCCTGGGCGGGATCTGCAGAGCTCCTCCGGGATGCTACAGCCCCCAGTTCACCGTCATTCTCACACAGGAGTCAGCTGCTTGGTGAGGGGTGGTGGCGTCCTGGGGGTCTTGGGGCTGTCCCCTTTCTTGGATCTGCGATGTGCCCCCTCCCCCCAGGGACAGGAGGCCCATAGGAAGCACCGTGTTGGTGCCTGGTTTAGCAATTCTCAGGACCCCAGATCTGGATTCGCTAAGAGCTATTTCCTGCTTGCCTTCCGGTTCACGGTTTGCTTTGCTTCCCGGGGGGTTGGTTTGTGGCACTGGGTCCCAGGCTCCTGTGCTCTGCAGGCTTTCCCACAAAGGTGCTAACCTGACAGGCCACAGAACCCACAGAGCCGTCCACAAATGAGGTGTTAACGTTACCGCAAAGACCAGGCCAGCGGTCCCCTTCCTCCCGTTGGGGTTTCTCTGCGTCAGGGAGCCTCGGTACACCGACTTCCGGTCAAAGGCTTCTGCGCTGCTGCCTTTCAGGAGACCAGAAGAGGGGTCTGAGAATTACTTGCGTCCCCCAAACCACTTCCCCCAAATCAGTGCCCCAGACCAGTGCCCCAAACCAGTCCCCCAGACCAGTGCCCCAAACCACGTCCCCCAGGCCAATGGCCAGACTAGTCCCCCAGGCCAGTGGCCAGACTAGTCCCCCAGACCAGTGCCCAGACTAGTCCCCCAGGCCAGTGGCCAGTCTTCACAGTGTGTCCATTCAAAACAGAACAGAACAAAAGCATTTAGCAGCGCTGCACACGCGCGGTCCGGTCAGTTTCTCATTTGAACATCTTTGTGCGAGCTGAGGGAAAGTTGGGGCACAAAGCAGACTGGCTTTCTACTCACCAATCGCACACAGGTTTTTCACGTCCCTGAGTGCAGTCCCCTGGGCACTGCACCCCACCCCTCTCCCTCTTTGGTTCCGGGCCCACTCCTCCTGCCTCTGGACCGCGCTTCTCTGGAGAAGGAGGCCAGCAGCTGCAGCTGCTCCCAGGAATCCTCGCAGGGCCAGGCAGTGGGAGACTTTGCCACCTTGGAGTTTGGGGGGTCTCTCTCCCTCTTTCCCCCTTACTCTGTGACATGATGGCAGGCCAGGGGTCTGGGACCTTGGTCCATCTGAAGAGATGGCTTCTCCTGGGCCATGGCTACCCGGCTGGTGCATCTGGTCTCAGATCCTCGCTTCCCACTTCCAACTGCCATTCTCCCTCCAATTTGGGCTCTCATGCTCAGACCCCACCTGGCATGTGGCCTGGGAGCTGCTCTCCAGAGGGGAGGGTGTGCCCAGCCCTTGCCAGCTCATTGGCAGCATGGGGATATTTGTGGTTGTGATTCTTGTTAGGCGCAGCAAGCTCCAGCTCACAGCCTGGCTCTGGTGTAGACAGGTGTGTGTGGGGAGGTGTGTGTCTGCTCTGATGTAGACAGGTGTGTGGCGGAGGTGGGTGTCACTGAGATGTGGACCAGCCTGTCCATGGGCATGGAGCAGAGGCAGACTGGGGTGGGGTGAGCAGACAGATGGTTAAGGGTCTGCAGGCAGGTGGGAGCCAGCGATGGCTTGTGAGCAGAGGCAGTGCACGGAGAGGGCCACCTTTGAGGCAGTGGGTCTGATGGACTTTCACAGAGGTGGTCAGAGCTCAGACACCGCGGGGGACAGATGTGACAATTATGTGGGGCCTGGAAAGAGGTCTGCGGCCGAGGGCCAGCTGTGCCCTGGGGTAGGGCTGCTCCCCTCCGCTCCGTGTCCAGCTGTCTGTCAGGGGGTGGCTGAGTGCGATGGGACCACAGGACAACATGCATCCAGGGCTGAGTCACCGTCCTCGGCTCCCTGAGATGAGCGGGCGAGCAGGCTCCGACTCCCGTGGGCCTGTGTCACAGTGCAGAATGGGCCTTCAGGAGGCCTCTGGACTCGATCCCTACAGATGTGGATCTGTAGGCCTTTCTTGGACAGCGGGTGGGGGTGTCGTACTGCTGACCTTCAGGTTAGACATCTAGCACGCCAGGTTTTTGTCTCACCAGGGCCCTCACGGGAACAGCAAGGACAGCCGGACTCTGTCCTGCCCGCTGTGTATGAAGCCGAAGGCCATGTAGGGCTGTGTACCGTTTCTGGAGGATTTACATTGGACCTACTACCACCACCCTTGTCTGTGCAAAGCAGCAAACTCCATTGATGCCCAGATCACTGTCCCCCCCGCCCCTGTGCCCAGGTCCCTGCGGGGCTGGGGTTGCACCACGAGGGGCCTGATTTCAGGGACAGGAGACGAGGGACCCAGGCCCGCAGATACCTCCACTCCCCTGAGCCCCTCCCCCCGGCGACTTGTACCTAGGCTTCTTGGAGGCTGACCGAATTTCCTCTCCAGAAGGTGCGGCATCTCCGTGACCTGGGAAGGAAGAGGCCATGGCGTCAGGCACACTTAGGCCTCACCTGGAACCTCCCTCCCCATCCAGGCTCAAAGCAGCCAGGCCAGCCACCTTCCTTCCTCTACCAACACCTGGACCTCCAACCAGCACCAGGCGGCTAGTCCCCAGGCCAGCAACTGTAGCTGGCCTGCTGCTCCCTGGGAGGAGGAAGAGGCTGTCTGCTTCCACGAGGAGTGGCGGCCTCGGAAACCCTGTGGCAGGGCAACTCTGTCCATGGTTGTCAATTTGAGAGGGTTAAGAGTGAAGGGGTGGAGTCTAGCCTGCCAGTGAGGCCTCTGTGTGGGCAGGGCCTTCTCCTGTGGATTCTGGGAACTCCTGCATCCCTCCTTGGAGAAGGGAGACACCCTCTCTCTCTGCTCAGTCCCTATGAGACACGTTAGCTGACAAGACACATGGAGCTCCTAGAGCCCTGGGAGCTGAAGAAGCCATGTGGAGACCCTTGCCAGCACTGAGATGCTTACAATGCCACTGGATCCACAAGACTTCCCACCCACTGCCTTGTGATCTTCCTGCGTTCACCATCATTGCATGTGTTTTTTGAGTCTGAAGAGGACTTTGTAGATTGGTATCGGATTTATGGGCTAATATTGGACTTATGGACTTGATCTGGACTGGGATGTACAATTGCTCTTTATATCAAGCTCTTTCTTATACACATGAGTGTCTATGAATTTGTTTCTCTCGTCTACCCAGACTCGCACACTGTCCTACAGGGTTGCTGTGAGTCAGAGCTGACTAGATGGTGGTGGGTTTGGCTTGGTTTGAGCCCCATGAAAATGCGTGTGACCAGTGAATTCCACGGCAAAGTTCTGCCAAGACCAGCCCTCAATGCAGCGTCTGGTGGAAGGATCTCTGATGTTAGCACCACAGACCTGAGTTCACGCCCACCTCTCACCTCTGAGAACTTCAGTCTCCTGTCCAGGGCAATGGGTCCCTAGGTCTCTTCACAGGGGTCTGAGGAGACTGGCTGATGTATTTTTCTATAGACTCATTTCCTTGAGACAGGACAACTGTTCCCCATTTCACCCTTTCTGGGGTGACCCCTTAGAGATGCTGCCTAACGCCTGGTTCCTAGGATTTCCATGGTTGGTTATGGGGTGCACTGTGGCTCACTCATGGGGGGTGGTACCAGTGTCAGGGGACCTGGACTGAGACCCAAGTCCATCACCTACCTCCAGCTTTTAGGAAGCACCTATAGCAGGTGCAGCTGCTTCTGGGGTGACTGGGCATGGAGACCCCTAGTTGGATCAATGCTCAGGTGACCTCAGCGGCACCCTCTCCTTGTGTACCCCAACTTGGCTAACTGGCTGCCATCTTCCTGCCTTTCAGTGCTCTTCATCGTGTTTGGGTGTAGGGGCTTCTGGGAGTGCCACTCCCACGGGTAGGCTGACCCTGCCGTGCAGGGAGGATCAGAGCAAGGGGAACTGTCTGGTGGGACTGACCGGGACTGGGGCGTCTGTGCCCCTTGTCTCAGGGTGGACAGGCTCAGTTAGCTCCCCTGGGGGACAGAACCCAACTTCCCTTTGGGCCATGGGGGATGTCAGACCTGGCTCGATTCTGCCCCTCCCTGCCCCTTGCCCTTTTTCTGTGAGGTTTTGCCAGGGACTCCCGCTGCCCCCACCTCCTGCCACCAGGACTGCCAGGTTCTGAAGCCCCGGCATCTCAGGGTCACTCCTAATGTGGGGGGGCTGCCTCCTTCATCAGTGTTGTGCAGTCTCTCTCTCCCACTCAGCTGGGGTCACACTCACCTTGACCTCTTCGCCTGGAGGCTCTGGATTGGGGTGCTTAGGGCTCGAGCCCGCCCTCCCAGCAAGTCGGGGAAGGAATATCTGCCGGGCAAGGAGAGGTCTCAGGGTCAGTCTCTTCAAGTCCTTGGCCAAGGGCATCTCCCCACCCCCTCTCCACTGCCAGGGCCTGGGGTTGCCAGTTTAGGGAAAGAAAATACAGAACATTTCATGACATTGAATACAGAGATGGAGGACCTCTCTCTCTCTCTCTCTATCTTTTAAAGTATAAGCATCTCCCAAAGGTTGCATGAGACCTTCTGGAAAATTCTCCCCTGTGTATGGGAAATTCAGATCCAATGATTCCTCTGTGTTTTACCAAACAGCCCAGCCTGTGAATCTCTTTATTTGTCTGATGCAGTTCTTTGTCCATATGGTGCTTTTAAAAAATATTAATTTTTTGGACATTTTTTATAGTGGAATGGGGGGGTGTTACATTTCAGACAATCACCTCTGTACCCAATCACCTCTGTATCCAACTGTTCGAACCCCCATCAAACCACTCCTCCATATCCCCCCGTCTTTTGCGGACCTTTGGCCCAAGTCAAATCCCCCCCACCCCCCCCACCCCCAGCTTGTTACTTCATCTGCCCTCCTGAGCCTCCCCCTTTCTGTAACCTCCGAAGTCTGTTTCCGTTGGTACAGTCTTTTTCTGGCTCCCATCCCTATCTGTGCTCTGACTCCTCTTCTTGATGGAATCACCTCATCAGCATCATGTTCTCCGGGTCCCTTCACCTCATCCATGTGGTTCTGGGAAGAGCCTGACGGGGATCAGGGGCCCAGGGGCCCCAGGCAGCTCCCTCTGCATTCATGTCACCGATGCGTGTTGATTCCATGTGTGGCAGCCCTCTGGGACAGACTAGAACTGCCTCACGGGCTCCAAGGCTCCCTTTACGGGGGCGGACTGCCTCATCTGTAATCCACAGGGCAGCTCCAACCACTGGCCGGTCAGTTTTCGGCCAAGCACGGCGGCCACAGCCCTTCCCAGGCTCCCGATTCCTGCCTCTCCCCGGGCTGAGTGACGCTCGCGGAGCCTCCTGCGGAGACCTTGCTGCCACGTCTGGGCCCACTCACCGGGATGTTGGACTTCCTCCGCGGCTTTTCGGGACGCCTCACTGTGAGCCCCGCGGCCCGCAGGGCTGCGATCCTGGACTCAATATCGGAAACCTGCGAGGAGAGCAGACAGACAGATGGGAGGATGAACTGGTAGGAGGCTCTGTGACTGAACAGACAGAGCAGCTGCACCCCCCGCCGCCCGCTCACGGGACCAAATCTACGTATGGTGTCCTTTCTGATGAGTGTCCATGCTTCGGGGCTTCGGGGTGGGCCCCTCCATCCTCCGTGGTCATTCCTACCTGACCACTCCCCAGGCGCAAGGATCAAGGGGTACGGGCGGGCCCAGGGATTGAGGGAGGGGCAGTGATTCAGGGAGGAGTCGTGCTGGGCCTGAGGGTGGGCTCTTCCTTGTGAGCAAAGGCTTGGTGGGTTCCAGCTCTGCTTTCCTGGCGCCATTTCCAACCAGGCCTGCATGTGGCACGAGGCCCCCCCCCCACCTCCATCTCTGCCCCACCCCTTACCCTCCCAGCACAGAGGACACCACAAACATGGAGACCAGGCTTCGCTCCCTCAGTTCAAATCCCTCCAGTTCTTCCCCTGGCCTCTGGACCCCTGGGATGACCCTTTGCCCCACTAGAGTCTGTCACAGGGTCACTCAGGGAGTGGATCGGGGGCCCACAAAACCCCAGATGCATTTCCTGCCTGCCGGAGGAGCCCGCGGGGCCCACAGGGAGGGGGCCGTAGGGTGGTGTTTTTGAGGCGTTGGCTGCCATCCCCGGGATACCTCACTCTCAGCCTGCTGGACTTGGGAGGCCGTCACGGCCACTCGGTCCTCCAGCTCTGACAGCTCCTTGTCTGTCATCTTGGCAGGCGGGACGTGATCCTGGGGACCCTGCGGGTCTGTCTCCCATCTGTCTGTCACTCCTGCAGCTGCATACACCTGGGGTGGGAAAGAGCATGCCTGACCACCAGTCGCAGGGGCTTCAGGGTCCTCACGACCCCTTTCAGTTCCCAGAGCTGCCAGTCAGCTGCCTGGCCAGCACTGGCCACCTGGGGCCCTTGCTCTGCCCCCCAGTGCCAAAGGCTGGCAGCCCTGCATGGATGGAGCTGCACACTTCATGTGTGCTAGGACCCCTATCCCAGCCCTGTTGAGGTGATCTTAGCTAAGGCAGGCACATTCATCCTAGGGGGGGACATTCAGGTACCCGGGACCCCCACACCCACCCTGGGAAGCACCCCTGAAAGGAATTCCGAGGTCCAGGCCCTGGCTTGGACGGCCACCCTCCGGGAAGTAGCTGCTCTTCACAGTCGCTAAGAGAGCGGGGTCTGTCACAGTTGCTCTGGGGACTCGGCGGGGACTCAGGGGGCTGTGTGGCTTTCACAAAGCCCTGGAGGCTGGCCTTGGATAAAGGTGGACTTTTCTGCCCCTGTGTAGAACGACCATCTCAGACACCCACAGGGGAAGTTCTGCCCTGTCCTGTAGGGACTCTGTGAGTCAGAACAGACTCGATGGCAGGGAGGTTTTCAGCTTGTTTGGTTCTGGGGGCTGGCTGCAGGGACACCTGCTCCTCCCTTCCTGCCTTTTAAGGGCTGCCTCACCTTCGGGGTTGTGCCCTGGAGACCCCTGATGGAGGTGCTTCTGTCTGACCCCGCCGCTGCCCAGGCCTGGCCCTCCTCTTCCTCAGATGAGGTGCTCTGGTCACTGACGTGGCTGGTCAGTGCTTCCAGCTTCCTCCTCAGCACCTCTTCTACCAGGTCAGCATCCATGGGTTCGCTGGCTACGAGGGTCTGGAACAAGGGCACCTGTGAATGTGCGTCCCATGGCCAAGGCTGCCAGGCAAACTCCCCTTACCACGGGCTCTGGGCACACTGTGAACATGGCACCCTCCCCAGCCCTCGCCCATCCTTGCCTGTTCTCTTCACCCCACCTACATTGTACTTTGGGGCATTTCTTGCTCATACCAGAGGGCCCTTCTGTCAGATGAGAGAACCCCCTAATGGAAACCTCACCAGACACAGTTGTGAAGGAGACAGGATGGTATTGGTTCATGCATCCATCCACTCACCCAAACATCCATCCATCCACCTATCCATCCATCCATCCATCCATTTAGTCATATATTCACACCACATTTTGGTGACCCCATGGAACCCATGGTCCTCATGGGACTGACTACCCCGAGAATGTCACCCTCTCCTGCCCCCACTTCCTTCCAGAATGGGTCAGTCACCCAGGTGACAGTGGAGAGCTGAGTGGAAAGACACCAGGAAAGCATCACAGCCCTCCGGTGCCCTTCCTATGAGCATCTGCCTCCCCACCACCGTCTCCCACCAGCACCCAGCCCAACTCTGCCTCACCAGCATTGCCCTGCCCCATCCCGCTCTCCTGGGAGCCCAGCTTCTGCCCACGGTCACCGGGGGCCCTGCTTGAAGGTGACCTGCATATAGAGGAGCAGGAGTGGGGGATGGGGGGCGGCTAAGTGGGCCGTCTCAGCTGCAGAGCTGCCCTGACTCTGGTTCTGAGAGCACACAGCTCTCCCAGTGAGGGTGTAGACGGAGCCCAGGGTTGCCCATCGGGGGAGGGGCAAGGGGACTCTGGAGATGGGGGTTTGGAACATAAGTTGGAAGCAGGGACACTTCTACTCTGTCGGTGGGTAAGTGAATGCAGATAGACTCAAGTACACACAGGAGCACATACACACATGCACACGGATACACACTGAGGCACAAATAATACCCATTCACACTGACACTGCACACTCACATATAGGTACACAGCTCTCATACACACATCCACAAGTTCATAGGCACAGACACATATGCTCACGCACACACTCATATTGTCACACTCACCCACAGACACACCCACAGACACACACACTCTCACACACCATCATTTTACACACACACACACACACACATACACACTCACTGTCAATCATTGCAAAGAGCTCTGGGCCCCCTGGGGCAGGTGTTAGGCCCGGTGATGAGGCCTGAAATGACCACAAGGAAGACACATCCCTGAGTCACCCAGTGGCTTTCAGATGGAGACACCAGAAAATCGATTCCCTCCTCTATTCCCAGCCCCAAGCCCAGCGAGGCCTCTCCCCACTGTGACTGCCGACACCCCTCATTTTTAAGGCCGGAAGAGGCACTTTGAGAGGCCGCTGGCATCAGGCAGTGGGTGGCTGATCGGGGCCTCGAGGGTGGGGGAGGGGGGGTGATGCACCTGGGAAGCACACTGGTGCAGGGAATGACGTAATGTCCCTTCTGGCACAGTCCTTGTGACAAAGGGGGGATGCTACCACTGGAGTTCTGTACCCCAAGTCTGGGACCACTGACTTGGCTGGGCCAGCAGTCCTTATTAGCTCCAGGGTGTGACTCAGGTCACCAGCCTTACCCCAGTCACCACCTGTCTGTCAGCGCCCTGCTGAGTCACATGTGCTATCTGAGAAGAAACAGCAGGAGAGAGTCAGCAGCAGAGGGGGGTGGGCCTGGCTCCCACCAAGAGGAGGCAGGACCTGAGCGTGTCCCTTGGGCCAGGGTCTCTGCACTGGGAACCTCCTAGACCAGGACAGACAGACAGGGGCAGCTCCACAGACACAGGGGACAGTGAGCAGCCAGGCAGCAGAATCTGGAGGCCAGCAGGAGGAGGTGGGAGGGCTTCCATGCGTGGGACCAGGGTGCCAAGCATCCTTGGAGGCTTTGGCGGTGTGGGTGTCTCTGGGCAGTGTTGGCAGAGCTGATGGACTTTGGAATACCTGCTTGAGTAGAACAGAGGGAGAAGGGGGGGGGGGGGGAGAGAGAGAAAGAGAGAGATCTGCAGCCACGGCTGAGAAGAGCCTTCCTGGATGGAAGAACTGTATCCCGAGTCCTTCCTGATCCCGAACTGTGCCCTGGCACTTCCCTAGCAAAGCCCCTCGTGAGTGTTGTCTGAGGGTTCTGTGTGTCGGTTGAGCAGAGTCATCTCTGGAACCAGGAGGGAAGCGAAGAGCACATAGGAGGGGTCAGACTGGTAGGCAGGTTGGGGGTGGAGGCAGGTCTGACTTTACTTCCTGGGCGGGTGCTGCTGATGTAGGTGCTGCTCCCACCACACCTTCCTCAGGAATGTGAACTCAGGTACTGCAGTGGGAGCGTTCCTCCATCCTGAGCGGACATGGCCCACAAGCCCCTGGGTAGCAGTCTGCCCCTCAGAGAGGCTGCTCAGCGGGCGTCACACCCGGTCACCACTCAGATTGGGGAAGGTGTGTCCCAGCCTGACCAGGGCCTGACACACACGTCCCGGTGAAAGCCACACTCTGCACTCAGTGACTGCTGGGAACTGAGCATCCGAGGGGTGGGGAAGCTGCCGTTGGCAGGTGGGGGCTGGTGAGGCAGTGAGGCGCAGAGTTGGGGGGAGCCTGGGTGGGAGAGTCAGCACTGGGCTCGTCCAGGCCCTCTGGGGTGGGCAGCACAGACACACCGATACAGGCAGGCCCCGGACCCCGGAGGCCCTGCAGGCTCTATTGCCAGACTGAGGTTGTGATCCAGCAGGTCCCACAGGCTGTGGTTCCTGGAACTTGGGTGAAGGATGTTTCACCTAGACAAAGGTGGTCTGTCAGCTGTTCGACTCCACCTCACTTCCATGGAGTCGGTGCTGACTCCAGGGCCTGTAGATAGGGTGCGGGGTGGCGGGGGGGGGGAGGGGTGGCTTTCCTGTGGCTTTCCAAGACGGCCACTCCTGGGGGACCTAAAAGCCTCTTTTTTCTCCCTCAGAGAAGCTGGGGGTTTCAAACTATTGACTATGCAGTTAGCAGGTCCATGTGTGGCTATAATGCCCCAGGGGCTCCAAGGTGTTGGGAGGACGACCAGCAAGGGACACAGTACAGGCAGTAGGGACAATGGTGCCAGCAGGCTCGCTGGACAAAGGGTGGTCACAGACCTTACACACAAACACACATATACATACACACATACACATTCATATACACACAATATACACATACAAATGCACACATATACATATACACACATATACACATACACTCATATACATATATGCATACACACATACATATACACTGCATACACTAATAGGGCGAGGACCTCTACAGATCCATTTCACTGCAGAGAGTACAGCGTCTGTGAAGTGCCGTCAGGTGAGGTCAGCCTGTGAGGTAACACTTGCAGCTCCAGGGTGGGGCCCCTGCCACGGTCCCCAGGAAGGCCTGTCTCTGAGGCGTCGTAAGCAACCTCCCCAGAGCCGGGCATGTGTGTCCTTCACGGCTTTGTCAGCATCACCCAGGGCCAGGGTCTGCGGGTGATGGCACCCAGACGCTTGCCAGGATCAGAAAGAGGGGCATGTCTGCTTCACTGGGAGCAAAAAGTAAACCCCCGGCTATGCGGTCCCTTCGACAGCAACCTTTCAGGGCCGAGCAGAACTGCCTCACGGAGCCCAAAGGCGGCGGTCACTATGGTGGTTGACACCCACACCTTTTCCTCGTGGAGGGGAGGGGGGCTTCTGGAAATCCAGCCAGGCACTTAACCCTCGGTGCCACCAGGGTTCCTCAATCAGCCACAGCTGCACACAGTCAATCTCCAGGCCTTCCTAGAGGGCCCTCAGTGGTTGGGGTGCTCACTCTGCGAGGCCCTCTGAGCCTGGAGCCTGCCTCGCCCCAGATCTCCCAGGAGGGGCCCCAGAACCTGGAGTGTCCCCGAGGCCCACCTCGGAGGAGCTCGGTTCTGGACTCTCCTTAGAGGATCCCTTCCTCTCCTCCCAGGTCCTTGTGTCTGGCTCCCTCAGCCCCTGAGACCCCCCAGGTGGGAGTCCGGGTGGAGCAGAGACCACCTGCAGTACCACTGGTCGCTGTGGCTGCTTGGCCTCCCTCTCCCCCACAATGCAATGCACTAGCTCTTGCTGTTTATTGGCCGGGCCTTTACCTGACTCTCGGACGCAGCCTGGCTTCCCCGTTTTCCCTGGGGGCAGGGCATCTCATGGGCCCCAATTGAGTCCTCATCCGAGGTGTCCACAGCGTCCAGGGACTGGGCTGGGGACTGGTCTCCCCTGACGACGCCTTTGGAGTAAGAGCATGTGTGAATTATTCGGTGGGAACACTGGTCCCAGTGGGCTCCCCCGTGGGACAGAACTGAGAGAGTAGAGGCCACCAGCCCAGAACTGCTGACAGATGGGAGGGTCCAAATCCTACAGTCAAGGGGAAGAGGGACCCGCCCCAAGGCTCCTCCTCAGGACAAGAGGCAGGAAGACAGAGGACCCTGTCTTGGCAAGATCAGGTGACAGGATTCAGAGCCAATTTGTGCTATCTCTATCATCTGGATCTACATTATCTAGATCTCTGTCAACATCCACATCATCTATATGTCTATCAACATCCACATCATCTATGTCACCCCTATATCAACATCCATATCATCTATATGTCATCTCTATATCAACATCCACATCATATCTATGTCATCTCCATGTCTATCAATATCCATATCATCTCTAAATCAACATCAATATTATCTATATGCCATCTCTATATCAACATCCACATCATCTCTATGTCTATCAATATCCATATCATCTATATGTCATCTCTATACCAACATCCATATCATATCATCTCTATTATGTCATTTCTATGTCTATCAACATCCATTTCATCTATATGTCATCTCTATCTCTATCAACATCCATACTACCCATACATCCATATCTATATCATTAGATCGATAGCTGAACCTATAGCATCTGCTTCTGGCTCTATAACCATACCAACACCTACATCAACATCCATATCATCTATGTTATGTCTATATCAATAGCATCTGGATCTTGCTCTATACCTATAACTATATCTACACCTACATCAACATCCATATCAATATCTATATGTATAGCACCTACATCTATACCTACACCTACATCCATATTTCTATTTCTCTCTATCTTATCTATCAATAAATCAGTCTGTCATCTACCTGTCTGTCTATCTATCATGTGGCACACCGAGGGACTGGATGAGAATGTCATGCAGCTGAAACCTCCATGTTCATAATGATGGGTCTAGAAGGCTGACTCCGGTGGGGGAAGACTCTCATGGTGATGAGACATAAGTAACTCTAAATATACATTCTCATGACTGAGCACAGCCCCTTCACTAACCTCCATAAAGGAACGGTCATGAAGGAGCCTCGGTAAAGGACGAGTCATTCCTGCGTCTGTCTGTTCACTGTGCCTGGAGGTTCTCTGTAGGTCAGAGCAATCAGGCTCGATAGCCCAACCCACCATAAAGTATAGCAGCCCCCTGGGGAGGGCTCTGGGGGGGTTGAGGCCAACCAGCACTAGGTCAGGATGCTGACCCACCTCATCGCTTGTTTGTTATGTTATTCACTTAGACTATGTCATTTGTTAGCTGTATGAAATGCATGCCTTACGAAAGATCTGTAAGCCCCACTATATATATATACCCATTGGAAAATACTTTCACCCTCAGTCCTGACATGGGCCGAGGAGACCTGTGTCCTGCTGGCTGTCTGTCTGTAATATTTTCCACAATTGCAAAGTTGCTCCTGAGAACGCCCTGTACCCCTACACTATCATCTATATATCCATCCAACCATCATAGATTATCTATCTGTCTATCTATCTATCTATCTATCTATCTATCTATCTATCTATCTATCTCTATCCAGCCATCCATCTGAGGAGGCTTCAAAAAGTTCATGTTAACAAGGAATGGAAAGACAGTGGAATCTCCCCATGAGCTTTTTGAAATCCCCTCGTATGTGTACCAAACCAATCACACCCATGGAGCAGACTCTGACCCCGTGCCTCTCCATACCGGGCAGAGCCCTGCAGGTTTCTGAGGTCGTCTGTCTTGGTGGGAGCAGGCAGTCTCATCCTTCTCCTGAGGAGTGGCTGGTGGGTTTGAACTGCCCAACTGCAAATGAGCAGCTCAAGGCTTAACCCACCTCCCAACCAGGCCTCGATAGATAGGTATTTAGCTGTGTGTGTGTGTGTGTGTGTGTGTGTGTACAAAGATGTGGCTGTCAGCTCCCATGAAGAGTTACAGCCATGGAAACTCACCGGGGCATTTTCTCCTGTCCTACAGGGTCACCGTGAGTCAGAATGGACATGACAGTAGTATGATATGCACATATACCATTGGAATAGTTTAACTATATATACTGAGCCCTAGTGGCGTCGTGGGTTGTGACTTGGGTTGTTGAAGGCGGGGTCGGTAGTTCAAACCCAGCGGCTGCTCTGTGGGAGGAAGATGAGGCTATCAGCTCCCGTGAGGACAGAAGCCTTAGAAACCCACAGGGACCCAGAAAGGGTCCTGGGAGAGGGGCTGGCATGTGAGCCCCAGTCTCAGCCCTACCATGTGGCCAGTGTGCATTGCATTGTTGACTCGCTGCCCCAAGTGACCCCGACTCCCAGTGCCCCCACGTGGATTGTCAGGTCTTTCTGCTGAGGCACCTCTGGGTGGGCCCTTTCAATTGGCAGCTGAGCACATCAGTATTTGGGGGGCAGGCCCGCCTCCTCTCTGAAGCCTGCAGGACCCCAATCAGTAGGAGAGAGCATCCCCACCGAGGAGACCGAGCAAGCCAGGTCTGTCAAGTCCCTGGGGTGCCCCTCCCCACTGCTGTGACGCAGATGTGAATGTGGGCGCCTGTGTGATCTCAGCCGCACCTATGTTACTGGGTCCCTCAGCAGCTCCTGAACCCGGTGTACACCGCCAAGGGGCACAGGCAGGGACAGCGATTGTGAGGGTCTGGGATCTCATTAGGATTGAGGCTGCCCATCACCGCATGACACTGAGCCCATTAAGGCTCTCAGTGCGTAAAGTCCTGACGCAGGCCCCAGGGGAGGGGGCGGGGTGACGTGTGAGGCTGTTCAGCCACCAGCAGTCTGTACTGGGGTGGGGCGGGGTGGGATGGTGCGGTAGGACACTATGGATCCCAGCTTTGCTCATACTCTGTGTGTGTGTGGTGGAGGAATGTTACCCTGAGTCAGAGCTGACTCCATGGTGACTGGGTTTGGGGTACCTGCATAAGTTGGGGTGAAGAAGCAGGCTCCTGGGTGCCCCCTCCCCATGCACAATGGATTTGGGGATACTGGTCAAGGCACCCACCGGGTGTAGCAGCCCCCTCCAGGGCTGTCCTGCAGGCGTCCCCAGCCAGGCAGAGCTCAGTGAGGGCCTGTGGTCTGTCTGGTGCAGGACTGACCATGTGATGTCCTGTGTGGAACAAGGGCTCTGCAGGCACTAGGTCCTCCTCCTCTGCCACCACGGTGTCCTGTGAGCTGGCCGTCTCTACACCTGGGTCATCTGTCAGGGACTGAGCACAGGGCACCATCACCTAGCAGGTCTACAGGGTGGCAGCTCCTTGGGGCGTAAGCCTTTTGAGTCAGTCATAGCCCACCATCCCCTGCCCCTGTGCCCCAAGAACAGTATGACCACGTAACCATTAGACGTGGTGCCTGGCCCATCTGGAACTGGACACCTCATCCTGGGGCTGGGTGGGGGGGAAGGCCTGGGAGCCCACCGACCTGGAGGCTGCCTGTGGTCGCCGGGGCGGTGGACAGGTTTGGGGAGTGGTGAGTGCTCTGAGTGAGCTCATCTGAGTCGTGGTCCAGGTCGTGGAAGGTGAGGAGGCGCTTCTTCTGGCAGGCATCGATGTGCGAGGATGGGTCAGCATTGGTTAACTGAGGAACAGGCCTTCCCCCACCCTCAGCCCAGGATCCAGCAGCGCTGGCTGTGTCCACCCACAGCTGTCTCTGTGGTACTCAGGGTTTCAGGGGAGGGAGGGGCTCTCTGGGCTGTGGTGGGTGGTAGAGGAGACCACAAGGACAATTGTTGGGGGAGGGGTGTCAGTGCTCAGGAAGAGCAGGTGCAGACTCACATGGGGGTGGGGGTCAGGTGTATGGTGAGGGGACTCACATTGCTGCCACTGGGCTGCGCCTGGGCTACCATGTCCATGTCTTCATCCTCATCAGTCTGCTCACTGTCTCCACTGCTCTCACCAGGGGTCTGCTCAGGCCCACCTGCAACACCAGGGAGCACCACGCACTATCCATCCATCCATCCATCCATCCATCCATCCATCCATCCATCCATCCATCTATCCATCCATCCACCCATCCATCCTCACACCCACCTACCCAACCACTCATCCATCCATCTACCCATCCATCCTCACACCCACCTACCCAACCACTCATCCATCCATCCACCCATCCATCCTCACACCCACCTACCCAACCACTCATCCATCCACTTATAGATCAATGATTCTTCTGCCCATCACCGCATCCACCAAAGTGATCCACCCTCCCAGACAACCCCCTCCCCCTGTGCACACTCATATCTCTGTCCACCGCACACAGGGCATGTTCAGAGAAAGCCCTCTGCTGACTAAGTTCTGTCCAAGCACCAGTTAGAACTTGGCTACAGGACAGAGGAAACCCGGACCCTGAAGCGCCAAAGCCTTGCTGAGCAAGTCCAGCACGTTGGCACCGAGTCCCAGCATTGTCCACAGGGTGAGTACACGTGGCCAGCTGACAGGTCAGAGGTCTGAGTGCACCACAGGCTGCTTGGAAGATAGCCCTGGGAGCTACTTCCTAGGGGCCCAGTTCTGCTCCCACAAATAGGGTTGGTGGTTGTGGGGCGGAGCTGACTCTGGGGGACTGGCCTGGCCATAGACAGAGCTTTCTTGACCCTTCCTGAGAGGGAGGATACCACAAGCACACCCTCCAGCAGTGCAGATGACTTACTGCGGCCGTCCGGGGAGCTGGGCACCTGGGCCGGTGAGTCTACAAGCAAAGAGAAGGTGCTGAGATGGAGGAGTTCTGGATGGGGGCATGTCTGAGGAGAGCTGCCTTCCTTCCTTCTCTGGCCACCAAGACCGGTACCCATGGAATGATGGGTGGTCCCATTATGGGGTGCCTCCAGTATCACACACCCACCCCTCTGCCGGCTCCTGCCAAGAGGGTTAGGCAGGAAAGACCCCCATGGACCACCACCTGGAAAAGGTCTACATCAGGCCCTGTCTGAACCAGGTGTCAAAATAGTAACTTGAATAAATTATTCTTTAGCTTGAATGTTTGGGTTTTTATTTTAGGCATAGCAGTCCCCGTTCTGGGGTGCCATCCTTGTAACCATGTGTTACGGATGGAATCTAGTCCCGTGAAAATAAAGGTAGAACTCTGACCCCTTGTAGCTCATGTGACCTTGACCCAGTTTGAAAGGCGAGGCTCTCTTTTGAGGCCCTGGGTGAGGAGAGTGAGGGTCCCAACAAAAGCCCCATCTCTTCTGAGTGGGTCTTAGAACTGAGCAGACCGGACAGAGAGACGTGTGGGGACAGACGGGCGCCCCAGAGGCTCCATCTACATGCACAGCAAGGATCTCAGAGGGTCACTGACCCTCCTTTGGACTTCCAGCTCCCAGATTTGAGAAGATGAATCTCTCTGGGGTTTGTTTTGTTCTGGAAGCCCTTGTCAGTGTGAGGAACCCACCCCGAGGCAAAGACAACCTCGAAGCCCCACAGCCGTCAGGGGAGCCTCGCTGCAGGGCAGTGAGTCCGTTTCCTCGGGTCCACGTTCCTCACTCACGGAGAAGCAGTCAAGAGATCACATGGCATCCCGCACGAGCAGGTCTGCTGCATAAGACCACCTCCAAAGTCCCAGGAAGGGGTGGGGCTGCCACTTTGAGCACTGAGGGGCCCTTGACCCAAGCCACGCCGTGTCCAGTGCATCCCGAAGCTGGACAACGCATGAGGAAGATCAACAGCAACCGATGCATTCGAATCGTGGTCACTGCGAAGAATATTGCAGAACAAACCCAGCTGTCTTACGAAAGAATTATAGTCAGAGCGCTCCTTAGAGGCAAGGATGGCGACGCTTCGTCTCAAGTATTTTGGAAACGTTGTCAGGAGAGAGCAATCCCCGGAGAAGCACATCTTGCTTGGTACAGTGGAGGGGCAGCGGAAAGGAGGGAGGCCCTTGACGAGATGAACTGACAGTGGTGGCAATGATGGGCTCAAATGTAATAGGGTGGAGCAGGACAGGCCTGCGTCAGAACCGACTGGGCGGCACCGAACAACAACCAGGTGATGTTGTTACAGACCCCAGCCCCTGGGACATCCCTCCCAGATGGCACTGAAACCTGGGGGCTGGTGCTCAGGAGCAGGACCACGACCTTCTCCTGGCCGGCAGCGCCACCTTCTGGCAAACTGAGAAGTGGCAGGTGGCGCCTGGAGGACACAGTCTGGCTGTGACTTTTCAAAACGTGACCTCCTAGCCCCAGCCCAGACCAGAGGAAACCAGTGGCCGTGGAGTGGATGGGGACTCCTCATGGAACTGTGCTTCCTGGGGCTTTCCCGGATCCGTTTCTAGATGCAAGTTGCCAGCCCTTTCTTCTGAGTGCCGCTGGGTGGACTGAGTAGCAGAGCACATTGCCAGTGCGCACCCCCGGGATCCCTGAGCCCTGCCCGACCGTCTCATGCTCCAGGGGCCTCATCTCCATCCACCAGAGGGAGGGAGAGACCCGAGGCCCTGACACTCTGAGACCCTGACTGCCTGGGGGAGCTGTTATCTGAGACCCTGTGAATTGTTTCAGATAAAGACTGTGGCCACTTGGTTTCAGCAGAAGTTTGTTACACATTTACCACGGTTTGCTGTTTCCCAGGCTTCCAGAAGGAGTTTGGAAGGTTAATGATTGTGTACACCCTGAGCCAGGGGTGGTCGGGGCGCATAGTGGGTATGGCATAGTGGGTTATAGGATTGGTCTGCTAACAGAAAGGTCAGCAGTTTGAAACCATTCACAGGATAAAGATGGGGCTTTCTACTCTAAAAAAGAGTTACTGTCTCAGAAACCCTGAGAGCAGTTCTACTCTGTCCTGCAGGGTCGCTGTGAGTCGGCGTCCACTGGGTGGCAGAGAGTGTGGTTTTGCAGTCCCTGCGGCTCTCTGTGCCATCGACAGTATGGCATTGATTGGGAGCAGTCCCTTGGAAAGCGGATGCCAAGATGATCACAGATCAGATTCTGGTCTTAGGCGCTCGCTGTGTTTTCTGCACTGCCTGCTTCGAGTGGCCGTGATGGACCTTAAGCATGACTGCCCCCCTGCGGGTCACACTGGTTAGAAGAAGTCAGCACGCGTCTCGCTTGGGAACTGGGGTGAATCGAGCAACCGCCAACAGCCTCCGTTGCTTAAGGATGGTCCACCGGCTCGCCTCCTGAGAACCAGCCCCTCTGTTCTCTGCTCCACGTGGGGTGGTCATGGGTTAGGCTCACGGCCCCAGGGCCGGTGGGATGTTGGGGTGATACTCCTGGGCTGAACCTTAGAACCCTGAGTCTAGGTAGCAGGGATTGATGAGATCCTGCTTCCCCATAGATCTCTTTCCCAGGTCAGGGGAACCCCCCAAACCTGGGCTACCCACAGCCTCTGACTAGTGTACCCCCACATCTCTCTCTAAATGTCTTAAAACATCTCAACCTGTGGGTCACGATCCCTTTGGGACTCGGATGATCCTTTCACAAGAGTCACCTGATTCATAACAGTAGTAAGATGAGAGTTATGAAGTAGCAATGAAAATAATTTTATGGTTGGGGTGGGGGTCACCGCCACATGAGGAACTGTATGAAGGGTCGAGGCCTGAGGTAGGTTGAGAACCACTGCCTTAAAGGAGGACATGTTTAGCGTGGCCTTGCTGTGACTAGCAGCTCAGTGGGTTAAACATTGGATGGTCAGGCTCATCATGAGATGAATACTTGGATTGGACATGTTGAAACACACACAGCTGCTTCATAATCACGTTCTCGAGTCCCGGGGAGGTGCTCACAGTGACCACACTCGGCTGCTTCCTGGGAGGCTTGGAGCGTCCAGTCCACCCAGAGGTACTCTGAAGAAAGGCCTGGTGATCCACTTCTCAAAAACCTGACAGAGCCCAGTTTGGCTCTGACGACGCTCATGGGGCCACCACCGGTCGGGGTGGGCTCCTCCGCAGCTGGTTTGGGTTTGGTGAACCTCAGAAGCCCTTGGGATGTTTGTTGAAGATGGAGGGTTGAATTCCCACTCAGAGGCCTCGGGAGAGAAGGGACGGAGGCAGCACAGCCCAGATGGGCCTCCTGGGGATACAAGAGCAGCTGAGTCTGAGAACTTCCGTTGGGAGCCTCCTCGTGCCCTGGAAACTCAGTTGTGGGCTGGGACTGACTTCTCAGACTACAAAGTCATCATCTTCCATTTTGTGATCTGCTTGCAGCCCTGGAGGTTTTGTGGTTACGTGTCAGGTTGCTAACCACCAGGTCTGCAGTTCAAAACCACCAGCTGCTCTGTGGGAGAAAGAGGGGGCTTTCTGCTTACCTTAAAGCATTACCATCTCAGAAACTCTCAGGGGCAGTTCTGCTCGCTCTATCCTAGGGTCACTCCGAGTTGGCATCGACTCGATGGTAATGAGTTTGGTTTTGGTTTTGTGAACAGCCAGTCCGCTGAGAGCCAGTCAGTAAAAAGCCAGCCAGTTGAAGGCCAATCCGTTTCCTTGGGGGGTGTGGCCTGCACCCAATATATGTAGAGTTTCTGGCCGAGCTCATGCCCTCTTCATCTGCTTCCAGTTTTTCATCCTGTGACCTCAGGTTCTTGGAGCCTGAGCCAGCAGCTTGCTCAGGGGATCTCGGATCTGTTGATGTCCAGCCTGTGACTTGGCACTTTCCTGTCCCTACTGCTGTGTGATCCAATTCTTTGAAAGAAACCTCTCTGTTTCAGGTGGATGCTCACATAGATGCTTTGCTGGTTTGGCTCCTCCAGAGGACGTGTGTATGTGTCTCTGTGTGTGAGCGTCCTGCAGGCAGAGAGTCCTTCAGGGAGAGTGGAGGGTTGCCCCTCCCACAAGAGGCAGCAAGGACCCCTGGCAGGTACTGACTGTTCAGTTCACACCTCCCAGCCGCTCCCCAGGGAAGAGCCACGGTGCTGCGGCCCCTAGGAAGATGCAGGTTTGGGAACACAAGGATGGGGTCACTGTATGTCAGAGTGGATTGGGGACAGCGGGCTTGGTTTGTGTTGATGAGAATCAACGGGAGAACGGGGATGAGGGGAGAGTCTTGTGGGATTAGAGGAATCTGCTGACCCAGGTGAACCCACCCCCAGGCTTACCTGCAGCCTGCAGCCTCCCGGAGAGCAACCGGACCACCTTGGCGCTCCCGAAGCGCTTGAAGCGAGCCCGCATGTGCTCATAGAACCACTCCAGGGAGCTGGTCTTCACCACCCTGCAGATGTGGGCAGAGTCCACAATGCCAGTGAGGAACAGCTGCTGCCCTCCATGCCCACCCCACCCCTGCCCCTGTACCAGGCCAGGGCTCCGGGTCCCTCAGGGCCAGCTGATCTGGGGGACATAGCCCAGGGCCCTTGGGGTCATCCCATTTGGGACACACAGCCCTGTGTCTGAGGGGCTGGCTTCCCTGGGGGACTCACAGCCCAGGACCCTTTGGACCTTCCCAGCTGAGGGCACTCACCTGGCCCGGCGGCAAGGGTCGCACAGCCAGCCATGGCCAGTGGGGTGGGCGCTGCCGCAGCCTCCGCAGGTGGAGAGGCTGCAATCCAGGCACTGCCTTCGGCTGTGTCCCAGGAGCCGGTAGGGCTGCAGGCAGTGCGCACAGTGGGTCTCGTTCAGGTGCGCAGAGTCAGACAGCAGCTCCCTTTTGGAGTTTTCCTTCTTCACCTGGCCCTTCAAGCCCCTGAGGGAGGGAGAGCGAGTCATAAGGACTGGGAGCCACTGGGGGCTTCAGGCATGCAGACGTTGACAGATAGACAGATATGAGGAGTGGGGGCTACCTGGGCTCCACTGGGGGCTTCAGACACAGAGACCCAGGCAGATACACAAACATAGACACAGAAAGACACAAGGAGCTGGCTGACTGATTGGGCTCCACACAGGGCTTCAGACACAGACACCCAGATAGACTGACATCCAGACACAGGTAGACAGTCAGACAGACACAGACACCCAAACACACCAGCAAGTCGGATGCCTGGACCCCACTCTGTAGACACAGGCAGACACACAGACACTAAGACATAGACAGATGGACAGAGACAGGTGGACACAGACACCCCTGCACACAGAAGTATGGACAAAACAACAGAGACACACATACACAGACTCAGAAATGCATATGGACATACAGTCACCCAGACAGACACACAACGACGACGCTGATACCTGACAGGCACACACAGACACCCACCCAGAGACACACAATCACACAGACCCCGCCCAGAAATAGACAGACATACAAACACAGGGACAGAGACTCATACACAACATACACACACACCCAGAGACAGCCAGTCAGCTACACAGACAGACACACACCCAGATCCCTCTCCAGAGACAGACAGATACCTCTGCCAACCCCCCTCCCCCCGGCTGACCCACAGTGGGACAAAGCCCCCCGCCCCAGCAGTCTTGGTCAACTCCTACTCCTGCCCCCTCTTTTCTGGGGAGAACGAGGTGAGCTCGCCGGCACCGACCCCCCCGGGGGGGGTAAGGGAGTGGGAGGCATGTTGGAACCATGTCAGGGCACATGCTTCCACAGCAAAGACCCTGCCTGCACTGATGCCTGTCCCAGATGACTGTGTGCTGCCTTGGTGGCCTGATGTGACATCACGGATCACAGAGACCCTGTGCCAGCCATGCCCACAGAGGGTCCTGGCACCCACAGACAGCAGACCCTTAGGTGGGACACAACCAGAACGTCCCTTAGAAGTGAGGACGGTGACCTTGGCCTGTTTGCTCTGGTCATATCACCAGGACAGTACCATGGCTAGGAAAGGACACCATGTCTGATAAAGGAGCCAAGCCCATTGCCACTAGGGTGACCACGCCGAGTCACCGCGACCCCACAGGACAGAGCAGACCTGCCTGACAGGGTGCCCACAGCTGGGCTCTTTACTGAAGCAGACGGCCACGTTTCCCTCTCTGGGAGCAGGTGCTGAGCTCGAATGCAGACCTCCTGCTGAGTGGCATAGCATGTGACCACAGTGTCAGCTCTCTGCTTAGTGAAGTGGAGGGATACCCTCCCTGAGACGGTGGACACAGGAGCTGCGTCACTGGGCTTAGACGTCCCAGTGGTCATGCAGGTGACAAGAACCGGGCAGGGTTTCTGCCTCTCATGTGCTGAGCGCCCTGAGTGGGGCAGACTAGATAGCAGCTGTCACCCACGCAATGTCCCAGCTCCATCCAGATCACACGGTGGCCTCACCTGTGGCTTTGCTGTGCTCACGTTTGCGCAGGAATGGCAACAGCAACGGGTCCATCAGCCAAGGCCCTAACCCCCGCCCAGCCCAAGGTAGCAGTCAGTACACATTGGGGTCTCTTCCTGCCATGGAAACCTCGGGGCAGAAAAGGGAGCAAGGGAAGGGGGTGGGCAGGGCAACACAAGACCGTTTAGGAATGTCCTCTCCAGCCCCCATCATTGTTTGTTTGGAGTTTTCTGATGCTTGATCCTGTCTACACCGCATGACCACACAGGCTGATGTGCTTCTTCCATGTGAACTTTGTTGCTTCTCTGTTAGATGGCTACTTGTTTACTTTCAAGCCTTTAAGACCCCAGATGTTATATCTTTTAACAGCTGGGCACCATCTGCCTTCTTCACTGCATTTGCTTATGCACCCATTTTGTCTTCAGCGATCATGTCAGGGAAGGTGAAGGTGACACGGAATGGCAGGTTATTAGAACAAAGTGTTCTTGTGTTGAGGGCGTACTTGAATAGAGGCCCAATGCTCATCTGCTACCTTAATATTAAACCTGTAAATATATATCTATATCTATTTCCCTATTAATATATTTACATATGTGCATGCCTGTATTTGTGCTCTGTAAATGTCTTTTGCCTCCTCATTCTTTTTTCTACTTCTTTTTACTTTCCTTCAGTCCCACTATCATGTTCGCCTGTCATTCAGCTCTCAGCCCTTTCTCTCGGCTACATTGCACTTGATCGACTTCCCCCAGGCATTCTACACCCTCCTTGCCATCCATTTTTTTTTTAGATCTCTTATTGTTTCCTCTTCCTTGGGTTTGTTGGCCTATCTGTAGACAATTGGACATCACTTCACAGAAGGGTCACAAGGAAGGAACGAGTCAGCTGGGTGCAGCATAGCACCAATGGAACGCACAAATTTTTCTAGTTCTTTAACACTTCCTCCCCCAACTATCATGACCCCAGTTCTACCTTACAAACCTGGCTGCGCCTGAGCATGTACACTGCTGAAGATAAGAGCTCCCGACACAAAGAATCCAGATAAACCCCTCAAGAGCAGAAAACAGAAAAAATACTGTCCTTGTAGAGTCAAAGGAGCGCTCCCCTCCCCTGACCTTGGAGAAGACGTACAGCATGTCTAGTTAGTACTCTCTGAGACAACATGGCTGACTGTCCCTCCTGTCACTGGACGGCCTCCAGCAAAGCCGGTGGGCATTTGTTCACCTCGTGCTTTGAATCAGCCTCTTTCCCCCAGAAATGCCATTTTCATCTGGGAGAACATCGGAGAGGAACGAGGCCCCGTGGGCAGACCTTTCGTGGGATGTGAACGAAGCCAGCCCGCCTCTCCCAGGGAAACAAGTGACACCATTTGTTGCCGTGACCCAAGTCAAGCTGCTGGGCGCTGCCTAGGATTCTGGGAAACTCCTATCCCACACCCCACCCTGGGAGCTCCTATTTCCAGAGTTGTGGTGAGCCTGGTGGTTGTGGCCATTGGTGTGATGGTTTGGTTATGGTTAATGAAAGGTGTCCACAGGTGGAAAAGTCACCGAACTCTCCGAAGCAGGCTTTTCAAGGGACTGATGCTACAACGTAATGATGACAGTGTTACAATGTAACCATGGTGTTACAATGTAACGACAGTGTTACAATGTAACGATAGGACTGATGCTACGACATAATGATGTCGGCGTTACAACGTAATGATGGTGGTGTTACAATGCAATGATGATGGTGTTACAATGTAACAATGGGACTGATGCTATGATGTAATGGTGACTGTGTTACAGCAGGCAGAGAAAAGAACGTTTTAGGCGGTGGCTTCTGGTTCTACAGGGCAAGCAACCTTTCAGAAACCACGAGTTGTCAGGATCCTGTGCACCCTCCAAAATAATCTCCACCATTATTTGAAAAGGCATTGAAGTGCTGTTTGCTGCCGCTGAGTTCATTCCGACTCAGCGCGACCTCAGGGTTACTGAGTGGACCCGCCTCACTGCGCTTTCTGGGCTGTTCCCTGCGGTCGAGTTGATCTGATGCACAGTGACCTCCTGACAGCAGGACGAAGCACCACCTGCCCTGCACCATCTTCACTATTGCCCTAAGTCTGAGCCCCCTGTGACGGCCACTGTGGCGGCCCGTGCAACGTCCTCCTGCTGCTCATGAGGGTTCTGTGTCTGAAATGCTTACACGCGGTCCACGAGGCAATTGGCGACTCATCCCACACAAGCGGGCGGCCCATTCCTTCACTGTGGCCTGTTCTTAGGCTGGAAGCTCCCCGAAACCCGTCCACAATGGCTGACCCTGCTGGCATTTGAAATACCAGCGACACAGCTTCCAGCATCACAGCCACACGCAAGCCACCACGGTGGGACACGTGGACAGAGGAGGGCTGGTTCTGGGTTGCAGGGTTAACTCTGTCTCATGCGCTTTGGACAGACCACCCGGAGGGAGAGGCCCCTGGAGAAGGACATCAACAGGGTCAAGCAGAGGGTCAGAGGAAGTGAGGGAGACCATCAGTGTGATGGATGTGCATGCAGCAATGGGCTGAAGCAGAACACAGGGTGGTGTGTCCGTCTGTCTGTTGCCCACAGGGCTGCGAGGGGTCAAGACAGACTCAGTGACGCTCAACACCAATAGCCACAGCAGGTTAACGGAAGAAGGTCTGGTGGCACGGAGGTGAAGCACTCCGTGGCTGGTGGAGAGACGTGGTTTGAAGCCACGCAGTCTTGGAGCCCCAGGGGGCAGTTCTGCTCTGTCCTACAGGGGCACACGAGCAGTAATCGACCATCCAGCCGGTAGTGGGTTAAATCCTAATAGCAGCAGGGCGCCAGGCATTCTGCTTCCTGGGTGCCAAAAGCCAGTCTCACATCAGCTCAGCTGTGGGGACCGACTGTCTGGGTCATCAGGGTCCCTTCTGGCTTCCAGAGCTGACCTTCCCTGCCTCTTGGTTCTCCTTTGAGACCATCACGGTGGCCGTGTCCTTCTCACCCAGAGCCACCCAGCCCTCTGTCTCCTCTACCACCTGGTAGGGAAGGGGGCCTGGTGGAGCCCTGGGTTGAGGATTAAACTGCTAACAGCAAGGTCAGCATTTCCAACCCACCAGCTGCTTGGCAGGAGAAAGATGAGGCTGTCTGCCCCTGCAAAGATTTACCACCCTGCGTACCCTGCGTCAGGGCGCCATGAGTCAGGGTGGACTCGGGGTGGTGGCCTTAGCTTGGCTTGTTTGCTTTGCACATTTAATAGACGACAGTCGAGTGCCACACAAGCCTCCTCTAACGTGTTTCAAAGCAAGGATGCTACTTTGAGGACTGAGGTGCGCCTGACCCAAGACAGGTGTTTTCAATCACCTCCTGGGCAGGTGGAAGTTGGACAGCGGATAAGGAAGACTGGAGAAGAATGGACGTGTCTGAGTGCCGGCGCCGGCAAAGACTACCGAAAGTCCCACGGATGGCCAGAAGTGCAAACAGCGCTGTCCAGGAAGAGGTGCAGGCAGGGTGCTCCTTGGAGGCAAGCATGGGAAGACTTTACCTCATGTACTCGGGACGTGTTGTCAGGAGAGACCAGCCCCTGGAGAAGGACCTCATGCTTGGTCAAGCGCAGGTGCAGCACAAACATAGGAAGACCCTCAACAAGGTGGATTGACAGAGGCTGCAGCCAGGGGCTTGCACCTGACCGTTGTGAGGATGACTCGCACCGGCAGGGCTGCTCTGCGCTGCATGGCGCTACGATAAGTGGGAATGGACTGGGCTTCCGGCAGCAGCAGCGGCAGCAGTAGCAACAACAATGGTTACTTGTTGGGCTGCTAATCACAAGGTCAGCAGATTGAAACCAGCAGCCACTCCAAGGGCGAAAGACGAAGCTGTCTACCCCCGTGAAGAGTGACCGTCTCAGAAACCCACAGGGGGCACTTCTACCCTGTCCTACAGGATCTCTGTGAGTCAGCTTTGACTGGAGGGCAGGGTGTTTGGTTTGGCGTCTGTTGTGGCAAACTGGGACAGCGCCCATGACAGCCCCGAGGTCACCGGCAGCAGGACCTCTAACCTGCACAACCACCAGAGACTGCACACAGGCGTGTGACAGAAGAGTGACGAACCTCAAAGGAGAACTGCTGAGTCTGCCTTCCCCTTCCTGCAGCGCTAGACGGAGAGCCACCGAAGGCTCCAGGCACTCTACGCAAGGGTCACGCAGGAGGCGGCAGCCTGTGGTCCTTCCTCTGAGCAGGGGACACAAGGAGATAGGCATCCGAGAGGAAGGAAGTGGCGGAGGTGGGGGGGTGGGAGTGCACAGTGAGCCCAGGACCTCCTTAGCAAGAAACCCCAAACCCAATGCTGGCCAGTGAGTCAATGGGTACTCACTGCTACCCGGCAAGACTGAGCAGGACTATTCCTGGTGGTCTCTGAGGCTGTGTCTCTTCATGGGACCAGACGAGTTCATCCTTCTCCTTCAGAGTGGTTGGCTTGAACCGCTGACCTTGCTGTTGGCAGCCAATGGATAACCCCTGAGCTTCAGGCCAGCTCTATCATTAGGCCAAAGTACCCCCTGCCCCGCCCCCCATGCCCCACCCCTCGAGGCCTGGGTTAGCCGTTCATATGGGACTCCAGCCCTGTGTTCTGGCCCCGGGCAAGGCTGACTGCTAGTCCCTTGGGCCACCTGCCCCCTCTTGGTCTCCCTGTCCCCCCTCACCCCCACTGGAAGATCTCACCTCCTTATCTCAGGAATGCCTGTCTGTTTGCAAAGATGACTCACCCACCTCCCTCCTGTTTGTCTTTCAGGGTCAGGGCGCCAGGGCTAATATTTGGTTTGTGGGCTGCCCCTTCTGTGTGGGGAACCTCCGACTTTATCCAAGGGCGTCCGTGAGTCAGCCGAGCCCCACCCCCACTCCTGGCCTGCAGCAACACCCACTCCTGTTAGCACACCCAGGCCGGAGAGGTGACCCCAAGACCATTCCAGAGGAGCCCTCCTAGAAGGGGAAAAGACTGCTACCAGAAAGGCCGAGGTTCCAACCCAACACCTCCTCTTGGGAGAAAGAGGAGGCCGTCTGTCTGCTACCATACAGGTCTCTGCTTCAGAGACCCCATGGGCCAGGTCTCCTCCATCCCACAGCATGGCTGTGGGCCAGAATGGACTGCTGCAGTGGGCACAGAAAGGAAAAATCAGCTGACCGAGTGCTGACTCTGTGAGGAACCCTGGCGGCCAAGTGGTTATAGCTGGCCGCTAACCGTAGGGCAGCAGTTTGAAACCACCAGCTGCTCTGTGGGAGAGAGATGAGGCTTCCCCTCCTGTGAAGAGGGACAGTCTAAAAACTCCACTGGGGCAGTCCTACCCTGTCTAAGAGGTTCCTATGAGTCCATGTGAACTCAGTGTCCGTGAGGTTTGGACCGAATCTGTGAGGAGTCCTGGTGGCCTAGTGGTCACCCATTGGGTGACCTGCTCACTGCAGGACAAAGACAAGGCTTTCAGCTCCCTTAAAGAGTCCCTCCTCCCCTGTCCTATCGGGTCCCTGTACATCTGCATGGATCTGATGGAGGCAAGTACCGAGTCTGGAATGATCAGGGAAAGGCCAGTTCCCCTGACTGGGTTTTTCCTGGGGTTGGGGGTGGGGCTTCATCTGCTCTGACAGTACCTGAGGGTCCTTCCCAGAAGAAAAGAGCCTTCTTGTTGTCATCGAGCCCCCTACCTTGCCCCCCGCTGGACTCACAGTGCCCCTCTGTGGGACAAGCTGGGGCTGCTTCCTCACAAACAGAGCACCAGGCCTTTGCCCCGAGTGACCTTGGAGTGGGGGCTTAAGCCCCAGCCTGTGGTTATTGGCCAGTGTGCCCTCCTAGGGCCCCCCTGCCCCCAACAAAGGCGCTGCTTTGTATTTATACATTTAAGAAATAATAGCCCATGATGATGATTTGGTACATATGGCCTGTCTAATACCCAAAGGGTTGCTTAGAAGATGGAGGGGTCATATAGAAAGTCAAAAGGTCAACACAGCAAGAAATCCCTACCCCCCACCTCCCCAGAGACACCTGAAGTGACCAGGTGTCTGTCAGAGCGGAGCGGCCTCCTTGATCCTGAAGTCTCACCTGCTGGCGGTGATAACACCAGCTCTCACATGTTGGGGTGTCTGAAGATGAGGGGGGACTGCACAGTGCTCTGGGCTGTCTCCATTCTTCCAGACAGCCCCTGGGTCTGGTGTATAGAAAATCGAGTCTGCATTGTGTTTGTGCCCCAGAGAGGGCCGGCGGGCTGGCATTAAGCAAGCAGGCCCCAGGCACACCTCGGTGCCAGGCGCTCCCCACCTCAGGTGTGCTTGACACAGAGCTGTTTAGCGATGGTGGTGGGGGTCAGGAGCAGGTCTGTGGGTATGTTTTCCCAGCGGCATGTACTCACTTGGGTCTCTGTGTGTGTTGAGGGTGAACTCACAACCTCTCCAGCATTTCCAGGCCAGGTTTATTCTGTTTCCTTGTCTGATTGCATGGGCCAGGGCTTCCACAATGAAGCTCCGTTACAGCAGGGCACCGGGATCCAGCAGGGGAGTGATTGGCAAACTCAGGGGGGTGGGGGCCTGGCTCTAGGAGCAGAGCTTCTGGTCCCTACCTACATCTGGAACATCTGCCTCTTCTGCCCACCCACAGAAGACCCTCAGGACACAAGAGCAGCTACAGGAGGGCCCATTCCAGGCTCAGGGTCCAGCACCAGCGAGACACGGGCCCTAAGCCAGCCCGGTGAGAGCATAGGACATGGAAACAACGGGCATGAAGTCTAGTCTGGCCCCAGACTTGGTCCCGCTGCCACGGGCACTGGTGTCACAATGCTGAGCTTCCCTGAATGCGTGGGGTCTTTGCCGTACAGTGCTGTGAGCTTCTCTGAATGCGTGGGGTCTTTGCCTTACAGCGCTGTGCCCTGTATGAGAGCCAGGAACAACACCCATCAGAACAATAAACACCCGCAGACCAGCCTTAGACAGAGTCTTACATCTGCCTGGGCCCTAAGCCAAGGCGAGGTGGCCTCTCCGCTTCCTGCTCACGAATCTCTCAGAGAAGCCTGGGAGAAACACCTAGGGGGGAGGGGGTGCTTCTCCTCAGGAGCCAGAATCCAGGGATAAGCTCTGATCTGTCACTTCTGGGGGGCAGCTGTCCCAGTCACCTGCTGCACCCTGGAACCCACGTGACTCTAGTGGCACAGCCACGTGTGTGGATGATGGCTAGGATGCCCCACCTCTGCCTGTCACACCAGGACGTGGCCTCGGCCACCTGGGGGAGGCAGGGTTGCCCCCCTGGGAAGTTTTCCAGCCGGACGTCTTCAGCCCAGCCCTGGGGAGGGCGCATCTGGCTAAGGGGTCGGGGACGCCAGGGCCCTGGGGCAGCACGCTGGCCACAGCAGGGAGACTGGAACGAGCATCATGGCCTGTGATCACAAGGTGTTTGCTTTCTGGGCACTGGGTCTGGGCCAGCTCTCTGCCCCGCGGCTGACAGAGGGGACGTCAGCAGCGAGCCGGTCTGACAGGTGTGAGAGGGATATCAGGGGCCCACACAGATATCCCAGCACCCCTCCCCCCATGGCACTCACGCTGGCCAGCGTGCCCCCACCAATGTGGCATCCTGCGCTCCCCCCCTCGTGTTTGAGTCCAACTGCTTCCAAATGTGCCCACACGACAGTCAGCCCCTGCTACCCCTGCTCCTGGGGAGCAGACCCGTGCATGCCTGTCCAACCCAGAGTTTCCCCAGCATTTTGGTCCATCAGCAACGTGGAGGACTGACCCCCGTCCTTTGCGCTGGACCCTCGCCACGGTCTTTTCCGTGGCCTCCCATGCATGCGACAGCTGGCATTGCTGAGGGAGACCAAAGAAGAGCCGAGGCACCTGCACTGTGGAGCTGGAGCAGGACTGTGAGGGTGCCATGGCCTGCCGAGAGGATGGACCGGCTGTCTCGGGACAAGTCCGGCCAGAGCGCTCCTGGGAGGCAGTGATGGGAAGACTGTGTTTCATGTGCTTCAGATAGGTTGTCAGGAGAAACCAGTCCCTGGAGAATGACGTCATCCTTGGTAAGACCTTCCCCAGATGGACGGGCACAGTGGCTGCAACCACGGGCTCAGGCAACAGAACAGGCACCGGACTAGGTAGCGTTTCATTCTGTTGTGCATCGGGGCGCTGTGGGTGGGACCCGACTCGATGGCATCTAATGACGATGACGACAATGACGATGACCATGGTGGGACTCTGAGAGCCGGGCTGTCCAGCAGCATCCCAAGAGGAGAACGTCAACCGGGGAAAGGCCATTGGAGCCATTTGCCAACTGCTAGTCGGTGGTCTCTGCCCTCCTGGTGGCTCTTTGAGGACCATGTCCACCAGCCAGCCCATTTCTGGGTCACAGAAGAAGGGACAGGTTCCTGGGATAGGAGTGAGGCCCACTCAGGAAGCCAGGGTGAACCCAGAGACTCGCTAAGGCAGATGGGGGCTGGCGAGGGGCCGTAGTTTGTGTGGACATGGGGGCACAGGCTGAAGCTGGGAGAAAGGACTCTTGCAATTCTTAAAAGCATTCTAGTTTCACAGTGGACGCCGACAGCCTGCTCACCCTGTGGAAGCATCCAGGCGCCAGGACCCCAGAGCGGCTTTCATTCCGCATTCGTCTCATGCCACGCTAAGTTAGCCTTAACACTGCCCGGTCTGTGCGGAGCGCGAACCTGGGTCTTGTGACCTTGGGGCGCTCATCACAGCCACACAGAGACCACGAGTCACGAGGGGCTCTTGAGGCAAAGCTTCCTTCTCAGAGGCAGGGAGGTCTCCTCTCCTGTGCCGTGAGTAACAGCCAGCAACACGCAGAGCGACCGACCCTATAGGACAGGGCAGAACTGCCTCTGCGGGTTTCTGAGACCCTAACTCTTGATGGGACTCATCTTTCTCCTAGGGAGCAGCTGGTGGATTTGAACTGCAGTCCCAGTTGTCGCCAAGGAGAAAAAGTACCACAACCCTTATGGCTTGGTGCTATTGAGTTGGTGCCCACTCATAGTTAGTCCCCGGCACAACTGAACAAAACGCTGTGACCTCACACTCCTTGGGAATCCTCAGAACTTTCTTACATGGAGAGAAGCCGCTGGGGCTAAGGGAGGGGTTGCTGAGTCCTGAAGGAGTGAGGCAGAGGGAGACTTGAGTCCAAGCAGTTGAGTCCGGACACGGGCTGGAGAGGTGGGGCCATGAGCCAAGGACTGCCAGCAGTGGGAAGAGCTGTCCCCTCTCCCCAGGGCCCCAAAGGGGGTGCAGTCTGCCGACACACACCTGGGACTTTGGCTAAGAGACACTGAGTTTGAGCTCCTGGCCACCAAAATGGTGAGGGACTAACAGTATTCATTCCAATTGGCCGGAGGTGCTGGACATGCCAGGCCATAGCGAGAGCCTCAGCGGGGCCTCTTCTCCTGTCCTCCCAGGCTACGTGTCCTCTTCTACTCACTCTGCCCTCAGCAAGGCGTCCCTCCACTGAAGGAGCCCTGGGGTGCAGTGGTTCAGCATGGACAACAGAGAGGCTGGTCGAGGAAGTCCCAGCTGCCCCTAGGGAGAAAGGCTGGCTGTCTTCTTGGACAAAGATCACAGCCCAGGGACCTGATGGGGCAGATCTATTCCATCACACGGGGTGGACAGATCATGCACGGCAGTAAGAACGCACCCACAGACATTGCTAAGAAATTACCCCCGTGAGTGAGGTGGGGCATTCCGGGACCAGGGTGACGGGACGCCTTACTCTGAAACAAGCTGGGAGGGAATGAGGCGCTACACTCAGGGGCTCAGGGGACAGGTCAACTGCAATATCTTAGTCCACAGCCTGCTTTGTTGAGAGGTGACCAGGGTCTTAGAAGCTCATCACTGGCCCTCGGAGGTTCAACTTAGGGACCTTTCCCACCGGGGAAAGACAGGTCATGAAAATCACAGACACCTGGAAACTATTAGTCAGAGGAGTCACGAACTACACAAACATCAGAGCCCATGGCCCCAAGATCCGAGGAACTAGATCAGCGGTTCTCAACCTGTGGGTCACGACCCCTTTGGGGGGTCAAACGGTCCTTTCACAGGGGTCACTTAAGACCATTGGAAAACATATTTCTGATGGTCTTAAGAGCCCAGACACCCCTCCTCTGTCTATCTCCAGGCGGTCTGCCCTCCTGCAGCTATGGTGATCTGGTGAGAAAGAAGCTCTCTCAACCTTAGCACTGAAGTTGACTTCTTACACATTCTGTTGCAAAATGTGGCGATGTAGTTTACTCTTGTTATATTAAGACTGTTGCCCATGCTACACCATGCTTCAAGACAAAATTTCTTTGACTTGTCATTAGAAATAAATATTTCACAGTCTATGATTATATATTTTTTGTGATGAATCACTATGCATTAATTATGTTCAACTTGTAACAATGAAAACACATCCGGCATATCAGATATTTACATGATGATTCATAACAGTTGCAAAATGACAGTTATGAAGTAACAACGAAAATAATTTTACGGTTGGGGTCACCACACATGAGGTATTAGAGGGTCACAGCAGGAGGAAGGCTGAGAACCACTGAGCTAGATGGTGCCCAGCTACCACTACCACCAACTGCGGTGGAAGGGATCCCACTAGAACGTCCTGGAGAGTGAAGAACGACGGGGAACAAAATTCAAACTCATAACAAGACACTGGCTTTCTGGGTTGGATAGAGGCTGGTGGACCCCCTGAGACGATGGCCCTTCCTCACCCTCAGGTGCGGAATGAGTTCACACCTCCGTGGCTCAAGTTTTGGCCAAATAATTGACAGGTCGATCTATCAACCAAATGCATGGGCATTGCGTAGATTCTGATGACACACAGAGACCCTACAGGACAGGATCAAACTGCCCCTGAAGGTTTCTGAGAATGCAACGCTTTACGGGAGTAGAAAGCTTCGTCTTTCTCTGGTGACAGGTCTATAAGGTGAACCGGAACACGTGGGAGATCCGCACACCTTGGTGAGCAACCACTTGAGATTGAAAGTCAGCATTTGCCCAAGGTCATCGTTGGGAATGTTTAGGAGAGGAGCTGGGTTGGAAGTAGGAAACACAGGGAGAAGTGTGATGCAGGATGATGGCGCCTTGTGGGATTTCAATGAAGCCCATGAGCACGTCTCCGCTGTGGAGCGGAAACTGCTCCCCAAGCCACGATACAAAGTCAAGGGAAGAAAAAGATAGCAAGAGGACCTGGAGGAGAAACAAAGGCTAGGGCTTGGTGGGGGGAGGGGTGGGGAGGAAAAATACACAACACCAAACCCACTGCCCTCGGGGAGATTCCAGGCAGAGCAGGACTGCTCCTTAGGGTCTCCAAGCCTGTGATCCTTCGGGAAGCCGACTGCCCTCTTGCAGAGAGGCTGGAGGTTCAAGCTTTGACCATTTGATTAGCAGCCAACAGATCAAGCCTCACATCGCGCAAAACAAACCAACCCAAACTCACTGCCATCGGGTCGGCTCTGACTCACAGTGACCCTGGCGGACAGAGTAGAACTTGCCCTGAGGGGTCTGAGACGGGCACTGTGTGGGAGTAGCTGGCCTCTGTCTTTCTCCCGAGGAGCAGCGTGGGGTTTAAAACCGTTGACCTTGCCGCGAGCAGCCCAGTTTATATCCTGTGGGTCACCCGGCCCCTCAGCGTATCTCCAGGGTGTCCTATTCGAGACAGTGGTGTTAAATATTGGCAGGCAGGTGTTAGGCCTGGGCAGTGGGGAGCGTGTGGGAAACCGCACTGCGGGCACCCGTGGACAGGAGGGAGGGGGTAGCCAATGTTGGTGAGGAGAAAGGTTGCCCTTCATCCTACAACCCGTTGAAGTGTGCCATTTGTAACAGCTTGTACGTGGGGTGTTCTGCCTGTGCACCGCCCGGTGTCTGACTCCCTTTTTTTTGGCGGGGGGTGGGGCGTGGGGCATCATCAGATGGGATGGAGGAGCACAGTGTGTCTGCTGATGTAGAGGGCCATTTGGGGTGAGGGGGACCCCTGGTGAGATGAGCTGATCTGACACATGGTCACAATGGTGGATTCAGACAAGCTGCCGATCACGAGGATGATGCAGGACTGGGCCACGGTTGACTCTGCTGGACATTGGATCACTGTGAGCCACAGCCTACTCGTGGCAGCTAACAATAGTGAGAAGCATTGTCCTGGATAGACTTGTGTCCCCACAAAGTAAGTGCTGACTTGGCTGAGCTTTGGCTTTCAGTGGTTTGGCAGTTACAGAATTGTCACGATATGATATATGATACACAGTTTCATGTCAACTTAATCAAAGAATGAAGGGGTGGAGTTTAGCCTGTCATTCAGGCCACAGCCCAAAGATGCCTTCTTGTGGGCAGGGCCTAATCATGAGGATTCTTGGGACTCCTCTTCCTCCCTGGAGGTGGACACACACCTACTCTCTCTCTGCTACACATTCCTATTGACAAGACACATGGAGCCACGCTGATGGCAGCCAGAGCCCTGGAGATGCATCCACCACCATTGGATCCACAGGACTTTCCACCCACCAGCCTGTGATCTTCCTGCATTCGGCCTCATTGCATGTGCTGCATGAGTCTGAAGAGGAATTTATGAGCTAATATTGGACTTAGGGGCTAATATCGAGCTATGAACTTGATCTGGACTGGGCCGGGATGTTTTATTGATGCATAATTACTTCTTGAAATAAAGTCCGCTCACACATATATGAGGGTCAATGAATTTATTTCTCTAGGCAACATGACAATTCAGTGAGACATTGAAGGGTGGGCTGTTATGGCCTTCTTACTCTGGTTACAGCCTGGTCTGATGTAAGGGGAGGCTTTTTGGGTGGCGGCCTGCAACACCTTGTATTTTATAAGGAATACAAGGAGAGAGAGAGAGCAGGGATCAGAGGGACCTACTACCACCAAGAAAGAAGAGCTAGGAGCAGAGCACATCCTTAGGACCTGCGGTTCCCTGCACGGAGAACCTCCTAGATGCAGGAGATGATTGATGATGTCAAGACACGGGGGCTGTTCAAGGGATGCCAGGCCCACAGATGCTGGAAGGAGACAGGATCTTCCCCCAGAAAAGACACAGAAGAAAGCCTTTCCCTGGAGCTGACACTCAGAACCCAGACTTGTAAACTCTGAGGGAACACACCTCCATGTGTGATACGTCTGTGACAGCAGCACCAGGTCACTGAGGCAGGCATGGTATCACCCCAGATACCAGACCAAGTGGAAATAAAACTACTCAGGGTCACTGATGGTCAGGTGGGCAGTCAGACCCCTATGTTTAGTTATGATGAAACTGAGGTCACAACATGAACATGATCCCCAGATTCTGGCTCCCGGTCCAGTGTTTCTGGTGTTTTAGCCACTCTAGAGAGCACCCGAAGGCACTGATTGTCCCCCCACCCCGGGGAGACCTCACGGGCCTCTGTGGGCACAGACACCACACACTTACTCTAGTCTTTCTTCCTCTTTCCTTCGAAGATCAAAGTCCCGTTGGATGACTTCCCAGACGTGCCTGGCCTCTTCGTCCGTTAGCTTGGAAAGATCCAGCTTTTTCCCCATCTTGGCTTCTGCTCAGGGTCACACCTGGAGTATCACAGGATTATAAGGTCAGTCCCCGAGCCTTCTGCTGCTGCAAACTCAGAGTAAGAGCCACAACCAAGAGCAACCTATTTCCCAAGAAGTTTGTCTCCACCTGGGCCGAGTGATCCTTTATTTAACAGGGAAATGCTTGCTCGGCCCCTCAGACTTTAAAGACGGGAGCCCCTGTCTCAAACTCCCATATTCCACTTCTAAAAGGGGCCTGCTTCCCACCTTCTGGTGACATGGATAAGTTTTGCTACTCCAAGCATGGTCCTTGGACCGGCAGCATTTCCTGGGAGTGTATTGGAAATGCAGATTCTCTGATCCTGCCGCAGACCTGTGGGCTCAGCATTTGCCTTTTATTAAGACTGAAGCCTTGGTAAATGTCAGGGTCTGTCAATCATGACCCTGCTGAGCAGCAAGGCTGTGGCAGAGACTCCCTGGGTTGGGTGGGGGCAAGGGAGGGTCACAGAGAGCCTGGGTCTGAATGGCCTGTGGGAGAGGTGGTAGGTGTCTGTGGTGGTGTAAGGTGTGGCAGTGGTGACCACGGTGGTGGTTGAGCGGGGAATGAGGTCAGGCCCTCCTGCTGGCTTTTTCCCAGAGAGAAACTACTGATGCTGATGTCATACTGTGCTGATGTTGATACTATTGCTGGGTATAAAACCAGAGAGGAGCCAGTCCTGGATGTATTGATGGTGGGCGGTGGTGGTGGGGGAGCACAACACTGCAAACTCCATTACTCTCCAGAGAGGGCCTCCCTGACCACTCAATGGTTCCCACTATCCCCTGCCCTCATATGCCATCCTCACTCCAACCCGACCCCATCTCTTTAACAACTCTTCAAAGCTCCTCCCAACTGGGGAAGTCACATTCGTTAGTGATCAGCCAAGCTCCACGAAGCCAGCTGTTCTGTCTCTTCCCCTGACTGGACCCCAGCAGGCCCTACGGGGACCCCAGGATGAGGATGCTACACCCAGACCTGCTCTGCTGCAGGCTCAGAGGCCCTGGGGGAAGACTGTGTTTGGAAACCATGGCGACAGCAGCTAGGCTTCCTTAAGGACTTAAATCCCATTCCTTGGGAGCACCAGAAGATGGCTGCTCATCTGCTCTTGCCAAGAAAGCCTGAAATGATCAGGACTCTGGATCCTGGAAGCATCTTTCCTACCAATTGGAAGCCCCATCAGGAAGACGTGGCCACAACTTGCTCGCTGCTGGGAATGAACTCCTACTTGGCCGAGCAAGAGGCCAACTGTGAACAACGATGATGAAAAATGACCTTTTAATGGGGAGCATGGAGACACCTTGTGAAGCGACATTTGCTACCCAGGCCCCTCAGCACCAGGATGGCCAGCCAGACACTCCCTTGACATCGGTGAAGAAAGGCTTCTCAGATTGCCCACTGGGGCCCCACCCCCCGCATGTTTCCACTCTCAAGCCTGCGCTGCCGTGCAGGCTACGTGAGAAGGCTAGCAGCGCTTGTCAGAAGCAGTCAAGCCCCATCTTTGTGTATTAACTTGACTTTGGCATTGGGATGAGAAGCCACTGAACCAAGCTCACTCCTTAGAGTCTGCAGGTTTCTGGTTTTCAAAAACCTGGACCAACAACAATAGGTGCTTTCTGAGGGATGACCGACCGGGAATGTTAATTTAAGTCTTTCTCCAGTTTGAAAACAAAACAACCCTCCCAAGCCAAGCCCTGCTTAATCAGAACCTTCCTTGGAATTCTTTTTGGGGGACGGAGGAAACGACCATGACCGTCAACTGACTGGTCATCATTCTCCTTTGTCCTCAGGTGAAAGGCAACAATGCCTGGCCTAATTTAAACGAGGTTTTATTCTTCCCCGAGAGTTTAACACTCACAGGCCCGGAGAGGATAACCGTGAGTGGGCTTTCACACGGGTTGACTCGATGGCAGTGTGGCTTTATTTAGCTTTGAGTTATTTTATTGAGAAAGAAGAAATCTCCACAACAGGCCAATATGCAGCCCTGTGACCAGAGACTGCTCAAGTCAGGGGTTTCATCCTTGTGGCCACAGTCAATGCCCATGGACGCCGTCTCTGGAGACCAATGAATGACACTGGTCAGAACACGGAGAGATGACCTCTTTAGGGCGTTAGAGCAGAGAAGGGCCATACAGGCTTTCCGCACCACGCGCGTCCACAGGCGAGAGCCAGACTATGACTTAGGAAGACTCAAGGAGAGTGGACGCGTTGAAAGACGGAGCTGCTGAAGGATGCACACTACGGACTTCCAGGGGAACAAACCCGCCTCTCCTGGTAGAAGTATAGCCAGAGGGTCCTGAGAAGCCAGAATGGCAAGATTTCGCCTTATGCACTTTGGACATGGTATCCAGAGGGGTCTCGTGATTGGTCAGTGAAGAAGAGGAAGGCCCTCAGAGAGCTGCATGGACACAGGGGATGCAGCGATGGCTGACTCATGGAGATGACGGTGGGGAAGGTGCAGGCATGGGCAGTACTTCGATCTGCTGTTTATTGGGTTGCTGAGTTGGACCGACATCATTCCACCTGGCACGAGCACTGAATGAGGGTCCTCTGGGGCAGTCCTGGACCCAGAGTGGGACAGCCACTGTGTGGGACTCAGCAGGTCCTAACAGGGAGCACAGGGGGCTCTTTCAAGCACTCTCACCTCAAATTCCATCCCTCCCCACTCTGCTCCCCAGTAACCTGTTGTCCACCTGGTACCCGCCACACAGAGCGCCTGAGGATGGGAGGCGGCCAGACATGGGGGGCAGCGGACATCAGCATGCAGAAGGCTAGAGGAAGGGGGGCACCTCTTAGATAAAGGGCAGAAGGAGCCATTGGTTCCTCTCTGGGCAGATAACTCCCAGTCACGAGGTTCTGAGTCAAACGCTTTCCTTTTGAGCCTGGTCAGCTGCTCAGATGAAATCGTGCTGCTGATCTCTGAGGCTCTGTTTCCCCTGACCCCCACCCTCCAATGGCGACCGAGGAGAGAGGGGTGGGGACCTTGAGAGCAGGGAGCAAGAAGCAAGCAGGGGTCTCCACAGTGAGCAGATACCCCCCACCACCCCCCAAACACTCTGTAGCCCCATGCATGAAAGGCTGAGTGCTTACTTAGTTCTACCTTGCTGAATCGAAGGAGAAGTGCTGTGTGCCTGGAGGGTCCCTGCTGGAGCAAGGCTTGGCTTCATCACCTGGGGCCAGGCTCCGGCAGCTGCAGTGCTTGGGAGCAGCAGTGCCAGTGTGGGGTCACCCCGCCACGGTGGAGAGACACATGGAGGCCAAGTCTTTCTCAGCTTTTTTCCCACCAACTGGGAACCCAGGGGTGGAGCCAGGCACTGCTGATAAACAGGAGGTGGGCGGAGGTGCCTGGGGTGCAGTCTGGGCATTAACCCTTTGTGTTCAGTTCCAAGCGCTGCCCTTTTGCGGTCCGTGGGTAGGGCCTGGGTATTGAGCCTTCATCAGCTGCTGCATGCATGCTTCTGCCTAGTGTACCCATGGGGCTGCCCGGCCGCCAGGCTCGCAAACGTCTTCAGCCATGAAAACTTGGGGTGCAGGTCCTGCTTGCTCGCGTCCTGCCTCTTCTCCTGCTCCCCTGGGCTCCAGGGACGGGGTGCCAGGTGATTTCTCATGGGGGATGAGAACGGAGGTTCCAGCCCCAGCCCCCGGGACAGGGTCTGCAGCAAACACGGCCCTTGATAAGCCCTGAAATCATACTGTTCTCCAAATTCATCTTTTAATGTGACGTTATCATAGTTGTTAGGGGCCCTGCTGGTGTCGTGGTTACCCGTTGGGCTGCCAACTGCAAGGTCAGCAGTTCGAAACCACCAGCAGCTCTGTGACTTTTGGTGGCTGTAAAGTCTAGAACACCCACAACTCTACCCCATGGATCAGCATCGACTGGATGGCAGTGCGTTTGGTTCTGGTTCATCATGGCCCTTAGGTGCTGTTTGTTCCAGCTCACGGCCAACCCATGTGCCACAGAACCAGACTCCTTCCGGCCCTGCCAGGGGTGAGCCTCCTGCTGCAGCCACTGTGCCAATCCAGCCTGTGGAGGTTCTTCCTCATTTCACCAACCCGCCCTCCCTGCCAGCAAGCAGGATGCCTACATGTGGCAGCTACGTCATCTCCTGTCAACTTGCAAAGGGGTGGAGTCTGTCAATCAAGTCATAGCCAATAAGGCCTCTGGGTGGGCATGGCCTTCTCCTGAGAATTCTGGGTACTCTTGTCTTTCTCCCTGGAAGCAGGACACATTCTCTCTGCTTTGTCTTCCTCCTGACAAGCCACATAGAGCTACACTGATGGAGCCAGAGCCCTGGAGCTGGAGGAGCCACATGGAGACCTACACCAGTGCTGAGATGCTTTCACGGCCATTGGACACACAAGACTTTCCACCCACTGGCCTGTGATCTCCCTGCATTCGGTGTCATTGCATGCATTGTGTGAGTCTGCAGAGGAATTCATAGACTGGCATTGGATGTATTGGCTAAAATAGGTCTTAGGGACTCGATCTGGACTGGGCTGGGCTGTTTTCTCAATATACGATTGCTCTTGTATATAAATCTCTTTCTCATACATAGATGAGTGTCCATGAATCTGTTTGTCTAGTCCACCCGGACCGACACACCGGAGTATCAGCTCAAAGCACAAGCCGAGTGAGTTCCTCCCTCCCTTCCTCCCCCCGGGACAGTGCTGCAGGAGGACGAGAGTTGGTCTGTATGGCTCCCATTCCTTCTTCGCTGGGAGCAGAGTGGTCCCGGGTCTCCCAGAAGAGGTCTAAATGCTCCCTGGAGAGGCGCACCTGAGCCAGGCCTCCTCTGTGCCAGGCCCCACAGGTGCTCAAACCCACCTGGCCACTGCTGGCCCACCCACGGGTCATTCCAGCCACAGAAAGAGCAGCACTGGACAGAGCAGGGTGGGCCAGGCACAGGGGTGCAGGCAGCGGGCGGTGATACCCTAAGGGGAGCTCAGGGAGAAGGAGTGATGGATGTCTCTAATGGGGTGGGGCTGGGGCTGCTTGGCTAGTCTTTCTGGCCCTTGGGAGAGACCTGGAGACACAGTGACCGCAGAGAAGCACCCCGGGAGATGGTCACCCCATCTGCCTGGACCACAGGAGGTTTGCAGCATCCAGAGGGTCAGCTGTCACCTGCGGATGGCCCCTCTCAGGTGCCCAAGAAACTTCTCTGTGATGTCCACTGGGGACATGTGCTGCTCCACTGTCCCTTGGGTCCAACTCTGGTCTCTGTAGGGAGGGCCAGCCCCTGGTGAGGCTGTAGAAAGGAGCCCAGCTGAGGCCCATCCTATCCAAGCCTGCCCCGTGGCTCAGTTTCCCTGCCTGTGCCAGGGGCCATGAGGCCCACTCCTGCCTGTGTGGGTCCCTGGAGTTGGGGTTATTGTGTGGGGCCAGGCCCCATCTTCCCTTGGAAGCTTTTTCTGTACAGAACAGAACAGCGGGGTGCTGAAGGCAGGCTCTATCACTGTTCCAAGTGAGCGCCACCCCCTTGTTGCAGAAGGGCCCCCAACAATATCTTCTTCTGGGAGGAGGGTGGGTTGGGCTGGCCAAGCCTGCCACAAAGGTTCCTGTCTCAGCAGGGTGGCATTCAGGCCCCCAGCAGCTAGATGCATGGCCCCTCCCTGTGCCAGGTCCTCACAGGCATCCTCAGTCAGTCCTGGTCCCCGGGCCCCCCATTGTCTGGACAGGACACTAAGGCTGCTGACGGGGGAGAGGTGGGGAGCCTTAAGTTCTAAGGAAGGGCAGGGCCTGGCCCTACCCACACACCTAGGGACAGACACGCCCTCCAGCTGGCTGGGTGCCCGTGGCTCAGCCAGCTGCTCTGTGTCAACAGCACAGCTCTGGCCCCACTGCCAAGCCGTGGTGCACTGGCCCGGCCCAGCAGGGCTCCCCCTGGCCGTGTCTCTGTCCCCAGCCCTCACGATTGGTGAGCAAAATAAAAAGCCAGGTGGAAAAGAGGAACTGCAAAGACCTGGCCCAGGTGCTCGGTGACAATGACCGTAGGCTCTCCCTATTAGAGGCCATAGGAAGAGGGGTCTGACCTGTGAGCTCAGGTGTCCCCCTGCCCACCTCTCCCATGGAGGCTGGACCTGGGGGCCTGATAGGCCAAAGAGAACCCCAATAACACCCAGACCTTCAAAGCTCCAGATACAGGCAGGGAGGACACCCCCTATTACACTAGGACATGGATCTGTCCCCCAAGAACCTCTTCCCCTAGGAGGCTGACTCCCCAAACAGTGAGGGTCCCAGGTGACAGTCCAGTCCACTCAGGGGTTTGCAGCCTAGGCCTGTCCCCAAGACCCACGGCCCCCAGGAGACTGAGACAGCAGCCTCTCAGAGTTTTGTCCAAAATGGGTCTCTGAGTGCCCAGACTCAGTCAGATCAAGGTCCCCACGGGAGGACAGGGGATTAGGGCTGGGGGGACTGACCACCATTTCTCACCACCCTGGGATGGCACCTTAGGAGTCCAGTGGCCTTACCCTTGTGGGCTCTCCGAGCCTTCTCTGGGATCCACCACCCGTCTCCTGGCTGTCCCCTCAGATGGCAGTTCCTGTTCTGAACACTCACCAACTCCTCTCCTGGGGCACACTTGGGCCGATGTGGGCTCCGGACTGTCCCCTTGGATCTTGTTGGGAAGGGAGGTGTCAGGTCAGGCACCTGAGGTGAGACAGGGTGATCTGAGACTAGGTGCGGCTCAGGGTGCAGGCAGGTGACAGGGAACTAGGTGGGGTGTGGGGTTTAGGGCTCAGGTGGCTGGCTCTCTCCAGGCAAGGGGAGGGAGAGGCTTCATGCCGCCACACCCCCACTGTGTCACATGACTCATTGCTTCCTGCCCTGCTGAGTCCTTACACCTGGGAGCTTATGGCAGCACCTCAGGGTGCCAGGCCATGCCAAGGACTGAGGTGTGTCCCAGGATATCCGTGCTGGAGGCTACAGGGCAGGGGCTCCTCAGGCTGACTTCAGGGAGGGAGGTGGCCAGCTATGCGGGTCCCCATAGCACTGGCTTCTGGGGGTAGGAGTCTGGGGAGCACCTGTCCCTGCCTTTTTTCCTTATCCCCACCCTGACAGGAGAATCCATGCCCTCCAGCTTTTCTGATGGGGAAACTGAGGCTCAGACTAAAAAAAAATGACCCTCCCAAATCACCATCTAATAAGTGGGGCCACTAACAGTGGCACCTGGAGCCCAGGGTGTCCCTCCCTGCTTCCCTCCTCACCCTAACCCTAAAGCTAACCCCAACCCTAACCCTATCCCTATCCCTATCCCTAACCCTAACCCCGCACTCAGTCCTATGGCATCAGGAATTGGCTGGCCCCAACAGCCAGGGTGCAGAGAGAGGACAGATATCATTTCTTATAAACAAAACCCAGTGGCTCTATTGTCCTGGGCAGGTAGAAGACCCAGGACACTGCTCTGGGGACCTCCCACTTACCTGGGGTCAGCCACTGGCTTCCCATCAGGTCCCACAGGGCCTGCTTGTCGCTCAGATTTCCTTATGGAGGTGAAGGGAATCACCCCTTTCTGTCAAGCCTGGTGGTGTAGGGGGTTGCCTACTGGGCTGCTAACCACAAGGTCAGCAGTTTGAAACCACCATCCGTGAGAAGGCTTTCTACTGCCGTGATTGGAGCAGAGCCAAGTACGAATAGAAATAGATAAAACCCACAGTACTGGAGGAGCAGATGCTGTGGTCCGCTCCACTTTGCTCCTGTGGAAACGAGACCAGGTGGGCTCATCGCAGGTAGCCCCTTAGACCGCTCTGATTGGCTTGTGATGGGATGCCTGTGATGGGATGCCTGCGCAGGCACAACCACAGAGGGCAGGCGGGGTTGGGCTTTCCGGCAGGTGCTCAGGGTGGGTGCTCCTGGTCCAGGCGAGAGCTCCCTCAGCCCCTGCCCACGGGAGTGTCCTCATGCTGCCCAGGGGTGAGACTGCAGGGACCCAGACTTTCCACACCGACCATGGGGCTCTGGGCGCCTTTCTTCACCGTAATGCTGAAATCCCCGCTGCTCCCCAAACAGCTAGACTCCTGGAGAATGGACAAAGGGGCCCCCGAGTGCCTTTGAGCAAGCTTTGGGGCTGGGACTGTGGAAGCTCTCTCTGCTGAAACATCAGACTTATTGAAAATGGTGTTTTAAAAATGTATTAAGGGCAAAATAAATAAAAAGGGAGAAAACGAATACGGTGTGTGTGTACACGTGTGTGTGCGTGTGCGTGCACGCGTGCCTGATAAGGGCGCATGCCAAGGACCGTAAAATGAAGTGAAAAGTCCCAAAGTCAGATGCACTCCTACCCCTGCCCCACCCCCACCCCCGACTCTTCAGACCCAGTCATTGCTAATGGAGCCCTGTGCTTCTGCCAACAGCAGGGTGGCTGGTTCGAAACCACCAGCCGCTCATCGGTAGAAAAATGGGGCTTTCTACTCCCGTAAAGAGTCGCAGTCCCCGACGAGCGGCAGAGGAGAGCTGAGTTTCTGAAGAGAGTGTGTTCCCCCCACTGACTTGTGTCCTCCAGTCCCTTTCAAGTATGGGGTGGGGGTGGGGCTCAAACGTCATCTGGCCGGAGAGTTGGAAAGATTTAAAAAAATCCATTGTGCTCCGGGCGACACTGTATGGAGCAGCTGAGTCTCCCTCAATAGTTCATCGACGTGTTGTCTTGTGACCTTGGTTGTGACCCTCACAGTGTCACAGCCTCGTCTGGCTTCCTCCTCAGGTTCCCCATTAGCCCGTCTCCACCCCCTCTGACTCCTCCCCCAGACCCTGTCCCTGAGTCTGTTTCTGGGCAAAGGCTGCCTCCTGGGTCCCTCTGGGTTGGTGGCTCTGAGGAGCACGGCCCTCGAGGTGGTTAACGATTACTCTCTAGGCCTGGAAGGTGGGGTCAAGTCCACGTTTGAAGGGTGCCTAAGAGCCACAGTCTTGGGGGGGGGACCCACCAGTTTTTATCAGACCACTAAGTCTGATCTTTTTATAACATCGAATTTCATTCACCGGGGCCTTCCTTTGCAATTCTGACCCGAGCTTTGGTCATGGTAGCGGCACCATCTAGTTCTTCTGGGCTCCCAGCAGTTGAGGCGGAGGCTCCTGTGGGTCATTGATCATTAACCCTTTGGATTGATTGCCTCCTTGAGTCACTCCTCTTCTTCACTTTTGCACAAGCGACCCACCAGTCACACGCTTCTCCAGAGTCTGTTCCAGGGAACCATGCTGGGCTGTGACCTACACAAGGTTGGTGGTGCCCTGCAGAAGAGGAAGGGGGTACTGGGCCAAGCTCATGCAGGTTTCGGGCCTGGTCCTGGGTCTTAAACTCTGGGTTTCTCAAGGCACTAAGGCCACCCCACACTGAGGCAGGAGGGCCTATGTAACTGGTGCCCGCTCAGACATGGGTGCAGGGGCGTGAGGGGTGCACTCAAGTCCATGCCACCCGGGAAAAAGCCACCTGGCTAGCCCGCCTCACCAAGCCTGGAAGCTTTGACTAGAGTTTTCAGACAGTAAGCCCCACTGGCCAGGAATACAAAGAGCCGGCTAGGTCACCTGACTATGTGCACAGCACCACCTCATTCCCAAGTGGCCCCCCTTTACACTGGGGCTCCTTCCCTCCCCTAGTCCCGGAAAGGACTGAATTTCAGTGTCAACATCGCAAGCCGCGCTCCAGGGCTCTTGTCAAGCTCTTGTAAAATGTTCTGGAGAGTGGGCTCTGCTGAGGCTGCCTTCCCCACGGTGAAACCTGCCCTGACACTTGGGTGACCACAGTGGCTCCCCCGCCCTGGGTGGGGGGCAATCTCCAGCCGGACACAGGAATTGGCTTCCAAAAGCAACCCACCCCATTCTCTCCCTCTCCTTCCCACCCCCAACTTCCATCCGAGCCTGTTTCCACAGGCCATTGTCCACCAACGAAATCCTAAGGCTGAATTAAACCCGCTGGTCTCGTCTGCTCCAAGTCCATAGGGTAGGGGAGACCTGCCCCTTAAGGCTCTGAACTTGGAATCTTTTGGAAGTAGTCAGCCCCATCCTCCACCTGTGGGGGGCTGGTGGGCTCTACTGTGGTCTTTTCAGCAAGCAGACCAAAGGAACCCCTCGGGTCACCCTGACAATCAGTGAGTGAACCCCTACTCCAACCCCTATCCTAATAACTCACCCTCACCTGGACCCCCTCCATGCACCGACCCCATCTCGACCCCACTGTTAGCTACACATCTCTCACCCACTCACCAACACCAGGACCCTGAGCCTGATTCAAACTCCAGCTCCAACTCCCACAGCTCCAGCCCCCGACACCCCGACACCCCGACACCCCAAGCTGATTCCTGAAAGACAACCAAACCAAATCAAATCACACCAAACTCACCGCCGCCATAGAGTTAATGTTGACTCATAGCGACCCAGTAGGACAGGAGAGAACTGCCCGTGTGGGTTTCTGAGACTGTCTCTCTTTGAGGTTGTTGTGTGGTGCTACTGAGGTTCTGACCCAGAGTGACCCCATGATCAACAGAACCAAACCTGCCTGCGCCATCCTCACCTCTGTTCCTATGCCCGTGTCCACTGTGGCAGCCAGGGTGTCCATCCGCCCTGTCGCGGGCCTTCCTCTTTGCTGCTCACCCTCCACTTTACCAAGCACGAGGTCCTTCTCCAGGGACTGGCCTCTCCTGACAGTGTGTCTAAAATACGTGAGATGAAATCTCACCATCCTTGCCTCCAAGGAGCACTCTGGCTGCACTTCTTTATGGGAGTAGAAACTGTGGTAGTAGAGAGCCTCATTTTTCTCCCTGGAAGCAGCTGGTGGTTTCAAACTGCTAACCTTGAAGTTAGCAGCCCAATTCGTAACCACTGTGCCACTAGAGTTCCTTGAAGCACCACAGCCGCCTTCCATTCAGGGAACATCCAACTGGCTTTTGTGTCTTTGGTCTTCTCTCTTCTCCCCTCCCCACCCAAAGTGGCCTGGCAGCGTTGGCTCCCACCCTGCCGGCCTGGGTGGCTGGGCTAGGTCACAGGTGTAGGAAGGGGGTTTGGAAAATGTTGTTCAGGGTTCTGAAAACTTTTATTAGTGCTTCTCTGAGTTAAAGACTGTGGTAGTTACATAATCTGGTGTCAACTTGAGACTACTGAGCGAAGGGGTGGAGTTTAGCCTGCCAATCAGGCCACAGCTCAATGGCCTCATTTGGAGGAGGAATGAAGATAAAGAATAGCTCACTGGAGGCCAGATACAGCCACTCCCTGTGAGACAGTCCTACTGACAAGCCACATGGAGCTACACTGATGGAGCCAGAACCCTGGAGCTGGAGGAGCTAGGTGGAGACCCACACCAGCGCTGAGATGCTTCCACCACTGGATCCACAAGACTTCCCACCACTGGCCTGTGATCTTCCTGCATTTGGCCCCATTGTATGGCTGGGGGAGTCTGAAGAGGAATTTATGAACTAGTAATGCCATATGGGGTAGTATCGGACTTATGGACTGGATCTGGACTGGGCTGCGATGCTTTCTGAGTGTGCACCCGTTCATTGATATGAAGCACTCTCTCACACACTTACGGGGTCTTTGGATTTGTTTCTCTGGTCAACCGAGGCTAATACAAAGACCCTTTAAAAACTAGTAAACACAGACCCCATGTTTGGGAGTTGGACTGGCCGGCCCAGGCCATCTGATTGTCCACACGGTTGTGTTGGGGCAGGCAGCAGCCTCCTGGCAGGTAGGTAAAGACGTCTTCATCTCCTACCTGTGGCGCAGTGGGTTATGGTTAGGCTGCTAGCTGCAAGGCCAGCAGTTCAAAGGCACCACTCATTCTATGGGAGAAAGACGAGGTTTTCTATTTTGGTCAAGAGTGACAGTCTGGGACACCCACAGGGGCAGGTCTACCCAGTGAGTTTGAATCGACTCCATGGCAGTGACATTTGTGAGGTGATGTATCAGGCTGCTCATTGCAAGGTCAGCAGTTCAAAACCACCAGCCTCTCTGAGGGAGGAAGGTGAGGCTTTCTATTCCAGTGAAGAGTGACAGTCTCAGAAACCCACCGGGCCTGTTCCCCCCTCTCCTGTAGGGTCACTGACTCGGCATGGACTTGCTGACAAGGAGTGTGGGATTTAACTGAGGGTCACCAGAGTCAGGTGCCCTGAGATAATTAGAAGATGGCCAGCCAGCAGCTGGACCAGTGGACAGGGGTCATCTTGGGCTTCTTGGGGCTCTGGGGCACAGCCCTTCCACCTCCCTCACACCTGTTCCTCTGAGCACCTGCATTCTAGCTCCTACCACAGACCTGCCCTGGGCCCCGGAACACAGCCCTCCAAGCAGCCCCCACCCCTCCGTGCTCCGCCCGCCAACCTAATACCCTCCTCTCCGACCCAGCCGGCTTCCTGAAACACACACCTCATCCCTGGGAAATATCTTCCTCCCTACTCTTCCATGGCTCCCCAGGCTTCTGTGGTTCCCAACACCACGCTGACACTCATGTCTCCCTGGGACCCCCCACTCTGGTCATGTCGGGTCCTCCTTCAGTTCCAGTCTCTCCTCTGCTCACCCCATTCCATCTGACCCCAACTCTGTGCCTTCATCAGGAAGGAAGGAAGAATCAGGTCCAAGAGGGTGAGTTCTGCTCCAGTCTCTGCCTGGGTCCCTTGTCCTGCTGGGCCTGTATGCTTTCCTTGGCCTCTCGTGTCCTCTGCTGGCCACAGCAGGTAACTGCGCTGGCCCTCCAGCTGGTGGAGATAAAGAGCAGAGGCGCCTGGTCAGCAGAGGGCAATCTCCACAGCTGGCACTTGCTTACTGGTCCCAGCTGCCTGGCTCTGATCTGGAGCCCACGTGAGGTGACTCACTCACCAGCTCCTTCCACCCCCGCTGTGTAGTAGCTGGGGGCCGAGGGGGCCCAAGTTAGCTTGTCGAGGCCCGGACATGTGCTGACACCGCTGGCTAGCCGACGTGGCTGCCTCTCCCGTGGGCGGTTTCTGGCTGCAGGGCTCGCCACGTCTCTAGGTGTGTGGTTTCAGCGTGATGGTCTTGGGAATCTCACAAGCCCACGCCTGATTTCGCAGGAGGGCGCTTCTGGACTGCGGCCTGCTGACTCAGCGGCAGCTCTGCCAAACGTCCTCCGCGGAAAGCCGGGACCAGCACTTGCGGCCTGTGCGGCTCTCCAACTTCCACGGAGCCAGCCACCAGGGGCGTGCGTGGAGACCACGGCCAGGGCAGAGGCGGGGGTGGGGGGTGCCCAAGGCCGCACCTCACTCCCGCCCACTCAGCCAGGACCAGAAGCCCAGGTGGCTGGCGTCTGAGGGCAGCTCCTTTGTCAGGAGAAAGCAACAAACGCACTGCTGTCCAGCCGATGCCGACTCCTGGCCGCCCTGTAGGACGGGGTCGAACTGCCCCCGTGGGTTTCTAGTAGAAAGCCCCGTCTTTCTCATCCGGCGTGGCTAGTGGCTTCAAACTGCTGACCTTGTGGGTGGTAATCCAATGCGTCGCCACCATGCCACCAGCTCTTCTTTCAGATAGCATCTGGCGAACGCGTGGTTGGTGTCTGTTTGTTTCTCCCGTCGGGTCCTGTACATACTGGTCACAGCTGAAGATGCCACTTGGAGGGTTACGGTGCCTTGATGCACGCCCTGGCGTTTTCAGTGCTGCGCAGCGCGTGCGCGCTGGATCACGGACAAGGATGGCAGCCCAATCAGTGATGCACTCGGACGACAGCGTGGGCGAAGCGTGCTGAGAGGCCCGCAGACCCCAGAGGCACACTAGGTGACCGAAAGAACCCCCAAACGCCGTCGCCTAGAAAGAGACAGTCCCTTTATGAGACAAGCACAAGGAAGGGAGGGGCATCGTGAGGAAATTAAAGTGCATGACCAGCGTGGGCGCTGCGTGCGGTCAGGCGCCCTGGGCTGGGTCTGCGGACAACAGAAGGAAGAGCTGACCTGCAGCCGGCCTGGCGCTGTGCTGGAGTCCATTGATGCAGCCCTTGTGGCCATTCAACTCTCTGAGATCTTCCCCCTTTTCACTGAGCACCACGTCCTCCTCCAGGGTCTGACACCCCCTGACCACATGCCCGAAGACGAGAGAAGTCTGACCATCCTCTCTTCTAAGGAGCATTTGGCTGTACTTCTTCCAAGACGAGTTTGCCTGTTCTCCTGACAAAGCGTGGTACATGCATCACCGACTCAGCTCAGAAACTCACTGCCGTGGAGTCAATGCTGACTCACAGCGACCGGTGGGGCTCGGTACGACTGTCTCTGGGAGTTTCAGAGACTGGAACTCTTTACGGGAGTAGAAAACCCACATTTCTCCCATGGAGCAGCTGCTGGTTTCAAACAGCTGACCTTGAAGTTCTCAGTTCAACGCATAGCCACTCTGCCACCAGGGCTCCTGTCATCACCGAGAGCAGTGTGGCAGTGACATCATCTCCTGTCAACTTGTGAAGGGGTGGAGTCTAGCCTGTCAATCAGGTTGCAGCTTGATGACCTCATTTGGAGATACCATGGAAATAAACAGCTCCCTGGAAGCGGGACACATTCTCTGCTTCATCTTCCTCCTGACAAGACACATGGAGCTACGCTAGAGCCCCGGAGCTAGAGGAGCCACGTGGAGACCCCTGCCAGTGCTGAGATGTTTCCACCACCACTGGATCCACGGGACTTTACACCCACTGGCCTGTGATCTTCCTGCATTCCGTGTCGTTGCATGTGCTGTGTGAGTCTGAAGAGGGCTTTATAGATCAGTATGGGACATAAGGGCTAATATTGGACTTATGGGCGTGATCTGGACTGGGCTGGGATGTTTTCTCAATATTCAATTGCTCTTGTCTATAAAGCTCTTTCTTATACACACGAGTGTCTCTGAATTTGTTGCTCTAGTCAACCCAGACTCAGGCAAGCATCAATCAAATGATCAGTTCTTCCTCATCTGCCGTCGAGCTTCCACATGCAGTGAGGCAACTGAAAAGACGGCTAGTGCACCTTAGTTCTTGAAGCCGAAGCTTGGTTGTGAACATGCGACACATTCAGCGGGCTTTGTGGTAGATTTGCTCGATGCATGACGTCTCTTGGTTTCTGGACTGCTGCTTCCAGGCGTCCTGAGTGCAGATCCACCGAAATGAGACTCGTGACTTCTGGGCTTCTTCCTTCACCACGATGCTGCTCGTTGGTCCAGGGAGGACGTTTTTGCTTTCAGAGGGTTGAGGTGTTCGCCACGAGGCAGTCTACCACCTCTGATGTTCATCAATCAGTCAGGGCTTGCGGCCCTCTTCCCTGGCAGCCAGCCTGGCTGTGTCCCACGTGCTGGAGGTTGTTAGTGAGTTGACCTCCAATCCTTACGCCCTGTTCCTCTTTGTGTGGTCCAGCTTCTCCAGTTATCTGCAGAGAGACTGAGTCACTCTGTCTGGCGAAAGGACACAAGCTGGATGCACGTCTTTCCTAAGGACAAATTGTGCAACGGCCCTTTCTTTTGTCCAAAGAGTGCCTCTTGGTCTGTGTACGGGGCTGTGGAGTGTCCGTTTGTCCCGTTGCTATCCATAATTTGTCACCACCACGCAGTCCAGTGCCGTGGTAGCACCAATGAAACAGCCTCAGACACCCCACAGGGCACTTCTGCTCTGTCCCATAGTTGCAGTGTTCCTTTGCGAGTCCGGGGTAAGCATTCTGGTTTCCTCTGCTCCACGATCCACTTGACACCAGCAACGAGATCCCTCTTTTGAATCCACCGTGACCTTCTGGCAGTTCCCCGTTTATGTACGCGGACTGCTGAAATTGTCATTGAATGATCTTCTGCAACTTGGCCTGCGATGTTCACGACACTGTTTGACAATCTGCATCCTGTGTGGGGTCCCCTTGCTTGGGGATGGACACAAATAGGGATCTCTTCCATCACAACCACGCACCATGGGTGTCCGAGGGGTCCAGTGCTGGGAGGACAGACACAGGACAAGTGGGTGGCTGGATCAAACAGAGATCTATTTTCTCACAGTTCAGGTCGCTCCTACCCGCCCAGCAGCTCAAAGTCCTCCAGGACAGAGTAGAACCAACTCCTTGGGTTTCCATGGCTACAGTCTGTAGGAAGGCTTGTTCCTCCCATGGCTGGTGTGGTCATAGCCCTGCTCCACCCTGACCATGTTTCTTACGTCTCAGCCCATTGTGGCGGCCGCTGGGTCCGTCCATCTTGTCCAGGGCCTTCCTCCTTTCTGCTGCCCCTCGACTTTACCAAGCAGGAGGTCCTTCTGTGGGGATTGGCCTCTCCTGACAACATGCCCACGCGCCATCCTTGCCTCTGAGGGGCATGCTGGCTGTACTTCCTTCTAAACAGATGTGTTGGTTCTTTGGCGGCCGGTGCATAGTACTTCCAATATTCTCCTCCAGGGCCACCATTCAAATGCATCGATTCTCTTCAGCCCTCTGCTGACACTCTGCCTTCATCGCTGAAGTGGGCAGCAGCACCGTGGGAACCCGGGGAGACTCTGGGAGTGAAAGGGGGAGACACGGAGACGCAATGTGGCCTCCTGGCTGGTAGCTGAGCACTTACCCACTGTACAACCAGGGATCCCCATCCCCCAAGCAGAGGAGTAGGCATCGGAGTTCAAGCCAACCCCCAACAATGGCGAGAGAACGCATGTTGCCGTGAGGTGCCGCCGTGTCCGCTCCGGCTCATACGTTCCCAGCAGAGCTGTCTCACAGAAGAGCCCAAGCTCGTGGCCCGCAGACCCCGCACGATCACTGTGGTGGCCGCTGTGTCCGTTGGGGCCTGGCTCTTTCTCGCTGGCCCTTCACTTCACCAAGCGCGGTGTCCTTCTCCAGGGGCTGCTCTCTCCTGGCAGCAATGTCTAAGGGACGGAGCTGGTGTGAGTGACGGCTGTCACTTGGAGAGCATCGTTTCCCAGGCTCCAGCTGACAATGAGCTGTGCTTTATCTCTGAAAATACTTTGGGGCATTTTGTAGATAATCCCACTCCTCCTGGGGATCCCCATAGTTCCCCGCCCCCCCACCCCCCGCTGACTCCCACAGCTAATCATCTTGCATTTAAAAGCACCGATGGAGAAGAGGCCCCCACAGGGGGACCAGATATACCCCGTTTCTACCTCCTTGTTGTCCCCAACTCAGGCTGAGCCCCTGCAGGAGGCACCGGGATGGGATTTAGGCAGGTTTGACGGAGGTGAGTTACCTGGAGCTCTGTTCAGGAACGAACTTGCTCTTGGCTGGGGGAAGGAGCACGCTGGAAGCCGGGGACCACGGAGCACCTGCAGGGAACTTCGGAGACCACGCTCCTCATCAACAGCTCCCAGAAAAGAATGGGAGCGCCACGAGGGGGAGGGGGTGGAGCATGTCTCCTGGCCTCTCCAGGTCCGGTCCCCACGGTCCCACCACAGCACAGGAGTCTAGCCCTGCTCGGTTCTCTTTCCCCCCCTCTGGTTCTGAAGACTCTCTCCCTCCACACCTGCTCCCTTCCGTCCTTCTCTCACAGGTGCCAACCTGTGGCACACAGTAGGGCTGCACACCTGGTAGATTCTCCAAGGGAAGAAAATGAGGTTCACAGCTTTCTTCTCCTGAAAGGGCTGACAGTCCCAGACACCCACAGGGCCGGTTCTACTCCGTCTGACGGGGCTGCTATGAATCCGCATCGAATCCATGGGGCCATGATGCAGCCGATGCCTCTTTTCATCACACCCCATGTCCTGGTGACTCCGGTGTTTTCTTTTCACAAATTGAAGGTTGGTGACAACCGTAGTGCCGGCCAGATCTGAGGGTGTTCGCTCCCATGTAGTGTCTCCGTGTCTCCCCTTTTCATTTCCAGAGTCTCCCCGGGTTCCCACGGTGCTGCTGCCCACTTCAGCGATGAAGGCAGAGTGTCAGCAGAGGGCTGAAGAGAATCGATGCATTTGAATGGTGGCCCTGGAGGAGAATATTGGAAGTACTATGCACCGGCCGCCAAAGAACCAACACATCTGTTTAGAAGGAAGTACAGCCAGCATGCCCCTCAGAGGCAAGGATGGTGCGTGGGCGTGTTGTCAGAAGAAGCCAGTCCCTGCAGAAGGACCTCCTGCTTGGTAAAGTCGAGGGGCAGCAGAAAGGAGGAAGGCCCTGGACAAGATGGACGGACCCAGTGGCCGCCAAAATGGGCTGAGACGTAAGAAGCATGGCTGGGATGGAGCAGGTGATGACCAGGAGCCACCCTACGGCACCTCATAACCACCACTGCCTCAAAAAAGAAGAAGAAAAGTACTGTGATAAGAGTGTTGTTGTTGTTGTTGTTGCAGTGGTCTAGAACCCACTTCGGCTGTCTTGGAGGCCTGGCTAAAACTCTCTTTCTCATCTACCTCTGCCCAGGTGTGTGCTTCCCAGCAGAGATCCACTTCAGCCACGGCCCACTCAGGACGACAGGCTCTTGGCTAGTGTTTCCAACAGAGGGTATTGAATGCAGACACTTGCTTGCATAGGAGGTGGAAGGGGTGACAGAGGAAATACAGACTCAGGACAACCAGCACCTTAGCAAGTGCCCTAAGTCATCAGTGCTTACACACACACACACACACACACACACACACACACACACACACACACACACACTCTCTCTCTCTCTCTCTCTCTCTCTCTCTCTCTCTCTCTCTCTCTCTCTCTCTCTCTCTCTCTCTCTCTGTGGAAGCTGGAGTCCTTTCAAGCCCCTCCTCTTGAAGCGGGGGCCCCCAGAGTTGAACTGGGCCCTCCCGCCAGAAGATATGTTGGAACCGTAGCCCTGGGGCCTGAAGAGGTGGCTCTTTTTGGAAAGAGGGTTCTACTTTTGTTACATTAACGAGGGCATGCTGGGGGAGTAGAGGCTTAGACCCAATGCCTTCTGGGAGGCGCTTATGTGGGTGGGTGGAGAGAACAAAAACCTTACTGCTTCCAGTCCCTTAGACTCATAGGTACCCCAGAGGGCAGAGCAGAACTGGCCCTGCGGGTTTCTGAGACTTTCAGATCTTTACAGGAGTAGGCCAGCCTCGTCTTCCTCCCAGGGAGTGACTGGTGGGGAAGAACCACTGACTTTGAGGTAATCAGCTGTGCTAGTCCGGGTAGACTAGAGAGAAACCAATCCAGAGAGACTCATATGTGTACAGTAGAGAACTTTATACCAAAGAGCAAATGTGTATTAAGAAAACATCCCAGCCCAGTCCATAAGTCCGATATTAACCCATATGTCTGATACCAGTCTGTGAATTCCTCTTCAGACTCACACAACACATGCAAGAGTGCTGAGTGCAGGAAGATCACAGGCCAGTGGGTGGAGAGTCTTATGGATCCTGTGGAAGCTCTCAGCGCTGGTGTGGGTCTCCATGTGGCTCCTCCAGCCCCAGGGCTCTGGCTCCATCAGCAAGGCTCCATGTGGCTTGTCAACAGCAATGTCTCACAGAGAGAGTCTGTGTGGGTCTGGCCTCCAGTGAGCTACGTATCTCCATTATGCCTCCCAATGAGGTCACCAAGCTGTGACCTGATTGACAGGCTAAACCCCACCCTTTTGCTCTTAATAGTCTCAAGTTGACTCCAGGTTATGTAACCACTACAACAGCCGACCATGCCACTAGGGCTCCTTGATCGCAGGATTGAAAAAAAACAAAAGCCCCAAACTCACAGCCATCAAGCCAGTTCTGACGCATGGCGGTCCTTCGCAGAGCAGAACTGCCCCTGCGGGGTTCAGACTGTTAATCTCCATGGGGATAGAAAGCCTCATCTTTCTCCAGCCGACCGGATGGTGGTTTCAAACTGCTGGCCTTGCAGTTAGCATAACCCACGACGATACCACCAGGGCTCCTCTGATTGGTGGGTCTCACTGCCATTGCGTTGATTCCAACTCACAGCGACCCTATGGGACAGGGTAGAGCCGCCCCATGGGTTTCTGGGACTGTGATCCTGTGGAGGAGTAGAAAGCCTCATCTTTCACTCCTGGAGCGGATGCTGGTTTGGAACTGCTGGCCTTGATAGAGATAAAACTGAACTGAGTTTTTCAAAGTGAATTAATGGAGTGAGCTTTGAAGGGGCACTGTTCACAGACCTGCTTTCTTTCAGATGTCCCTCGTGAAGTTTGTCATCCACGCTGAATTGAAGAGAAACGTAGATCCCAGGACCCACTGTCTTCGAGCTGCTGGGTGGGTTCAGAGGAGAGTAGGAGCTGAAACAGGGATGGAGGCAGGGGTGGGGGGAGAGGAGAGAAAGGGGTACGGGGATAGGGAGAAGTCAGGGCATGGCTGCCTCTCTCTCTCACTCCCCTGGAGGTGCCATCTCAGTCCCATTGCTGCTCGTATGAGAGCTGGTGGCTTTGAACTGCCGGCTTTGCGGTCAGCAGCCTAGCTCCTGGCCCACCCTGGCACCAAGGCGCCTCTCGTTATTGTGATAATGACCCTACTAAGGGCGAGAGCCACGTTCACAGTTACCCGTCCTCTCCGTGAGTCAAGCTCACCTCTCAGTAAGTCAGTGGTTTCCAGAGCGCCATCCCCAATGAAGAGTGACCTTCAGAGAGGATACCCCACCTGACCAGTGCCCCGCAGTGGGCGAGCCACGGAGCCATGCCCACACTCCCGAGGATGGCTGTTTGCAGCCACTCCATTGTGACTCATTTTCCAGCTTTTGGGTGTCACTCCCAGGCCTGTCCACCTTCACTTCTAGGTCAAGTGGTTTGCTGTTCTTGGGCCCTCTCCAGTGTCTCCACCTCTGCTCTCCCGCAGCTCCCTGAACTGGGGACAGTCTTGTGAAAGGGCGCACACAGCCCTTGGCCCAGTGTGGATGGTCTGGGGCCCACAAGGACGCTGTGTCCTCCTCCCTCAGGAGGTGGGTAGCAGGAGTCACGTCACAGACTCCACCCCCAGAGCAATGAATTTCTTCCTTTGGGGCCAACACCACAAAGTGTCCTGGCACACAGATGGGAGACTGCTTACTAAGTTCGGGTGTTACTAAGCCCTGGTCTCTGGTTTAGTAATAGCCATGGGATCTTAGAGCTGAGAGGGTTCCCAGAGTGTGGTGTGGTCTCCCAAATTAGCCAAGAGCAGGCAAGGAGTTGAGTGGGTGGGCCACACAGCTGTCTGGCAGAGGGGTTCCCTTCCACTCTCTCCTCATCTGTGGACAAGTGACCCTGCTTTCCCACTGGTTTACCAGTGCTGGGGTCTCCCTGAGAGGGACCTGATGCTGGAGCAGAGGAGGCGATGTGGATCAGATTGTGTCTCCTCCAAAGACAGGCTGCTTGGCAGAGGCTCTTGGTTGGCATGAATAAGCCGAGCAAAGGCTGAGAGCGAAGGCTTAACGACTTTCTAAAGTCTTGACGTGAGTCTAGGTCCCTGGTGACTTTTAAAAGTTGCCTTTGATCCAAGATCAGAGGAGGAAACTGTATTCGAGCTTAAATTCTGAGCACCGGGTTCATAGAAGGCTATGCAAGACTGTGAAAGCCCCCAATTCATTTACAGAGTCCCCAAGGGGACTAAGCCTCCATTGAATTCCCTCAGAGCGTTGATCAGGGATATGAGTCTTGCCCTCAGACACAGTGTGTTGGCAAGTGGATTACTGCAGGCATAATTTGGTTAGAATTGAACATTTTATCCTTTATTTTCCCTGATGACTCATTTTTAATTTTTCTAATTTCTACTGCCTTCTGCTTTCTCTTGGAGTGAGGTTTCCCTGTGTTTGATTTTGTTGTCATTGTTGGTACGATTTTCTTGGTATGAAATTCAAGATTTTTTCCCCATGGAAACAGTAACTAGATTGATAGTTTCTTAGTGCCTTCCTTGTGGAAGTGGAAATTGGGGGGAGATGGGTAGCAAATTTTAATGGGCACAAGAACGAAGAAACCGTTCTAAAATTGGTTATGCTGATAAACCCACAACTCTTTTTAATAGGACCAAACCATTGAATTACATGGCACATGAATTAAATGCCAATAAAACTGTGAGAAAGATAACAGGCGCCTTTTCTAACAGCAGTTCCTCTCACTTTAATGCTGACCCAACTCAAGGGGACATTCCTGTTCCGTGATGTCCCGGCAGGTTCAGGAATCACAATGGCTTCCCAGGACGTGACAGGACAGACCTGGAGATCTTGAGGCACAGCCTTCCTGATTCCGCTTTATCACGGACCCGCAGAAACAGATACGCTTTTGAAGCACTCTTGGATGGCTGATTCCGCGAAACTCCTGCTCAGCCACTGTCCTGTGGCCCTCGTGATACACTGAGGGGCTAGTGTGCTTGTGACGCTGCGCCCTGAAGCAACCATGTGGAAACCCTAGTGGCAGGGTCAGCAGTTCAAAACCACCAGGTGCTCCATGGGGGGAAAGATGAGGCTTTCTAGTCTCATCAAGAGCTACAGTCTCAGAAACCCACAGGGTAGGTCTGTCCTGTCTCACAGGGGCCCCCATGAGTCAGAATCAACTCTATGGCAGTGAGTTTGGGTTTGGCTGTTAGCCAGTCACGTAATCCCACAGGCGTGTGACTCACTTCTCCCTGCCAAGTCCCTGCTCTTCCATATCCTGTCTCCATCTCTCTGATGGTCTTTCACCTAAAGTCGTGCCTTAAAAATTTTTTTTAAAATAGCATTTAGCTACCATTCCAACTGCCCTCAAATGTTCTCATCCGCCTTCTCTGGCAGAGTGGCCATCTCCTCTCTGAGTTTGGCTGTGTTCCCGGCCCAGGTGGGATCCCTCCCTCCCTCCACCCCTGTTGCTTTGACTCTGCTCAATGCTGTTCTAGGACCGTCTTAACCCCAGACCCCAGTGGCTGCCTCACTTGGAAATGGGATCCTTGCAGATTGTCAGCTGTGCTCAGAGGAAGCCACACTGGAGCTGATCTGGTTAGGGGTGTCCTTCCAGTAGAGGAGGCATTGACTGAGCCTCAGGGTCCACACGGCCATGTGCTGGTCCAGATGCAAGTCAAGGAAGGCTGGAGACAGCCAGAAGCTGGGAGAGATGAGAGCATTCTCTCTTCAAGACTCTGGAGGGGTGGGGCTGGGCCAACATGCTCTTCCGGGCTCCACACCCGGAAGCGGACAACTGTCCTTGTTTTACACGGCCGTCACCCTGTGGTCTTTCGTTACGGCAGCGTAGGAAACTCGTGCTCTCCTGAGACACTGAGCCTGTCCCTGGGCTCCCCCATGCTCCACCCTCCGCCAGGAAAGAGCGCTCCCCTTGTTCGATCCTGGCAGGACCTGCGTTCCCACAGATGGGAGGCATCTCGGAGGGTGCTGAGGCCAACGAGGAGAGTTCAGGGGCTTTTGGAGAGTCCTTTGAAGGCCACTTGGAACACGGCTTTGGTGGCTCGGGCCAAGGATCTTGGGAGGATGATCTGGGACCCGGTCTGTGGAAGGTTTGCCTGGCCACAGGGGACGGGCCTGACGGGGCTCCCCTTCCTCACTGCTATCCCTCTCTCCCTCACTGGCGTCCTTCCTCTTGTCCTGGTGGGCAGAGCCCCCAGGCCGCAGCTCCGACCCCACCAGGCCCAGACCATCCTGCCCCCTAGCAAGAGTGCTTGCTGATGCCCCGCAGCTTCATCCCGCCTCCAGGGAAACTAGAGCTCTCCCCTCCCTAGTGACCAGATCGATTAATCCAGGAACCAGGACTTCCTCCGGAGCCACTTCTGCGTGGCCTGGACCCTCCCACCGTTCCCTTGGCAGCAGCCGTGGGTGTGAACCATTGGCAGCTCCTGGGCACTCTGTCGGGGGCACAGTTTTCTGACTGCACTGTGGTGAGTCACGGCATGTCATGGCAGCTGTGCTGAAGTCCATCCCAGGCCTTTCTTTCTAGTCCACTGCGGAGTCTGGAAGCTCGTGGGAGCGTCCTCACAGCGGCCGACTCCTCGGCATGTGCCACGTTGGTTGTCCTCTCAGATGACAGCAAGCACACTCTCGGCCCTGGGGTCTGCATGAGGACGGTCCCGCCCCAAGGCTCACACCTGGCGGGATGCTCCCTTCAGCCTGCCTGCTTCTGCCGAGGCTGGGCCCTCGCTTGGCTGCCGTTAGCTCTGCTCGCAAAGACCCCTGAGTGTCCTTCCTGTCCAGCCACCTCTCCTCTAACAGCACGCTGTGGGCCTCGACCCTCCCAAGACCTGACTCCATGCCTCCCTTTCCAGAATCTCTCCTCCCGCTTCAGTTGGGCCTGCCTGGAATCCACAGTGCCCTCCAGGGGCCCACCCTACTCCGCGCACCATCTGGAATGTTCTTTCTCGCCCTGCGGTCAGGTTTCCACTCCAAAGTCACCTTCCCAGAGGGTCCCTCTAAGCTCAGCCCTCCCATCACCCCTTATAAGAGACTCCTGGCACCCAACTGGACACGTGATTCTAGAAAGAAGTTTCCAGAAGCATGCTGTTGAGCGATGGGCAGGGAGACTGGTGTGCTTTAGTCTATCAGCACCAGCAGGAAAGAATAGTGGTCCCCGCCTGCCGGTGAGCTGGTGCCTGGGCAGCAAACGCCCCAGTGGCAATTTCGGACTCACAGTGGTCCGATGGATGGGCAGGAGAAGGAAACACTGCTCGATTGGCCCCTTCTCAGAGTTGTTGTGTTTGAGCCCATTGATGCAACCACAGTGTCCCCCGACCCCCAAATCTCCTCATTGTCACCACCGCTCCACTTTCCCAAGCATGGCGTCCTTCTCCAGGGCCTGGTCTCTGAGTCACACACACAAAGCACCTGTGATGAAATCTCCCCAGCCTAGCCTCCAAGGAACATTCTGGCTATACCACTTCCGAGTCAGACCCCACTGCTCTTTGGGCAGACGGCAGCACTCAGAGAGCGTCAGCATGTTTACAAAAACAGCAGCATCGCGCTCGTGCGGGTTGGGTAAAGGACGGCTGTTCTGCAGGGCAGTTCTAACGCAGGGGCTGTTGGAACAGCAGCCAGCGCTTCTCTGACTGCGTGGGGGCCGAGAGGTGCACATGGAAGGTGTCAGCAGGGTCTCAGTGGCTCCAGGCAGTCCTTGGCTTGTGGCCACACGACTCTGGCCTCTGCCTCTGTCCTTCGAGGCTACCTGCCCCTCCCCCTGTCTCTGTGTGTCCTTAGAAGTCCTGTTGGCTGAGGACCCAGCCTCCTCTAGGGTGACCTCACAGTTGATGGGTGACATCTTTAAAGACTGTGTCTCAAGCAAGGTCACCTTGTTCAGGACTTCCACCTATCTTAGGACATGGTCTAGGTCACAGAGTTCGGATATTTTGTGGGGGACACCAGTCACCCCCTGACTATAGGCAAAGAGGGGTCCCATGTGAATTAAAGGGGCCACCTTGGGGACCCTCATTCAGGGGCACAGTCTGGGCTGCATCACATCCGTTATCAGGGTCTGGGCCTCATCCTTGCCTCTCAGACTTCCACCTCCTTATCAGCTGGACGTGGGAGCAGAGCTTGTTCCAGGAACCCGACGGGGTCATGCTTGGGAAACAGCATGGGTACAGGGGGGACATGACTCAGCTTTCCTGGGAAGCAGTGATGTGGGGGTGCTTTAGAAGAGCATGCTTACAGCTCACCGCTGTCACCTTTTCCCAGGCTGCTGGCACCGCCTCTCCTGGGGTGGGGTGGGGATGCCTGTGCTTGGTGGACAAGGTGGGGTGCACAGTCCACCCAGTGGGGAACCCTAGGGATGGTCTGGGCATCTGAGAAGCACCTGGGCGCTGACATGGGGCAAAGGAGGAGGGGCAGAGAAGGACGGTCAGGGCCCCGTTGAGTCAGCCTTCTCCCACTTGGAAACAAACACAGTCTCACACAGAATCAAAGGGCCTGCCGGTGGGCCGCTCTCCTCTGGGGCCGCCATCTGGCTCCCAGGCCGTGCTCCGTTCGACGCCCCCACGGTTTCTCGGCAGGGACAGACACTCAGAAGTGGCACGCAAAGCCTCAAGCCACAGATGCCTTCAGAGTTTTTCCTTAATTGAAAAATAGCAAACCTATTTATGGTGCTGCTCTTGGGCTCCGTCCAGTCGGCCCTGACGCTCAGGGGTTCCGCGTGCAACCCAGCCCCACGTGGCTCACGTCCAGTGCCGTCCTCCCAGGCGGGGCTGCGCTGGAGTCGCTGCTACAGCCACTGCCTTGGGGAGGGTCTTCTCTGCCGGCACGGATCCCCCTCCTTACCAGGCAGACGTCCTTCTCCAGGGGCTGGTGCCTCCTGATCACACGTCCAAAGCCCACCCTCGAAGGCGGCCCTCAAATGAAACGTGGTTGGTGGCTGTGATCTCGGTGGGCCCTTGTCCCTCCCCACGTGTGGCTTCCTTCTCCTCAAGAAAGGCCTTACAGCTTGGCCACCGCAGGCCTGTCTAGGTGATGCTCCAAGGGGAAACCAGCTGTATGCGTGTGTGCATGTGTGTGTGATCACCCCCTGACACTGTAGTCCATGGATGTGGTGGATGCTAACCCTTCACCTCCCGTGGCTGAAGCCTCTCTTGTTCACCCCCAAACTGGTGGCCTGGCTTGATAGCTCCTCTCCCTCTCCCCAATCAAGCATGATTTCTTATTTGGAAAGCTTAACAGAGGCACACAACAATCCCACATGTTGCCGCTCACATTGCCAAACCCCCCATGGAAAAGAAGGCAGTCGCGGACGTGCCTGGAAATTCTGTTTAATACCCCCAGATCGCATGCTGGGAAGGAGAGCAGACGGCACGATGGCCGTCAAACCAAGCAGCCACCGACCATCATTCTCCACAGGAGGAATTCAGCCTTCCAGACTCCCAGACTCCCTCTGTGGACCCTCCGCCCTGGGCTCACTGCATCACCCCACAAATATCCACCCGAGCTCCCAGTGTGTGCTGAGGGGTGGCGGCGGCCCAGTGGTAGGACTCAAGTTCTGCATGCAGGAGACCCAGGTTCGAATCCCAGCCAGGCTCCTACACAGCCACCACCCTTCCCCCACTCAGTCCATGGAGTGGGTGCAGATGGTTGGGATGTTGCCATCTGCAGACTCGGAAGAAAGGTCTGGTGATCCACTTCCACAAACCAGCCAGTGGGGACCCGTGGATCATGGGGGAAGCCCTGCTGTGTTTGGGGTGCCTGAAAGTCGGGGTGATGGGAACAAGCAGTGTAGGATCTGGAGACTGAGTCCGCCAGGCTGTCTGGCGCTCCTGGGTCCTGAGCTGGAGGGCCGCGATGACAAACATGGGTGCAAACGACCTTCAGATGACGATGCTGACTGTGACCAAGGCTCAGAGGGGGGGGGGCGATGAGGGAGAGCTTGGGGAGTGGACATCTGAGCTGGGCTGCTTCATGCTTGTGCCAGCTGTCAGGAGGTGTGGGCTCTGGAGAATCCAGCTGTGTTGGCTGTGCCTGGATCATGGGGCCTGTGAGGCCATGTGGGGCTGCCCTGCCCTCCTGCCTCCCTGCTCCTTTCACAGACACCCGGCTACATTGTGGTCTGAAGGTGCTCCCCCTCCCCCTCCCCTTTCACACCGACCTTGACCTCGAAGTTGGCAGCCAAGCACTTCATCCCTGCGGCACCAGGGCTCCACCCTCAGCTAATCGCACCCCGAGGGTCCTGGGGTGGCTCAGAGGGTGAGGTGCTTGCCGGCACCTTGCTCAGCTGGAGGCTGTGCCCAGAGATGGCAGGACACTATCCTTTCCTTTCTGTTTCCTCTGAGAAACTCTGGGGAGGGGCGCAGGGGGTTCAGTGCCACCCAGGAAGCCCAGTGTTTGGAGGGCCGGGTTCACCAGGCCCGGTGACCTCGTTCCTAAAGACCAGCACAGTTCCACTCTGACACACAGGGGCTGCCGGCCCAGAATGGGCACCAGGGCAATGGGTCTGCTGCTTGAAAGGTGCTGAAGGGCCAGAGGCAGTGGCACCGCGGGGTGCAGACTGCAGAGAGGGTGGTCTTGAGGCCGGGAGCAGGTTTCCCCGCATTCTCTTCTGAGGTTCTGCAATGAGAAGTTATCTACTTCTGCTTCCCAGCTTGGAGCTGCCAAGCGGCCCAAGGGTCTCCTGTTTTCTGGCTTCCCTGGAATTGCGCTGCTCTCTGATCTCAGTGAGGACCTGGCTCTGCTGGGGTCCTCTTTGTAGCGGGACCAGCTGCCCGACCCTGTCCCTGGGTGTCTCTGCTCTATTTAAAAAAATTACTGTTCTTTCAGTGAAAGGTTACACAGCAGATTAGATTTTCATTGAAGAATTTCTATACAACCTATTCAGTAACGTGGGTTACAAACGTATTTTTCAATCCAAAAGGGAGCAGAAAATAAAAAATAGAATGAAATAAGAATGGGTTAAAAGGGGAAACAAACAATAAAGTGCTACATTAAACTTAACTGTATCTGCAATAATTCACTTTCTGATGTAGTCTGTGGGCAGAACTTTTCAATGGATATGAGGGTCTGAGGGAATTCAATGGAGGCTCAATCCCCTGGGGGATTCTGCAAATGGATTTTGGGCTTTCACTGTCACCCACAGCCTTCTGGAAATTGGATGCTCAGAATTTAAGCTCTAATACCCCTCCCTCCTTGGATCTTGGATTTTGTTATTTACAATCCTGAGATCGCACAGGCTGATGTGCTTCGTCCATGTGGGCTCAGCTAGCACCTCCCTTAGCTGCTGCTTGCTTTAAGGCAAGCGTTGAAGACCCCAGACACTGTTCTTTCTGATAGCCAGGCAGCATGTGACTCCGTCACCGCATTTTGCCACAGTACCCATCTCTTCCGTGATCTCTTCATGAGGACGAGCATTGTGGTGGCTCTATGTTCGTAGCATTACAAACACCCCGCCCACAGACACATTTGTGCAGATTGTCTGGGCAGCCCAGTGTGAGGGGAACACAATGCTTTCTTCCCCAAAGTGCCATTCCCACGGCTGTTTCTCCATCAGTCTGTCAGGATGTGCTGGGGAACCCTGGCTTGGGAAAATTCTGGCATTCCACCCTGCCCTTTCTGGTGTAGGTCACCCCACGATGACACTGGATTTCTGAGCCTTTGAGCACGTGTATGTGTATGGGAATCTCCTTTTTGCCTTGCCAAGGGATGGATAAGGATACCTGGTGGCATGATGGTAAGATGTTGGGCTGCTAACTTCAAGGTCAGCAGTTCAAAACTCTCAGGGAGAAAGATGAGGCTTTCTACTCCCATAAAGAGTCACAGTCTTGGATACCCACAGGGGCAGTGCTACTGAACACAATGGGGTGACAGTGAGTGGGCATCGACTCAGAATGATGAAAGGGGCTGGCCCCCTGAGTGCAGCCATGCATAGGGGGGGGCCCAGATTTTCCATTTCTGCTGCTGAGAATCTGTAGGTGGAACCACTGCTAACCATTACCACACCTTGGGGGCACCCACAGCCCACATGACCAGTGGGGAGTGGAGTGGAGTGAGTCTTTGAAAAGGAAGTCCACCTCACTGCTGAATGCGCCTTCCCATGACGGAGCAGGGCTGCCCACCCACGCCCACCTGGTCATGTCATGTGGGACGTGGGTGACGCCGGTGGCATTTACCACCCGACGGGCTGTGCCGTGAAGGCCAGCTGGCCCAGAAGGACTTTGGTTGTGAGAAGCTAGTGCGGGGCTAACGGTTCATGTGCAGCTGTTCTCCCAGAGGTGCCTCAGAACAAAGGCCTGGCGGTCCACTTCAGAAGCAAAGTCAGCCCCAACTCTATGGGCCCAGTCCCACTCTGACACATGTGGGGTTGTCACGTGGCGAGCCTGACCTTGTGGAAGGTGGACTGAGACTACACCTGAATTCCACCCTTGTGGGACCCATGATATACGTAGGGGGTGGTGGTGGTGGGAGGATGCAACACCTCCAACCCCCACTCTCTCCAGAAAATGTCCTGGGGGTCAGCAGGCAGCAGCCACATCTGTGACCTGTGATCTCCCCAGAGATGGGTGTCCGTGGTATCCCACTTAGCTCCATGTCTTCCCAACCCCACTCCGAATCCCTAAGTCCTGATGTGCTTGGTGGAGGGCATGGACAGGATACTGTGCATGACAGAAGGAGCATTGCCTGGTCCCACCCACACCCTCCTCACCACTGTTCCTGTGTCTGAGCCCATGCTTGCTGCTGCTGCATCAGTCCGTCTTGTTGAGGGCCTTCCTCTTTTTCTCTTGCCCATCTACTGGGCCCCCTGATTTTTGGCCCGGCCTCCAAGGGTGGGGGTGTTGTTCTGGGTTGACTAGAGAAACAGATCCTGAGACGCGCATATGTATATATGAAAGAGTGTTATATAAAAGAACAATTGTCTATTGAGATAACATCCCGGCCCAGTCCAGATCAAGTCCGTAAGTCTGATATTAGCCCATATGTCTGATACTGGTCCACAAATTCCTCTTTAGACTCACCAAACACATGCAATGGTGCCTAATGCAGGAAGATCACAGGCCAGTGGGTGGAAAGACTTGTGGATGCAGTGGCGGTGGAAGCATCTCAGTGCTGGCACGGGATTCCACGTGTCTCCTCCAGCTCTCCGAGTGTCTCCACAGCAAAAAGGGAATGCAGAGAGAGTGGGTCTGGCCTCCTGTGAGCTATTTATCTCCTTTGTGCCTCCAAATGAGGCCATCAAGCTGCGACCTGATTGATAGGTTAGACTCCACCCCTTCACTCAAGTTGACAGGAGCTTATGTAACTGCCACAGGCAGGTATTATGGCCTATACTGGACAATGGACCCACCTCTGCTGCCATAGCCTTCTGGTCTGGACACCACGGCCCCCTCTGCCTACACCATCAGCCATGGCCTCCCCAGGGTGCCCAGCTAAGGAGAGCTGCCATGACACTGCTCTCCTGCCCTCAGGAGGCTATGCATTGTGGCCTGAATGGTAAGTTGGTGAGCCATGGGGTGTGGATGGATGGGTGGGAGTCATCGACCTAGCCAGAGGCAGTGGAGGTGAGGGCTGGTGGAGAAGAAGGTGGGGGGCCTGTGTGGGGAAGTTGGGGGACAGAAGTCACCTGAGATGGAACTACTAGGGCAAGAACAGGGCAGCTGGAAAATCCCTCTGAGAAAAGACACCTTAAGAATAAGGACGAAGTTAAGAAGAATTCAGCTGACGAACGGCTGCCAAACTTCCCAAGTCAAGGGTCCCGTGATCAGAGGGCCTGTGCAGTGGGTCCGGAAATGACCCGTTGACTACTGTACTCATACAAAGCCACACCCACTAGTATCACCTAGGAGACGGCTGGGACACTTCCAGCTGGACTGAATAAGGGAGAGTGAGGGGGGGAACCCCACACTCATCAGAAGTTCCCCCATTCCCTCTGCACCATCATGAATGTTTCCCTCCTTTGTCATCATACATTTGTTAGAGTAGAATCCGTATCTCTGCCTTGTACCAGTCTTTTGAGGACACGGACCCGGTCCTCCTACGGAATGCACTTTGCTTTGACGTAAATGCGGGTCCGAGGGAGAAGGTGGTGGTGCCTGTGGGATACACAGAGCTGCAAGCGGGAGGGCTTCAGGCAGGCCAGCACTTAGGAGGCTTTCTGGGAGCTGTGATGGACTTGAACCCCAACCTTGAAAACAGCTGCTGCTCTCAGGAAGCTCCGGCTGGTAGACTGTGTGTTTGCGTGAGGCTGGGTGGGGTGTGGCTCCTGACCTTGTGCCAGAGACAGGGAGCAGGGGGTCATCAGGCAGCGTTCTGGGGGTCTTCCTTCCAAGTCAGACTCGTGTGCTCTGGCCGTCCCCGCGACTCCCAATACTCTCCAGCGCCGTCGTCCTAACGCATTCACTCCGGCTAGGTCTTCCTCGTCCCGTGCTCAGCTGTGTCGCGCAAGACCAGGCGACGGAAAACAGCACGGCTGGAGGGTCTTGTGAGCAGGTCTTCCCAGATGGAATGTGTCCTGTGATCCTTGACTGCTGCTCCCATGGGCATTGGCCGTGGATCCCAAGACGGAAATCCTTGACGTCAGTCTTCTCTCTGTGCCCCACGTGGCTGTCCCCCGGCCCCGTGGTAGGCCTTCTCTTCGCCTTACCTCGGGTTGCAATCCTCACTGGGCACGGGAGTTCTTCATCTTCATCAGCGAGTGCCTCAAGTCCCCTTGGCTTTCAGCAGGCGAGGTTGTGTCACCTGCACACCACAGGTGGTTAGTGAGCCTTCTTCCCATCCTGGTGCCATGTTCTCCTGAAGTAGTCCCGCTCGGAGCGTCCTTGCTCAGCACACGCGGTGAATAAGCATGTTGAGGGGCTACAGTGTTTATGCGCATCCCCTTGCTCTGGGTTGGTTCACACCGCTGGTCTTTAGATAGCAGCCATGCGCTTAACTGTCCACACTGCCCACCCAGGAGCTGTTTTGCCGAGGTCTGCGGTTCAGGAGAGAGCGAGATGAGGCTGTCTACTCCTGTGAAGAGTCACCGTCTCAGCTGTCCTGCTCTGTCCTGTGGGGCGGCTGTGGGCTGTGGTCGACTCGAGGCAGTGAGTGTCGTTGAGGGCTGAGGAGGGAGCAGCCATGGAGGTGTACTCAGTATGAGCTGGGCCGCTGGCTGTAAGGTCAGCATTTCAAACCCACCGGCTACTTCTTGAGAGAACGTCTAGGCGTTCTACACTTGTAAAGAGGTATAAATCCACACGTCTCAGACATCACAGGGGCAGTTCTACGCTACCCTATAGTTCAGAATGACCCTATGAGTCAGAATCTACTTGATGGCAGCGAGTTTCGTTTTGAAGTGTTTAGGAGGAAGGGCTAGGGGTTAGGGACTGCAGGAAGCCTTCTTAACAACCTGAGATACGCAGATGACACACCTTGCTTGCTGAAAGCGAGGAAGACTTGAAGCACCTGCTGGTGAAGATCAAAGATTGCAGCCTTCAGAATAGAACCCGAATCCTCACAGCTGGACCGATAGGTAGCCTCGTGATAAACAGAGAGAGGATCGAAGTTGTCAGGGATTTAATTTTGCTTGGATCCACACACAGTGCTCATGGAAGCAGCAGTCAGGACAATAAATGACAAATTGCACTGGGCCAATGTGCCGCACAAGACTTCTGTAAAGTTTTGGAGAGCAAGGATGCTGTTTTGAGGACTAAGGCCCCATCGTGACATTTTCAATTGCCCCCTGCCTGTGGCAGTTGGGCGCCGCATCAGGGAGACTGAAGAAGGACTGGGGCGTTTGGACAATGGTGCCAGTGAAGAAGATGGAAATTACCACGAACCGCCCAGAGGACAAACAAATTTGTCTTGGAAGAAGTACAACCAGAATGCTCCTTAGAAGCTAGGGTGGGAGGCTTCATGGGAGACTTTGGATGGGTCATCAAGAGAGGCCAGTCCCTGGAGGAGGACCTCATGCTTGGTAAAGCGGAGGGGCAGCGAACGAGGAAGACCTTGAGGAGATGGATGGATGGGCTCAAACATGAGAGCCATGGTGCGGCTGTGTGGGGCCTGGTGCCGCTTCCTTCTGCTGTGCACGGGGTGGAAGGGCCCTAATAACAGCAACAGTGGTCAGGATGGACGGCACAATTTTTCCTTCCACAACAGAAGCCGCAGGGCCCGGGAGTGCCCCATGCACAGTTGTAGACATATACATCACGCGTCTTGTTGATTTCCCAAGCAGTGCCCGACTTAGGAGAACCATTCTCCAAGCACTCCACTTGAAGGCATCCAGGTGGGCATGGTGGGCGGCCTTCTTGTCTCCTTCCTGCAACCCCTTTAAACGGTGGGACAGTCAAGGACAGCAAAGGAATTTCTAAACATTATCTCCTCACCCAAAATAAGGAGGCTGGTAGGGGCTCCTTTGGGGGTGAGAGATTTCAGCAGAAGTTGTTGAGGTGGAGGATGGGAGTTGGGGGAGTGGGTATGATGGGGGCAGCTCCACCTGGCCATCTGTACAGGGCACTGTGGAAGAGGGGGCTGCTGAGCCCTGTGGAGCCTGTGGATGGGGAGGACCTTGAACTTCCCTAGGCGGAGACAACTATAGACCTAAAACAAGGAGGGGAGGACACTGACCAATCAATTGTCCCCTCTCTGGACTACCTGTCATTTAAACATGAGTCCTTTAAATCCTCTTTAAAGGATTGGTTTGAACTCTTCCTTCACAGTGGCGTAGTAAACAGCATGATGGAGAAAGCTCATTCACCCAGGAGAGGAATTCATCCGTCGTTGGGGCATGGGGGCCCCTGGTGGACGACACCCTTCTCTTGAGCGTGTTTCTTGGGTTCACTGTGGAACCTGCCAGTTCCCAGGTCTGCATCTGAGTTCGCAGACTCTTTCCTGGGACCTGAGCCTGACTGTGCCCGTTTCTCCGCGGCATGGGAATCCCAGGCCCCCACCTAGACACTGTCTCCCTGCCCAAGACCATCCACCGTGTTCCCAAGAACTCCAGTTCCAGGTGAGAGAGCCCCCATCCCAGAGCGGCGTCTTCACTCCGAGGGAGGAGGAGGGGAGCTTCCAGGTGAAGCGGGCAGTCAGACGGTGTACCAATTCAGGTGTCGGCCCTTCTTCCACCGCAGCAAGGCGGGCACAGGAGCGACTGGAAAAGATTAGACAGGAAGTGGAGGTGTGTGTGTGTGTGTGTGCTGATGACCACGGGTGGGGAGTGACTCAGAAAGGGTGGGTGGGGTGGCCTCACAAGGCAAGGAGGGAATTCACGTCCCTGAATTGTACACGTGGAGGCGGCTCTGGTGGGCATAGTCTCCATGGCAGGGAAAACCAAGGATTAAAAAGAAAAAAAAGGAAATCTATGGACCTCAGTCCTCCCCCAACACACACACACATGCACACACACACACGCACACACACACACACACACACACACACACACACACACGGGCAGAGTTGGCATCGACTCAGTGGCGAAAGCAAACACAGGGCTCATCTCAAACCAACTGAAAGAAGCACGTGAATGAAGTCCAAGGAAAAGCCGAGGGACCACTGACTAGAGGGCGGGCTGGTGGGGCCAGCGGAGTCCCAGCCGGGCTCTCTTAACAACGAACGCTCTCTGTTTGGGGCCTGTTGCCCTAGCGACCTTCCACAACAGTGGCGTCATCCCTGCTGGCCCCCACGTTGCCCAGAAGCCCCGCGAGACCGGAGGCTGTGGCTATTTTAATCTATGGGTCAGTGGAAAAGCAGCCGGGAAGGTGGTGCATGGTCTGCGCCTGTGGGCGCTGCCCGTGTTTGAAAAGAGCCCTTTGTCGCTCGGCGAACGCTCTTCGAGCGTACAGGTCGGGGGTTTGGGTTAGAACATCTACGTCAGGGTGTTTCTCTTTGTGGGACGGGCAGGAGAGGCAGAACCATGAAAACACAGAGGGACCTGAGGCCAGCTGGGGGGCCTCGGGACACGGCGGAGGTGGCAGGGGACGGCGGGAGGCCTGCAAGGCGTGTCTTATTTCACAGGAAATCAACTCCAGCCACCAGCCTTCCCTCTGGTCCCACCCAAACCTGTGACACCCGCTCAGGAGCCCCTCTGTCTGAGTATCCCACCGTGGGGCTCCTTCGTGAGTGCCCCTCTGTGGGGGCCGGTTCCTTTGATCCTGTCTCTGCAGCATCTTGGGGGGGGGGTGCACTCAGGTGTCGCTCCTTATGGGGGACTGGGGAATAGATGTCTACTGCTCCTTCTTTCTGGGGGTGGCTGGGACCTGGTATACCCTGCAAGACATGCCCTCCCCCCACCTCCCATCTGCCATTGGGACAGTTGTAATCTTAAAGAGGAAAATGGTCACACGCTAGCGGGCAGAGGCCTCCCCAGATCAAACTGGAAGCTGTGGGCAGGCAGTGAAGCTTCGGGAGCCCACTCTGAAGTGGGTTAGAGGTGACATGGGACTGAGTCCTGGCAGCTTCCACTGAGGAGCCCCTGTGGGGGGGATTTGGGGGGAGTGAGCCATGAGGATGATGGAGTGTCACGTGACTGTGACCAAGCCTCCTGGCCATCATGGACCCATGTACCATCGTCCAGTCCAGTACGATGGTCAGTGGTGGGGATGGCCACCTCCCTGCTGTGTTTCAAGCCTCTGCACTCAGCCCACCACCTCCCAATTGGGAACACTGCTACTGCCCCCACCCCAACCCTGCAAAGCCCAGTTCAGGCACCTTCTCTTCCAGGAAGACGTTTGCAACCCTGCATTAGGGGGCTTGTTCAGGATGCAGATCAGAGAAGCCCCAGAAAAAGACTCTCAGGGCAGGAGAGGGTGAGGTGGCTGAGGTGGGTGTTTACTAAACCCAGGTAGCCCTAACCTGCATCAGGTTTATACTCTCTGATCTGCAGAGCCTGCGGCACATTTTTTTCCTAAGGTATATTTACTCTTCAAACTCCTCCAGGTGTGAGAAACGCCCCCCAATTCCCAGAACAGATCTGGGCTTCAGGGCGTCTGAAACTATGTGAATCCAGGGCAGATGGACCAGCAGTCTCCCTCACTGCAGCTGGTGGGTCTGGACAGCCTGATAACAGAAGGTTACTGGATTCCAGATGAGACACCCAGGGTGAATCTGCTTAGCAGGAAGAGTAGGGACTGATGGGCCAGGGCGCCCTGGGGGCCCCTGCCGGAGCAGGATGTGGGCAGAGGTGAACCTGGGAGGAGTGGAACTCAGGGTGAGCCCAGGTGGACGCCGCGGTCACAGTGATAGGCCCCTGTCTGGGGACAGGCTTGGTCTGTGTTGGGAGGGGCGATGACTGGACCGGTGACTGAACTGTTTACAAGGCTGGAGGTCTGTGGTGCCTGCAGGTAGTGGACTGCATGTCCCCAACAGGACAGGACAGGGGTTCTGGGCCTGGGACGTGCCTGACCCGTCTGTCTCCGGAGGCTCCACCACAGCAGCACCCACCACGCCCCATCACTGCCACCTTCCTCCATCCAGGCAGGGCCGTCCTCCAGCTGGCACCTCTACCAGCCTCCCACCCCAGCCCTCCTCTATCCCTGCGGGGCACACCCCCCACCTGCCCTCATGCAGACTGGACCTGCACCCTGGGCGGCACATGCAGGCACGCGCCCTGGCTCAGGGAGCATGGGACACTCCAGCACCCTCCCAGGAAGCCTTGGGGAGTCTTGCAGGGCAGCTGCAGCCCTCTCCGTGGGGAAGGCTGGAGAGAAGAGGAGTCTTTACAGGTTTCCAGGCAGCGAGAAGGGAGAGGTGAGGGGTGGTGGTGCAGTGTGATGGCTCTTCCAGAGTCTTCTTTAGACTTCCGAGCTTACTCCTCTGGACCTACCCACTGACATCCCCTCAGAGCAGAAAGATGGGAGCGGCCTCAGTTTGCCAAAGAGGAGGCAGAAGCTCCCCCAGCCCCTCCGAGTCTGAAACCAGGCAGGCCCTCTCCTTGGTGCCGATGGGACCCTTCTTCTGGGCTCTGCCCCTCATAGCACTGTGGATTTCTCGGAAGCAGTGGATCTCTGCAGGAGTAGAAAGCCTCTCCTTTCTCCGGTGAAGCTGCTGGTGGGTTCAAACTGCTGCCCTCGTGGTTAGCAGCCCGACTTGTAACCTACCACACCACCCTGCCCACCCTCAGCCTGACAACCACAAACCAACTCTCTATCTCTGTGCTGATGCTCAGTGTTGTCCAGTCAGTTCTGACTCATAGTGACCCTACACACATCAGAAGGACCCCGCCCGGTCCTGCACCCCACGCCCTCCCACCCCCTGTGTCATCAGTACGCTTGAGCCCATTGCTGCAGCCGCTGAGTCCATCTGTCTGTTTGACGGGCTCTGCAGACTCTCTACGCTAATCTTCCACACGGATGAAGTCGTGTGTCTGGTGGGTGGCCTTCTGTGGTTGAGCTCTTTGGCTTGGCGTCGTGTTCTCAAGACTCAGCCAGGTTGTAGCCCAAAATTAGCACCTCTTCCCTTTAGGGGGCTAGATAACATTCCATCATGTGGGTAGACCACCTTTGGCATGGCCATTCATCCTCCTCCAGCTGCTGGGTGTTTGGCTGCTTTCAATGTTTGGTCTTTAGGGAGTGCTGGTGATGCAGTGGTTATGCATTGGGCTTCCAACCGCAAGGTCAGTGGTTCGAAACCACTAGCTTCTCCTTGAGAGAGAGATGAGGCTTTCTAGGCCTACAAAGAATGACAGTTACAGAAACTCACGGAGGCCGCTCTACCCTGTGCTGCCGGGGGGCTATGAGCCAGAGTGGGTTCCCGAGTTGAGTGCGATCGTTAGGAAGAACACTGCTACGAACATTCAGGTGCACGTTGACTGTGGATGTAAGGCTTCAGTTCTCTTGGAAACGTCCCTAGGAGTCACTTGGGAACGCCATGTGTAACCTTTAACCTTTGGTGGACAGGCCGGGCTGCCCTCAAAGTGGCTTCGGCATTTTACATTCTCATCCGCAGGCACAGCGATGCCACGGTCTCGACATACTTGCTGGCTCTCGTCCTGATCTGTCTTTTCGATGGTCACCATCCTGGCAAGTTGTGTTAGCATGACAGGTTGTGTTAGGCTGGGTGGACTAGAGAAACAAATCCAGAGACACTCGTGTATGTGTAAGAGAGCGCTTTTTAATAAAAGAGCAATTATCTATTGAGAAAACATGCCAGCCTAGTCCAGATCAAGTCCATAAGTCCGATACTAGCCCATATGTTCAAAGTAGTCTATCAAGTCCTCTCTAGATTCACGCAGCACATGCAGTGATGCCACACGCAGGATGATCACAGGCTGGTGGCTGAGCAGTCTTGTACATCCAGTGGCAGTGGACGCATCTCCAGGGCTCTGGCTGCCATCAGTGTGGCTCCATGTGGCTCGTCAGCAGGAAGGTGAAGCCCAGAGAGAGTGTGTCCCGCCTCCCCCAGAATGCTCAGAAGAAGTTCACAGCCACAGGAGGCACCAGGCTGTGACCTGATCGAGAGGCTCGACTCCACTCCTTCCCTCTCCATAGCTTCAAGTTGACCCGAGATTATCTAACTACCACACTGCCATTTCCCTGAGGTCCAGTGACACCAAGCATCCTCCCGTGTGTCCTTTCTCTCTGTGTTCAAGAACCTCCTGAAAGCCTCGGGGCTCTGCACGGTGGAGTCTCCTTCACATCTCCTCTCGATGGCCGTGCAGAGTAGCCTGGGCTTCAAGAGACACAGAGATGTGGGGACACGGAGATGTGAGGCCCAGATGACAACGTGTTCACAGCCTCAGCCTGTTTCCTTATCTGTCTGCCTCATGGGATGTCGTAGGAAAGAAACCATATTTGGTCTCCATGGACTGGACGGAAGCTGATCCTCCTCCTCCTCATGGACTCCCAGAGGAACAAACAAATCTGTCTTGGAAGAGGTATAGCCAGAATGCTCCTTAGAAAGGAGAATGGAGAAACTTCATTTCGGCTAATGAGGCCGTATGATCCGGAGAGACCAGTTCCTGGAGAAGGACGTCCTGCTTGGTACAGAGGGGTGGATGAGAAGGAGATGGACACAGGGGCGCCCACAATGGGTGATGATTGTGAGGATGGCGCAGGACTGGGCACAGGACTGGGCAGTGCCTTGTTCACAGTCCTCGTGACGGGCACGGATTCAACAGCACCTACCAACAGCGGCCGCAGCAACAACCTCAGCCAGATCCCCGGGCATCGGAGTGCCTCTACAGAGGCACAGCGAGATGTCTAAACATGTAGAGGGATGCACTTCTTTGCGCTTTTGCGGGAGCCCCGGAAGTGAAGAAGGTGAGAGAGGTCAGGCGAGGGCAGTCCCCGGAGAAGGACATCATGTGGGTAAAGGGGAGGGCCAAGGAGAGGCGTTTGGACACACGGACTGCAACGCTGGACTCCTGCATTTCAGCAGCTGTGAGGGCGGCACAGGACCGGGTGGTGCTGTGTCCTGCTGCCCAGGGAGTGGCCGCGGGTTGGAGCTGGCCTGATGGCACCTCACCACGACAGAGCCCGACACAACCAGTTTATGCCAGTTCAGTTTCTCACCATTAAATTCCACTTCCGTCTTTCCGACCACACCGTTTATTGGGACTGTGTGTCTCAGCATGATTGTTTTAAGAGGCATGTGTAGTAGGAAAACCAGTAAGAAACGGGGAATGAGAGACGTGATAAGGGTTCATCATGGTCAGTTAAGGGGAAACAACGGCACCTAGTTTTCCTTTCAACGTGTGTGCGGTTTTCCCAGTGGCTACGAAGGTGCTGGGACGTAATAGCGTCATTAGCTTTATTAAGGCGTTTGACGTACCCGCTTAACATGTAGGGCTACTAGCTATTTATTTATTTTTGGCTTTGTGACATGGTGACACATACTGAGACTCGAAGGCTGCCCGGAGGAGGGAATTTTGGAATCTCTAACCTGTTTCTGTAGGAGTCAAACCCAGAGAAACCAGACCCTGGGCTTCCTAAGCCCACCGGATAAGCTCAGGACTGGCACCAGCTGATGGGTCCACGGAGTTCAGGCGCTGTGGCAATGGCCTGATGAAGGGCAAGGGCTGGTGAGGGAGGGGGCCAAGGAAGTGCATTCCCAAATGGCCTTGGGGGGGGGACAACACCCTTGCTTTGGTCGATGTGCTCTTTCTAGGATGTAGGTGTGATCACCCAACAAGCTTAAGGCCATTAGGCTGCGCTGCAGCACCTGACCTCAGGTCACAGCCCTGTCAGGGGAGTGTGCCCCGGTTTCGACCTGCTGCACCTTGTAGCTGGCAAGAGATAGAAGGCGAGAGAAGACAGCAGAGAGGAACTGACCTACTATTACCAAGAAAGAAGAGCTGGGATCAGAGCACATCCTTTGGAGCCAGTGTCCCTGCGCTGAGAACCTCCTAGACCCAGGGGAAGACTGATGGCAAGACCCCTGGAGATCTCCAAGGATGCTGAGCCTGTGGACACTGAAAGGAGACCAGAGCTTCCCTTCAGAGCCCCCCCCACAGAAAGCCTTCCCCTGGAGTGAGAACCAAAAACAAACTCACGCGTTGCATCGTCTCTGTGACTGGTAACAACCCTATGGGCAGAACGGCCCCTATGGATTTCCAAGACTGTAACTGTTTATGGGAGGAGAGAGTCAACTCTTTCTCTGGTGGAGCTCCTGGTGGTTTCGAACTGCTGGTCTTGTGGTTAGCAACCACTACGCCACCTGGACCCCTTTCCTCCTGAGTGGGCGCCCTGGATTCAGACTTCCAGCCCCCTGGGCTGTGAGAGGGCATTTGTGTTTGTACCAGCTGCCCATGTGTTGGCATCTCCGTTCCATCAGCATTAGGCCACCTGGACCATGTCAACGGCAAACAGAACACTGCCGCTCCTTGCCATGCCGCCTTCATGCCGGGATGCGGGTCAGACGCTCGGGCTCCACATGGTGGTCACTGGCTGATCTTTGTAAGTGGACTGGCAGGCCATCCTCCCTCATTTGTCTCACACCACGACAATTGTCCAGCATCAGTGTAGTCCACATGCCTCCATGGGCAGACAGGGGTGGCTGTGCACGTGGTACCTTGACTGGGGTTGGGACCTGGGTCCCCCAGGTGGAAGGCAAGAACTCCTCCCCGGCCCGGAGCCACTGATGTCCCTGTCAAGTGGATGGACAGATGCGGTGGCTGTGTGCCATCATGCTGGGCAGCTGGGTCAGAGCAATCCCCTGCAACAGGGCAGCGCCCTGAGGCTGCAATCTTTAGGGGAGCACCTGCCAGGTCATTTCTCCCTGGGAGCCGCTGGTGGTTGGGACCACGGACCTGGTGGTCATGGCAAAGTGCTTTAACCACTGTGCCACTAGGGCTCATCTGAACAAGCTGTAGGGGGAGATCCCACTCCACCGCCCCCGCCCAGCACCCAGAGTGATCTCCTCTTGTCGTTGTGAGCATGGAGGAGCAGACCAGTCTGGCTTGATGGAAAGGCCCTGGTAGTACAGTGGGTTAAGCGCCGGGCTGCCAACCACAAGGCCAGCCATTCAAGTGCCCGGGAGGAAGAGGAGGCTGTCTCCTCCCATCCAGACTGGCAGTTTTGGAAGTCCCCAGGGGTGGCTCTGATCCGTCCTCCAGGGTCTCTCTGAGTCGGGATTGGGTCTGGTGGGCTGGCCTGCTGGGGTGAGCTGTTCACTGGTGGGTACCCGAAGTGAGGCTATGCAGACGTTTTTTTTTTTTTTTCATGCATGGCTGCCACAATGTGCCCAGGCAGGGGAGCGATTGTGAGGATGGTGCAGGACCAGGCAGGGTTTCATCCTGGCGTACTGCGGGCTGGACCTGACCCGACAGCACCTCACAGCGATACCAGCCCCCAGCCGGTGGCTTGTCGAGGGAATGGATAGGGACGGATCCGGGTGCAGCAGGAATGGCCCAGCACCAGGCTCATCAACAGTGGCCTTCAATGTGTCGCCTTGAGTATTTTAAGACACAAGACGGCAGTGGATTCATTCCATCCACCGTATCCAGCCACTTGGGGTGGTGGCGGCGGCGGCGGTGGCAGTGGCGGTGGCGGCGGTGGTGGTGACGGCTCTTGGAATCATTATTTGGATTCCTTTCTAAGGAGGAACAATTCTTGGGAACACAGTTAGGGCGCTTGCTTGGAATTAATGAAAAGCAGATCTTTAGAGAGATGCTGTGGAGCCCTCTCGAAAAAAGCAGAGCAATTTAGGGAGAGAGAAAGAGGGAGGGAGCAAACCACTTCCTGCAGGCAACATGGGGTGGCCCAGCCACACACACTCACTCCTTAATGATTTGTGGCAGGGGTGGGGGGGCTGTTCTCTCTGTCGGGGACCTTCCTCCACCCTCACTGTCTTCGCTGCCATCCCTCAGGTGTCCTCTTCCCGTAACCCAGGTGACCTGTTTTCATGGCCAGGTCGGCTCCTTTTGCAGCCTGCACAGACGCTGCTCTAGAAGAAGAAGGATTTTAGAGCACGCTCTCGTCCCCTGCGTCCCAGAGGGCAGCCCTTGGAGCCAAGACAGGCGCAGACAAGGAAGTGTCTCATGGTTGTGTACAGGCTCAGAAGGACCACTTGCCTTTTAAGGCCATTTGGTTGTGCATTGAAGATTTCCCAGAAGGCGCCAGCAGCCTCCCCCACCCCCCCCACCCCGCACCCTCTCGCCGTTAATGAAGAGACTAGAGCAGCTTTGTGTGTTTAAACGTGTGCCTGAACGCTGGTAACTTGAGCCCTCCCACTTAAGGAGCCGTCCTAGGGGGCGCGGAAACCAAACCTCTGGAGTGGATGCTGCGGTGGCGAGCCCCCTCTCACGTTTCTACCCTTTCATCAACTTCAGAAAATTTGAAAACCAAGTTGTTGGACTTGCTTCTTGATCTTGTGTTTTGTCCTTTAAGAAGGGATTTGGGAAAAAACAAAACAAAATCGAAACAACCCAAATCCAAAGCCCAGCACTTCTCTTTAACCCCTTTAAGTCTTTCTTTTCTCACTTGGGGTGCCTGGGGGGTGCATTCACTGCTGACTCAAAGGATGGATGTTTGGGCCCACCAGAGGTACCTCAGAAGAAAGGCTGATGATCAACCTCCCCACATCAGCCCTGGGACCCCCGCAGAGTAGTTGTCTTCAGACACCCCCCACGCTGCTGGGAGTCCGTGTTCTTGACAACGGGGTTTCTGTCACCCTTCGTCAGGTGTCCGTGTCAGATGTGTTCCATTGTTCATCTCCCTGATGCTCACTCACACCTACAGCCTTCTCTGAAAATCAGTGTTTGGGCTCTCAGGTCAGCCATCTCTCCCCGAGGAGCGCATCACAAGCTTGGCATCCATAACTATTCAGCGTTCACAATATGATGGCCGTCCATACAATTTCATGCCTTTTGTTTGTCTGGCTTGTTCTTCCTTGTCCCGAGGTGTCTGAAAGTGCTCAAGGGCAGAGGGGTCACTCTGAGGACTACGGGAGCCTGCCCCAGGCCCTGGGGCCTTCACTCAGCTCACAGGCATGAGAAAGCTGCGGTGGGGGGTGGGGTGGGGGTGTGGAGGGTGGATTGGGAAGACGGAAGACGAATGGACTCATTTGAAGGATAGCAGAGACTACTGACCATACCTGGGACCACCAGGAGGACAAACGGGTGTTTCTGGGAAAAGAACAGTCAGAATCTCTTGCATTGTGAGGCTGGTGAGATTTTACCACCTATTTCAGACGTGTGATCAGGACAGGGAACTCCCTGGAGAAGGACATTGTGCTTGGTCCAGTAGAGGGTGAGTGAATGAGAGGAAGGGCCTTCAGTGGATAGACGGACACAGTGGCTGCAAGGGGATGAGACATACAGGGATTGTGAGGAAGGCCCTGGACCGGGCAGTGTCCCCTGCTGCTGTACAGGGTGTTGTCAGGTGTTGGAGTTGAGCAGCTGGCTTAACAACAACAAAAACAACAACAACAACAACCAGTTCATTTTCTTCACTGAATTCCCCTCAGCAATCGTCACACTCAGCAATAATCCAGCTGTGTCTTCAAGTCCACGACGACCTCTATTCTGGAGATTCTGGCTCTCTTGTGTGGATCTGGGCTCCCCGATGTGGGGGACAAGTTCTTGCCCTTTATCAGCCTATCAGCTTCCTAGGCACAATGTCACCAAGAACCCTGTCCCAGGTGCACTGTCTCACAAGCTAGAATTCAGGGCATTGATGGGGTGCTTTTTTATCCTCTTAAGACTCTGGAGCAATCTTTCCCAAAGTGGGTGATGCCACCCCTGCAGGGCTCTGGAGCGAGACAGAGAAAGCAAGCCAAACTCACTGCCTACAGGACGTGGTCGAACAGCCCCTGTGGTTTTCGAGGTTGTGAACTCTTTATGGGAGTGGACAGCCTCATCTGTCTCCCTCGGAGTGGCTGGTGGTGCTTTCAAACTGCTGACCTTGTGGTTGGTAGTCCATTGATTAACAAGGGCCCTGTTGACCAGGTGGGGTGGGGTGAGGGGGCTACAAAAGCAGATACCGATACTTTACCCTGTAGTAGGGGCTGTGATGGTAGGTTTAGTGTGCCAACCTGGCCAATGAACACATGTGGGATTAATTGAAGTGCGGAGAGATAAATGGCTCGGTGAGCCTCGCCTTTCTTGTCTCTTGCTTTTTGATGATCAGACCAGTGTGAGGCTGCCTTAGCTGGTTCTCTACTTCAACTTGTGAGCTACACTACTCGTGGGATACCCAACCCGTAGCTGTAGTTTCAGGTTCCTTTAAGAGCTGCTTGGCCACGTATTCGAGTACACATCGCTTGAGCCAGGGACTGTGGGACCCTGTCATCTGGCTGCCTGTTGGTGGCCTGCCTTGCTGTTTGCTGCCTGTGGCTAGATAGTGTGAATCGCTCTACAGGGGACTCAGCTGTCTGCTTCCTTGACTTGCACCCAGCAGCCTTCAAGACTTGAAGGACGGCCAGTGTATAGCTGTCTCACGGAAGTGAGTTGCACTGAGCCATTTGTACTGCTTATTTCTTATGTATCTATCTAAAATATATATCAAATCGTAAGTGTCCTGGTTTTGTTTCTCTAGAGAACCCTGTCTAACACAGGGGCTTTAGTACAAAAATTGTTAACTGCAAGGAGGGAGCCAAGTCATTTTCTCCCCCTGAACTGGGAGCAGTCAGTCAGATAAATTTGGGAACCTTTGTTCTAAGGGAAACCCCTTTCTCTCCTCTCCCTTATTCTGGTGGCCCCTGGAGGGCCTTGGCTTGTACATTGATTCCAAATAGCCTTCTTCTCTCAACGTCTCTCTGTATTTCTCCCCCTGTTTACGAGACATCACTGCAATCGGCTTAGGACACACCCAACTCCAGTATGTTCTTGTTAACCGAGTTATAGTGTCCTCAGAGACCAGATTGCCTAGTAAGGTCAAGTTCACAGATGTGGGGGTGGTGACCTCAGCATATCTTTCTGGGCACTCAAATCAGTCCTGGGCAGCCATCAGCCTAGACGTGCTCTTTTGTTCTCTCACTCTCTTTCTCTCTCTTTCTTGCTCTCTCTACTCCTTTCCCTGCACAATTCCATTCATAGGAAATATCCAGAAAATGGACAAACGCACAGCCATTGAAGCCCTTCCGTGGTCACGGGACCAGCTTGTGGAAAACGTGCCGGGCACTGTTGAAGGTTACTTGGTTTCTGTAAAGGGGATGGAAATAAAACTGTCCCCGGAGTCTCTTCTAGCCCAGAGAGACCCCATGTACAACCCCAGGAAACACGGCCCCTCCTGCGCCAGCCTCACCGTGGGGAGCAAGTCTGAGTCCTGGCAGCAGCCTCTGCGTCAGTCCGTCTTCTCCAGGTCTCTCTCTTTGTCACTGCCCCGCGACTTTTCCAAGCTAGGTGTCCTTCTTTGGGGGCTGGTTTTGTCCTGGTGACCTCTCACCTCCTAATTTTCCGCACTCTGCCCGGGATCCCCCGTGTCCGTCTCTCCTGCTCTTCTCTCACGTTCCTGGGACACGTCCTTCAGGAGACTCACAAGAAGAGGTCATGGGAAATGTTTTGTTCTACTGCCATGGCATCAGCTGGGACTCATGGTGCATCCAGACCTCCGGAATCTGATCACCAGGGCTGGCTCCCAAGAGGTCCCTGGGTGGGCTTCAACCATATCCCACCATAAACCTGTGCTGGTAGTCAAGTGTTGAACTACTCATGAAATAGGCAAACTGTTCAGAGTGTTATGGACCAACCACCCACACCAAAGAGATGCTGAAATATTCATCCCTGGTGATGTCGTGCATTCGAGAAGGGAGCTAACCACAAGTCAGCAGTTTGAAACCACCAGCCACTCCAAGGGAGCAAGGGGAGGCTCTGTGCTCCTGCCCAGGTTTACAGCTTCAGAAACCCAGCGGGGCAGTTCTCCTCTGCCCCACAGGGGTCCGTGAGTTGGAAGCAGCTCCATGGCGGTGTGTTTGGGTTTTACCCGGGAACACCTAGGAACGTGACCTGGTTTTGAAATCCCGTCCTTACAGATGTGATCAGTCTTACTGGGTGGAGGAGGGCGGGTCCAAAGCCCACCTGAGTGGGGCGTCCTTGTGAAAGAGGAGAAAGAGAAGCACACACAAGGGAGGGTAGGCAAGTGCAAACTGGAGCAGACTGGAAGTACACGCAGCTGTAAACCAAGAAACCTCTGGAGGGTCATATCTCACACTGGTTAAAAACGCTCGTCTCCAGAAAGTGAGATAATACATTTCTATAGAATAAAACCCCACCTGTAACACTTTATGACAGCAGCCCTTGAAAACGAATCAGAGGGCAGACGTCTATAGGAAGTCCTGAGCTAGCAGGTCAGGTCATTACCGGGATTATCGTGAACACATCTCTTTCAGTGAGAAGGAGCTCCATCTTCCCTCCTGGAGGTTTGAGGCCAGTTTTCCCATCAAAAGAGACAGGGAGTCCTTGTCCGTGAGTGGCTTGGAGACTCAAAGTCTGCAATGTGACTAGACTAGACTCTCATTTATAGCAGGTGTGGACGAGAGCACACCTTGCTGTGTGCGGGGGGCATGCTTCATCATAGCATCCTTGCTGGTAAAGGACAGTCTGACAAGAGCAGTCTCATATTCATCCTGAATCAACCTGATTTGGGGGTTTGTGTCAACCTGGCTGGACCAGGATTCTCAGTGGTATGGCACTAAGAATATGTACGAGGGGTCCCCCAAAATACAAAAACAAAAATGAATGCTTTTTCAAAACTATATATTTACATATTTCACCAAACAACCTTACCACCTTCAAAGAACTCTCACTTAGCACATCTGTCAAATCTGCTATTCCATTCTTGGAAACATTTTCAAACTCATCTGTTTGGATGGCTGACAGCACCTCCCTCTTTTTTGTCCCTTCATCTCTTCTACATCACGATCAAAGTGCTATTCCTTCATGTCCCTCTTCATTTGTGGAAACAAAAATAAGTAGCACAGAGCAAAGTCAGGTGAGTAAGGTGTGTGGGGTCGGAAACTGTCACACTGAGTTGGGTGCATGAGCAGGTGCATTGTCATGGTGGCAAAGCCAGTCCCCCGTCTGCCACAAAGCAGGCCTTTATTAATGCACACTGTTACGCAATCTTTTCAGAATCTCTACATAGAAAGTTTTATTAACATCCTGACCTGGTGGAATGAACTCCAAATGCACTACAAATCAACATTTTCTTCTGTTTGGGAAGTTGACGGACATCCAGAATGAGGTTTGTCATCAATCAACATTTCACCTATTTTACAACAAGAACACCACTTTTACACTTGCGTTTCCCCACAGCACTGTCCTCGTAAGCTGTGCTCAACATCACAACAGTTTCTGTGGCTTTTTCCTGAGCAGGAAACTACATTTCACAGCCGGCTGCACTCTGTTCTCTTAACTTGGCCATCACAAAAAACCGAGGTTCAAGCAAAACAGCTTTTACAAAAAAATTCAGTGACCAGAGAGAACCTTCCCAGGTGACGCCACTGGGTGCACTAACTCAGAGCAAGTTGCTGGATGCTCTCTTATTGGGGAAAATGCATACTACAAAAGCTCTGCCCAGCAAAGCTTTTTTCCGTTTGTTTTTTGGTAGGGGGAGGCACCCTTTTGTATGTGCATATGTATATGCATATTTATATGTATATGCACATGTACTGCCATACACATGTGTGGCATATGACCAAACTGTTCCTTAGAAGTGAGGACAGGGAGACTTCATCTCACATACTTTGGACATGTCAGGAGAGCCCAAATCCTGGGAAAGGACACCGCACTTGGTAAAGTGGATGGACAGTGACAAAGAGGATGGCACTGAAGAATACCCATGGCCACAGTGTCTGCCATGCTTAATTCTCTTGCACATGGGATCGCTATGAACTGGAGCCAATTCAATGGCACCCAACAATGATGAGATAGATAGATGATAGATAGATAGATAGATAGATAGATAGATAGATAGATAGATAGATAGAGTCCTTAAAGAACCCAGCCTAGGACAACCAGTAACTCTGGAACGCTACGTGGAGTACGCCCATACTGGGGTAATGGGAAGTTGGCATGGAGCAAAAGTCAGGTGCCAGCATAGAGCCACCTCTAGGAAACTTGGTGTAAAATTTCCCCTGTTAAAAATATAGCATTCTTCCAAGAATTTGTGAGCTATACACCATACTCGGCTGATGAATTTTAAGGATGTCAAACTCAAGGGCAAGACTAGCCAAGGAAGGTTTGATTGGAAGTCAAGTGTTTTTTTTGAAAGGAGATGTTTGGTTTTTTAATCATTGGACTAGACCAAAGTTCCAGCCCTTTTACTCTTTTCATTTTGAAATATAAATTTCCCTTTGTAAGGATGCATAGGTAGCCTCTCTTTAACAATCTTAGCCCCAGGAAGGCTGTTCTCTCAGGCATGATGCCGAATGCCGACTCCTGTCAGATTCGATGGTGTCGTCTTCACCAGCCCTCAGAGGTGCTCCAAGGGGTCATTGTGAGGGAAAAGAGTTGCTCTCAGGAGAAGAGGGAGGCCAAGCTAAATCAGACAGGAGAGTTTCCTCGGGATCTATCCCATGACTCCCCAGGAAAAGCCTCTGCCTCTGGCCAAGCTCCGAGGACACACTGGCGAGGCCAGGAGGGGGCACCCTCACTTCCTCTGGGAGTCCAGAAGGGGCCCCTCATAAAGGAAAGGGCCAACAGGGAAACCATCGAGGTGGCCGACACCTGAAAACCAGAGCCATGACGCAAAGGGACAGAACGCCACAAGGAGGAGATGATCTAATCAGAAATGGACGCATCGCCCAGAACCGAAGCGTGTGGGCTTCCACACTGAAGGGTGAAACGATGGACAGATGGAGAAGGACCCTCACTCAGAAACGCACAGCGCTGTGACAGTCCGTGATGCTGATGAGGAAGAGAAGCTCCCGGAAGCTTCCAGAAAGTTAGAGGGGAAGGAAGGAAGGAAGGAAGGAAGGAAGGAAGGAAGGAAGGAAGGAAAGGAGAAGTATGGGAAATGTATAAAGGAGCAAGACTCAGAAAGGCCATCAGACATTCTCAACAGCAATCTAGGAAGCAAGAAGGCAATGACACCATGCCTTTAAAACTCTGGAACTAAAATCAACAACGTCATTTCCAACCTAGAGCTCTGCATGCAATCATTGATCAAGTGTAGAGGGAGAACAGAGCCTCCACAAGACTAGCTCTCAAACATTGCCCATTTGAGCCCCTGGGTGGTTCACTAGAAATGTATTATCTCCCAGTTCTGGAGACAAGAGATCCAAACCGGTGTGTTGGTCGCTGAGACCCCAGGCCCCCTCAGAAGTCTCCAGGGGAAGTCCCTTCCTGGGCTCACCCAGCTCCAGACCCTCTAGATGTTTGTTGGTTTACAGCTGCGTGTACTTCCAGTCTGCTCCAGTTTGCACTTGCCTACCCTCCCTGTGTGTGCTTCTCTTTCTCCTCTTTCACAAGGACGCCCCACTCAGGTGGGCTTTGGACCCGCCCTCCTCCATCCAGTGAGACTGATCACATCTGCAAAGACCAGATTTCAAAACCAGGTCATGTTCCTAGGTGTTCCCGAGTAAAACCCAAACACACCGCCATGGAGCTGCTTCCAACTCATGGCCCCCTGTGGGGCAGAGGAGAACTGCCCCGCTGGGTTTCTGAAGCTGTAAACCTGGGCAGGAGCACAGAGCCTCCCCTTGCTCCCTTGGAGTGGCTGGTGGTTTCAAACTGCTGACTTGTCATTAGCTCCCTTCTCGAATGCACAACATCACCAGGGATGAAGATTTTGGCATCTCTTTCGGTTCATGACACTGTCTTTGAACAGTGTTACTTTTTAAATAGTGAGTAAGTTAATACCATGCTTGGTAAAGTAGAGGGACAGTGAAAGAGGACGGTCCTTGACGAGATGGATGGACACAGCGGCTGCAACCATGGGCTCAAGCCGATGAACAGTTGTGAGGACGGCCGTGCAGGACCGGGCAGTGTTTCCTTCTGTTGTGCCCGGGGTCGCTCTGGGTCTGAGCACAACAGCAACAAGTTGAGCATGCGCCTTGAATCAGTGTCCACAATGAATGATAGGCTCACATCAACAAAGGGAGAGGGGAGTTGGGGAGGGAGGCGCTCTCCCAGGATAAGGAATGCACTCTCTCCCCCTCTCCTCGCTGCTTCCTCCTCTCTGGTTGGCTTTGTCGACTGGCAGTGAATGCGGCAACTCATGGTATCTTGTAACCCCATTGCTCTCCAGGGCCGGAGACTAGCCCACCCTTGGGGAAGTGAAGAGAACGAGGGCAGGGCTCTGATTGGACCACTTGTGTCACGTGCCTCTCCCTGGATCAATCAGTGGAAGGTTCTGTAGCAAGATGGCAGCGCCTTTTTGAACCTCCTGCTTAGAGTGGTGGGGAGGGCATTTCCTAGAGGCTGAGTTCATATCTTTAACTAGACAGCTTACCATCATTGAGTAGTTTGGGCTGAAATGGTATGCTTCAGAGTCAGCAGTTGCTGGAACAGTAAGGCTCCATGTGCAGGGGCACGGAGTCAGGAGAGAAACGCAGCAGTAGGGGTGTACCAAGTGCACGGGGACAGGGCAGGGGTGGGGGGCATCAGGCCTCCGCTTGTTCTGCGTGCTAGCTCCTGAGACTGGGCTTGCCGTGGAGCGGGGCTGACTCTAGAGCTGGGAGAAGTGAGGTTGCAGACTGGGCAAGGGGACACTTCTTGGCTGATTCTGACTCACAGTGACACTACGGATTGTGGCAGAACTTCCCCATGGGGTTTCCAAAGCTGCCATCTTTATGGGGACAGATTGCTGGGTCTTTTCCCCTGTTAAGGGCTGGTGGATTTGAACCACCAACCTTTCAGTTAGCAATGAAGTGCTTTAACCTTTGTTCCCCCCAGGTAACTTGTGGAACTAGATCACCAGCCTTGCCTCTAGTCTGTCTTAGCCTGGGAGCTCTGCAGTCCACCAGGGGTGACCCTGCTGGTGTGTGAAACACCAGTGGCATCGTTTCCAGCGTGGCAGCCACACACAAGCCACCACAGTGCAACACACTGACCAACAGGTGGACCACTCAGTCATCAAAAAGAAAGAACCAGAACATTTCTTGGAAGCAAGGATGACCAGACTTCATCTCCCTTTGGACAATGGATTTTCACAAAGTCATTCACTGAAGGGTGGACAGTGACCTTCCTTGGGTGAGAGTGGGAAAGTGTGTTAGGTTGGTTTTGATAGAGAAGCAAAAACCAGTGATGCTTGGGTGTGTCTGTCTGTAGAAAGAGATTTATATCAAGAAATGGCTCACACTGTTGTAGAAGTTTACCCATGTCTATCTTACCTGGACAGTCGGGTTCAAGTCGGGTTCAAGTCTGTGGGTCAGATGTCAGCTGGAGGCTTCTCCTGACTCCTGTAGCTATAGATAGAGACTGATGGGCCAGGAAGCAGGAATGTGAATCAGGAAGGCGCAGGCTGGTGGATGCCGAGGTGAATGAATCCGAGGTCGGCCAAATTCACCCCAGGTTGGCAGTGAGCTGATGGCTCCTGCGATCATAAGGTGTTAAAACAGGCCAGTGAACTAGATGCAGGATCCAGACCCAGCAGAAGTGAGCCGGTTCCCGCACACTGTCAGTCTACAGACCATGTGCCCTGCAGCATGAAACCCCCCCTTAGCAGTGTTCAGACTGTGAGCAGCTTAACCGCTTGACTGCTTCACAGAAGATCCCATCATGCAGTTGATCACACCATTACATCATCTCACGAGAGTATCCTGGCCCAGACAGGTTGACATGACGGCTAACTATTACAATGGGGGGAGGGGTGAAGTCAGAGAAAGCTCTCTAGGAGCGCATCCTGTCTACATGGCCCTGCCTATCCCCCGACTTGCCAGTAAAGGGCAGCATCGCCCCGTCCACAGTCAGCTCTGCTGTGAAGCCCTCTACTGCTCAAAGCAAGGACGGTAAGAGTAACATTCCGAGAAGAGACTGGGCCTGGAGGGGCAGACAGATGTTCAGGTTCTGCCTGCTGAGTCTAATGCCTGCTGGCATGGGATGTTGGGAAGAGGTTTGCTTGGGGTGGGGCTGGGGACTCATTTCAATTCGGGGGCGGAGGGTGCGGGGAGAGGGTTCTGATTCCAAGTCAGCAAGAAATAAAATGCAAATACAATCAACAAGTGCTGCTACAAGCTCATTTCTCTCATGGCCACGGAGCCGATGCTGACCCACAGCGACCCCCTAGGACAGGGCAGAAGTGCCCCTGTGAGTTTCCGAGACTGTCACTCTTTACAGGAGCAGAAAGCCCCGTCCTTCTCCTGTGGAGCTGCGGACCATGGGCTTAGCAGGTCAACACGTAATCCACTACTCGAGCTCAGCAGTTCGAAACCACCAGCCACCCCAAGAGAGAAAGATGAGGCTTTATACTCCCATAAAGAGTGACAGTCTTGGACATCCCCAGGGCCAGTCCCTGTGCTGGGTCGCTGTGAGTGGACATCGACTTGATGGGCCATGAGTTGTTTCTTTTTTTTAACAAGTTCATCAAGACCTTTATTAAAAAATAACACCGCAATTGAAGCGAGTGTTTCTGGGCCTGTCCTCCATCTTGGTCTGAGCATGCCTGAAGGCCTGGCTACTTGGTTCTTCACCACAAAGAACCCTGTGCTCTTGGTTCACACCAAGTCACGGGCGGTTTGGGTGTCCTTGAGAGATCCAGATCATGTTCTTTCCCTAAGGACACACATGTCCTGGAAGGGCAGAGCTACTGCTAGGGGGGAGATGGGTGCCAGGTTTCCAAAGAGATTCTCGGAGCACTGCCTTCTCCATCCTCAAAGAATGAGGGGACGACGCCTTGTCGGGATGGGCAAACATCTCCCCAGAGCAACTTTCCTGCCTTTTCCTCACCAAGGTGGTTTGCAATTTTCTCTAAAGCCCTGCATCCTAAGCTCCTGTGATCTTACTGTGTCCATTGATCAGAAATGTCCAGAATTCCCTTTTGTTCCTCTGGGATGCCCTTGAGTCGGCTCCGACCCTCGGTGCCCCTCTGCACAATAGAACGACGCACTGCGTGGTGTCCACTCCCTGCTCATCATTGTCCGGTGCCTGAGCCCATCGCTGCAGCCCTGGGTCGACCCACATGTCCTTGAGGGCCTGGCACCCCAAAGGACAGTGCCCATAGCCCTGTGAGCTGAGCCCTCTGCCCTGAGTGGACCCGACACGGCAGACCGTCAGGACAGACAGACACTGCTTTGGTTGGGCGTTTCTTGAAGGCACGGCACAGAGACGACGGTGTTCCGATGGCCTGGGCAGCAGTTAGAAACCCCCAGCCACTCGTAGTAGAAAGACGAGGCTCTGTAAAAGGTCCACAGTCTCAGAAACCCACAGGGGTAGTTCTGCTCAGTCCAATCCAATAAGGTCACTATTGAGAGCGACTTTTCTGTTTTTAGTTTTAAGGACACTGAGACAAGTGTCCACTGCATCTCTGTCTGGTGACCATACTGTGGTAGCCTGTGTGTTGCTGTCGGGCCAGGCGGGAACTGGGCCATCTTTCCTCCTGTCGTGTGTCAGGACACTATGGGTAGCAGCCCACTCAGTGCACCTAACGACAACCAGACAGGTGTCCGGCACAGGGAGCGTGTCTGCAGCCGCCCACTGATCAGAGACAGGCTTCAGGATGCTGTGCTTGGGATCAATGCTTGTGTGCTCGCGTGCGTGCATGTGTGACCTGTAATTCCCGGTAGCAATACCTTTGGACTGCCCCTCGAATGGCCTCGGCTACTGCAAAGGAAAACAATGGAGTTGTGTTTGCATGTGGAAGGAGGAGCGACTGGTGGGAATATTCCCATGGATCCGACTCTGGCCCATCTGAGCCTGTGATCACAGTGGGTCTGCGGTCAGGCTGTGGGCCCCAGAGAAAGTGTCCTCCTCAGTGCCCAGCTGGCAAACATGGGCCAATGAAGGGGTGGTCTGAGTTCCGGCACACTGAGCCCCAATCCTTGCCATCCCAGGGGGAGGGAGGGTGTAGGTCAGGGATGCTACAATGTTCTGCCTGGGGATATCGTCTGCCCCCACTCACATAGGCAGGCCCCAGAGCCTCTACCTGCCTCTCCTTCCTTCACAGAAGAACACCCCCCTCCCCGAATCACCCCCCCCCGCCCCCCACCGCAGCCTTGTTCAATTCGATCCAGGCCCTTTCCTGCGTTACAGAGCAGGGCTGCCTGCCCTGTAACTGTCTGGGCTCAAGTTTCGGAAGAAGATTGTCTGGACTTTCTTCTGAGGCACCTCTGGGGCCGGGTGGGACCTCCACCCTTTGAGTTAGTGGCTCAGTGCCTAACCCTTTGTACCACCCAGGGCTTCTTCTGAAAGGGCGGGGGCTCAGCTCCAGCTCTATGCACATGGGCCGGCCCCACGGAGGGAGGCTCAGGATCGCCCAGACAGAGGGATCCATGATAGGGGGAGAAGGCGCCTGGAAGGGCGTTGGACTCTGCGGAGCCTTGTAGGATCACAGGTTCTTCCTGAAGAACGTTCTTAAAACTCAGGCCCAGGCTGGGCCATCCTCTTGTGTTATGGATCTTTAGTCTAGCAGCCTCAGTGACTGTGTGTGGAACTTGGAGGAGGAGGAGGCGGAGGAGGAGGAGGAGGAGGAGGAGGGAGAGGAGGGGGAACAAATCTTACTTTCTCCTCTTTCCTGGTCACAGGGCATTGACCAACAGAATGCCAAGGCTGCCTGCCTAGTGGGGTTTCAGCTCTGAAGGAGGGAGGGGGGAGTGAAGAGAAGTTTTTCAAATCCTTCAAGAAGCAAGAGGGTGTAGAGGGTGTGGTGTGCGGAGGGAGCATTTCCTGTTTTCCTTGGGGTGGTGTTGGAGAACCAGGGCTGCTTGAGCAGAAACTCCAAAAGTCCCCCTCTCTGCCACCAGGGGCCCAGCCCCAAGGTGACCAGGCCAAGTGGTGGCTCTCCCTCTCTCTTTTTCATGCTAAGAGCCCTAAGCAGCTTGTCTGGTAAAGGCCTGAGGGTGACATCAGCGCCTGCAGTGGGGCCAGGAGCCGCCCAGAGGGGAGGGTGTCTGGCTTTCATTTACAGTGAGTAGCGGAGAGAGAGCCTTGTGCGGGCAGGGGGAGGAGGAGGAAGAGGAGGAGGAGGAGGAGGAGGAGGAGGGGCTGGAGGAATCCCTGACTGCACCCCTGGACCCTGTCCAGTCCAGGATCAGTCTTCCTTGGAAGCGCCCCGACCTTCTCCAGGGCTCTAGCCCCGCTCCTGCAGGACCAGTCAGGACGCCTCCCCCTTCTCGCTCGGGTCCTTGGGCCCCGGTGGAGGATCTCCAGGAGGAAGAGGAGCTCAGAGAGCGGGCAAGAATATGCCTCAGGTTCCCGCCTAAGTCCTCCGAGAACAGTCCAGGACGAGGACCAGCCAGGTCTGCTCAGGGTGAGTCCTAGCCTGATCCCCTCTCTGCCCCCCAAAGCTGGCGGCACATAGGCATCGCTTCCATTCTGAGGTGACTGCCTCCTGAGGACCCAGGACCTCTTGAGGGGGGATTCCAGGTCTCTGGAAGTTTTGATGGCCCAATGTGGGTTGACGGGGCTGTGGTCCTGGGGCACCTGTGGGAGCCTGAATGAGGCTCCGTCTTTCGGCTTGGCTGGCCATCCTTTTGGGAACAGGATTTACTTGGAACCATTTGCTTCTTCTAAAATCCAGTCAGGGTCTGTGTTGTTTGGGAAAGGGTCTTTCACTGCTGAGGGGCTAGCGGGCTGCGTGTGGATTCTGGGAATGTGGGCTAGGCTCTGCTAGTCGGTGGGGCATCAGGGCTGGGGGATTGGGGAGGATGCCTGCTCCAGTCTACACTTGGCAGGGTTGGGGGGGGGCAGACATTTGTCCCCACGGGGCCAGAGATAGCTCAGGAATTCCCACCAGTGGTTCAGGAGCCAAGGTGCTGCTGGAGTCTGCTCTTTAGGACTTGTGAGTAGGGCTGCAGGCTCCGAGAAAGCGTTTCGTGTTTGGCTGCCTGCCCAGGGGCCAAGGCTGGGCCTCAGAGGCCGTGGGGCTGGCCTCTGCTGCCAGATGTCAGTGTGTTGCCAAGAGGGGGGCCCCCGGGCTGCTTTACATCTGGGAGGGGGCAGGGTACACTGAGCATGGGGCAGTGTGGATTGCCAGATTTCCTGGGGAGTTGGGGTAGAGGTCCATTGCTCTAGACTCTAGAATCTAGAGGCTCCACTGGGTCAGAAGCAGGGGTGTCCCACAGCTCAGTCGGGGTCCTCAGGATAAACTCTCCATGTTGGGGAGCACCCTCAGCCTGGGGGGCCCACAGCCAGCCTTGAGGATACAGGTCCCTCAACAGCAGGTGGCCTCAGGGCTCCTGTGGGCAGACAGTTTTAAACTGGGCTCTCCCAGATTCCTGGGGGCCCCCAACCCAACAGAAATGCTGTCTTGGCTCCTAGCCAAAGTGAGATGGAAAACAGATGGTCTGTTGATGAGGGGGTTGGAACTTCTGTGTTCTTGGCTGCACCACAGGCAAGCAAGAGGTCCTTAGTTGGCGTCCACAGGCACCCTTGAGTCCTGGGTGTGGAGATAAAGAGCCAGAGGATCCCAGGTGCTGAGTTGCTTGTCCGAGACTGCAGAGCCAGGAGGTGGCCGAGGTGGCAGTGGAGAAAGACCCTTTTGTGAGCACACACATGGCCGGCCAGCTAGGGAAGGAGGGTCACAGGCTCCCTTACTTCTACCCTGGGAATCTGGGATCTGACTTGCCCCACCCCACCTCAAACCCCCAAATCCCAGAAGCCACACTCACTGCCAAAGAGTCAATCCTGAATCACAACGACCCTACAAAGCAGGGTAGAGCTGTCTCTGTGGGCTGGTGAGACTGTAACTCTTTATGGGAGTCGAAAACCTCATCTTTCTCCCTCGGAGTGGCTAGTGGTTTCGAACAGCCGAACTCGAGGTTATCAGCCCAACTTGTAGCTGCGACATCACCAGGCAGGGCTCACCCTGATCCCCACTTCCACAGTCCATTAAAAGTCAGGTGAGACCTGGTTTATGCTGTCTCCAGATTTCCTAACTTACAAAAGAAGGGCTGGGCTTGTGGGCAAGACACGCCCAGAGAGTATGGCCGTATGACTGGGATAGGAGTGGTCATGGTTTCTTTGGGGGCTCTCTGGAGTCTAGGGGTTCCAGAGAGGGGCCTGGGGTTTGTATCGTTCTGACATGGGCTTGCTGCAGCTGAAGGCATGGGTAGGGGCCAGCGAGGAGGGCCTGGTGCAGAGAGAGGACCATGTGGCTGGGGATCTCTTGTCTAGACAAAGGGCGTTCATGACCAAAGCCTCTTTGTCCTCTCCCCCACTCCCAGTAGGGCACCGGATGTGGGGGACCATTAAGAGGTCCCTGTGGGGGCGAGGTCTTGGAGAAAGAATTCCAAAGGCGGGGTGAAGTGTTGCTCCCCTTGGCTTTTCCTATGGGGGAAAGGAGGGTGTGGTCATGGCACCTCTTCTTGGGAAGTGTCCACAGAAACTTCTAGAATGAAAACCCTGGGCTGCGGCATTTTGCTCACTTGGGCGGGGCTCATGGTGCTCCTGGAGATGGGATAGGCAGGGAAAGCCCCCACACTTGGGGACACACGATAAGCATCTTTCTGGGTGAGCATTAGCATCCTCTCTGCGCCTATCCTGTTCCCGAGGCACCCAGGGCTAACTGCCCCCGCCCCTTCCCCCACCTTCCTCAGCAGTGTCTTTGGGGATTTCTACACTTTAGAACTTCATGTGTACCTGGTGGCAGACGCACGTCTCCCCAGGGTGTCCACGCCGAGCATGCGGAGCCTGCTGAGAAGTTAGTGGTTCACATCCAGCCAGAGACCTGGCAGTCTCCCCTCCCCCATATCAGCCTCACTGAACCCCCACAGAGCCCAGGCACACTCTGACCCTCATGGAGGTGCAGAGAGTTGGGGTCCCCTGGATGGCATTCATGTTCCCCCTTTGTTTGGTGTTGAGGCAGGAGGAAAGTCCTCCAGCCAACCACATTATGATTTGAGTGTGCTGAGAGGCTTTCTGTCTGGACCCCCGTGGTGGGTTAGGGCGCTGCAGATACGCATCTTGGAAGAGGCCTTCCTCCTCTTTGGAGGTTGGCAGAGGGCCAGGCTTCCTGTGTCTCAGTGCTCTGAGTGGGCACAGCTGGCCGGAGGAGGACAGGCCTCGGGGTCATGGGTGCTGTCAGCGTGAAGGTCCCCATGGAGCAGGAGGGTTCCACCAGCCAGGGACAGCCTCTTCCCAGGGGGTTCCGTTGGGGTTTCCTGGGAGAGTGAGCCGAGGTTGCTTCTGGAGGGAGGAGGATGCCCTGGGGTCCTGGAGTGGAGAGTTCTGGGTCTCACTCAAGTGGTTTTTCTGCAGGAAGTTTTTGGTGACGCTTAGGCGTGGAAGGCTGGTGGGGAAAGCCACCCCGCTGGTGTACACAGAGCAGAGGGTCCGAGGAGAGGCCTGACACTGAGAAATTAAAAATCATCCCGTCAAGAGAGTGGGAATAATTCACACCTGGGAGCAGGGCTGTGTTCCAAGGTTCCCCCTGAGCAGACATCCTGACCCACCCTGGGCGAAGGCTCTTCTCGCTGGTCTGAGAGTTTGCCCACGGGGAGGAGGCCCTGGCCTCACCAAGGGGAACTCCGCTGCCCGCTGGCCCCAGAGAGGGTGAGCCCCGTCATGGTTCTGGCTCCAGTGTCTGTCTGCAGGGCCCAGGAGACATTCTGGGCTCCTTTACAGGGGATTGTGGTGGGCTCTGGGGATGCAGTGCAGCTCTGTGCCCCTAGAGGGCAGTGCTCTACAGCGAGCACAGAAAACTCTCTGTCGCCCCATAAAGTCTCAGGGTTTGCTGAGTCAGCTGATGCACGCTCAAGCAGTTCCTGGTGGTCTTTAGCCTCCACCTAGAGGCTGTGCGAGCCTCTCTGTTTCGCTTATTCTCTTTTTCTCCCTCTTCCTTTTCTTCCCTGCCTCCCACTTCTCCTCCCCCACCCCGTTCCCCCCCTTCCTCTTCTCTCCTTTCTGTGCGTATTCATATTGTTGTCCCTGTTGGGTGCTGCAGAGCAGATCCGTCTCAGGGGACCCAGGCCGGGGCACAGCTGCCCCACTCCCCCAGCCTCCCCCCAGCCGTCCTTTCTGCAGGGGCAGGTGGCCAGAGCTGCCTGGTGGACTCGGTCTGCCAGTTTCTCAGTCAGCAGCCGGGGCCCCACCAGGGCTTCGGTGGCAACCATCCGAAAGGGGGATCCGTTTGCAGTCTCGCTGTCCTTCCTCAGTGGGAGTCGTGCCTTGGAAAGAGGTTGCCTCTCTGTGTGGTGGGACTTTGGTGTGAGCAGGGCATTAGGCTGCAGTTGGACCTTTGTGTGTGTGTGTGGGGGGGACACTTTGCCTGTATTTAATGGCAGATCCTGAGGTCCACAGTGAGGAGCCCAGGGTCCACTATGCAGCTGTGTGAATCTTGCCCCTCCTTCCTTCCTCCCTCCCTCCCTCTACATCCATGTCAGGGTTTCCAAGGGTGTAACTCTTTATAGGAGTAGAAAGCCTCCTCTTTCTTTTTTTTTAATTTTAACAATTTATTAGGGGCTCATACAATTCTTATCACAGTTCATACATATACATACATCAATTGTATAAAGCACATCTGTTCAGTCCCTGCCCTAATCATTTTTTTCTCCTCTTTTCTTTTTTTTACATTTTATTAGGGACCCATACAACTCTTATCACCATCCATACATATACATACATCAATTGTATAAAGCACATCTGTACAGTCTTTGCCCTAATCATTTTTTTCTCCTCTTTTCTTTTTTTACATTTTTTAAAAATTTTAACAATTTATTAGGGGTTCATACAATTCTTATCACAGTTCATACATATACATACATCAATTGTATAAAGCACATCTGTACAGTCCCTGCCCTAATCATTTTTTCTCCTCTTTTCTTTTTTTACATTTTATTAGGGACCCATACAACTCATCACCATCCATACATATACATACATCAATTGTATAAAGCACATCCATACATTCCCTGCCCCAATCACTCTCAAAGCACCTGCTCTCCACTTAAGCCCCTTGCATCAGGTCCTCCTTTTTTTTTCCCCTCCCTCCCCCCTCCCCCCTCCCTCATGTGCCCCTGGTAATCTATACCTCGTTATTTTGTCATATCTTGCCCTATCTGGAGTCTCCCTTCCCTCCTTCTCTGCTGTCCCTCTCCCAGGGAAGAGGTCACATGTGGATCCTTGTAATCAGTTCCGAAAGCCTCCTCTTTCTGAAGCAGCTGTTGGTTTCGAACTGCTGACCTGGTAGTCAGTAACGCAGCGCACAACTACTGTGCCACTGGGCCTCCTCCATCTCACCACTGGAAGGGCCTTAGGGGCAGCCAGCCAGGTCACTCCCAACTTTCCCGCACTCCCCACTACCCCTCCCCTTACTCATCTGAACACTGTTTCTTAAACACCACAAACTATCCTTGTGGTAGCCACCTTCTCCCAGTTAGTTAAAAAGAATAGTTGCCACCCTGACCCTCAGGTTGCAGCTGGGGTCAGCCTCTCTGAGGAGCCTGGAGGACGGGGGCAGAGGGCGCAGGCTCTTTGGGTACTCTGAGCCCTCCCAGACACCTTGAAGCTTACTTAGCAAGTCCCACTGGGCTTCCTGATGACCCCAAAGGGCATAGTACCTGCCCTTCCGGTCAGTGAACACGATGTCGGTTGGTCTGTTAGGTCACTGGGTGCCACCAACAGTTGGTGCTCCACTGGGATCTCAAGACTGGTGGTTTGCACCCACTCAGTGGCATGTGGAGGAAAGGCCTGGCAGTCTGGTCCCATCGTACCGAGTTCAGCAAGTAGCCCTAGGGAGTGGTCATACTCACTAACACAGGGTGGCCAGAAGTCGGAATCAACTCGATAACACGGAGTCTGGCTGTCTTCCCTCCCTCTCTTCCTTCCTCCTTCTCTCTCCCCGTCTTTGAAATGCTGAATCCTTGGGTTCTTACTCCTGGCTGGTTCAAGGACGCTGGCGCTGGCTGAAGCCTCAAAGCCAATGCTGCAGCATTCCCGTGGGCACCCTAAGGCCTCACACGCAATGGATCCCATAAGCAGACATCTGGGACCCATGCATTTGGTGTGGGTGGGTCGGGGCACAGTCTTTGCTGGAGTAGCATATTTTAACTTTACTTAGCAGGAGAATAATCACTGATTTAAAAAAAAATCTGGAAATAAAAGGGGAGAAGGAAATTAAAACAAATACTAAGCGTTCTGCCAAACTCTCTCCCCGAGGCAAGTTCCTCGTCTTTGTCAGGGGTCTGCTTGCACGGAGCATCCTCTGGCCCCGTCTCGAATGGTAAGTCTCAGGACTCACAGCCAGCCAGATGGGAGTTGGGTGTGGTCAGAGACCATGGGAATAAAAATATGATCCAAACTCACTGCCACCAAGTCGGTTCTGACTCATAGTCCCCCTACGGGACAGAGCAGAACCCTCCTCATGTGCTTCCCATCTTTACAGGAGTAGGGAGCCTCATTCTCTTCTTGCAGAGTGGCTGGTGGTTTCGATCTGCTAACTTTGCAGTTTGTAGCCTTTCTGTTCACCCACGATGCCACAGGCCACTCCTGTTTGTGCTCTGCGTTTGAATTTGGTAGACCCAAGACAGTGGGATTGGCCCCCTGGAAGGGGAACCATTTCACATTGGAAAATCGAACAGCAGCTGGATGTGACTCAGGCCTCCAGGGAAGCCAGTCCAGGAAGCTGGGCTTTGCTTCTGGAATCTTCATCAGTTGATTCAGCAGCCTGGTGCAGCAACCAGAGTCAGTGCCAGCTCAGCCAAGCCTGCGATGTGTGCTACGTCCCCAGAGGGCCCTGGGCAAGGAGGGGAGGGGATGAGGGGAGGGGACATCCTATGTCTGGAAGGGAGGTGGGAAACCCAACTGCATCAGAGCTCAGGTCATGGATGGAAGGGAGCATCGGAAGCTAGACTCATGGCGCCCGGGAACAAGCGTGGTTGGGAGAGATGGGAAGAATGCCACCCAGAGGAACGTTCCCAGGATGCGGCACCAACTCCAGTGCCAGCGCCGCCGCCACGTCAGAGGTTCCACGTGAATGGTTCTTTTTTCTAGGAGGCTCTCTCCTCCCGGGAAGAGTGACAGTCTTGGAAACCCACAGGGGCTCCTCCACACTGGCTTATGGGGTCTCTCTGAGTCGGCCTCAACTCGATGGCTTTGGTTTATACTTGACTGAGGAGCCTAGGAGCCCTGGTGGCCTAGTGCGTATGCATTGGGCTGCTCCACAAGGTCAGGCGTTTGAGACCACCAGCTTCTATGGGTGAAAGATGAGGCTCTCTACTTCTGTAAAGAGTTACCTCCTCACAACCCAACAGGGGCCCCTCTACCCTGTCCTATAAGGTTGCCAAGAGCTGGCACGGACTTACTGTGGGCTAGATGGTGAGCTGCGAACCTCAAGGTTGGCAGTTCAAGCCCACCCACTGCTCTGATGGAGAAACACCAGGCTGTCGGCACCTGCACCAGGTCACTATGCCTTGGGGTTGGTTCAATGGCAGTGGGATACTTGATTAGTAGAACTGGGAAGTCCAGGTGCTAAGCTGAAGTTTGGGGGTTCAAACCACCCTGGGGGTCCAGGAGAGAAATGTTTGCCCATACAGCCTAGAAAACCCATCCATGGCAATCTCTACATGTGGGGTGCCAACTCCAAGACGACCAGCCAAAACAGTGAGGACAACCACGTGCTCGATGGTGGGTCAGACCAGAAACAAGCACACACACCACTTTGGTTTTCCTTGACCACGCCAGAGCATTGCCAACACTTGGCTGGAACGCCGTGGCTTTGGAAAGTTTGGCCACCCTGAATTCAGGGACCAACAAGGGAGAGGAGCAGAAATTCAGACCCAATGTCATGATGGGTCGCGGGACGGGGATGGCGGTGTGTTGGTGTGATTTCCCTGGAAGCTGCTGCTTCTTGTGTTGCGTGGTGCACGCTCTTCCTTCGCGTGAAGGTGGAGCTGGTGTTCATACCCCACAGTGTAAATGGAGACCAAGACGGGCGGCTGTCGCATTCTTAAGGGTTGCAAAAGGTGTCTGACACCTACTCTGTGGAGCAGCATTTCCCAGTCTACGGCAGATCTGGAATTGGCTGACAAAGGGCTATTATCACAGAGGTTAGAGCTCGGGGTTCAGTGGGAGCTGCTATTCCATTGCTAGTGCAGGCTGCCATTTGGCGGGGGCCTGTCTGATGGCATGATTCTGAAGTTCCCACTAATTCCAGCACCAGCGACCCCTGGGGACATATATGCCCCGCTAGTTGTATCACAATCCAAATGACCTGAAAAAGCTTCTCTGTTTGATTCATAATGTCCCCCCGTATGGAAAAGGCCTGGTCTGAACGCCAACAAAATCCAGAATAGCAGTTGGTTTGGTCTTAAAAAGAGTTGCAGGCTTGTGCAGGAACTTGGCAGGTTCATCGGCAGGCTCTTGACTTGCTGTCACGAGAGCCCCTGCTGCCTGGTCAGGGTGCCGTGTGTCGCACGGCTGAACTCTCCACAGGGCTGCCCGGGCTGTTATCTTTCCAGAAGCAGATAGCCAGGCCTTCCTTCCGAGGGACACCGGGTGGGCTCGAGATGCCAACTGTTGGGTCGGGGGCTGAGCTCAAACCATTTGTGCCACCCAGCGACCTTCATCCCAAACCCAACCCAACCCACTGCCCTCGAGTCAAATCCAACCCATAGGGATCCCAGATAAGGAGTCTGAGGCTGCGAGGCTTCAGAGAAGCAGCTAATGGGTAGGGAGGGAGGTCATTCTGTAGGGAGGTGGGGAGTAGGGGGCTTCTCTGTGATCTTTGACCAAGAGCGCTCCACTCCCCTTGAAAACTGAGCAGGTGATTGCTAAGACAAGACCCGGGACTCAAGGGCAGGAGCCAGCACTTGTTGCAGAATCATTTCCGTGTGTGCGCCTTTTTTCTTAAAAAAAGAAGAAAGTTCCAGACGTGGCAAATGAAAGGGCCTTTGAAGAGGATTCGTGAAAATGGATTTCACAGGTTGCACACTAGCTGGGGTGGGTGGGGGCCTCTGGAACACGGCCCGCTCTGGTTTCAGACGCGGAGCTGGGGGGGGGGGGCTCAATCTTCACAAGAAGAGGAAGCTTTGAAAGTTTTAGACAGCTGCTAAATTAAAAAAAAAAAAGGCTCCTATCCCATCTTTTACAGGATGAGGCAGAATAAGAAATAAAAAACAAAATAATAATAGCAATGAACAAAACAAAATAAAGCAACATGAAGTGAAAAGCAATTGGGAAAGCGAAGCAGGCAGATGAGAGGGGAACCTTAATGTGCTCCCATCATGGCCCTTCTGTCTGTGGGCGTAGATGGGGGGGCACCAGCCCAGCAGGACCCCGCCCAGCCTAAGAGCCCGGGGGCCGCCTGTTCTGAGTGCTTCCTTTCTTGTTTGAAAGGACGGGCCTGGACAATCAGATCCTGTGGACACAGCTCAGTGGCTAGTTGCTGCCCAGGAAGCAAGTCTATTTTCTCTCCCACGACATGGGGAGTTTCCTGGAAATCAAAGCCAAATCAGGCACCCGTCTTGTCTCTGATGTTTCCTGGGTATCTTCTCAAGTGTGGGTGCCAGCGAGGACTCTGGTCCCTCTGAGAACCACCTACGTGACCTCGGGCAGCCGTTTGACCTCCCCTGGGTGTGGTTTCCCAGGTATAACTGGCAGCCCGTGAGGAGCCCTGATGGCATCGTGGGTTATATGTTGGGCTGCTCACTACAGGCTCAGCAGTTCGAAACCACCAGCCACTCCACTGGAGAAAGAAGAGGTTATCTAGTCCTGTAAAGAGTATCAGCCTTGAAACCCACAGGATATCGACCCGATCTTACAGGGTCACCGCGAGTCATAATTGACTCGGTGGTGGTGAGTGAGAGAGTGAGGGGTCTTCCGTAGGGAAGAAAGCATGGCTCTCCATTGGGAGATTCCAAACAAAAGTACTTTTGGGTTCTGTTGCCCTGGAGGGCAGCGTGGGACTGTTCTCACAGGGGTTCCGGTCGGGCGTCTTTCTCTCTCACAGCAGCTGGTGAAAGTGCCTGATCGCTGACTGAGAGGCTGGAGGCTCGAGTCCAGCCAGAGCCACCTTGGAAGAAAGCCCCGGGGCATCTACTTTTGAAAATACGCCCCCCAGGAGCGCGGTGGCAGAGTGGTTTCACATGGCTGCTCAGGGTGAGGCGTGGCTCCACTCCCGTGAGGAGCTAGTCTGGAAATGTCATTGGATCTGGGGGTTGGACAGTGACGAGATGGACATGCAAGCTTGGGGTTGGGGGGTCCTCTTCCGGCTTGGGGTGGGGGAGAAGGGGTGGTGTTTGAGGAAAAGGTTTGGTGAGCCAGTCGGTTGAACTATCATCATGTGAGATAAGTGACTTCAAGTCTAGTTCACAGCCACCCACGGAGACCGGGCCACAGTGTGAGAGTCTTACTAAGGAACTAGCACTGGGCTCAGTTCAAGGACTCTGGGTGGTGTAGTGGGTTGATGCAAGATGAACAGTTCAAAACCACTAGCCATTCCAGGGCAGAAAGATAAGACTTACTACTCCCGTGATGAGGGACAGTCTCAGAAACCCACAGGGGGCCGTTCTGCCCTGGCCTGTAGGGTTGCCAGGAGTCGCAATCAACTCAATGGTAGTGAATTTTTGGCTCAATCCAAGGAGCCATGGTGGTGCTCTGGTTACGTGATTGGCAGCTAACCAGCATATGACTGTCTGAACTACCAGCTGCTTCATGGGAGAAAGATCACTACCTTGGGCCTCTGTCCCATGAGCTCTCTACGGACCAGAATGGAGTCAGTGGAATCAGGTGTTTGGGGCTTGCTCTGTTCTAAGGCTGGAGGCTGGCAGGCAGCAGATGCTCACTGCAAGAAATATTGCAAAATAGTAGTAGAGAATGCCAGCGGCTATGGTGGCTTTTGCTCATGTCACTTGGCAAAGTCTAACTGAGAACTGCAGTTTCTAGAGCAGTAGTTCTCAACCTTCCTAGTGCCGCAACCTTTTAATACAGTTTCTCATGTTGTGGTGACCCCTAACCATAAAATTATTTTCGTTGCTATTTCATAACTGTAATTTTGCTACTGTTATGAATTGTAATGTAAATATCTGATATGCAGGATGTATTTTCATTGTTACAAACCGAACATAATTAAAGCATAGTGATTAAAGCATTAATTAAAGCGTTTACCCAGTAATTATAATTCATGAAGTGTCATTTTACCTCCAATACTACTGCTTTCAACACAGTAGCGGTTTTTTAACAGAGTAGTTACTTGCAACACAGCAGCTGCTCTCTACACATGTGTGACTGGTCTGCATAAGTACATTATGGCACCAACCCTGTCACATATACCTGTATTTGTATGGGGTGTATGTGATAGGGTTGGTGATAGGGTTGGTGCCTGGTACTTGTAAATGGGTGCATCTGCATGTGGGCAGACCCACCTGGAGACAGATAGAGGAGGAGTGTCTAGGTTCCTAAGATCATGGGAAATATGTATATTCTGATGGTCTTAGGCGACCCCTGTGAAAGGGTCGTTCGACCTCAAAAGGGGTTGTGACCCACAGGTTGAGAGCTGCTCTTCTAGAGCTTCCTTCATACATGGCTGGCAGAGTTAGCAGGATGCTGCTAACAGGCCACGTGTGTGTCACTGAAGACCCATTTGGAACAAGAAGATTCAAACACACAGGTGTTCACATGGGCCAGTTTAGGAATGCCATTCAATCCGAGGTCTCAGGTAGATGTTTAATCAGCGGTCCCCCCCCCCCGCCCCCGAGAGAAATCTGATTAAAGAAAGGACACTCTCAGCTGGTGGAGAAACCACTACAAACTGGCTGCTTTTTAAAGAACTCATGTGACGGCGTTCTTCACGCCTGAGTCAGAATGCTTGAGCAGGACAGCGCGGAGCCTTCTCCGAGGGTGCCTCGTGTCCGAGGACAGAGAGGACGGTCTACCACTTCCCACTCATCTAGCAGCTGCCCTCCTTTCTCCATTTGCTTCTCCGCTGGTCCTTCCTTTGCTTGGTTTTCATCTATGTGTGCATGTGTACACGTACCTATGCGGACACGTGCAGTTGTTGATAGGTGCCACTGCGTGGGTTTGGAAACAGAACGAAATACTTCTTGAAGCTGTGCAAAGTGAACCATGGGTAAGGGGTGGGGATTCTGTATGCATTTAGTTCTCAGATATCTATAAGTATATCTACCTACCTACCTACCTACCTATCTTTGTCTTTGTGTCTCTATCTACATATGCACATTCATCTATTTTTTGTCAGCTTATCTACATACCTATCTACCCACCTACCCATGTCTTTGTGTCTGTACATTTCTATCTATCAGATATTTGCTACTGGTTTTAAGAATAAATTGGGAAGTCAGCTTGGATTCTGAACAGGGCGGAGACACAGTGTTTCGTATTCCCTGAGGGTTGGGTAGTATGAGGAAACTGATCTCTCCCCCCACCCCACCCTATTCTCTCTCTCAGGTTCATACTTGGTGCTCAGACAAACCCAAAATGAGGAACCACCGAAGCCTGACCTTCGTGGCCCTCTGCTGCCTCTTTCTCTCAGGCTTTTCCATGACCAGTGCCCAGCAACAAGCAGGTAAGCCCGGAAGCATTTCTGGTCACCGATTTTAGATCTTAGCACGAACTTGAGGGAGAGTTGAGAGGCTATTAAGAGACAGGAAGTCATTCAGTGCCAGGTGCTGGTTTAGTTCACAGGCTCTATTCAGGAAGAGGCGACCTTGGTCACTGTACTTCACCTCAGCCTTGAGATCCTGGAGCTGGCTTTGCAAGGGGCTGGTTTTGACATTGGGTGTGAGCTGAATGTCTGTTTCGGGAATGCTGTCCCTTCAGAAGAGCGTTTCCATATTTCTGGTGTTGGTGGGTCTCCAAACTCATGGAATCAGGCGACGGCAAGTGCTATAGCAAAACAAAACAAAAAGCCGTTCCCACGAAAAACCAGGATCACATTCTATGTTACCCTGGGCACAGAAAGGCATTTAAAAATCTTTCTAGTGATTGGATCTTGAAAGAATCACTTCACCCAAATTGCTAAAAAAACAAATAGATCCCAATGAGCCCGATGACGAATATATCTGCTCATCGGGTGGGAGAAAAGGGAGAACTGCCCCCAGCATTGACCGTGGCAGGTTATAGGCTAGCTAGGATGGACTTGGGTCTTTCTCCACTGAAGGGGGAGCAGGGGCCTCTGGCCAGCACTGGCAGCTCCGCCTCGATGGCACAGGTGGTCTGGCGGGCCATCAGGTCAGCTGGGGTGTGTGGAGTCTGGGTGCCCCAGTGCACAGCCAGAAGGATGGGCTGGCAGGCACTTCTGACCTGGAACCCTTAGCTTCTCACTTCTGCTCTGGAGGGAGAAGTGAGCACATCTTTGAAAGACATGAATCATAACGAATATCTCTGAAGGATTTCTTGCTCTGGGAAATAAATAGTAATTAGGTAAGGCACCTTTGGTGACACTCCAACATTGGAGAAAATGGGACATGTGTGCTTCCAGCATACACTCAGGTCTTCCTCACTTCAAGGAGATGTAAACATATTTAATGCATGTGATTTTTGTTTTTCTGGCAGACCACCCAAAGCATTGGGTCTTGGTTACTGTAGAACACCTGTAGCTTTCACTTTCCTGTCACGGTCCCGTTTCATACTCAACACTGAAAAATGACCTTGGAACATGGTGGTTGGTAACTGGGGGTGAGATTTCCTTCCGGTCTGGTCCAGTGGTTTCTGGGACTCAAACTGCCACAAAGTCTCATCTGCGGGTGAAAAACATCAGTCCATGAGAAGCTGTCTTTTTATATTCCATCGGGGGCATGTTACTGGTTCATGAGTTGTGGTCCGTGTATGTGAAACTTGAGTCAATGAGCAGACGCCATCAGCTGTTGAGCCCATGTGTGTGGACCCTCCGCTGGCTTCTCAGGTAAGTTGTCTACCTTCCCGTACTGCAAGTGGGGTGTCAGGGATTTAGCACCAGGCTAGTGTAAGCTCAATTTGTCCAGGGAGGCTTTTGTAGGTAGGAAGTCATTGCGCGAACAGTAGCCGAATCTAAACCAATGTCTTCTTTTAAAGATGGCCCAAACGGTGCTGCTGCCGATCTAATATTTCTAGTGGATTCCTCTTGGCACATTGGAAAGGAGCAATTCCCACTTGTCCGGGAGTTTCTGTACGAGGTGGTAAAGGCTTTAGCTGTGGGAAACAGTGATTTCCATTTTGCTCTGGTCCAGTTCAACGGAGACCCGCACACTGAGTTCCTGTTAAATACCTATCGTACCAAACAAGACGTCCTGGCCCATATCTCCAACCTGTCTTACGTTGGGGGAAGCAATCAGACCGGACAAGGATTAGAATATGTAAAGCAAAACCACCTCACTAAGGCTGCCGGGAGCCGGGCCGGGGCCGGAGTCCCTCAGGTTGTCATAGTGCTAACGGATGGACAGTCGGAGGACGGCCTTGCCCTGCCCTTGGGGGAACTGCAGTCTGCTGAGGTTGACGCGCTTGCAGCTGGAGTTGAGGATGCAGGCGAAGGAGCGTTAAGACAGATAGCCAGCGACCCGCTCCACGCATACGTCTTCAACCTAGAGAATGCCACCTCCCTGCATGGCATCGTGGGGAACTTAGTGTCTCGCGTTCATTCATCCGTGTTTCCAGAGAGGGCTGGGCACAAAAAGACCCTTAAAGACATCACAGGTAACAGCAGCATCGCCAAGCTTCGCCTTGCCCTCCTGTTCCTTCTTCAGCTCGCCAGCGGCGCTGGCGTTAAAGCAGCACTCTGGCTGAAAGATGGCGGGGGAGGGGAGCGCAGGGAAGAGATGAATATTCATGGCTGTAAAAACAAAGGTTGGAAAATTCTTCGGTTGCCTTTTTCTGAAACGGGCAGGATTTTGCCCACCTCCAAGAGGAGAATTGTTCCCCCTCACTTTTTTGTGACAAGGAATATTCTAACGCTAGAAACCGACACTTGACAGCTGCGACCCTCAGAGACGTACTTGAACTTCCCCCTTCCTCAGCAAAGAGACCCTCCACATAGCTGGGTCGGCATCCACTAAAATTGCCTTTGGTCCGTGACAGGAATTAAGGGCTCCCTTCCTTAACGTGGGAGAAAGAGGAGGCCTTCTACTCTCGTGAAGAGATACACTCTCCAAAGGCGGCAGGAGCAGAGCTACTCTGACCCAGAGTCGCTGTGAGTTGGAATCCAATTGATGGCAGTGAGTGTCTGGTTGCTTCACCTGAGCTGACTCTCCCCCAGCCAGGAGCCGAGAGAGGCAGGAACCCGTCCACCCACGTCCCCGTGCGACGGCACCAGCTCTTCCCTTCTGCTCCGTGTTCTGCTCCGTGGGCAGAATGAGCCGAATTGGAATCAGCAGAAACCTTAAACATGATCTACCCACACTCTCTTCTGAGGACACGAAGCCCGAGAGACAGGAAGTGATGTGCAGTTAGAGAAACAGCCAGAGCCGCGTTTTGGCTCCTCCCTCGTCCTCTGCACCGCGGTGGTGGCTGTGCCCGTACATGCATCTGAGTCCAGGGATGCTCCTCAGGGCCCACCCAGAAGTACTGGTTCCCCGGCAGGTAGTTTAATTAGCCATTGCTTGAGCCAGTTAGCTCTCCTCCCGTCATCTGTGACTGAAAGCCCCAGGAGGAAAGACCGGAGAGCAAGCCTTAAGAGATCAGGGCCGTTTAGACAAGTGTCCATGGGCAGGCTGACTCACGAGGGCTGAGTTGGACAGAGGGACCCCCTTTGGTTAGAACCCGAGCCCACGAGGCATTGAGTTAGTGTGTGCTGCCAATTCTGGATGGAGTGGGCCTGGAGTTAGAGTGGAATCAGGGATATTGTAGGTGCATGAGCTTCACGCAGGAGAGGGGTACCTCCTCTGAGCTGGTGAGAAAGGCAAGGAGCAAGGAACGAGGAATGTGTCTGAGATTCGGAGGCAGAGAGGTTGGAAGCCCAGAGAGTTCAAGTTGAGTTGGCACCTGCCATCTCCATGCAGGACGGCGATGGGGACAGTGAAGCCGCCGGGCTCGGGAGGTTGGAGGAAGAGGTGTTATTTTTGAATGGTCGCTGCAGGGGCCGCATGAGGAAGGGGTCAGAGTGTCCATGGTGGTCACTGCTGACCCGCAGCGACACTCGGTTGTTGGAAGAGAGCAGGAGCCATTGGCTGTCTCCACTTGTGGGGCGCCATGACTCTGCAGAGACCTCGGTCTCTCCAGGTCAGAGGCGAGTGCTGTTGAAGAAGAAGTGGCAGAGAGTAGGAAGAATCTAGCGTGGTGGCAAGCAGAGTCCCGAAACAGCCCATCCTGAGATCTTGACTGGGCTGGGAAGCTGCGTTGGGGGATTTCTGAAGAGCCAGTGCACGAGAGGGCAGGATGAGGAGGAAGAGCCCCAGGGGCAGCTGAGGGTGGCCAGGGGAATGCTGCGTCTGCAGGAAGGAAGATTTTAGAGAACTGATCTAGGGGTGGAGGCTTCCCAGGGGATGCTAATCTCTCAGCCCTCCTGAGATTAAAGTGCAACAGACAGAGTCCAAATTACCGTAGATACTCAAGTATAAGCCCACCCTGTTATCAGCCGAGGTACCTATTTATACCCCAAGAACGGCATTAAACATGCACTGGAAAAGTCGGCTTACACACAAGTATATACGGTAGATCCAAGAGTCTGGCACTCAGAGGGCTTATCCAGACAGATGCAAAGGTGTTGGAGAGGATGGTGGGGCACGGAGTGTGGGCCCAAGCAGAGCACGACAGAGTTGAAAGTGGGAGCACTTCTTCGTGCACAGCTTCAAAGCAAGAAGTGGATGCGCATCCGAGTGCACCCAGGAGGCATGGGCGAGCAGGCCTCCGCAAGCTCCCTCCGTGGCCGAGAAGAGGGATGGTAGAGAAAGAAGGGTTGTGGTTATCACGAGGGGATTGAGGACACGGGGGCAAGGGGCGCGGAGTCAGCCTCTGGCTAATCTAAGGTGGCGGGTGGAGTAGGAAGCAATGAGGAGCTGATAGCAAGGGCTCAAGTAGAAAGAAAACGTTTTGGAAATGATGATGGCAACATAGGTACACATGTGCTTGACACAACGGATGGATGGATTGTCATAAGAGCTGTAAGAGCCCCAGTAAAATGATTTAAGAACAGAACAGAACAGAGAGTTGAGACTGCGGTCGAGATCCCGCAAGCTAAGGGCTCAGCAGGAGGGGCTCCTAGAATGGTGGGCAGCAGACAAAGGCGAGAGAGGCAGCACTTTCTGGAGGGGTGGGCTGGTCAAGCTCTGAGCTTGGTTATTGGACCGAGCAGCCACGTTGTGGGAGGAAACGGTGGCAATCTGTTTCTATGAAGATTGCCAGCCTTGACGACAATGGGGCAGTTCTGCTCTGCCCTGTTGGTTCCCTCTGAGCCAGAACTGATAAGCTACTAGGTAGTGACGATTTTTATAACAGGCATTTGGAAAGCAAAAGACAGGAAATGGGGCAATGGAGTGTCCGCAGGACTTGGTTCCTGAACTCAACTCAAGGGCCGTCAGAAGATTGCTGGTAACTAGGCTTCCCCAGTGGTGCCGAGTGACACCAGCTTTGGCAGGGAAGAGGCTCTTGCAGATTGGATGGCTTCTCCAGGGAAGGAGCGAGGGCGCTGCCCAGCATATTGACCAGTAGCCCTAAAAAGAAAAGACTTCTTAGTGGGCATTGATAAAAGGGGAATGGCCTTGGTTCCAACTGGCAATTCCACTCCTGGCATGAAGGCTTCATGCTCACCCTGCCAGATCACAGATAAGGAAGATAGGTGTCCTCAAGGACAACCCAAGCAACCCCAAGTTGCAATGAAAGACTCAGAGGTCTCTTTGACGGTGACTATTTTCTACATTATTGTTAGGATCATTGACTGACTACAGCACCCCCCTTATTGGGGTATAAGGATAAAAAAACAAATCTGTATCACAACACAGTGACGAGGCTCCATAGAGAATCAAGCTCCGTTTCTTTAGCAAATCCAGGAGAGAGCACATGAGTTTTCCTTATGTTTAGCCATCATCCAAATAAGCAAATACTTGGATCCCCATACGGACAGCTAAATCAATCAATCAATCAATCAATCAATCAATCAATCAATCAATTTACATAATGATGCTTTCACACAGATGATAAAACCTTTGTTTTTAGCCAAGAAAGCATCTCTGTCTTCTAGTACCCAAGCCACTTGCAGCGCCAAGGTGTAATATTCATCCCTTCAGGTTGCCTTTGCTAATCCACTCCACTCTGCAGTTCTTCCGGAACCGTGGCCCACTGCATGTTACACGCACACACAAAATAATAACCACAACAGTAATGTCTCTGCTTACAGTTTTAGGGCAGGCTAGTTAGGAGGGTGTAATAGAGAGAACTAATAAATTTGGGTCTATTTTGCCCCAAAGGGAGCCCAGGTGGGATAAGTGCTGGGCTGCTCACCATAAGGTGGGCGGTTCAAACCCACAAGACATTCCACGAGAGAAAGAGGAGGCTCTTGTTTCCCATAAAGACTTATCGTCTCTGATTACATAGGGTCACCATGCGTCAGAGTTGACTTGATGGCAGTGGCCTAGTCTTCCCATTGGTTACCTGTTGGCCAGGTAACTTTTCCCTGTAGAATGTAACTGACTAAGAAACACATGGATATAATGTTAGCAATCACCACAGCTCCCCATGAACTCTAATTAACCGATCTCTAAAGATGATCAGTGATGTTCTTTGAAACTCTTGTGTCATAAACAAACAAACAAGCCCTCAAAACATAAGATGGATTTGACTAAAGTGCAACCATATATGGTGAATGGAGAGGTCAAGGTGAGTGGAGAGGTCAAGGTGAGTGGAGAGGATTGGTGAGGATCTGACTACAGCTTTCTTTCCGCTGCAAAGAGCTGAAAGAGTTGACAAACGGCCTAAACTTATGTGTGCTCCTATGTTTTGCACTGGAGATAAGAAGATAGGTGCCGGGAAGGCATCGGACTTTAGCAGATGTGTCCAGAAAGGAGCATTTCCAATGATCGGACAGGAGGTAATTCTCCATGGACACTTCAACTCTTTCCACCCTCAAAAGCACCACCGAAATGAATGAGACATGAGTCACAGACGTAGCCAAGGAGACGACTTCCATGTTGTCACTTTAGATAGGTTTGGTGATGGCCAGCACCATTCTGCTTGGTGGGTTGCCTTGCTATAGACGTGGAACTCTGGTCTTGTGTCTACTTGAGGCTGTGGCTCTCTTGGATAACTAAGCATGCTTTGTATGTTCCATCATTGTGTGTGTACGGAAATGATGTTGTATCTTCGGTGATGACAAATTATCCAACATTTTTCCATGGCCTCTGTTCAAGGAGCCCCCACCCCAATCCCAGGGTTCTTTTATCATATTGATTCTAGTAAGTTGTGACCAAAGAGCAAGTAGTAGGTTAACAAGAGCTGATGCCATCATATGATTCAGGTGTCACTTCTCTTTCATTGGCCCTAAGATGACACTTACTCCTTCTTTGGAGTGGACTTGACCTATAGGGAGTGGAAAGCCCTTTCATGCCCCTCAAGGGAATCGATTTGACCCTGGGGAATGTTGGGAGCCTGAGCAGTTATCTCAGAGGAGGGTGCAGGTCCCTTATACAACCCTCTATATGATTCATACTCCTGAACACAGCACCACACCCCCACAAGAAAGATCCTCCCAGAATTTTATACCTTGGAGGAAGACTAGAAAATACTTTGAATTTCTTAACAAAGTCTCAGTTTTATTTAATATGTCTATGGAACAATTGCTAATATCCTAAGATATCCACTATAAAAATAATTATCTTTCACATTAGATGGTATAAAAGAGGGTTGGGCCACTGATGTTTCCAAGTTAATAGCTTTCCAAAGGCAAATAGTTCATCTACACGTATGTTTCTCAAGCGAGTATTGTGGACGTAAGGGGAGGAAGAGAGTAGTTTTGCGTCTTGCCATCTCTGTTTCAACTTAGGCAAGGACAGGGCTTGGGTAAGACTCTAATTTCCACGGAAAAATCCTTCAATTTTTAGGAGGCAAAATGTGTATCCTCTTTCCACGGTGAAAATGAAAGTCGTTTTACTGGCGCAGGGGCAAAAGAGCTGTAACTATGAAATGCCCGTCGCCACGACAAAGCTCAGAATACAGATATCACGCTCACACAAAATCTCTTGGTATTCCAAACACATTTAGAAGTCATTAACCAGAGTGATGGAAATTACTGCGCACGTGCTCCAGGTTAAATCAGTATGATTTAAATGTTCTAGCTCAGCGGTTCTCAACTTTCCTCATGCCGCGACCCTTTCATAAAATTGTTTTAGCTGCTGCTTCATCACTTCATTTAACTACTGTTATGAATCGGGTGACCCCTGTGAAAGGGATGTTCGACCCCTAAAAGGGTCGTGACCCAGAGGTTGAGAACCACTGCTCCAGCTGGCCCTTGGTGGTACTTCCCTGGCTCTGGTTTTTAGATTTGTTGATTTATATCCCTTGCTACGGGTGTCTATGGAACCCCACACCCAGGGTGGGTCTTTCCTGTCACTATGGAGAGAAAAGACGGACTTGCTAGTGCCCCAGAGGGAATTCCAACGCTAAGGGTTGATTAGCTGGTCAAGGTCCCAAGAGGCAACCAGTTTAGGATGTCATGAAAATAGAGTTGGATAATTGTGTCATGACTGGATTCATAGCACCCTGTTTAACATTGTTCTGCATTACATGATTGGATACAGAGGCAACACCTGAATGAAGTGAACAGCTCCCAGGGGGGGCTTCTGCCAGTGCCACAGACAGCCTGGGTCTGCGCTGTTGAATGGACAGCCAATCTGCACTGTCCAGTGTCACCCACATCAGAATGGACCTTTTTAAAAACAAAGAAAAAGCAATGTCCTGTGTACACTTTCACCCAAATCCAAACCACACACACACACACACACACACACACGCACACACGCAAGCACGGAACAGAACATGTAACCCAACCTAGACTCACCTCTGCGTTTCATACAACCATCCTTCCGATGAGAAAGGAAAACCAAGGCAGAGTGTGCATCCGGGTATTTAAACAGTGAACACAAACCAACTTTGTGTCTCGCTCAGTTCTTCCCTCCATGTTCAAAGTGGCACGTGATCCATCATTCTGATACGTCAAGAACGAGGAAGACATGGTAGCCACCTGGACACGTGGAAAGCCATGCGTGGCCAGACCACGACTCCTGTATTCACACCTGCAAACCTGCCCTTCATCCCCGAAGAAGGCTGAAGCTATGGCCCCGATTTAGAAATCATCTTTGGAATTCTCCTCGATAGGTCTAAGGGTGCAGAATTCCAGTCAGCTCCAGAGCATGGATGAGTCCGGAGCAGGCGCTCAGGATTTCTCCCTGAGGGCGTGGAAATAGGATGCTGTGACAGGGCTACACCACGAGGATATGGGCTCTGTGCCCTGTTCTGCACGGCCTTTTCCACAGAGTTGCCTCTTATCCATTCAGAATGCAGACTGAAAGAATGTCACGTTCCTTAATCCACATGTGTTTCCTTCATCCAGATTGCGTGTTTCTTGTCGGTTTCTGGAGAAACACGTGAGAACACCAAACGGATTGCATGTTGTCACCTGTTCTAACGCTTTCACGTTTTTGTTTTCTCTCTCTCTCTCTCTCTCTTTTTTTTTTTTGCCATTTCTTTCTCTTAAAGCACAAGACTCTGCTGACATTATTTTCCTTATTGATGGATCAAACAACACCGGAAGTGTGCATTTCGCAGCCATTCGAGACTTCCTTGTGAATCTCCTTGAGAGACTCTCGATTGGGACTCAGCAGATACAAGTGGGGGTGGTCCAGTATAGCGATGAGCCCCAGACCATGTTCTCCTTGAATACCTACTCCACCAAGGCTCAGGTTCTGGAGGCGGTGAAGGGCCTCAGGGTCCTTGGTGGGGAGTTGGCCAACATTGGCCATGCCCTTGATTTCATTGTGGAGAATCACTTCACCCAGGCAGGCGGCAGCCGCGTGAAGGAAGGGGTCCCCCAGGTTTTGGTCCTCATAAGTGCCGGGCCTTCTAGCGATGAGATCCGAGAAGGGGTGGTAGCCCTGAAGCAGGCAGGCGTGTTCTCCTTTGGCCTCGGCGCCCAGGCAGCTTCCCGCTCAGAGCTCCAGCACATAGCTACCAGTGACAACTTGGTGTTTACTGTCCCGGAATTCCGTAGCTTTGGGGACCTCCAGGAGCAATTACTGACGTACATTGTTGGCGTGGCCCAAAGGCTCATTGTCTTACAACCTCCAACCATTGTCACTGAAGGTACGTATGCTCTTCTTGCCCAAGGTGGGGGTGGGGTGGGGCGGGGGGCGCTGTGCATGTTGGCTTCTGTGAAAGTGAGGCAGGCGCCAGAATGACTTACCCCAGGAGAACCTGTAAGTACCCACGGGCCAGTCTTTCTGTGCTGAGCTCTTTGGATGAGATGCTTGTGAAGGTGACCGAGTTTGTAAGACGGAAGATCAGTAGGTGTGTCAGTTGTCAGGAAAGGGTCAAGAAAGTGTGAAGAAAGCCGACCTCCACACGTCGCTCTTTCCGCGACGCTAACAACCCTTGTTGTCTTATCTCGTGAGAGTCCAGATGTCCTAACCGTGGATTTGAGTGGATCTCGTGGCTGATGTGGATGGTTAGTGGCCGCTCCTGTTAATGGAGAGGTCGGAGGTTTGAGTCCGCTTGGGGAGACCTCAGAGAAAAGGTCGGGGGTTCTATTTCTACTTTTTTTTTTTGGTAAAAAGCAGCCAGTGAAAACCTTTTGAAGCACAGTTCTGCTCTGATACACACGGGGTTGCCATGACTGGCAACTGACTCAATGGCAACTGGGTTTTATTATAATTCAGAGAAAACTATTCCAAGAGAATGGTATTGGCCTCTCAAATCCGCATTGGCCTCTAAAATCCACATCCAAAATCCACGTGGATTCAGACATTTAAAAAATAAAAAAAGTCTCATCCGACAGCAACGGTGGAGCAGATGGTGGGCAACCATTCACAGGTGCTCTGTGCCAGGGCTTCTGGGCCATGCGTGCCTTCTGAAGGTAAGAGACGGAAAGCAGTCATACGGTGGAGTTCGCATGAGCCTTTTCCTTCTGTGCGTGCAGATCAGATGTGAAGGGAATTATTTTGAGTGTCAAGTTGATGGAATACACTTGAATGTAGCGTCTTTGGTGGAACAACTCATGGGAGTGGCTTTTTCAAAGACAAAACCAACCAAATCATAGAGCAAATATGCATTTCCACATATATGGGAAGTGGGGGATGTATTTTCAAAGTTTAAATCAGATGCGGTGTTCATTAAAAATCTGACAGATGCAGTCACACCATATTGTGGGGGCTGAATTCTTCTCAGATGAGCACAGGTTTTACTCCTGATCAGAGAGAGCACGTTGCTGTGGGGGGTCAATCAGAATGGCTGTGGAATTACGTATTGGCTACTCTCTTGCTATTTCTAGACAGCCCTCTGATGAGGCTAATTTATACGCTGATGCCAGGGAAGCCTGAGAGATGCAGTTTTCCATTGCACGAGTTTTACAGATGAGAAGAAGTTGAGGCCTAAACTGGAAGCCTGGTTGTGGAGGGATGTTGTCGAAGTCACACAGTCGTGCAGAGGCAGAGCTAGGTCTAGATCTCAGGTGTACTGCTTCCCGGAAGCAACGGAGTCTCTGGTTGTGGCAGATGCTCCCATGAAGCAACTAGCAGAGTGAGGACAGGGGAACAGACAGAGCTCCCTCCCCCTGATCAATTACTCTCTCAGACCCGAGTCTCTGTAGACTGCATCAGGCCAATAGGATGCAGTCTGGTAGATTCATCCTATGATGGAACCTCAATCTTTTCCTGAAACACTCAACTCGCTTCCAGGTGTACACACTGAGGGGCTCTCACAGCAATAGTTCTTGAATGTCAAACCTTGGTAGGCTTAACCTTGGTAGGCTTATCCTTCCCCGTCCGTGCCTAATTGGACACTGAGGATTTAATAAGACCTGATGGTCATCTGCAACCAATGACTACATTTTCTTGAGTGGATCAGTACACTTAATCCTTATCTGTCAACTTTCTAAGCAAATGATGTGTATCTGTGTCTATAAAATTAATTTGTTAGTAAGATATTGCTGTCTTTCCCCATTTCCCCAATTGAGTTTTCCTTTGAAGAAGGACTGTCAATTATCATTTTTAAATAAACTTCGTTGGGAAGGCATGCCATACTTGATTTCAGTCATTAGGCTGCCACGTGGCCTGCTGGGGCCGCAAGAAACACATGTACCAAGGTAACTGACCAGAGGATATCTCTCATAACATTTATTTCCATTAGTAAGGCAGCCCTACAAGGCTTACCTGTCATTCCTGCTAGATGCCCAGCGCTTCCCCCTCATTTGACAGGAACCTACGACTGACCACAGTCCTTCCGGCGAGCAAATAGAAGGGTTAGAGCATGGGGTGAAATGTGATGCGGGAACGGACTAAACCGTGGGAATTTGCCAGAGGCTCATTTCCAACATGGCGGCATTCCTGTGACCCTTGCAGACCTGGAAGTGCTCTGGGAAGGTCCAATGATCTGTTGCCATTTCCATGGGAGTTTATCCCTCTGGAAACAAAGAAACCCCTTTTAATCATTTTGTGCACATTGAGGAACTTCCAAGACTGTCGTCAGAGAGGACTGGCTTCTGATCGCTGATCTGGAACTCACAGCCATTTGACTCTGGGAAGGCCACACAGTGTCTCTAGACTCTGTTCTTGGATTCCCGACCAAGGAGTTCAGTAGATGAAGACGTTTCCATTCCAGAAGATCCAGGTCCCTTGCCAGGAGTGGGTAGTGCATGGCCCTCATTTCAGGCGAGATCTGGCACGTTCAGGGTGGTATGGCTGTAGACTGCCCTCATTTCAGTCATCCCTTAGTTCACGAGCATTTCATGAATACCATCTTCAAGCTTAGTAATTGATTGAGAGCCAACAAATGCTGAAGAGGTGTCTAGCTGTCTGTGTCTCAGTCATCGATGTCTGCATGTCTGTCTGTCTGTCTGTCTGTATCCATCACCTACTGCTGTTACAACAGAAGTATCCCAAGTGACTGGCTTTCAAGGCAGACCTGTATTTTCTCACAATTCAGGAAGCGGCAAATCTGAATTGGGGCCGTGACTGGAAGAGTCCTTCCTTGTCTAGTTCAGCTGCTCCTAGCTGTGCCGTCCCTGGTGACCCAGGGCTTGCCCATGCATCTGTGCATCTGGGTGCGTTGCTGCCCCTCTGAAGCCCTTCTCCCCGTGTGTGTCTCTATGTCCACGTTGCTCTTTGTAGAATTCAGAAGTGACTAGAGTTAGGTCCCAACATAGCGGAAAATTCTATGTTCCAACAGGATCACGTCCACTGCCAAAACATATTTGGGAGTGGGGGATGCAATCAAACCCATGGTAATATTGATCTCCAACTCTGTATCTATATGCCTATAACTATGCTTATCTCTGTGTATCTGGCTTTGCTTATCTTGTACCCCTATTTGGAGAGACCTAGAGGGAGAAGGCAGAGTCGGGGGGGTGAGGTACTCCCTATTTTCCAACAGGCACATGGGGTGAGGATGCCCCATGTCTTCAGGTCTACTTGAGGCCTGAGAATCTGCCCATTCCTTGGTTAGACCATAACTTGCCTAAGCAATGGTCTTGAAGTGCCCGTTATGTTTTATCTCTGTGTGCGCGCGCACACACACACTTTCCCTTCGAGAGGAGAGTCTCGACCAGTCATAGTGGCCTTGACCCTTTCCAGTGTGTTGAAGTGGCACAAAACCAAAAGACCGTCATGGCCTCCTGACGGAGGACTCCCCAAGTCATTCAAACGACTTAGTACGTCGATGGCATAACTCGATGGGACCCCTCCACTCCCTCAGAGTTTTAAAGCCCTTCGGGGTAGTCCAGGTAGATTTTCTGGCCTGCTCCAGCCTGTGCTTCTATGACCTGGTGAACGAGCACACCGCCGCGGCAGTTCACCAGCCACTCCCAGGTAGTGGCGTCATTGGCATCTCTGTGTTGTGACCCGATGTTCAGTTCTCCAGGTCTGGGTGGGGATTTAAAGACTCTGTCGCAGAGTACTTCAGCCACAGTGATTCAGTGGCACTTGCTGGTATTGGTGTTTATGATGCCAAATCATGTTCCCCCAAACCCCCGCCCCCCGAAAATAGAATGAGAGAGAATGGAACTGCGTTTGCTCATTCTGCTTTGGCCGTTGGCGATGCATGTCCCTTGGAATCAAGATCATGAAGCCAAGGGACTCTTGGGGCGCACCCTCAGCTACTCTTTTCGTGATTAAAACAATGGCCTCCGTCTGGCCCCTCAGCTCCAAGCCAGACGCATGTATGTATCGGGGGAAAGAGCTTAGCGGCTTCCAAGCGTCAGCGTGCCACACCAATGGCTTTGAAAGCCAATTTTGTTCTCCTGCAATGGTTGTGTGAAACATGCCAAGAGGGGGCGGGGTGAGAGGGCACCCCAACTTGTGGGTCAGCAGCAAAGAATGCATGTGTCACGAACACGGGTGCAATGACCCTTGCCGACCCGAGGCTCCTCCCTGACTTGACATGGGCCAAGGAAATGGGAGTGTCCCTAAGCAGAGCGCCCTCTGTATACAGTCCTGGTTGAGAGTGATCGTGAACGTCCTGCTTCTCACTGTCTTGTGTTGCTACCTACAGTCACTGAAGTCAACAAGAGGGACATAGTCTTCCTGATAGATGGCTCCTCCACACTGGGACTGGCCAACTTCAATGCCATCCGTGACTTCATTGCCAGGGTCATCCAGAGGCTGGAGATTGGACAGGACCTTATCCAGGTGGCAGTGGCACAGTACGCAGATACTGTGAGGCCCGAGTTTTATTTCAATAGCCACCCCAGCAAGAGGGAGGTCATAACCGCGGTGCGGAGACTGAAGCCCCTGGACGGCTCGGCCCTGTACACGGGCTCCGCGCTGGATTTCGTCCGCAACAACCTGTTCACTAGTGCAGCCGGCTACCGGGCTGCCGAGGGGGTGCCCAAGCTCTTGGTGCTGGTCACCGGCGGGAAGTCCCTAGATGAGGTTAGCCAGCCGGCCCAGGAGCTGAAGACTAGCAACATCCTGGCCTTTGCCATCGGGAACAAGGCTGCTGATCAGGCCGAGCTGGAAGAGATCGCTTTCGACTCCTCCTTGGTGTTCGTCCCCGCCGAGTTCCAGGCTGCCCCCTTGCAGGGGATACTGCCCAGCTTGCTGTCCCCCCTCAGGACCCTCACTGGACCCAACGAAGGTATGGCGGGGGTAGCATGGGCGCACCATAGGCAGTCTTAAGGTATCGCCTTTGAGGATGAGAAAAGAAGGGTTATTTCGTGTTTTGATAACCAATACCCAATGAACACACTCACTCACTCACTCACTCACTCACTCACTCACTCACTCACCCACTCACTCACTTTAGGTGAGGAAAAGGACATGACTTTTACAATAGGAACCTGGGTCACCTATGGTTGGATCGAATGGCCCAAAGTATTCCCAGCAGCTCTTATCTCTGGCCAGTACCAGCATGGTTCTGTTACTATGGTGATGCCCTCTCACTCCCCTCCTCTCCACCACCAAGCTGTTGCCTGGCCCCTCCCAGTCCCGAGCCTACCCCTGAAAGACCAGCGCTAACTGGGAGAGGATGTGGTTTCCTCCGCTTTGAACTTCCCCCTCTGCTCTGTACGGATTTCATTCCATGAGCAAGCTTTGGGGAGTGAGGTGCACACCGCAGCCCCAGAGTCCCTCAGCTCCCTCACGTGCTCTGCTCCCCAGTGAGGTATGGTGTTTAAGACCACCCACAGGTCTGTGGGCTTCCGAACGGAGGCAGTGGCGCCCGCGTCCTTAATGAAGATGACTCTCGTGGATGCCGCCCTCCTCACTGCACACGTGTCTGGAGGGCCCGGGTGCATGGACTGTACCGCGCGCGTGCATGCTGCTCCTTTAAGCCTCCCTCGTGTCCCTACAGCCGCACTCTAACTCTTCCCTCTTCCTGGAAACATCTAACCCTCACTTTTGCAGCTGAAGTTCAACCTGATCGAATGCAGGGCACGATTATTTGTGAGGTCTACGTTTCAGGGAGGCTTTGGGAAAGAGCAGGAGGGCACACGATCAATGCTTGGGGTGGGGGATCATCACGAATTGGGAGGACTTTGCTTCTGATTTTCCTCAAGGTAAAGCTCAGCCAGGTGTGCAGTCTCTGTATTGTGATCACCCAGGTAGTTCCCTGGGTGCCCCAATTGATGGTTGCCTAGCGATGCCAGGACTCCTGATAAGACAAGAATGCCAGTTGAGGATGACCTAAGGAGGTGCCAGGACTGCGTCTGATAAGTGGAGCCTGCTCTTTTTTATTTCCATTTTGAGCCTTAAGGCCGTCTTAGCTTCTTGGTGACTTGTGTAAACTACAAGCCCTTGGCTGGTGCCCAGGATTCATGTGCTTGGCTCCTAATTTAAAACCTGGAGATTGGCATCCACCTAGAGGCACCTTGGCAAAAAGACCAGGTGATCTGTTGCCAGACAAACAAACAAAAACCACCCAAAATACAGAAAAGTCCCCGCCATCGGAAACCCTATGGTTTAAGCTACAGGTGGAGGGCTCTCTAGGTGTCCCAGTTCCTGGCCTGTGTCCACACACGACTAGCTGGGAGCATCAACACCCCCACAGGCCAGGCAGGCAGGCTCAACGCCCTCCTAGGCAGCAGAGGCCATTCCTAGGGCTTCCCAGACTGTCCCAAGGATTCTGATCTTCTGGGTCAGGTTGTTGGGACCGTTGGAACTTCAGCACTGTGTCCCTCTGACAGCCCACGGTGGCCGTCAGACCAGCACGCTTCACCACCACCAGCCACCCCGAGGAAAATATGTTGCCGCCTGCCATATTTTACGCGATGGCCTCGCTTTGCCACCCTGAGTGTTTCTGTGTTGTCGATGTTGACATGTGTGCCCACGTGGCGTGGTGCGCACACATGGTAAGGCCCTCTGGGGTCACGTGTGTCTCACTGTGTTTTCTGTGCTCCACCGCAGTGCGCGTAAACAAAAGGGACATCATCTTCCTTTTGGATGGATCGGCCAACGTTGGAAAAGCCAACTTCCCTTACGTGCGTGACTTTCTTACCAAACTAGTCCACAGCCTTGACGTTGGACATGACACTATTCGCGTGGGGGTAGTGCAATTTAGCGACAGCCCCGTGACGGAGTTCTCTCTAGACACACACCACACCAAGGCCGAGCTGCTGACCCGCCTGGGCCAGCTGCAGTACCAGGGGGGCTCCGGCCTGCGCACGGGCTCCGCCCTCAGCTTTGTCCGCGCCCAGCACTTCACCGAGGCCGGGGGCAGCCGCATCCGAGAGCACGTGCCTCAGCTCCTGGTCCTGCTCCTGGGCGGCCAGTCCGAGGACTCCTATTTGCAGGCGGCCAATGAGCTGGCGCGCGCCGGCGTGCTGACCTTTTGTGTGGGGGCTAACCAGGCCAAAAAGGCCGAGCTCGAGCAGATTGCCTTTAACCCGAGCCTGGTGTATCTCATGGACGATTTCAGCTCCCTGCCATCTCTGCCCCAGCAGCTGATTCAGCCCCTCACCACCTATGTTAGCGGTGGTGTGGAGGAAGTGCCCTTCAGCCAGCCAGGTAAACACGGCGTCCTTCGCGCGGACCCCCTCTCCCTCCCCGGTGGGCAGCTGGCCAATCGGAACCCAAGTGTGTTATTAATACCTTGAATGGAGGGTGTGAACCACTGTACCAGCAAGGCGGGGGGCGGGGCTCTGTCTCCAGGGCACTCTTTGGGGGTGCTGACGGCCAGGATGGCAGAGATGGGGCACTGCACCCATCTCGTCACACCTTCAACACGGGAACTTCGATTTGCTTACTTCATTTGTTTTGCTCCAATGCTGTGAAGAGTTGCCGTTTACGCCCAGCTAGAGCTGATGGAAATGAGGAGAGAGACAGCCAGAGGGAAAGAGGGAGAGAGAGAGCCTCTTTCATACAGGAGTGTGCTCTGAGGTCAGTGATTACCCACTGGGCTGCTGACCTTTAGGTCAGCAGTTCGGCATCACCAGCCACTCCATGGGAGAAAGATGAGGCTTTCTACGCCCATAAAGAGTAATAGTCTTGGAAGCCCATAGGACAGTCCCGTCCCGTCCTATAGGGCCACGCACGGGGAGTCGGATTTGCCCCGATGGCAGTGAGTTTTGAGATGGTTTCCCCTAGATGGTATTGTCATGCTCCTAAAGCTCAAGTTCCAGCTAGTTATGTAGAAGAAGCCCCGGAGACATGATGTTTCAGCCCTTCCAGCCCAGGCCCCACAGAGCTGGGTAGCAAGCCTGAGCCAACTGGAGCCCCCTCCCAGCACTTGTGGGAAGTGTAGGCCTGGGGCGAGCCCTCACATTGCACCCGGCCTTCCGCCTGCCTCTAAGAGGACTGGGACACGAGGGAAGGCCCGGTGGTCTTCAAATTAGAACGTGCCATTTCATAAAAAAGATACTCCAAGCACAGCAGAAACGTGGCCATTCAAGTATGCTTGGGTGCTGCCCCACACGTCTTTATCACGCAGGATCGAAGTGAAATTTTTAGCAGAAGAGCAAGGGCCACGCTGTTCGCAGTTCGGTGGGTGGCCGTAAGAAAGGCAGCCTGGTCTCCTGGTGGGATTTCCTGCTCATGTGAGAGCACAGCCCTGCGGTTGTCTCCAGTGGCTCACTTTGTTGAAGAAACATGGCGCCCGATTGGCTAGCGCGAGCTCGTCCACCCCGAGCTTTGCAAACGCGCACCGCTTTGGAATGCGGCTGTTTCTCGTTAGGTGCCTCCGAGCTAGTTCCAGCTCATAGTGGGCCCAACTACAAGACAGCAAGGCACCGCCTGGCCCTACGCCATCCTCGCAAGTGTTATGTCTGAGCCTGTTGCTGCAGCCACGAGGTCCACCCATCGCCTTGAGGGCCTTCCTCTTTTCACCAACCCCCCACTTCTCCAAGCACAATGTCCTTCTCCAGGGACTGGTTACTGCTGGTAGCTTGGCCCAAGTCTAGGAGACACAGCCTCTCCATCCTCGATTCTAAGAAGCAATTTGGCTGTACGTCCAAACCCGGATTTGGGTGTTCTCTGGGCATTCCAAGAAGACACTCTGTTCTTCGCGCACACCAAAATTCGAGGGAGACCTTTGAGTGACAGCTGGAGGTGCTCGCTCTTCCCTTGCTGGTACAGTGGTCATCAGGCTGGTGACTGGGCGGTGCCTGCTAATCTCGCTCTCTCTCCCCTCCCGGCGCCCTCACCCCTTCTCTTGCAGAGAGCAAGAGGCGAGACATCCTATTCCTCTTCGACGGCTCGGCCAATCTCGTGGGCCAGTTCCCAGCTGTCCGTGACTTCCTCCATCGCATCATCGATGAGCTGGACGTCAAGCCCGATGGCACCCGGGTCGCGGTGGCCCAGTACAGCGACGACGTCAGGGTGGAGTCGCGCTTCAGCGACCACCAGAGCAAGCCCGAGATCCTGAACCTCGTCAAGAGGATGAAGATTAAGACGGGCAAACCCCTCAACCTGGGTTACGCCCTGGATTACGCGCAGCGAAACATCTTTGTGAAGTCGGCGGGCAGCCGCATCGAGGAGGGCGTGCTGCAGTTCCTGGTGCTGCTGGTGGCGGGCAGGTCCTCGGACCGTGTTGACGTGTCCGCTGGTCACCTGAGACAGAGCGGGGTGGTGCCATTCGTCCTCCAAGCCAAGAACGCCGATGCTGCCCAGCTGGAGCAGATCGTACCCTCTTCTGCCTTCATCCTGGTGGCCGAGTCGCTGCCCAAGATTGGGGAGCTCCAGCCCCAGATCGTGAACCTCCTGAAAACGGTGCACAATGGGGCCCCGACACCAGGTACATCCCGTTACCAGTGCGCGAGTGGGGAGTGGGCTCCTGGCACCGCACCCACCGAGAGCAGCCCTCGGGGGGTCTGCCTGCACAGCCGACCCACGTGGTTTCTGCAGGAATAATAGAATGAGGATCGGAGCCCCTTTCTTGCGTCTCCTTTGGCGCTAGGCTTCTGTGAAGGTCACAGCCAGGATGCCCCTGTGGGGCATCTCTCCCTCTGCTCTGCAGCATGGGGCTGGTCAGGAGCCAGGACTGACCACCACAGCCAAGGCTGTAGCCCTTTCCATGCGGGCGTTCATCTCCCGCTGACCCCTAGGTCCACCAGAAGAACTGGGATGGTGATTGTCAAGGACGTCACAATATTTTGTATCGCAGAATTTACTTTATAGGCTTAGGCATACTGGTGGCCACACACCTTCTTTTCTGAGCGCACCTTCTGCTGCGTGCTTAAGGAAAGCGCACTCCCGGGCTCCACGATTGCTGGAGGAGTCCCCCCATTCCACCCCCGGCCGGCATCTTTATTTCAAGTGGGTATCAGCCTCAGAAGCCCACAGGGGCAGTTCTACCCTGTCCTATAGGGTTTGCCATGCCTAAGAATTGACTGGATGCCACCGAGATTGGTTCTCCTTGACCAGTTCCCAATGATGATGCCCAGTCAGTGTGTCCAAGTATCATAGACTTTCACCAAAGGACACCATCGGGAAATCCCGTAGGTGAATTTCCACCACAAACGCTTGGTACCATCTCCAACTGCTACTGACCCCATAGAGGGCTGCTCTGAGCTAGAACTGTCTCAAGGGCAATGGGAAGTTCGCGTTTCCAAGACTTGGTGTTTTTTAGCCCCTCTTCCTAGGTGATTCAGACCCGGGAAGAGCATGCAGAGCACTGTGTGCACCAGCCGGGCGGCCCCTCTTGAGCTCCTGGGGACTCCGTGTTGACCGCTGTGCATGCCCACTCTTGAAATCGTGTTCTCACCCCAAGATCCACGTTTTCTTCTTCCCCACTGACTCACTTGTGACTTGCAGAAAACCACCCAGATCCCAGTTGGCCACCGGAAAGTAGGGATGGCTATGCTGGCCCGGCCATCCAATCTCTTCCCCCCCAGAAACGAAGTAAATGGGAGAGTTTTGACCCCACCCTTGAAGGTTGGGCTGCTGAGTGTAAGGTCAGCCATTCGAACCCACCAGTCGCTCCACAGGAGGAAGCTGAGGCTGTGTGCTCCTGGAAGAGGTGGACAGCTTTGGGAGCCCCCGATTGGGTTGCTGTGATTCAACCCATGACAGTGGATGGGTCGAAGGTCAATAAGTGACCATTTTTTTCAAGCACTGGAAAGTTCCCTCCAGTATGCCAGGGTAAATGAAACAGGGTTGCTACGAAATCATAGAAACTTTCACTAAATGAAGACATGAAAAAGTGAAGCTCTTCTTCCCAGATAGACCTTCCACCCAGGTCTCATACTGCTGAAGACAGTGTCTCCATCCCGCTAACCTTTCCCCGAAGAACTCCTTGCTCTTTGGTTGACATCCTATTAAAGCCGCCAGCCGGCAACCTGGAAGATTCAAATTGGGTTCCTTTCCCATCTGTTGTTGAGTTTGGGGAACAAAGTGGAAGTCTGAAGGGGCAAGATCAGGACTGCAGGGTGGATGTGGAAAGAGGTCCTGATGAAATTCTTCTGAGACAGCTTTGTTCCTTTCCCCTAAGAGTGAGCAAGTGCACTGTTATGATGCAAAATGGTAATAATAATAATGATAATAATTAATAATAATTCCTCAGTGCAACTTTCCTGGCTCTTTCCTCGGCTGTGACTTTTTCTATATTCTTAAAACTTCCTGATAAACCCCTGTGATAATTTTCCCACAAAATGATCCAGGTGACCCCTTTGGACTCCCAAGCAACCAACTGCATATCTTTCTGAGCTGACCTCTTGGCTTTTCATTGGTTCAGCTGTCCCGTCCCCCCTCCCCCCAGCCAATGTTGGCATTGGACTTTTCTTCGGAAGGCACCCCAGTGAGACTAGGATGCGTGGGTTACTGAGAGAACTTGTCTGAGCCCTCGGCCAATGGCAGAGATGTGTGCCAACCCTGGAATCTTAGTGGGAATGCGTGTTCACCCTTATAGATCAGTTTCCGTTGGCTGCTGTGACCAGTGACCACACACTGGGTGGTTTAGAACAACACACGCTGATTATCTTATAGATCTGGAGGACAGCGGTCCTGCATCTGCCTCCCTGGGCCAACATCTAGGCGGCTTCAGGCTTGTGCTCTTTTCTGGAAGCTCAGGGGAGCCACCCTTTCGCGGTCCCTTCCCATTCCTCAAGGTCACTCTCATTGCTTGGCTCTCGCCTCCTCTCCATCTATCCTCAACTGGAGCAGGGTAGCATCTTCTCTCCTCTCTGATCGCGCCTTCTGTCTGACACCCCCAACCCTGACTCGGCGGCCTTCTTCTAAGGAGTCTCTGGCTGCCCCGGGCCCCCCTTTTGCAGGTCAGGTGGCATTGTACAAGTTCAGGGGTCTGGGTGGGGCCATCTTTGGGGTCATTCAGCCAAGCACACTTGGTATGACCTTGATACTTCTGTCCTGTGTCACTCATCCCGTCATTGTCTCAGTTTCAGGGGAAAAGGATGTGGTCTTTCTGATCGACGGTTCTGATGGCGTCAGAAGTGGGTTCACCCTGCTGAAAGAGTTTGTCCAGAGGCTGGTGGAGAGCCTGGACGTGGGCCAGGACCGGGTCCGAGTGGCCGTGGTTCAGTACAGCGACCGACCCAAGGCTGAGTTCTTCCTGAACTCATACATGGACCAGCAGAGTGTCATCAATGCCATACGTGGACTGACCCTGCTGGGCGGCCGGACTCCCAACACCGGCGCAGCCCTGGATTTTGTCCTGAGGAATATCCTCATTCGCTCTGCAGGCAGCAGGATCGAAGAAGGCGTCCCCCAGCTTCTGATTGTCCTCACAGCCGACAGGTCTGGGGATGATGTGCAGGGTCCCTCGGTGGTCCTCAAGAGGGGAGGGGCAGTGCCCATCGGCATCGGCATCGGGAACGCTGATATCTCAGAGATGCAAACCATCTCCTTCATTCCGGACTTTGCCGTGGCCATCCCCAACTTCCGGCAACTGACCAATGTCCACCAGGTCATCTCTGAGAGAGTCACCCAGCTCAACCGCGACGAGCTTAAGAGGCTGCAGCCTCTTTTCCCAGGAGGTCCAGGTAAGGAGAGGATGCGTGGGCTCTTTGACCCTGTTAATTGTCTGGGCCCACTTGTTGGGATGATAAACTGCACGTGGTCGTCAGTCTTGTTTGCTCTGCCATGTGGGTACAAAGTGGAGTTTCATGAACACACTGCAAGCCCGTGGCTAGGAACCCATCTGCTTCAACGATGACTGTGAGAGAGGGGTGGGACCAGAGGTGTCTTGTTCTGTAGTACTTGGGGTTTCTGTGAGGTGGGGCTGACCCAGCGGTCCCCACCAACAATGCCTTCTCCAGGCTTGGTGCCCAGAAATGAGAGAAGTTGGAAGGGAGGCTGTGATTTGTGTCTTTGGCCAAATTAAAGACTCCACGTGGGCCGGATAGTGGACTGAAAAATCTCAGCTTCCTAACTCTACGTAGAAGGTTGTGCATCAAGGTTGGAAGGGCGATAAATCAATTGAACATGTGACTTTCAACCTCCCCAGGTAGATTTAGCCATCAGCCTGCATGATCTAGGGAGGGGCTTGATCATTGGTACTCTCTAATGTCCGGGACCCACCCTGCTTTCACTCTGTGACCGGGCTTTTACAGATACGAGCTGCCGTTGTGACTCTGCCTATCAGCTGGTGACTCTGTGACCAATGGAGAGGCGGTCCATTAATACTAAGGATTGCATGCGAATGAAGGTGAAACCCGTGATAATGTTTGATTCACAGGTGCGGTCAGCAAGAAAGACGTGGTGTTCCTCATTGATGGATCCCAAAGTGCTGGACCAGAATTTCAGTACATCCGCACGCTTATCGAAAGGCTGGTCGACTACTTGGACGTGGGCTTTGACACCACCCGCGTTGCGGTGATTCAGTTTAGCGAGGATCCCAAGGTGGAGTTCCTGCTGAATGCCCACTCCAGCAAGGATGAGGTGCAGAATGCCGTAAGACGGCTGAGGCCCAAGGGGGGCCGGCAAGTCAACATCGGGGGGGCCCTGGAGTATGTGTCCAAAAACATCTTCAAGAGGCCACTGGGAAGCCGCATCGAGGAGGGCGTCCCTCAGTTCCTGGTCCTCATCTCGTCTGGGAAGTCTGACGATGACGTGGACGACCCCGCTGCCGAGATCAAGCAGTTCGGGGTGGCCCCTTTCACCATCGCGAGAAACGCAGACCAGGAGGAATTCGTGAAGATCTCCCTCAGCCCCGAGTATGTGTTTACCGTGAACACCTTCCGAGAACTGCCCAGCTTGGAGCAGAAGCTGCTGACTCCCATCACCACCCTGACCTCGGAGCAAATCCAACATCTCCTGTCCACTACACGCTATCCTCCTCCAGGTGAGGACTGCCTTTGCGTCCTGCGTGCTTTTGATACATATAGGAATACATGTGGATCTTGGTCCCTTATGACCACAGAATGGCTTTGTGTCATGTCGATGGGAAGGAGTCTAGGTTGTCAATATCTGGCTGGGTGCAGGGACCAGCTCCCCATGATCAGGGGATGCTTCTCTTTTTCACTGATGTCCATTGAGATTTTTCTGGGCTGCATTTCCTCTGTAAAATACTCCCGAGGCTCAGGAGGCAAAGGCAGGTTTCAGTGTGTTGAGTGGCAACACTGATGTAGTCCTGGACACGGTCCTGGAGAGTCACCTTCAGTTCTAGCTCGTAGGGCATGTCAGCTCATCTTCCCTGGGGTTTTAAGATTAATTTTCTAGTTAAAATGGACTTACGAAAAGAGCATATAGAGCAGTGGCGATGGAGGTGGGGGTGGAGATGATTGGGGTGGAGGTGGTGGTGGTAGAGGTGGAGGCGGAGATGATTGGGGTGGAGGTGGTGGTGCTAGAGGTGGAGGTAGTGGTGCAGTTGTTGGTGATGGTGTTGTTGGTGATGATGGTGTTGGAGGCGGTAGTGGAGGAGGAAATGGTGGTGGTAGTGAAGTGGTGGTGGTGGTGGAGGAGATGGTGGTGGTGGTGAAGTGGTGAGGGGGCAGGTGGAGGTGGTGTTGGTGTTGGTGTTGGTGGTGGTGGTGGAGGTGGTGGTGATGTGTTGGTGGTGGTGGTGGAGGAGGTGGTGGTGGTGGTGGTGGAGGTGGAGGTGGTGAAGGTGGTGGTGGTGGTGGTGGAGGAGGTGGTGGTGGTGGTGGTGGAGGTGGTGGTGGTGGCGTTGAGGGAGGTGGAGGAGGTGGTGGTGGTGGTGGTGGAGGCGGTGGTAATGTGTTGTTGGTGGTGGAGGAAATGGGGATGGTGGTGAAGTGTTGGTGGTGGGGGGAGATGGAGGTGGTGGTAGAGGGGAGGTAGAGGTGGTGGTGGTGGTGGTGGTGGTGTTGAGGGAGGTGGTGGTGGTGGTGGTGGTAATGTGTTCGTGTTGGTGGTGGAGGAGGAGGTGGTGGTGGTGTTGGTGTTGAGGGAGGTAGTGGTGGTGGTAATGTGTTGGTGGTGGTGGTGGTGGAGGTGGTGGTGGTGGTGGAGGTAGTGATGGCGGCGTTGAGGGAGGTGGAGGAGGTGGTGGTGGTGGTGGTGGTGGCGGCATTGAGGGAGGTGGAGGTGGTGGTAATGTGTTGGTGGTCGTGGTGGTGGTGGAGGTGGTGGTGGTGGCGTTGAGGGAGGTGGTGGTGGTGGAGGTAGAGGTGGTGGTGGAGGAGGTGGTGGTGGTGGTGTTGAGGGAGGTGGTGGTGGTGGTGGTGTTGAGGGAGGTGGTGGTGGTGGTGGAGGAGGTAGAGGTGGTGGTGGAGGAGGTGGTGGTGGTGGTGTTGAGGGAGGTGGTGGTGGTAATGTGTTGTTGTTGGTGGTGGAGGTGGTGGTGGCGGCATTGTGGGAGGTGGATGTGGAGAAGGTGGTGGTGGTGATGGTGGCGGCGTTGAGGGAGGTGGAGGTGGTGGTGGAGGAGGTGGTGGTGGTGGCATTGAGGGAGGTGGAGGTGGTGGTAATGTGTTGGTGGTGGTGGAGGTGGCGGTGGTGGCGTTGAGGGAGGTGGAGGCGGATCCTAATGAAAATCGTGGGGAAAGAGAATTATGAGAAAGCAAGCAAGCAGGAAGCTTCACTGCAGCTTGGTGGGGACAGGATTATGTTGGGAGGACCTCATCCCAGATGGATTAGGACTGGCAAGCAGGGAGGCTGGAGAGATGGCATGGCCTGGTGGGCCAGAGGGTGGACACTCGAGTGTCCCTTATCATGCAGTCATTTTAAACAAGTCACTTAGCCTCATTGGACCTCACCTGCCTCTCCTTTTTTTGTGGGAAAAGCGAGTTTACCTCAGTGATTTTCGTCCCTTTTGGTGGCGACTGTTCATGATCCTGTAGTTTGTCATATGCAGGATTTGTCGCTAAAACTTTAAAAATTAAGGACACCTGAGGCCATAAGGCAATATTAAAACAGTACATTCAGAAACTCTAGGTTTTGGAGAGTGCAAACTATTTCATAGGTGCCCTGGGGGTATAGTGGTTACATATTGGGCTGCTAACTGCTAGGTCAGCGGTTTGAATCCACCAGCCGCTCCTCCACCTCCAACACCAATACCACCTCCTCCTCTACCACCACCTCCACCCCAACCATCCAGAGCTTTCTGCTCCCTAAATATTGGCAGCCTTGGAACCCCACAGAGCAGTTCTACTGTGTCCTCAAAGGTCTCTGAGACACAACGGACTAGACAGCAGTGAGTTTTAAACTAGCCCCAAAAAGGAAACGGAAAATCGTTTGGTGGAAAAAAAGGAGTCATCTCAAAGTCTAGATGGTAGGGCCTGTGAGCTTGTCTTTCCCAGGATTTTCAGATTCATTTTCTAGTAAAAATGGGTCCACATGGAGGGTGGTGGTAACGATTTGTTTAAAAATGTCGATGGGGATAAATGACACACGCCAATAAAGATACAATTCTGGTGCTTATTGATACGATGGTACACGATAAGGCAAGGCTCAGCAGATGACGCAAAGAACAAGACCAGAGCCAGACGTGGGCTGGGTGTGTCCTGAACTTCCTGTCCTTTCCCCCCTTCAGCTGTCGAGAGCGACGCTGCAGACATCGTGTTTCTGATCGACAGCTCCGACGGCGTGAGGAGCGAGGGCATCGCGCACATTCGAGACTTTGTGGGCAGGATCGTCCGGAGACTCAACATTGGCCCCAGTAAGGTGCGCATCGGGCTGGTGCAGTTCAGCAACGAGGCCTTCCCTGAGTTCTACCTGAAGACTCACAAGTCCCAGGCTGCCGTGTTAGAAGCCATCCGCCGCCTGAGGTTCCGGGGAGGCTCTCCACTCAACACCGGCAAAGCCCTGGAGTTCGTGGCAAGAAACCTTTTCGTGAAGTCGGCTGGAAGCCGCATCGAAGACGGCGTGCCCCAGCATCTCGTCGTGGTCCTCGGTGGGAAATCCCAGGATGATGTCTCCAGGTTCTCACAGGTCATCCGTTCCTCGGGCATCGTCAGCATAGGGGTGGGAGACCGGAATGTCGGCCGAAGTGAGCTGCAGACCATCGCCAACGACCCCAGGCTGGTCTTCACCGTGCGAGAGTTCAGAGAACTGCCCAACATAGAAACCCGCATCATGGACTCCTTTGGGCCCTCTGGGACCACCCCTGTACCCCCGAGCGTGGGCCCACTTCCACCCTCGAGACCAGGTAGGTGCTGTGAGAGGCCAGGGACTCGGGGTGTGGCATCCATTTTTTTTTTTCCCTCCAAGGAAAATGGAGACGATTGCTTTTCAAGGAATTAGGAATGGAGTTATTGAAATTTAAGTCAAGGGTTGATCTGAAATGATTAGCCTTCATTTTACTATTTGCCTTCTCTCAGGGTGACTTCCGAAGATATTGAATCCTGGGAATAGAACCCCGTTGAGACTGTCGAAGGAAGTATATACCTCACCAACTGTGTGTTCCTTGCTTCTTTCGTTCCTCCTGAATTCATGGCCACCTTATGGGGACGTGCCCCAAGGATGCAGTGAGGGGATCTCCTGGACGCATTAGCCTTCAGTATCGGATGGAATCATCTGATACTGAAGTCAGTCCATGCATGCCATTGGTGGTACACCACCCTCCTTCTTGGGCAGATGGGACCTGAGGCGGAAACTCCATTTAAATCTTCTACCCCACATGCCTAGTGGTAACTTTAGCAGTTGCGAAGAACAAATTGAGTCTCTGTGCCAGCCCGCATCTCTTTTTGATACTCCTCGTGAGGATGGACGCGCCATGTCCTGAGCAAGTCACAGGACTGGGTCTCCAGGGAGGAGGTGTCCTCTGTATTCCTATGTAACCCTGCCACGGCCTAGTCCCATCTCACAGCATCTTCTGAGAGCCTGTCCTCTCTGTCCCAGCGTCAGTTGAGAGAAGGTAACCAGGACACTAGTGTCCAGAGCCATGGAGTCCCAGAAGACCGCCCCAAGGCTTTCAGCATGCGGGCACTCATGCCTTCAAAGACTCACGGGGCCCCTTCTCATTCTTCCACGCGTTTCTCTAGTCCTCTGGTCCTGCCTCTAGCACACGGCCTCACACTGTGGCTGGCGACCATCACTTACGTAAAACCGAAGGAGTGACCGTGGTGGCAGGTCCTGATCCACTCGAGATGACGGATCATTCACTCGGGTCCCCAAAGGCTCCCCGAGATTGCTTGCAATAACTGGGTTCATTTTCATTGAGTTCTCAATTCCTGTTTCATTCTCTGGTGCTGCTGTACCAGAAGCACCAACAACCAGGCAGGGTTGGCAGATAGGAAAGCGAGAGCAAGGTTAATGCCAGAAGTCTGAATTCAGAGCACGGCCTCTAAGGAAAGGCTTCCTCTCTCTGTCAGCTCGGGGAGGGGGTAGAGGAGGCCTTTGTCTCCTTCAAGCATCTGCAGGCCTGGTGTCTCTTGGAGAGCTCCATGCGTCTGGACTTCAACCTTCTCCTGTGTCTAGGAGGTTCTCGGCACAGGGGCTCTGGGGACAGAGGATGTTCTCTGCTTCCAGTTCTTTCCCCCCTCTGGTGGTGCTCAGGCCCCTCCCTATCTCTCCCTTTATCTCTTCTGAGAGAAAAGGTGGTACAGACCATAGTCCCGGGCCACGGCCTTTACATCAGGCCAGAGCTGTGACTTGGGTAGAGGCATTGCATCCTGCCCTAATCCCCTTACAACTGATGAACTGATCACATCAGATCACACCACGGGGATGATTAAATCATTAAACAGCTTTCAATCGCATCACTCCCCAATGGCCAAACCGAATTGGCATATTCTGGGGGGTGGAGGGTGGGGAAACGCAATTTAGTCCAAGACACTTACCTTTTCTGTTTTGGCATAATTTGAGGGGGCATAGGCCGACCTCAAGAGCATTTTCATCAGGGCCTGGGGTGGCTGATGTCAAAGGTTCTATCCAGTATGGGAAGCTGGTGTGTCTGTGATTTACCTGCGACCACAAGGCCAGCAGTTGGAAACCACCAGTCATTCCTCAGGGGAAAGATAAGGCTTTCTATTCCCATGAAGAGTGACAGTCTTGGAAACTCACAGGGCAATTCTACCCTGTCCTACAGGGCTGTTTTGAGTCGGCATGGACTCGGCAGTGGGTTTTGAGGTTTGGGTTTATGCTATTAGAGAGGGGCGATTAGATTACGGGCCGTGAATTCAAAGACTGTAAAGGCATGCAATCCAGGGAAAGGCATCGCATCACTAACTTATAGAGAAGTCTCGTTTTCATGATTTTAGCTTACTGCTTGTGTTTTCATGTTCTGATATGAGAAACCATTTTCTCCTCATTTCCATTTTAATCCCCCTGCAGAGCAAAAGAAAGCGGACATTGTGTTCCTGTTGGATGGTTCCATCAACTTCCGGAGGGACAGCTTCCAGGAAGTGCTCCGCTTTGTGTCGGATATTGTGGACACAGTGTATGAAGGGGGTGACTCTATCCAGGTGGGGTTGGTCCAGTATAATTCTGACCCCACGGATGAGTTCTTCCTGAAGGACTTTTCCACCAAGACGCAGATTATCGATGCCATCAATAAAGTGGTCTACAAAGGGGGGCGGCATGCCAACACCAAGGTGGGCATCGATCACCTGCGGCGGAACCACTTCGTGCCCGATGCGGGCAGCCGCCTGGAGCAGAGGGTCCCGCAGATCGCATTTGTGATCACGGGTGGGAAGTCGGTGGAGGACGCGCAGGAGGCAAGCCTGGCACTCACTCAGAGTGGGGTCAAGGTGTTTGCCGTGGGCGTGCGGAACATCGACTCAGAGGAGATTGGAAAGATCGCGTCCAACAGTGCCACGGCATTCCGAGTGGGGAACGTGCTGGAGCTGTCGGAGCTGAGCGAGCAAGTTCTGGAAACGTTGCACGATGCCATGCACGAAACCCTGTGTCCTGGTGTGCCTGATGTCTTCAAAGGTAACCCCCGTTGAGTGCCTTCCACCCTGTCCTTAAAAGGAGTGACTTAAAATCCACAGCAAGGAGTACACCACGCCAAGAAATTCCACATGCATGACTCAGTGACACTGCTTACATTCTTCAGTGTCCTTTTCCAATTTACTCTGCCACCCTTCGCATGAACCAGCAGTTCTCAACCTGTGGGTCGCGACCCCGTTCAGAGTCAAGCGACCCTTGCACAGGGGTCACCCGAATCATAGCACCAGCAAAATTACAGTGATGAAGTAGCCAAGAAAATCATTTTATGGTTGGGGGGTCACCACCCCATGAGGAACTGTATTAAAGGGTCACAGCATTAGGAAGGTTGAGAACTACTGTCCGTAAGCTTCTCATAAAACCTTTCGGGCTGTACTGGCCAGTTCGAAGGCACTTCTTGGAAAAAGCTCAATGAACACATGCTTCACTAACTAAGCTAGGCTGCTGTTCAGTTCAGCTCAGTGCAGACGTCCGAGGACACTCGTGGTTTGGAGGTTAAGGCTGAAAGATGATTCAGGGGCACTAGCTGGGCAGTTTATCTGCCCTCAATGGCACCTTCATATTTTCAGGTCATTTAATATTGGATCCTGTGACTTTCATGAGCACTGGTTGGCTTCAGTCATTTGCTTATATCCAGATATAAGTCGGTTGACCCTGGCGATCGTCCGGCCATTGTTTTTGTATGGTCTTCCAGGGTAGGAATGGAAGTCTATCTTTTCTTGCCTTTATAAAAAGTTGCTCTTATTATTATGACTTACTGATCTCTACTTCCGTTTAGAGGTTTATTAGATCAGTTTCATGGGATCAGAGTATCAGCCACTTCAATCAGAAACTTGGGTTGTTTCTAAAAACCTCCTGGAGATGGTCATCCCGACAGTTACTAGCATCACCAAAAAATAACAATCTTGTATTTAAAAAACAAGGTTCCTAAGAGCGGGCACCATTTCTTTCCTCCATGAGAGAAGCAGCTCGAATTGCTTTTCAAAGCTCCTATGGAGAATATCCCATTTTCCCATGAGCACCAAGTCCCGGTTAAGGCCTGGCTTGTGCTGGTGATGGGGGTAAATAAGGATTGCCCTGGAAGCCTCCGTGTGCAGCTCATTGCCTGTTTCTCCTTTCCAGCCTGCAGTGTGGATGTGATCCTGGGGTTTGATGGCTCCAGTGACCCCAGTATATTTGTGAGCCAGAAGGGGCTGGAGTCCAAGGTGGAGGACATCCTGAACAGGATCAGCCAGATGCAGAGGATCAGCTGCACTGGCCACGTGGCGCCCACCGTGCGAGTGTCCGTGGTGGCCAACACACCCTCGGGGCCCGTGGAGGCCTTTGCCTTGGACGAGTACCAACCAGAGCTGTTTGACAAGGTCCGGAATATGCACAGCCAGCACCCCTTTGTCCTCACTGCCGACACGCTGAAGGTCTACCAGAACAAATTCAGAGCATCCTCGCCCAACAGCGTGAAGGTGAGCCGGGGCTGCCCTCATTCCGACTCGTCCTGTGTGCTTCCTGTCTGGTGCCTGGGAGGACCCTCCCCTGAATTCTAGACATTCTTCATGTTCTCGACTTCGTCACTGACCGCATCGATCTGCATGGTCACACCCTCCTCATTTAGCTTAATTTCCACTCTTAAAGATAATTCCTGGGAATCTGTAATCAAGCTTGATGGAGTTGAATTTATGATTAATTCTTAAGCAATTGTAGTTCTAGCCACTAAATTATCCATGTTCTTACGGGCGTCTCTCTCCGCTTCGATGTGCCTGAGCTGTGGAGTAGCTTCTGACTCCTCACAACTCCGTAGACAGAGTAGAGCAGCCGCACAGGGCTCCCAAGGCTGTCAGCGTTTCTACAAGAAGACGGCCTTTTCATCCCACCAAGCGGCGAGTGGGTTTGAACTGCTGAAGGTTTGCTTGGAAGCCAGAAGCTTTAACCACCGTGCCACCAGCGCCCCTCTTTCTATATCTACTCCATTACATATATATGTCCGAAGGTTCATAGAAAAATAAAATGAAAAGATGATGGCGTTTTCCCCTATGCGCCTGGGGGGACCCCCACTCGATCTGGGCCCTCCATTGTTTCCATGAGAACTGTATGCTCTCTCAGTTTCCCGAGGGCCATCTGGGATGCCTCTTCTCCATGTGATGTGCCTTCTGTTTTCAGGTGGTCATTCATTTCACTGACGGGGTGGATGGAGACATGGATGCTCTGCAGAGAGCCTCTGAGGAACTCCGACAGGATGGTAGGTTTGGCAACATCCTCAACCCGAGAGGTCGCGGCGTGCTGCTTGCTCTTTGGGAGATGCACTTGGTTAACAGCCAGCGTCCTTGATGCGATGCTTCTGAGCAGGCTTGACCTTTGTCCTCAGTGTCATGGTCCTTCCTTGCCCATCTGGGGAGTGTAGTAGAGTTAGGGAGGGCTCTTGGTGGGTAAAGACTGTTTATTTCAAGTTCTGGTCATGTGTCTCCCAGGCATCATCATCAACAACATCAGCAAAAAGATTTCCAGCACCAAAGGCTTCAGCAGGATGTCTGGGGCATCTCTTATTCTGAGAACGCTCCACTCATTCCTCTGCGTGACTCAGGCTGTAGAGACGGGACATTATTTTTGAAGTTCTTCCCAAGGAAGTTGTAGCGTGTTCATTCAACACGGCAATCCATGAGATAGTGGATGTTTTCTTCCGTGAATGTTTCGAACTTCCTTCCTCTCTGAATTTCACTTCCTCACTCGACACATCTGTGATATGTGAGACCTGAGATGGAGAACACAACCATTCTGCTTTCTGGTTCTCAATTTTCTAGCCATGCCTTTAGCTATTGGCATGCATGAAAAACTGGCCCAGGGAGAATCCACGGTTTCTATCGTTCAGCTCCTCAAGGAGACAATCAGTTCAGTTAACAACCTTCGTATCGCAGACCACATTTCACAGTGAGCCTTTCTCCGAGAAAGGAAACGGAGGGCATGCAGGTAAGAAGGTGTTGCCTTTCCCAGCAGGTGTGCAAGCTCTGATCTTCGTGGGCCTTGAGCATGTGGTCAATCTGGAGAGGCTGATGCAGCTGGAGTTCGGACGAGGGTTCATGTACAACAGGCCCCTGAGGCTGAACCTGCTGGATTTGGATCACGAGCTGGCAGAGCAGCTTGTAAGTTGTCCACGTCTTTACCCACCAGTTAGATTTGGATGCTGCAGATTCCACCATCTTTAGACAGCCGGCCAATGAAGACACACATCCTAGGAGAGGCCTTGTGGTTTCAGGCCCCATTGACCCCACGGTATCGAATAGCTGTGAACCCAGGAGAATGATTACTTGACCTTGGCCCTCATTTCCCATAACTGTAAGATGGTGAATTTGCATGGGATAAGCTCCTGTTCAGTTATCTTTGGGTGAGTGGGACCTGGACTGATTGTAGGTGGGTCAGTTGATTCATTTAATTCAATTGAACCGGTTGCCCCTGGACTGAAGGACTTGGACTCTACGTGACTCCATGTATATCAGAGTAGAACTAGGCTCCTTTGGATTGTCAGTGGCTGGTATTTTTGTAAGTAGATCTCCTGTGTATATCTTCTGAGGTGCCTTTAAGTAAATTTCAACTCTTCAGTTAGTCCAATAAAGTAATGATTTGTGTCCAACTAAGCCTACTTCAACCAAAGCAAAGCAAAGCACAGCACAGCAAACCCCATTGCTGTCCAGTTAGGTACAACCCGTAGCAACCCTATAGGACAGAGTAGAACTACTTTCTAGATTCTCCCAAGGCTGTAATCGTCAAGGAAGCAGATTGCCACAACGTTCTCCTTTGGAGTAGCTCGTGGTTTTAAGCCAACAACCCTCTGGCTAGAAATCAAACACTTACCCATTGAACCACTTGGGGACCCCAGGGCTCCTAATCCACTTGTTCCCGTAACACACCAGTCCCGAATGTCGAGGTTCGATTGCTGGAGAGTGGGCGCCCGGGGCTTCCCAGGACCCCTGTAGTGGCTGCTCCTTTCCCTGTCTTTTTAGTCATAGGGTTTCTGGGGATGCAGAACATTACGGGTGACTGTCCCCAAGCAGTGAGTACAATGTCCGTGGTGAAAATGTCCCTGAGGAGCATGGACACTTCTAGAGGGAGAAGGGCTGCATCGTCTTGTCTTCTCATGTCCGTTGACTGCTTTCTCCTCCCTGAGCAGGAGGCGCTAACTCCTGGGGTCGAGTCAGGTCTTGGCTGTGATGTGGGTGTGGGCACGAGGGAAATGTGAGATTGAGTCTTGGATTCAGACAGTGGCCAGCACCGTAGCAAACTGGGAGCCCGATAGTGCAGCCTACTGAGAGATGGGCGGTGGACTCGTGGAGCCGATGGGTATATCTTTGGGAGTCCACTTTCTACCTATGCCCAGGGACTGAGATGCTAGAAGGGAATGCAAGTGTCTGATGGTTGTCAGAGACACTGGTGACCAGAACTGAGTGCCTGTGACTGAGAGGCAAGGACAATCCACTCTTGTTTGTCCCAATTCATGGCTGTTCTGGAGACTAAGTATCCTAATCCGTGACTCTGACCACAGTTCCGAGGGAAGTCATGCTATGTATATCGATGTTGGAGCCACCTTCAGACCCAGTAATTTGCAAATTGTCAGGTTTGGTTGAGTACATATAACATCGGAAGCATGCACATCTATGTTGGAAACTTCTAGAAGAGGGCCCAGCCTAGCAGTGTGAATATGATTGATGTTATGTTGGTGACTTTCCATGCTCTCATTAGTGACCTCCCCGACTTCCCACTCTCGACGACCCACTGGCCACTAAGACAGAGACTCTAGGCTAACCAATCCTGAGTTCATGCCACAGTAACTTTCACTCGATTCCAACTGTCCTCGGAGAGTCATGCTTCTTTCTCGGCACATCTTGAGCCACGGACGTCCCCCTTCCTTCCTATTTTTCAGGATAGCATTGCCGAGAAATCTTGCTGTGGGGTTCCCTGCAAGTGCTCAGGACAAAGAGGAGACTGGGGGCCCATCGGCACCATCGGGCCAAAGGTAAGGTGGTTTTCCCCACTTTGCCCTCTTAGGCCCGAGACCAGCTTTCAGAAACCCAGCATTGCTCTGGCCGGGAACTCTCTCTGACACCACTATGGAGGTGGTTAAAGAAGAAGAAAAGATAGCCCCACTTTGTAGAACAGGGAATCCGAAGTGCAAGCCACCAAAGAAGACACCTAGGCGTTTCCCTGGATAGACAGAGCACTAGGATTTTCTTCTCAGCGCCCTCTGGGTAGACTCGAACCTTCAACCTATCAGTTAGCAGATGAGTCACTCACGATTTGCACAGTCCCGGGCCCCTGGCTTAGGAAGGTCCGCTGCTTACGATATCCTCCCTTTCCAAGGCGCGGGGGGCAATCTCCTCTTCAACATGCTGGTTACCCATTTCAGAGGTGTGCCCAAACCCGCCTTGGCCGCTGACTGCGGCCCCCTCTGGGGATCGTCCATGGGATCCTGAGCCAGGATTTCTCCTCACACTGAGAGGCTGAAAGATCTTGCTAGAAAGAGTAACCTCATGAAAAAAGCGAGGAGACAAGTCTGTGATGTTCTAGGAACTAACCCAAGGCCAACTAACCGTCTACACCACTGCACAGAGCACGGGAGTGAGGGAGCTGTGGAAACACAGATCCACGAGCCCCACAGGATTAATGGCACCCCATTTGTTCTGTCCTAGGGAATCCCAGGAGAAGATGGCTACCGTGGCTACCCGGGAGATGAGGGGGGACCGGTGAGTGAGGCTGCAGCCTGCTTTGGTTTCCACTCCTTGTTCTGCACACAGGGGGGCTGAGTTGCGGGGCTCTAAAACCCAGTGGTTTTCCCGGTAGAAGAAAATGCCATTCCGAATTTTCTAAGGATGATCCTGGGATTTGTATGTCGTGGAAAACAGCGCCATCCCTGACAGGTCAGAAAAGCCTGGGCGAGAATTGCAGGTGTCCACTGACTCTGCTTGGGGAGCAGGGAGTCATGGGAAAGAGAGGACCACCCAGTATGTCCACATCATCCCCTCTCCAGCCCCACGTGTCTCCACCTGGGTTAGGATTTCAACTGAGGTGGACGTGAGGGGAGTGGGTTCAGGGAGCTTGGTGAGAGCAGGAGGCTTGCACCCTTCAGATGGAGTCTAGGGGTGGGGTGGGAGGAAGATGTTTGACTGGATGGGGCCCTTGGTACTGAAGGGGTCCAGTGGAGGGTGGGATGGACTCGGACAGCAGGGCCCTTGGGGAGCAGTTGCTGGGACAAGGACAGGTGCTGACTGGGTGGTCCAGTCCTGGGACAGGGGAGCCAGGGGCGTTCAGGAGGCAGGTGAGGCTAGGGCACCAATGCTGGTGGCAGGGCTGGCCAGGGCCACTGGAGACCTGAGTGCCCAGGCAGGAGCTGCCACACCTCCGTGTTCTCCAAGGGGTCCACGTCGACTCCGCCATTGTCCTTATGCATGAAGACACTGCCCAGACCCCTCTAGCCTGAAGGGCAGAGACTGGTAGGCTCATAACTGGAGCGCCAGTGCGGGGTAGCCAGGACAACGGGCTCTGCATGGCCCCAGTCCCCACTGACGCAGGGCCCGGGGTCCTCTCACTCTGGGTGCCCAGACCCCACACTCTCCACACGTCAGGATATAGGTCCCAGGCTGAGCCCATTATAGCGGGGCCCAACCACCAATATGGAGCTCGAGACACACCCTGGGGTGGGGCAGATGTTACAGGGGCTCCGCGACTCAACACCTGCTGCTCTCTCGTTACAGGGAGAGAGAGGTCCTCCTGGCGTGAACGGCACGCAAGGCTTCCAGGGCTGCCCCGGTCAGCGAGGCGTCAAGGTATGAAGGCAGAGGGACGCTGCGCTCAGAGAGGGGCTTTGGAGGTCTCGGGGGTCAGGCGAGGGGGGGGGGAGGTTGTGAGGAACCCTGTCCCCAGAACCAGGGTCTCCAGGCCCTCTCCCATGGTTGGCGGGGGTCTACTGTTGGGGTTTCATTTCCCATGGAGGTGCGCCAGTCAGGGGACCTTCAGAGGAAGGGTGGGGTGACCCAGGGGGAGGGGCCAGGAGGGCAGACAAGGATGCTGGAAGGTTCCTCGATGAGAGCACTGGGGACTGAAGGGCTTCTTGGTTTGCTGATGCCTGAGAATCAGCCGGAGCCAAAGTGACAGCGTCTACGAAACGCCTCTCCTGACGCCTGGCTTTGAGGGCCCAGCCCTCGTGCCCTGGAAGTCAGTTGCAGGCAAACTTGCTTTCTACTGGGGATCAGTGACTGGACTTTCAGGCAGCCCGGTGCAGGCAGTGAGGACCTTGACCCATTGGCCCCGTGTGGCCAGCCTTGCAGAAATGGAGCTAACATGGGCCCTTTGCCCCTTGCCTTGCAGGGCTCCCGTGGATTCCCAGGAGAGAAGGTACTCAGCTTGGTTGTGTGTGTGCAAGTGTGTATATGTGTGTGTATTCATGTGTGCATGTGTATACATGTCTCTGTGTGTTTATGTGTCTGTGTGTGTGTCTGTGTATATGGGTGTGTTTCTCTGTGTATTTATGTGTCCATGTGTGGATGTGCATGTGTATGTATGTGTCTTTCTGTGTAGGTTGCATGTATGTGTGTATGAGTGTATGTGTGTGTAGATATGCATCTCTGTGTGTAGGTCCATGTGCGCGTGTGTATATATGAGAGTGTGCACATTTCTCAGCCTTTTCTTTTGCCAGTGGGTGCTCCTCCCTGACCTCTGCCTCTTGTCTCCCCGCAGGGTGAACTTGGTGAGATCGGGCTGGATGGCCTCGATGGGGAAGACGTGAGTGACTTTACCCTCTAAGTTCCAGGACTTGGGCTCTGAAGGTGCCAGGGACTCACGTTTGGGTCCACGTTGGGAACCACCCTGGGAATGACCTTGTGCTATTGTCGTTGGCAGGGAGACAAGGGGCTGCCTGGTTCGTCTGGAGACAAGGGGAGCCCTGGAAGAAGGGTAGGTAGAACCAGAGAAGTAGCTCACCTGGGGCCTGTCGATTTTCCTTACTCCTTCATGGCAAGCCTACTTCCTCATGGATTTCCTCCCTCCACGTCTGTGACAGCCTTCCAATCCACTCCAGCCCCGGCACGTCGCATTTCGTTTTTTAGGCTGTACGTACCGTGGGCAGGGGATGAGCTTGTTCCCCATAAATGGCTCGCCAGTGCCTGGCGCAGAGCCAGTCTCCCTCCGAGTCTTTGGGACTCCCTCTCGCTTCACGGCCAAGGAGCGCTGACAGACACCTTCCTGTGAGGAAGCATGACTCAGAGTGTGGCTTTAAGAGCCACCTCACATTTGGGCATCCGAGTTAACCCTTTGCCTCCACTTTGGCATGATGATTATTTTTTAAATCCAGGGTGATAAAGGACCGAAAGGAGACCAAGGAGAAAGAGGAGACGGTGGAATCCGAGGGGACCCGGTAAGCAGTGTGTCCTCACTGGTGGGATGCGGGGAGGAGGATGGGGGTCGGGGAAGGGAGAAGAAGAAAGGCAGGCGTTTACTGCTGAAATGGTGTGAGAGCCCATAAAGGGTCGTTTGTCCCTCTTCCTGATTCTGGGGGTATGGGTGGCGTGCCGGAAGGCCAGCTCCCAAGATGCACGTGTGCACCGCCGTCAGACTGGCCCGTGGGTCTAAGAGGTGCCCCTGCCAGGAGATGTTATGCCTGCTTTTGGAGAAGAGTGGGGCCCTGTACAGGCCAGCAAATGCCCTTCACTAGGCCGGCCCGCCTCTGTGGCCAAGGAGAGGCCAGAATGAAGTTTGATCCAGTGAGGGCAGCCAGTGGGGACCCCTTTTCCTTGGGACAAATACCATTTCCCCCTGTTGAGGCCCAGAGTAGTTGGTGGACATCAGGGCTAGGTTCTGTCTCGGTTGGATGACTACCTCCTGGGGGAATGTGCCCCAAACTGTCCCCTCCTTGTTTAGCATCTGTGTGGTCACTAAGGGCTCCCACACTGTGTGTGCATGCACGCGTGCACACACATGTGTGTGCATGCATGTATATGTGCACGCACACATGTGTCTGTGTGAGTGCACACTGCATTTCTTGACCTGTGTGTTTGCAGGGCGATTCAGGGCGGGATGGCCAGCAACCTGGACCCAAAGGAGAAACTGGTGAAATTGGTCCCATGGTAAGTGCCCCTGTGGCCTTCGACCCTCCCTGTGTTGAGGTCCCAGAAGCCACACTCACGCTTGCTGGATCTGACTCCTTGAACGCCGGGCCAGCGGGAGCCGCCTGAGGTTTCCAGTAAAATAGCATGGGGTCTCAGATCAGAGACTCTGTGAGAGGTGACCAAGGCAGCCCTCCCCAGAGTGTTCCCTTCCCTTCTGGGCAGTGTTTGTACACCCAGGTGGTACACAGGAGCAAGTACCCAGAGGGGACTCAGAAGAGAGGCCTGGCCGTCTCCCTGGGGAAGAGTGGACAGTGAAAGCCCATGGGGCACAGTTCTACTCGGCCCCCCTGGGGAAGCGATGAGGGGACGTGAACTTAGCGGCAGCTGGAAGGGAAAGACAGATGTTTACACAAGGTGTCTGGGAAGACCCGTGGAGTCTAAGCCAACCACCCATGACCCCATGACCCCAGAGGACAGAGCAGAGCTGCCCCGTGGGTCTCCCAGCTGTCACTCGACATGGAAGTAGAAAGCCTGTCTTTCTCTGGTGGGAAGACGCAGGGGTGACAGAATGAGAGTGGACTGAAGTCCAGTAGCTTCATCCACTTGGGGAGAGGACCGGTCCTTCCTCTGGGTGTCCTTCCCCCGCATTCTGGTGTTGGTGTGAGATGCACGAGTTAGCCCCTCCTCGGAGATGCCAACCGCATGCTCCTGTTTCCTCTGCAGGGCCTCCCTGGGAGAGACGGCCCGTCAGGAAGACCCGGAGACCCCGGGAAGGAGGTGAGTGCTTCCTGGGGGAGGAGTGGGGTTCCTGTGCCACTTCGGCCAGAGCCCCACAGTCCTACCCCTCCTAGAGTCTCTGCCACCTCTCGCTGAGGGCTTTCCGTGGGGGTTCAAGCAGCATCTCTCCCCACGTGTAGCTGCACCCAGGAAAGTTTTCTTTTGTTCTTAGTTTGCTCTGCATTCCATTTTATATCCCCCGTCTCCTCCATCCTGCTCTTCCAAACAAACACAGCACAGAACAAAACAAACAACGCACAACCCCAGCACTGGGGAAACCTAACACCTTTGCAACTTTCAAACACCCGGCCAGGTTGTATCCTCCTAAATATTTTTACAAATCCTCAAAGCGACATCCCTGGGGAAGGGAGGAGGATGCAGCAAGAAGGAGGAAGAGGTGGCCAATGGGTCGCTTTGGTAAGTTTTTCGCTGTGCTGCTGAAACACCAACGGCTGCACTAGATGCGACTTTCTAGGGTCTGACATCTTGGAGCTGCTTTTTCAAGATGTCAGAAAGGCCTGCTGCAGAAGAGCTTGGGGAAAGGCTGGTCTCTGAGTCTGGCAGAACCGCCAAGGACAAGAGGACAGCCATGACCCCGTGGGGCTGCCCAGAAGCTCCCAGGAGTCCAGGTCACGGGCGCTGGGTAAAGGTTGTCTCTGCCTGGGCAGCTGTGGTACAGAAAATCGTCAGCGCTCAGGGGAGCCAGGGTCCTGGTGGCTGCCCGGACTGTTTTTGGCTCAGAGCACAGGCGGCCACAAGAGCAGCGCATGGGGCTGGGCAGCCCCTGTTCCAAGGGGCAGCGGAGAGGTCTAGAGTGCATCTTTTCAGCCAAGTTGGACTTGGCAGCTGTGGCATTGGTTTTGTTTCCATGTAAGGGGCACACTTTTGCCTTTCGCATCCAGAAGAAAGAGTGGGCGTGATGGTGCCATGATGCTGCCAGGCTGTGGGGTGAGAAGGAACCCAAGAGGTCCCCGTCCAATGGCCTCATAACGTGCTGTCACTTCACAGGCTACACAGAGCCGGAGCATGCTTTCGTGGAAAGGACTTAAAATCTAGCAGTACAATCAGTCCCCTTTTATTCTGTGCACACGATGGACATTTGGATCTAGGGCAACAGACATCCCTGTAGACTCCATTCTCCCTGAGGCCTCCTGCCCCCACTCGCCCTCAGATGAGAGACATACTCCCTACTAGGGCTTTGTCCTTCCCCACCACCCTTCTCTCTCTGAAGCAGCGCAGCCAGAATGCTCCTTAGGGTCAAGGATGGCGAGACTTCATCTCATCTGCTTTGGACATGTTGTCCTTCCTGAGAGACTGGCCCTTGGAGAAGGACATTGTGCTGGGTCAAATGAAGGCGTGTCAAAAAAGAGGAAGCCTTTTGACAAGATGGATTGACACCGTGCTGCAACCATGGGCTCAAACGCAGGAACAATCGTGGTGCAGGACCAGGCAGTGTTTTATTCTGTTATACGTAGCATTGCTGTGCATACACTTGGAACCAACTCGGTGGGAACGTCAATACCAACACCACCCCGGCCTGCGCAAGGTGTCACCGAGCACCCGTGGCATCCCGAATTCTCTACGGTGCCCATCTGTTGCTCTACGGAAGAGGGAAGTGGCCCTCCCTCCCCCACTTGCCAAGTGTCATCCATGGAAGGAGGCCAAGGCCATCTCCTCAAGCGGCTACCACTAGAGTGTGGCATGAGGAAGCAGGAGTCCCCTGGGAGGGGCCACTGGGAGCGGAGGACCTGGTCGTTGGATCCATGCAGCAGATGGCCCTGGGATCCCTAACAGAGCTGACATTTGAGAGTGTCCAGAACACCAGCCCTCCCCTGGGAAAGAAGCAGGTCTGATGCCCGGACAGGCTGCCTCATTGTGGCCACCTGTCAGTGGCTCCTGTGTTGCTACAATGCTGAGTAGGTTCAAGGGGAACGTCCAGACTCAGACAGACTAGGAAGAAAGACTTGGAGATGCACTTCTGAAAACCAGCCAGGGAAAGCTTATGGCTTCCAGTGGAACAATGGCAGAATGTGTGTGTGTGCGTGTGTGTGCGTGTGCGTGCGTGCACACTGGGTGTCTGTGGGCCGGGCCCGACTTGACAGAAGCTAAGAGCCACCTTGGAAGAAGACCCAGGAGGTAGACGCTGCCAAGTCCCGGGGTCACCTTCACCCCCGGGTCCACGTGTGTGCACTTTGCTCCTTCACTCAACGAGGGGGTGTCGCATTTGACCCAGATAGTGTGGAGAATCTGGGGGCTCCCGTCTACCACAATGAACAAATGTCATGACTTCTCAAGGCAGTAGGATGGAAGCAAAACCAGGCAGCTTGAAATTCTACTTCATATTCCTCACCTGAGATTGGGGGATGGACTGTGCAGCCAGTTGTTATTTTGCCCGGAAAGTCTGAAATAACGTAAAACTAAACTCCCATTTGGATGGCTGGCATGGGCAGCACGGGAGTACAACTTTCCAAGATGGAGGGTGGGAGGAGGGGGCTCTTTTTCTGAGGGTGTTTCCCTGATGCCTGGGGCACTCTGGAGGTGGCCAGGACCATCCTCTGAGAAAAGGGCAAATAATGGTGGAAATCTCAGAATCAAGTGCCCCCACTTGCCTCCTCAGAGTCTGTGTGACTTTTCTCCTCAGAGTCTGTGTGACTTCTCTCCTCAGAGTCTGTGTGACGTCTCTCCTCCGAGTCTGTATGACTTCTCTCCTCAGAGTCTGTGTGACTTTTCTCCTCAGAGTCCGACGTCTCTCCTCAGAGTCTGTGTGACGTCTCTCCTCAGAATCTGTGTAACTTTTCTCCTCAGAGTCTGTGTGACTTTTCTCCTCAGAGTCCGATGTCTCTCCTCAGTCTGTGTGACTTTCCTTCATAGTCCACCTGGCTTCCTCTCAAAGTCTGTGTGACTTCGCTCTCACAGTTGGTGTGAGTTCCCCCTCACAACCTGTGTGACTTCTCGGCTTGTGTGGCTTCGCCCCTCGTTGCCGGTGTGACTTTCCTTCACAAACTGCCTGACGTGTCCTTGACGTCGGTGAGAGCCCCCCTCACAGGCCGTGTGGTTTTTTCTGCAGGGTGGCTTTGGAAGACGGGGATCGCCAGGAGCTAAGGTAAGCTTTGAAGGCAGATGCTTTTTGCTGTAGTCACTACTTACCCACCCCGTGCTCGGGAGACACTGCTCCTCTACGGGCCCAGGCACAACCAGGACAAGGAATACAACGTACTCTCCACTTGGGGGGGGCACAGCTCTGTAACGCCACTCTTTCCAGCCATTGCCTCTCAATGAGCGTCGTCTCCAAAGACCCGGGCACGTGACTGATAGTGGAAGAGGGCGGGGAAATAAGGGAGAATGACCCAGGACATAGGTTCTGCGTCTCTTGGCTGTAAAGCATCCCCTTGTCTGATGGCCACTTCAGGCTCCTCACTCTTCCCACCTCAGATTGAAACAACTCTTCTTTCATGAAACGATCTCGAGAAAGTGAGGAACAACTCTAAACCCCCCAAGTAGCAGCCATGGTGCCAGCTGTCTCGCTCTGCACCCATCTCTTTTCTCAGAAGTGACTGTGGGACAAAGACTTGGGACTGGAGTAAACCATCCTGATCGCCCCTAAATCTCCATCTGTTTTCAGGGCAGCAGGGGCAACCCAGGGCAGGCTGGCTTTGCGGGAGAACAGGGGACCAGAGGTTCACAGGTCAGTACCCCTCATGTACCTGCATGCCTTCTGATATCTTCCCAAATGCTCTTGTGTTTTTAAAATGGCGGTAAAAGGCATAGACCACAGCTTGAGCCGCTTTCGTGTGTTCAGTTCAGTGGCATCTGTAGATCGACCGTGTTGTAGAACCACACCTCTACCACTATTTTCATCACCCCCAAAGAAGACCCCCATAGCTATTAAGCAGTCCTCCCCACTCCCCACTCTTCCATCCCATAGTGCCCGGAAATCACCAATTGCTTTCTGTTTCTGTGGACTTGCCTAGTCCAGCTATTTCATATGAATGAAACCACACAACAGGGTGACCTCTGCCGCCTGGCATCTTTTAACTCACCTGTGTTTCCAAGGTCCACCCAGATTACCACCTTTATGTCTTTTGGTGTCTGAATGGCCCTCCTGTGTGTGGGTAGAACACATTGTACTTAGCCAGTGGTTGATGGGCACCTGGATGGCTTCAACTTTGCGGTTGCTATGAATAGTGTCGCTGTGGATATTCATATGCAAATATTTGTCTGAAGGCCTTTTCCATGCGGACAGCAAACACCCCCACTCGTGTTATGAAGTGAGGCCATTGTGATTGCAGGACTGCAGCTAAGGCAGAAGAAACGGTCTCTGCTGGGTGTTTTGCATGGCAGACACGAGGTTATGTTCTGTAGCTTGCATAGATGCCTCAGAGTCACCTGAACTCAGCACTGTTATTGACCTTTTACCTCCCCAGGGCCCATCTGGTCCCACCGGTCCTCCAGGCCTGATTGGTGAGCAAGGCATCCCTGGAGCTCGGGTGAGTCTGCCTCCATCCCGCACCTTCCCGTCTCTGAAAGAACAGGTGCTTCTCTGGCACAAGCAAGACTCTTTTGGCTGATGCTACTGCAGACAGACCCTTGGGCGATACAGACCTCGATCCTCTCAGTGAACGGCTAAGTCACCCCAAGGACTTTACACCCAACGACTAAAGGAGCCCTTTGCTCGGTGGCTAAGGGCTTCTAAGCACCAAAGCACAACCCAGAAAGGACCTGTGTTAGTTTGGACTCAAGAAACAAATCCAGGGACCCGTAAATGTGTATAAGAAAGAGCATTATATAAAAGAGGAATTGTATATTGAGAAAACATCTCAGCCCAGTCCAGATCACGTCCATAAGTCTGATATTAGCCCATATGGCCAATACCAGTCAATAAGTCCCTCTTCAGACTCACAAAACACATGCAACAACACCAAATGTGGAAGATCACAGGCTGTGGAAAGTCTTGTGGATCTAGTGGTGCTGGAAGCATCTCAGTACTGGTGTGGGTCTCCACGTGACTCCTCCAGCTCCAGGGCTCTGGCTCCATCAGCACAGCTCCATGTGGCTTGCCAAAAGGAATGTGTAGCAGAGAGTGGAGCTGGTCTCCAGTGACATATTTGTCTGCATAGCACCTTCAGATGAGATCGTCAAGTTGAGACCTGATTGACAGGCTAAACTCTACCCCTTCACTCTTAATCCTCTCAAGTTGACACCAGATTATGTAGCTACCACAAGTCCCTAACACGTTGTTGTTGCTAGGCGCTACTGAGCTGATTCCAACCCCTAGGGACCCTATGCATCACAGCAGGACACACCGCTTGGCTTTGTGCCATCCTCTCAATTCTTGTTTTGTTTGATCCCTCTGTGGGAGCCACTGTGTGAACCCATCTTGTCCAGAGTCATCTTCTTTTAGACTGCCCCTCTAGTCGACTGAGCATGATGTCCTAATATACGTAACACACACACAGTGGAAGTCAGGATTAATCAATGGTTGCTTCCTAAAATCCAAGTCCGTGGGGTGATTGATAAGAGAGCACCCGTCTCATGCCCGAAGCTGTCGATTGAGATGGTGTCAAAGAGCTGCAACAGAGTCATCTGGGGCTCGTGATAACTCTGTACCCTCGAGTAGGACGGTGCCCCCTGAGATTCCCAATGGCTGCTTTTTGGGAAGTTGATTACTGGGATTTTCTTTCCCGGTGCGTCTGGGCGGTCTCTAGAGGCACAACATCAAATTGTACTCAAATGGCTGGATTCGGAAAAGAGTGTTCCATGCTTGCTCTGCAGAGAACAGCCACTGTGGTTAGGCATGTGTCTCAGTTGCTGTCAAGTTCAATATTGAAGATACTGCTTAAACTTTCGGTGACCCCAGACATCAGCATCTATCTCAGCGATTAGGGATGAGCGAACAGAAACTTCTTGTTCCCGCTGAGCTGGGAACCAGTTGCCTTCGCTCTGCCCTGCTGGCTCGCCTCTGTCTAATATCATAACATCGAGGGAGTCAGAATAGAAATGACTCACTGGCCACAACCTGGCTCGTGGCTACACACATGCGCAGAAGTATCCCATCCCGAAGCAAGCAGGGGTGTGGTGAAGGCGGCCGTTTGTGCAGAAACTCCTGCCCACGCCTGAGCTGGGGTACGTACCTAGCGATCAAGCTTCGGCAGGCTCCCAGGTGGCTCGGCGTTGGGTTGCGAACCACAAGGTCAGCCCTTGGGAACCCCCGGCTGCTCCTCAGGGACCAGGCCCTGGAGAAAGACAGCATATGTGCTACAGTAGGGGGTAGCACAAAACAGGAAGGCCCTCGGGGAGAGAGGCTGACGCAGTGGCGGCCCGACGGGCTGAAGCCTAAGAGCAACTGTGTGGGCGGCCAGGACTGAGCGGTGGCGCGTGTCCTTGTGCTGGCCATGCAGTCGCTGTGGGTGGGAGTCGGCTTGGTGGCATAGCAGCGACAGCTGCTCCTCGGGAGAAAGGCAGGGCTTCTCCTCCAACAAAGAGCGACAGTCTGGGGAACCGCGGGCCAGCCCGGCCCTGCCCTTTAGAGTCGCTATGGGTCGGCATGGGCTCAGGGCAGCGAGTTTTGGTTTCAGAAAGCTTTTCCCTGGAGCGTGGGGTATCTTTTCAGGTAAGTTCTCCCGACTCAGCATGTTAGGTGGTCAAGGGGCAGCGCTATTCAAGGAGTTGAGCCATGACCCCTGCACTGCGTGTGACTCTCCGCTTCAGAGTGGACTCAGTGGCACACGTGTTGGGGTCATTTCCAGACGCCGCACCCTTGTGTTCGTTCATTAATGGTTGGAATCTGTCCCCTAGGCCCGTTTGCACCTGCACGTGTCAGGTGCTTATTGCGGGGTGTGTGGAAAGAGGGGGCACAAGACCATATCATATCTGACCGCTTGCTGTCTGGTCGACGGCACAGGCTGGGCGTGCCCGTGTGGCTGGCGCCGTGGTTAGATACCGCCTCGAGCTGGTTTCCAAGCCGTGGCGGCCCGATACACAACAGAAGGAAACCCTGCCTGGCCCTGCACCCTCCTCCCCATCGCTGCTCTCTGTGAGCCCGGTGTGGAAGCCACTGTGCCCATCCATCTCACGCACGGTCTTCTTCCTTTCCGGTGACCCTCGACTCGACACGTGCGATGCTTTTCTCCACGAACGGATGCCTCAGTCCGTCTATAACACATCCACCAGCAGTTGCAATTAGTCTGTGTAGCTGGTGTCACCGGCCGTGCTGATACTTTACATTTACGTAGTACCCACACTGGGGGCTCAAGTGTGATTTCCATGATTGTTTCTGTGGGTCTTCACCGTGAGCGCTGTACCACATGCTAGGGAATTGTGGGTAGTGCAGGCTGTGGCCGCTTGGCAACTCTGACCTCAGTTTAGGAACAGAGGTGGGTGGGTGGGTGGTGGGAGGGGGTGGAGGGAATGAGCGACACTTCTCCTCCAATGGTTGGGGAGTTCACTGACAAACCTCTCTGGTCTTACTGCAGGGAGGCGGAGGGACCGCTGGGGCTCCTGGAGAACGTGGCAGATCCGGTCCCCTGGGAAGAAAGGTTCGTCCTGGGTCAATTGGGCCTCCTTCCATGGGGCCAAGAAGGGGGCTGGCACCTGGCTGACGTCACACTTACCTCTCCCGCATTTGTACACCTGTCCACGTGCTTAGAGTGGTCAGACCTTCTGCTCGCCATGGGACATTTCCATACCCACTGTTTCTCTCGAGAGCCTTCCTGGCCGGTGGGATGATCACCCCTACAGAGGGAGTGCACAGCCCCGACTGGAGGCATTGGAATCGGGAATGTTCCATCAGCTGGTGGCTGATAGGGTCCATCTGCGCCTTGGCTGTGTGAGGACAGCCAGAGGGCCATTGGAGCTCTCAGCAACACTTAGCTCAGCTTCAGCATCACATGATATACATACACTCCTGAGGTCCCTGCGGTGCACAGAGTGCTCGGTAATCCCAGGGCTGGCGTGCTATCAGAAGGCTGTCTGAGAGCCTGCGTTCCATCAGCCTCAAGGAATGCTGCAGTCAGCCTTATCAGAAACGAGAAGACGGCAGAGTTCAGAAGATGGCAATCTCCTCAAGAAATGTGCCCAGCACCCAAGATCCTCTTTAGTCCCTTTGTAAACCACTTTGAAACCAGAGAGCCCTAATTTCTGTAGGACCAACAGCACCTGCATAACAAAGAAAATCCCACTGATCTCTGCTCACGTCTTTTCTCAGGAAAAGAACGGTTCCTGGGAACCCAGAACCCCTCTGATGGGCCTGCAGGGTGGGGCTGGGTCTCACTGGTGATTTCAGCACCCACCACCTTTGTGTCTTCTCTCCCTAGCTCCCCACCCCTCTCTCTCAGGTCAGCGCGCCCACCCCCCCAGTCCATGAGAATGACAAGAACAAGCAAAAACTTTCCAAATCCTTTCCCAAATGTCCAATTTTGAATGCTGCAATAAAAAAAAGCACATTACATTAAAATCTAGTACCTAAAAACCCTTCCAGTGACGTCACCCAGAATGGAAGAAGGCTGGAGACAGCCTGAGACCACGGGGATCTCACTCCTGTCTTTCTTCCTAGGGTGAGCCTGGAGAGCCTGGACCGAAGGGTGGCCCTGGGAACCTCGGCCCTCGAGGGGAGACGGTAAGATTGAGACTCGCTGGGGGCTCCGGGTCTTTCTGACTCTTTGTTGCGAGGGTCAAGGAGTGAGGAGAGAAGGCCCTGCTTGGGGTCAGCTTTGTGTCTTTGCACACTGGGGTGGATGTCACATAGAGAAGACTCGAACCCTGCTTCTTGTAGTATTGGGGTCCTGGTGGTGCCGCACCGAAGCGAGATCCCAGCAGTTTAGACGCATCCGTCTATCCACGGCGTAAAGCTGTGGCCGTCCGTTTCCATAAAGATTAAAACTCAACCCAGCTCACTGTCTGGTACTGATTCCACTTCCTAGTGATCCTCACAGGGCAGGGTCGAACTGCCCGTGTGGTTGACCAGACTGGACAGGTTCTAGCCTTGGCATCCCTGTGGGCTGGTTCTACTCTGTCCTACCGGGTCGATGTGAGGCAGGATTGGCTTCGCAGCCATGGGCGTGGTTGTGGCTGCTTTCCTCTGGCAGCCTGGGGGCGTGATCGAAAACTCTGAGACCTGCCACTTCATCAATAGCGAATGCATTTCAAAATAAGAGTCATTTCATAAAGGCGCTGGTTGGTGGGCAGTGATAGTCCCTGCTCCCCGCCCCCGCCCTTTATTGTGACTAATAAGTGAACATGGCGACTTGCCGCAGTGTGTGCCCCCTCCATTTGGGGTCCTGCTGTCATTCTGTGGGCGTGAACGGGCAGAGTGTCTCTGAAGAGAGTGAAGTGCCTTTTGGGTGACAGACCATGAACTTACATTTGATAAGGTTGAAGTCCAGACTGAAGGCATCCCTTTTGAAGAAAACATTTAAAATATATTTTACATTTCTGTAGGTTCCCAGTACTGATGTTGTAAGCCACATGTGTATGATGGAGGGAGAAATCTACCGTATGGTGGGAATTTTTCTAGAATGAGTTCCCACATCTAAAACCTAGACCAACAGACTAGGCTGAGCTGATGGTCATGAAAACACAAAGGCTTGAGATCTTTTTCTGGAGTCTGTAGCTTCTCAGCCACTAGAGGAAAAAGGAAAAAAGCCAAATCTGTTTCTTTTACTTTAAGTCCTGGACTCCCAGGGCCACAGGTAAAGAGTCCCGACTGGCTAAGGGGTACCCTTGTTTTAGACTAAGTCTGATTTATTCATGATCTAAAAATCAGCTGACTTGGCTTCAGATGCGTACAACGAAGCAGAAGGGGTATTGGGATGGGGAATAAACTAGACTTAAAAATGAAAATGTAGCCAAATCAGTAAAAGAAATCTTTTTCCGGATCCTGTTTCTATAAATTTGGGGGCAACAGCTGACAAGGTTTTTAGAACTTTTGAGGTTCATTTGAAACTGTCAGTCATTGCTGGATTGGTATGTAAATTCTCAACAATGAAAAGGAGACACATTATAACAAACAACCATCAACGGGCTGCATGCCTGGTTTCACACACGTTTTAGAGACATCGCTGCATATCTAACATCTAGTCTTCTGGTTCTTCGGAAATCACAGGTGGTGTCCAGTTCTGGAGACCTCCCATGAAACTGTGTCATGGTCACATTATTGGGCATGGGGAGTGGGGGGTTTGGGAAGAAGAGCTGTCTAGAGGCCTTCACCAGGAAGGACTCAGGGAAGAGGGGGCAGGATCCCAGCCCAGAAGACTCAGGAGGGGCCCCAGGATGGATTCCAGAGCTCTCCTCTGAAGCAGAATCAAAGATTCACAGAGGCAGCACATCAAAGTGGCCTCAAAGGTTCTTTCCTTGCTGGAGTTCTCTGTGTCTGCATCCCTGAGTCCACCAAGATGGCATCATTATCACTAGGGAGTGGCTTCTCTGTATTTTGAGTCCAGCGGCACCATTTGCTCCTTCCCACCCATCCTTTGGAGAGATGGTCCTGATGTCCACCTAGAGGACAGGTAGGAACAGGAAGTGCCCCTCCCTCTGGACTTGATCCTGGAACATTCAAGGGCCTTCTCACGGAGATGGCCTTAGGCAGACACACAACTGTGGCTTGTCCCAGTGTGAAGGCTCACGGTAACACTCTCTGTCCTCTTTCAGGGAGATGACGGACGTGATGGAGTGGGCAGCGAAGGACGCAGAGGCAAGAAAGTAGGTATCTGCTCAGAGTTCTCAGATCTGGGCACACCAATGCCAGGATGCGCCAAGGACAATTTTGGACATGTTGTATTTGAAAGGATGATTTCCGTACATGCAATTGTGTTTTAGCAATTCCCTTCGTGATGCTGTAAACACGTGTATCTTCTCAAGGTGAATGCGTTTTAGCTGAATCGAAAGTGAGACGGACTCTTGAGTCATTCATTTGCCTGTTTCTCTTTTCTAGGGAGAACGAGGCTTCCCTGGATATCCAGGACCTAAGGTAAAGATTCCCCAGTGGTAAAGGAGTTTGGAGATAAATGTGGTCTGCCCATGGACAGAAAATCTGAATATGTTGGCTTTGTCTTTGGCAATTACAAATCGGGTGACCCTGGAAAAGACCTTGGCCTCTTGGAGGCACAGCTTCCTTCTCTGGGTGACTGTGATGACTGAATGAATTTTCGCGGCCACAAAAGTGTTTCCTAAAGTGTACAATGGTGTTGTAGTTAGGTGCTGTCCAGTCGGTTCCGACTCATAGTGACCCCGTGTCCAACAGACCGAAGCACCATCCCATTCTATCCCAGCCTCACGTGTTCTGATGTGTGAGCTCATTGGGGGCAGCCACCATGTCAAGACGCCTCATGGAGGGCCTTCCTCTCTTTTGCTGCCCTCTGCTTTACCCAGCCCGATGCTCTTCTCTAGGGACCGACCTCTCATGACAACGTGTCCAAAATAGGCACGAGAGTCTCACTGTCTTTGCCTCTAAAGATGCTGTATTTCCTCCAAGACTGATTTGTTGGCTCTTTTGGAAGTCCATGATACTTACCCTGGTACTTCAATATTCTTCACCGACACTGTAGTTCAGATGCATTGATTTCCCTCCGTTTTTCGTATGCAATGTCCAACTTTCACATGCATATGAGGTAACTGAAGGCACCATGGCTTGGCTCAGGTGCACCTTAGTCCTCAAAGCAACATCCTTGCTTTTCAACACTTCAAAGAAGTCTTCTACACCACATTTGCCTCAAGCAATCCATGGTTTGATCTCTTGACTGCTAGAATGGTAGGATCTGTATGTTACGGGTTGAGTAAACTAAGGCTGGAGGGCCGTGGTGATTGGGTGACTGAGTTCTCTCCTTCTGGTTGGGGGACTTGAGATTGATTCCCCGCCAATGCACTGCAAGGACAGCCCCCACCTGTCTGCTGCTGGAGGTGTGTGTGTTGCCAGCCATGGTGTGTAAGAGGTCTCCTTGGAGCTTCCAGACTAAGAAGCAGAACCTGTCAACCACTCCGTGGCCATTAGCCGACGAACACCCTAGGGATCCCCACAGTCCTCTCCTGTGGTGCTCAGGTTCACTGTGAGTCAGTGCTGATTCAAGGGCAGCTCACGCCAGCCACGACATAAGGCTGACTCTGCACATGCCAGCAAAGAGACCCATAACCCAGAGGAAAGGTGAATGAAAGTTGGAGGCCCTGGGACAAGCACTGCCCAGGACCCTCTGCTAGGCCTGTGCATTTCCAAAACTTCACATGTTCCTCTGTGGCTCTCTTCCTAGGGCACCTCCGGTGAGCCTGGGACAGATGGATCACCAGGCCCCAAAGGGATCCGAGGCCGAAGGGTAAGTCAGCTCAATCTTGGCTGCAGGTAGAATGCCAGAGCCTGATAGGCAACGAGCTGAAGCATTGATGTCTCCATTGGTCTCTGACCACCATTCTTCTTCACCTTGAATTCATCCAATGGTAATCTGGGTGGAACACAAGCAATCTTAAACCAATGTCCTCAGAAGTCAACCTCTTGGCCGTTGTCTGAGTCTGTCTCCCCTCAACCATACTCATAGGGAGCCTTTGAGTCCCCTTAGTCTATTGACCCTTAGGAGTCAGTGTCTGGGGTTGACACCTCTCCCCCACCCCACCACGATGCCAGAGGGAGTTGTTTCAATCCATGCAGCCACAATGGCCGGGCTCACCAGAGAGTGAGGTCACAGGATGTAACTAGACATCAAAGCTGCTCACTACGGTCGTGCAAGGCTCCCAGGCCAACCAGGCCTGCCCCGCACCCCTCTTCTGGACAAAATCCCTCTTCCAGAAGCCACACTTGGCTCTAATCTCTTTACTGGATGCTTACGCATCCTTTGAAGAATGTGCGAGCCTTTTCTGACCCCCATCTTGTAAAAATGAACTTCTGTTTAGTTTTTTTAAAATGTTTTTGAAATCTGAGCAAAAGTGTGAAGATGAAATCAGGCTTCCATTCAGCAGTGCACCCACAGTTTGCTTTGTGACATTGGTTGCGATCCCAAGAGCCCTCCCTCTCCACTTCCCCCCTGGGCCCATTTCCCCCCATCCTTCTTCCCTCTCCCTTTCTGGTACCCGAGCTCCTCCCTGGGAAAACCCTGTCCTTTTCGTCTCTGTGGCTGGTTTATCTAAGGAGTGCTGCCTTCCCTGTCAGACCAGTGGCCTTTCTATCGTGTGGCTGAAGGTTGAGTCATTGGGATGAGCTTCGTTCCAGGCCTGGAAAGGCCATAGCTGTGGGAGACCCACAAGTCTCTATAAGACTGGCCTCTCCCAGGATTGTGAGCTGTGTTCCCTAAGTTCTAGCCAGGACCAGGTGGTGTGACTGGCTTCATAGCAGGTCTACTGTGGCTCTGGTCTTAGAGACTGGCGCAGAGTTTTAAATGAACAAATCATGGTCTAGTTGCTAGCCGTTGGTTTTATCCTAAAATCTAGTTTTTAAAAAAAACACACAAAATTTCCTAAGTATTCTGTTTACTTATTCAGTGTGGACACAAAATTAGATCACATGCTCTTTATGTAGAGTTTGAACACATGGGTAAATTATCTACATGGACCAATTGCCTTATTAATTGCTAGTTAGCTAATCTTTTGTGCACTCATACATCATCTCCTCAGTGTCTCCTGGGCAAGCCCCTGTTGTACTCTTTCCTCTCCGAAAGCACTGATGTGGGCATTCAAATCAGCTTTGTGAAGGTTGCTTATTCCTACTCTTAAATTTCTTTTACATTTACTGTTAATTGGGAGTTAATACATGTATCATATCATTCCACAGTTCAGTCACGTCAAGCAGCATTGTACAATTGCTACCACCAACAGTTTCCGAACATGCTTTTCCTTCCTGGACTCCTTGACACCATCTCCCTTTTACCACCCCCACCCCCCCCCCCACCCCGAAACCCTTAGTCTACTGGCTTTCGCTACAGATTCATCAGTCCTGGGTTCCATGTACCAAAACACAACAGAAAAACACAACACTTCTAAGGTAAACCCTGATACGAACAAACAAAAACCAAAACAAAAATACAGACAAGGTTGAAAACCAGATCAGGTCCGCGTGCATCAGAGCAGGGATCAAGTGCAAGAGTTTTAACTGTTCAAGTCAGGTTTAGCCTTTGCTCTTCTGTATGCGTCTCACCCACGCACGCTGCTTAGTAACCACTTTCCTCCCAGCCCTCATTTGTGGAGGGAGGGAGCTCCCCGGAGGTCTACTTCCTGCGTGGTTTCCACACACAAATCTTGGACTCCAACTGTTGTCCACAGCCCTCCGCAAGCAGGACTCTCACAATTTCGGCTCGGATACTAATCCCTCGCTTGATATCAGATTATATGATTTATAACCCTACTCTTGAATTTGGGGGACCCTTGAGCTCTCCGGAAGGTTTCTCACGGTCATGGGAAAAGCTAGATTAGGCCATCTTTTCATCCCTTCCAAGGTCAGGGTTTGAGATTTTATGTCGTCTGCCCCGGCTCAGCAACGTATGTTCTTCTATCCACTATAGGGAAATTCCGGCCCTCCAGGGGCAGGTGGACAGAAGGGCGACCCTGGCTACCCCGGACCAGCTGTAAGTACGAGCTCAGTTCCATGTGACCCTCCTGAGGGCTGGACGACTTTACACATGGTCTCAGAGAACTTCTATGATCCATAGTCTGCACTGTATGACAGGCCTGCATGGCATTGCTTTCTACTCTTGCTGGTTTGTTTATCTTAACCACTTCCCTTACAAGTGTACAGTGGGGAGAGGACTTCCGAGGCTGACATACTTACAAAGAAAAGGTTTGTGGCATTCTGGCGTCTAGGGTGTATTGTAATTTGCCCTTCCTGTCTCCTGGTCTGGCCTTGTTTACAAGAGAAAGGATAGAGAGCAAATGAAATAGCTCTTGCTTTCACGTTGAAGAAGTAGTCTAATTACGTCGGTCTGTGGCTTGGAAAACATTTCCTGTGGTTTTTAAAATCCCCCAGAGGGCTCCTGATTCATGGCTTTAAAGCCACAAATGGCCCTGCCGTCAGAAGGCAGGCTCCCACCCGCTGCTGTCCTTCCATCATCTCCTTATAAGCCGAATCTGAGTTTGAATGTTGCAAGTTTGTCTTATCTTCCACGTTGACTCTGATGAGGTTTCAAGGAAGAATGGAAAAGATACTGTAGGAAGTGGACAACCACCCTTAGAAGGAAATGTCATAGAGTCAGTGTTTGCTTTTTTAAAGATGGATCAACCACATCTTGAAATGACAATTTTTTTCCTCTTCATTTTTCTCTCTGCCTTTCTCCTGGTCTCCCTGTAGTTTTCAGCATCTGCTTTTTTTTGGTGTGAAAACGGTTTTTCATATATATATATTTGTCATAATATATATATTATAGTGGTCTCACGCAGTATTCACCTGTATGAGGTTGACTAACTTTGCCGAGCATAATGTCTTCCAAGTTTGCCCATGTCCTGAGGTGTCTGACTGGTTCGTCATGCCTTTTTAGGGGTGCATAGTATTCCACCGCATGAATGTACCAGAACTTATCGATCCATTCCTCCACAGAGGAGCATGTTGGTTATTCCCATCGTTCGGCTGTTGTGTAAGGGGGATCATTTTGATTGTGCTCAGGAGCAAAGGGCTGAGTTAGGTGGGTGCTGGATCGAGAATGTTAAACCAGTTACACGATTGTGAATTGGTTGGAGATCCAACTGGCAGAAGTAGCCCATGAACCAGCCCACGGGGCCCAGCGTGAGTTCTTGACTTTTAGGGCAGTCATGGATGAGGCTCAGATGCTGCTGTAGATCTCTCTCTAAAACCACTTGTCAGAGAGTCCAGCTGGGATGTTCTAGAGATGAAGGTGGAGGCTTGCTGAGTGTCTCCTCACTGCCCTTTCTCTGAACAGGACGCACAAAGCAAAGGGAGAAGCAATGTTTGCCACCAGGGTCAGATGTGTGCCTTATACTGATGTGTGTCTCAGGGTTGGGTGTCCCTTCAAACGCTTTCAGTGACCTCACCGGGGCACGCTTTTGTTCTTAACACCTTCTCACGGTGGCTCTTGAGCAGTAAGCTCAAGTTCACAGGGAGAGACAGAGATTCTAAAGGACCAGAGTTAGTCACAATCCACCTTCTTCCGTGGAGATCTGGGAACTGTGGACAATTCTTTTAAATTCCCCAAGTTTCTCAGCCTTTTCTTCCTTGATTTTGCAGGGCTACAAAGGAAACAGAGGGGACTCTATCGATGTAAGTTGCCCGTGTCTAAACTGCACCATGATTGTGCAAGCCTCCCTCTCCTCTCCTTCAACACATCTCTTGTCTCCTTCTATAGCAATGCACACTCGTCCAGAGCATCCGAGATAAATGTCGTAAGTACCCGACTTTTCTGTTCCTCGGCGCTGAACCTGTATTCTGACATTTGGAATTCCTGTGGGGTAGTCATGTCGCTCACCCGTCTCATTCTTTCTTTTATAGCTTGCTGCTACGGTAAGTCGACTGGTGTCTGGCTTTCTTCGGAGTCAAGCAAGAGTCCACTCCAGTAAGTAAAATGTATCCGTGATAACCCCTCCTTCCCGCAGGGCCCCTTGAATGCCCCGTCTTCCCGACGGAACTAGCCTTTGCCTTGGACACCTCTGAGGGGGTCACCCAGAACACATTCAGCCGGATGAGAGATGTCCTTTTGAAGATCGTGGGTGATCTGACCATTGCCGAGAGCAACTGCCCCCGGGGAGCCCGCGTGGCTGTGGTGACCTACAACAATGAGGTGACCACTGAGATCCGCTTTGCCGACTCCAAGAAGAAGTCTGCGCTCTTGGAGAAGATCAAGAACCTTCAGGTGGCTCTGACATCCAAGCAACAGAGTCTGGAGACTGCCATGGCCTTCGTGGCCAGAAACACGTTTAAACGAGTGCGGAGCGGCTTCCTGATGAGGAAAGTGGCCGTTTTCTTCAGCAATAAGCCCACGAAAACATCGCCCCAGCTCAGAGAGGCGGTGCTGAAGCTCTCGGACGCGGGGATCACCCCCTTGTTCCTTACCAGCCAGGAGGACCGGCAGCTTATCAATGCCCTGCAGGTGGGTGCTCCTCGGCTCCACAGCCGCTCCGTCTCTCCTTGTTGCATCTAGGAAGATTCTCATACACAGTTGCTCTCTCTCTGGTGGGGTCATGTTGCATAGATCCTGGAAAGTCCTAGGGGGCTGGTCTGACTGAGATCACCTCTAGTCGGAGCGCCAGGACAGGTGAGGGACTCTGGGATCAGCTAGACACCCACATGGCTTATTCCCAGTGCCCTCCTTCCATGGTGACAATTAAAAAAAATCATTTTATTGGGTGCTCGTAGAACTCTTATCACAATCCATCCATCCATCCATCCATCCATGCATCATCCATCCATCCATCCATCCATCCATCCATCCATCCATCCATCCATCCATCCATCCATCCACCCAACCATTGTGTCAAGCACATTTGTACATTTGTTGCCATCATCATTCTCAAAACATTTTCTTACTACTTGAGCTCTTGGTATCAGCTCCTCACTTTTTTCCCTCCCTTCTCCTCCCTGCCTCATGAACCCTTGATAATATATAAATTATTATTTTTTCATGTCTTGCACTGTCTCCCTTTACCCCCTTATCTATTGTCTATACTCCTGGGAGGGGGTTATAGGTAGGTGATTGCGATTGGTTCTCCCTTTCTCCCCCCACCTTTCCCTTCCCCTCCTGGTATGGCTACTCTCAGTATTGTTTATCTGTCCTGGATTCCCTGCATTTCCAGCTCTTATCTGTACCCATGTACATGCTCTGCTCTAGCCAGATTTGTAAGGTAAATCGGGATCACGATAGTAGGGGGCAGGAAGAATTAAAGAACCAGAGGAACGCTGTATGCTTTATCGGTGCTACACTGCACCCTGGCTTGCCCGTCTTCTCCCCACCATGGTGACAATTTTTGCCAATCAAGATATTGGCGATGGTTGATGGGTTCTATCTATTAATGGGGACAAGGGTTTCTGTGACTTGTTTACCTTTCGAATGGGATCTCTGGAAACTTGGGTCTGTTCTGGCTCTCCTCTTGCCATGAAGACAAATCTAAGATGCCCTGGGGGCCTCAGAACAAGTGCATACCCTCATACTGAGGATGTCCTTTTCAGGCCCAGTGGTGAAGAACACTCATTTCTTCTGGATAAGACGTTCTTGCAGTTAGGAAGGGGCTCCAGAGAGGATGAGGCCCGGATCCATTATACTCTAAAGTCCATGTGCTGGTAACCCCCAAACACTCTGCCCCACACCAGCCCTGAAGGGAGCATCACCTTTCTTAGTGGTGACCCTGAAACCTCAGGACCCGTCACTCTCCACTGCACTACTCTTCGAACCTTTCTTTGACCACGGTCAGCCTGGGCCGAGGCCAAGTTTCCCTTGCCATTGCTTCAAGAAGGAAACCCATTATTTATTACAATCAACCTATTCATGTTTCTCGGCTGCCGGTTCTACCAGGCATTGTCTAAGGCATGTGGGTGGTGAAGATGAAGAGAAAGAGCCCTGGACCGGCCATCAGGAGGCTTTGGATTTAGTTGTCTCCCATTCACGCTCTGTGTCATAGAGCACAGTGATGCCAAGGCGCGTCAAGTCATCCCACCATGTCTTAGATTCCCCATCTGTCAACGGTGCGTTGAGTGCGAAGATCCCCAAGGGCTCTCCTTCCTATTTGCATGTTCTATGGGTCCACCCTCATCAAAGGGGTAGCTGTGTCATGGCTGCCATGTTTATTCTGCCAAACTGTGGGTTAAGGTGAGCAAGGGCCCTCGGGCTTGAGCATCAGTCTCACATTTGGGAAGCCAGACACACGAGAACATGTCGTTTGGTAACAAAGTTTCCATGTGATTGGCAGGTCATTCCCTGGCAGGTAGGACCCTGGGATGGGTGGGGCTTTAGGGTCTGAGAAGATATTCCTTCACTTGCTTTACCATTGCTTCCCTTTCCAAACCTGGGAGATGGGGGTGGATGGGATAACCTTTGCCAACTCAGATTATGATTGCTGAACAGAGTGGTGCCAGTCAAGCCCCCACTATTAGCTAGAGGACATGCCAGCCACTTTGTAGGTGTCATCTAATTTACGTCTCCAAATAAACCCACTAAGGAGGAACCGTAATTTCCATTTTACAGGTAAGGAGACTAAGCCCCAGAAAGGACAGGTCATTTTTCTTCAGGTCAAGCAGAACCCTGTACAAGAAGGACTGAAACTAGTTCATCTCATCAGAATAAAATCTACATTGTTCTGTTGTACATAATGGCTCCTCCCACCCCCCCCTTCCCTCTTGAAAAAATAATGGAAGGAGGGAAGGAAGGACCGAAGGACAGGTGGGAGGGAGGGAAGGAGAGAATCTGGAATGAAGCACACACAGACCAAGTCTGGAAGACCCTGTTGTGCTGGAGAGCTTGGTTGATGGCCATAACTTTGGTCGATGTTCAGCTGTGCTTTTAAATAACTGCTTGTCGTGTGCATTCCTGTGTGAACCAGATCAATAACACCGCAGTGGGACATGCGCTCGTTCTACCTGCTCAGAGGGATCTCTCCGACTTCCTGAAGAATGTCCTGACTTGTCACGTATGTCTAGGTAAGGCGTCTCTCTCTCCAGGAGCAATAATGAGGGGCATGCACCCAAAGGCTTGGGAGGGAATGATTATGAACTGTAGGAATAACTTGAGTTCAATTAATATGAATCAAGTCTTGCATTTGCCAGTGTCGGTGCTATCTAAGTAGTTTTGTATTTAAAATGCACTCCCCAAACGAGTCTGATCCTCGATGGAGGGGCAATATGCTTCATAGGTAACCAAAAAGAAGATAAGCTCGGCTTACAGTTCCACCTTGGGGTCCCGAATTTAAATGCATCGTTCTAGTGACTTTTCTAGAACATACTTTTTTTTTGGAGAACTAAAGTAAATTTAAAACAAATTGTACCGTCATGACATGAAGCAGAATTTCAGTTTATGATTTGATTCTTCATCAAATAAGTCGTGGGTAACACAGTCTGAGAGCCGGCCACCATGCGGGCTTTGTTGCGGTTCTTGTCAGAGGACGTGCTCAGTCCTCGACATCTGCCTGACAGTTGGCATGATCACCTCTCCCGTCGTGGTTCTTGTGTCCAGCCACTGCATGCAGGGTCTCCCTCCCCTTTTTGTTGGCCAAATGTGATGTCCAGTTTTAGCAGTAGATGCGTCCAATGACATGCTCAAAGCAGAACCTTGAATCGGCTCCGCTGGACTCGGGCATGGGTGATGAATTGACATCAGCATAGGGCTAATTTTGTAGATTATGGGTGAACTGAAACTCTAATGGCAATGGAAACAATTCTGGGTCAAAGCCCTGTGAGAAATGTAGTCCACCCTCTTAGAAAACAAGGGCAGCGTGGTTTCTGCAGCGTCATCAAAATCCTTGGCTAGTTGAGTTGAAGATCACGTTGCCCTTCTTGAAGATGGCGGTTGTGCACCGGGACTGTGAGTGTGTGGTGCTCTCCACTGTCCTGGCAATGATCTAATCATCCAAGTGAATTCTGAAAGAATTCTCTCTGCCTCTTCTGAGTCTCCCAGTCCAGCGTGTTGACCCACCATCTTTCCCGTTCCAGCTAGCATTCCACATCACCCATTTTCCAAAGTAGGGTCTGTTCTGGATTTGCTTCTTTGGCCTGTGGGAACCCATTCGAAACCCTGGTTCTAAGCGCATGAGCTGGTCTTTCCACCATAGCAAGGACCTTTCTGGTTGTATGTTTTGGGGGGTGGATTTGCTCCACAAGACGTGAATGGCAGTGACAATTTTAATGGCCTCAGGTTCCTAGCAGACCTCTGAGCGGTCACCCCCTCCCCACCCCATGGGATTCACAGAGTAACGGGGTCACCATGCTTCTTTCTAGACATTTGCAACATTGACCCGTCCTGTGGATTTGTCAACTGGAGGCCCGTGTTCAGGGACAGGAGGGCGGCCGGTAGCGACGCGGACATCGACATGGCCTTCATCTTGGACAGCTCGGAGTCGACCACTCTGTTCCAGTTCAATGAAATGAAGAAGTACATCACCTACCTGGTCAGGCAGCTGGACCTGAGTCCAGACCCCCAGACCTCGCAGCACCTGACGAGAGTGGCGGTGGTGCAGCATGCGCCCTACGCCTCGGTGGGGGCCAGCAGCGTGCCGCCCGTGAAGGTGGAGTTCTCCCTGACCGACTACGGCTCCAGGGAGCAGTTGGTGGAGTTCCTGGGCAGTCGCATGACCCAGCTGCAGGGCACCAGGGACCTGAGCCGCGCCATCGAGTACACCATCGAGAATGTCTTCGAGAGCGCACCGAACCCCCGGGACCTGAAGATCGTGGTTCTGATGCTGACGGGCGCGGTGCAGAAGCAGCAGCTGGAGGAGGCCCAGCGAGCCATCCTGCAGGCCAAATGCAGGGGCTACTTCTTCGTGGTGCTGGGCATCGGCCGCAAGGTGAACATCAAGGAGGTGTATGGCCTCGCCAGCGAGCCCAACGACGTCTTCTTCAAGCTGGCCGACAAGTCCACCGAGCTCAACGAGGAGCCCCTGATGCGCTTCGGCCGGCTGCTGCCCTCCTTCGTCGGCAGTGAGTCCTGCGTCCAGCCTGGGGGGCAGGGCGGGAGTTGGGCACGGGGGTGGGGGAGGGGGTGTATGTAGGCAAGGACAGCACATATGCTGATGTGAGCCCATCACTCCTGCAACAAACGCACGAACAGCTGCTACACGCAGACACTCTTTTAGGGCCCGAGACAGCTGTGAGCCACTCAGACCAGTCTGTTACCATGTGTTATTCTGAGTAGACTAGAGAAACAAATTCACAAACAGGCATATGTATATAAGAGAGGATTTTATACAAAGGGTAATTATACATTAAGAAAGCATTCCAACCCAGTCCAGTCCAAGCCCAGAAGTCTGATTAGCCCATATGTCTGATACCAATCTATAACGTCCTCTTCAGACTCACGAACCACATGCAACGGTGGCAAGTGCAGGACGATCACAGGCCAGTGGGTGGGAAGTCTTTGGATCCAGAGGCGTTGTAAGCATCTCAACTCTGGCAGGGGGCTCCATGTGGCTTCTCCAGCTCCAGGGCACAGGGTCTATCAGCTTAGTGCCATGCATCTGATCAGTAGAGAGTCTCCAAGGGAGTGAGTGTGTATCCCCCGCCTCCAAGGAGTTTCCAGAATTCTCAGGAGAAGGCCATGCCCATACAGAGGCCTCATTGGCTATGATCTGATTGAGAGACTAGACTCCACCCCTTCACTTTGAATCCTCTCAAGTCCCAAATTGACAGCAGATTATGTGACTACCACATACCACTTGTGCTTGGCAATCAATTCTCTGGCTTGGGTTTCCCTGGGCCTTTGTCAGCGAGGCACCCTATACCCACTGTGCCCAGGGGGCTCCCTGTGTCCCTGCTCGCCCTCACCAGGGAGAACCCATGCGTGAGGCCTCCTTAGCATGGCCTGGATGCTGAGCTAGCTTTGTGGGCCCAGCGGGCTCTGTGAAGAGGTGTTGCGTTCACCTGGCACCTTCCTGTTCTCATTGGAGTGAGCCAGATTCAATGCCACCCAGTGAATCTGACTCACAGTGACCCTATGGGATGAGGTAGAATTGACCCGGTGGGTTTCTGAGACTGCTACTTCTTTACGCGGGTAGAAGGCCTTGTTTTCCTTCCGTGGAGTGTGCAGGGGTTTCAAACTGCTGACCCTGTGGTTAGCAGGCCAGTGTCTAACCCACTTTGCCGCCAGGGCTCCCGGGCACCAGAGTGGACTCAAGGGAAAGCATTGAACCCATGAGGTGGGGTGTGGAAAGATGAAATAAGCACATGGCTATGAAACCCACTGTGCATTATAATGGACTCAATGGCTCCGAATTCGGTTCGGGACACGACACGTCCAAGGAGCCCTGTTGGCACGGTGGCTAGTGGCCAAGTCAGTGGTTCGCATCCACAAGCCGCTCCTCGGGGAGAAAAAAGAGGCTATCAACCCCCCCTAAAGCTTTCCGCAGGGGGAGTTCCGCTCTGTCACATGCAGAGCTGTGAGCCGGGATGGATCAGATGCTGGTTTGGTGTGTTCTACGGAACCTCTGTTAGTTAATAAAACACGGAGGTCTAAGGCAAGTCAGTCCTGTTTGCGGAAGACACAGTGGATGGTGCGTGGAGCTGCTAATTGCCAAGTTCAAACCCACCAGCTGCTCCTTGGGAGAAAGATGGGGCTGTCTGCTCCTGTAAAGAGCTGCAGCCCAGGGAAGCCGACAGCGGTGCCTGAGGCCTGTCTGGAAGCAAGGCTATGAGAACCAGCTTGATGGCGGTGGGTGATGCCCGTGAAGAACCAGGGCGAATGGAAGCAAAGGGAAGCCTACAAGGGCACTCAGGGCCGTCGTCCCTGCCCTCAGATTTTCAAAAAGAAAGAAAAAAGATCAAGGAAAAAGAGATTTTAAAAAGATGTGTTAAGGAAAGCAATGGGGAAATATTAAAAGCAACCTGATTATAATTTAGGCTCCGGAGCCTGGAGTTTATTAAATTGGCCACTTGAGATTTCCTCTTTCTCATACTGAGTGGCATCTTAACCTCCTGGTTCAAATATCACCGTGTGGAAGCTTCAGAATGAAACAACACACACACACAAATAAAACAAACAAACAACTTCCTCCCCCTTTTTCCCAAACTCACAGCCATCAAGCCCATTCTAATTCACAGAGACCCAACGGGACAGGGTAGAACTGCCCCTGTGGGATTTTGAGACTGTCACTCTTTAAAGGGGGTAGAAAGCCTCATCCTTCTCTTGTAGAGCGGCTGTTGGTTTAGAACTGCTGACCTTGTGGTGAGTAACCCCACATATAACCACTATGCCATCAGGATCACTACTTAGATGGTTACTCTGCTCATTATAACACAGGAGTCATAGTACCTCATGGTCCCAGAGCAAAACACCAAGCCCACTGCCATCGAGCTGATTCACTCTCCTAATGACCCTGGACTGGGTCTCGAGACTGTGAATCCTTACAAGAGCACTCAGCCGGTCTGTTTCCTGAGGAAACAGATGAAAATAAGAAAACACAACCCCGAATGTTGAAAATCACATCCGTGGGGCCGCCTTGTATGGGATTCAGTGAACTCATTATAGACGGTTGTAATGGGTACGCGATTCAAACAACGCTGAAATGTTTTTCGCTCCCCTTTCCTCTGCAGGCGAGAATGCGTTTTACTTGTCTCCAGACATCAGGAAGCAGTGTGATTGGTTCCAAGGGGACCAGCCAGTGAGGACTTCTGTGAGATTTGGGCACAAGCAAGTGTAAGTGGCCGTGACCTTTGGCTCGACCATCAGGGGTCCAGGAAGGATTACAGAGACCCACGGACCATCGCCTACCTTTATGGGCGAGGACATGCCGTCCCAGGGAACACAACTTCCCAAAGGCCAGGAGCGAAGGAAGGAGTTGAAGGAGTATTATAAGCCACATAACACACAAAACGAGCTTTAGAGCACACGGGCTAAGGGTTCCTAAAGATTACCGAGGCTGCCTGCTCCCGTAAAGATGGACAGTCTCAGGAAACCCACCAGAACCATTCTATTCTGTTTTCCAAAGACCAGTCGGCTGACTCACAGCACCTCTACAAGACAAGGCAGAACTGCCCCGAGGGCTCCTGAGACTGGAACTTTCACGGGAGTAGAAAGCCTCATTTGGCTCCTTGAACCCTTTGGTGACTTCAAACTGCTGGCCTGGTGGTTGGCAGCCCAGTGCATAACCACTGGACTTCCAGTGGGCTCTTCTCCACACCTGCCTTACAGGGTCACTATGCAGGAGGCCTGGTGGCCAGGGCTATGCATTGGGCCGCTAACTACAGGGTCAGCAGTTCAAAACCCCAGTTGTTCCTCAGGAGAAAGATGTGGTTTTCTACTCCTGCAAAGATTCATAGTCTTGGAGACTCACAGGGGCAGATCCACCCTGTCCTGTGGGGTCACGCTGAGCTGGGACAGACGTAATGGCCGTGTGTTTCTGAAACAGTAGCTTTGGGCCAGAGTCCATTGTGACACGGCGACCCATGTGGCTTTTTTTTTCTTTCAGAAATAGTTCACCAGGCCTTTCTCTCTTTTCTTTTTGAATTAAAAGATCATTCACAGCTCTTATAACAATCCACACATCAATCACATCGAGCATATTTGTACTTAGGTTGCCATCATTCTGTTCTCAACAGGCACTTTCTATTTGAGCCTTTGGAATCAGCTTTCTTCCTCCCCTCCCATCCTTGTGACCCCTTGAAAAATGATAAATAATTATTATTTTCATATCTTACACTGACTGCTGTCTCCATTCCCCCACGGTTTCATGGAGGGGGTGGTTATGTGTCCATCAGTGTGATCAGTTGCCCATTCCTCCCCTCCTCTTTCTTCCAAGCACCTCTGCATGGACTCAAACCTCTGACCTTGGGGTGAGCAGTGAGTGTTTTCCACATGTGCACCCCTCAAAGATGCCCCGTTCAGACTATAGCTGCGTGTCTGTAGGGCTGGGTGGTAACACGGAATTTGTTTTCACAGCCACGTCCCAAATAATGTTACCTCGAATCCCACAACCAAGCCGACGACCACCACGAAGACAGTGACCACAGAGACAAAGCAGGCCACCATCGTGAATCTGCCACCTGCCCGGCCGGCCGCTGCCAAACCCGCCCCTGTGAGGCCTGCCGTGGTCAGGCCCGAGGCTCCGAAGACAGCCACTGTGCGGTCAGCTGCCCCGAAGCCTGCAGCCCCGAAGCCAGCTTCTGCGAAGCCTGTGGCCGCCGCCAAGCCTGTGGCTGCCACAAAGCCCGTGGCCGGCACCAAGCCTGTGGCCGCTGAGAAGCCCATGGCTGCCGTGAAACCAGTGGCCACTGCAAAGCCTGTGGCTGCCGTGAAACCAGTGGCCACTGCAAAGCCAGTGGCTGCCGTGAAACCAGTGGCCACTGCAAAGCCCGTGGCTGCCGTGAAACCAGTGGCCGCCGAGAAGCCCATGGCTGCCGTGAAACCAGTGGCCACGGCAAAGCCCGTGGCCCCGCTGAAGCCTGCAGCCCTGAAACCTGAGGCCAGTAGGCCACAGGTGGCCAAACCCGCTGCGGTCAAGCCAGCCACCACCAAACCCGGGGGTAAGAAGTCCGAGCAGGGCTGCGGGGACTAACGATGCCCTCCTTTCGGTCCCCAGGGGGTGCTCTCAGGGCTTGTTTACAAAGCACCAGGGCTGCTGACCTGTTCACAGCCCCCAGGTATCGGCGGGCATCTACGTCTGCGTCTGGGTGGGTTGGATCCTTTGACTTTCCAGGTGGGGCAGACGGGCAAGTGTGTTGACCTCTCTGTCTGGGGGACCTCAGTGTCGCCCTTGAGCCGATGGTGACATGTCGGTGGGGAGCTGGGCCCCCTGGCAGTTTCAGAAGATGGCCCGGTCTTTGGGAGGATGTGATTCCCTAACCTTAGCACCACGTCCCCAGAAGTGCACGTCTGTTTAGGAAGCAGTCGGAGTAGCGTCGGTTGGTTTTCCTGCACCTGTACTTAGCTGCACACCAAACCCACTGCCTCTGAGTCCATTCTGATTCAGAGAGGCCTTGTAGGACAGGGTGGGACTGCCCCTTTGGGTTTCTGAGGCTGTGACTCTTTACGGGAGTAGAGATCTTCGTCATCCCTCCAAGGAGAGTTTTGAACCGTGGACCTTGTGGTTAGCCACCCGATGTGTAACCCTCTCTGACCTTGGTTTGGGTTTCCCTTGCAGTGAGGCTGCCCCGAGAAGTCCACGTGTCGGAGGTCACAGACAACAGTGCCAAGCTTCGCTGGGACCGGCCAGAGCCCCCCAATCTGTACTTCTATGACCTCACCGTGACAGCGGCCTATGACCAGTCCCTGGTTCTGAAGCAGAACCTCACGAGCACAAATCGGGTCATCGGAGGTCTGCTTTCAGGACACACCTACCACGTGTCCGTGGTCTGCTACCTGAGGTCCCAGGTCAGGGCCATCTACCAAGGCAGCTTCAGCACAAGTGAGTGTGTAGTTCTTTCATGAGTTTACTCGGCTGGAGAGACACGCGAGTAAGAACAAGTTCCCAAGGGTTCAGTCATACACCGACTTTATTAAACCATAGAATCAAAGGTTTGTCCTGGGCCAGCTAATGGAGGGTGCCAGGCCCACTGGCCTGAGTGCGACCGCACACCACCCATAATTGAAATCAAAGTCACTGCCATCGAGTCGTTGCTGACTCAAAAGTCACTCGATAGGACAGGGTAGAAGAACTGCCCCCTGAGTATTGAGCCGCTGGTGGTTTTGAACAGCTGACCTTGCAGTTAGCAGCCAACAGCGTAACTCCTTTGCCACGGACATGCCACGCAGCACCGGGAAAATGTGTCCTTGTGACCTTGGGACCAAGAGGAGGTCAAGGGTGAACTAGTCGTACCAGGCTTGCCTTGCACACAGGAAACGCAGGCTGTGTGCCTGGCCAGATGCCTGGTCACCGCCGTCTGTCTGTGGAGGCTAGCGAGTTGCTAGGAGGTGGAACAGGTTTTAGGGGAACTAGCAGATTCCAAAATGCAGGCAGCAGAAACCCTGCAGGTCACCAGGGCCCCAGCCTAAAGCCCGTGTGGGGATGGAGCTAGGCAGGCAGCATTTCCTTCTGCCGGGCGTGGTGTTGCCATCCATGTGGACAGCTGACAGTGACCATCAGGAAGGAACCCTTTCCTGCCCACCACCCCTTCCACGTGTCCTCAGTGGTTCTGGGTTCAGTGAAACGAAAACAGCAAGATGAGTCTCACAGTGGCCTTAGGGGGAGTTGGGGAAGTCTCCCTACCCAGGGGTCCCAAGATATCCACAGCCTCTTCAGAAAGTTCCCTGCCCTGGCCCCACTGCAAAAGAGCTCTGGTGGCCCAGTGGGTTAAGCATGGGGCCCAATAACCAGAGGGTTGGGACCCACTAGCTACTCCTCAGCACCAAGATGCTTCTGCAAAAGATGACCTCTGGGTACTCTCTGGGGGCGTCTGCTCTGCCTTGCAGGGTAGCCGTGCATTGGGATGGGCTTGATGGCAAAAGCCTGCCTTTGTCCCCTGTCATCCGCTCCATGGGGTGCCTTTCTCGTGACTCATCCTTTCTCATCTCTGAAGTTCTTCCGGATCTCCTCTCGCAGCCTTTGGGGGTTCCACTGCTCCCAGAGTGTGGAGAGGAAGCTTGTTTCCCCTTTCGTTCAGCTCAAGGAAAGAGAATCCCTGCCAGTTGCCAGACAAGGAGCATACCAATCCATAAAGAGATGAGTCCCAAGGACTGTCCATCCATAAGAAGTTGAGTCCCAAGGACCAATCCATCCATAAAGAGATGAGTCCCAAGGGCCATCCATCCATAAAGACATGAGTCCCAAGGACCAATCCATCCATAAAGAGATGAGTCCCAAGAACCAATCAATCCATAAAGAGTTGAGTCCCAAGGACCTATCCACACAAGACAGCAGGCAAGAGTCTGTGGGGGAATGAGCGAAGAGGTGTTCAGGAGCTCCTGGATGGCCTCAGACAGACAGATGGACCCACGTTGCAGATCCTCCACGATTAGTGTCTGTAGCTACTCCTCAGGTCTCTGTGGCATGAGAAGGTCTTTTCATGACGGGTTTATTCCACCAGCTCTTCCAGTTCTGATCAACTGACCAGCTGTAACCACTTTCCCTTCCTAGAGAAAACCCAGCCTCCACCTCCACAGCCCGCAAGGTCTGCCTCCAGTTCCAGCATCAATCTGATGGTGAGCACGGAACCTCTGGCCGGTACCCAAACAGGTGAGCTGTGACCTCATTACATCCTTTGGGGGCATGGGGAGATGTCCTCTTTCCAAACTGGTGAGCTGCAGATGCCTTTTAGTCCATTCCTCTAACTAAGGCCTAGGTCTCAGACCAGGCATGACTTCTGTGGGGTAAGGTTCCAGGTCACTTCTGCCAGGCCCAGTCTGGTCTTCTTCCAAGCAAGCATGGCCACTTACCTCGCCTGTCAGCAGGCTCCTAAGGGAAATTGGACCGTTGCTTGGGGGACTGGAGCCAGCAGTTCATGTCCTGTTCGTCCTCTTCTGATGCTCCCCTCTTGAGGCTGGGGATCACTGCGGTCTGCCAAGCTGAACAGAGGGTTTAATGCACCCAGTAATTTAAGCCGATAAAAACTGGCTGAGAAACACACCAGGCAGCTCGATCGGGCCTGTGAGGTTGGCGTTTGGATGTGAGCCATGACTGTCCTGGGCCTCACCCCTTAGCATGCCTTCTGGTCCAGTCTGCTATTCCCTGCCTTGTGTGTGAGAGTCCCCAGAGCGTTTGTACATCTTTCATGTTCCACAGACCGTCCCGTGGCGTGACTCAGGACCTGACTGCGCCCACAACTTGTGTCCCTGGGAGTAGGACTGGGACCCTTATTCAGCCAAACCTGAGCTCAGATGTCTCACTCACAGAAACCCCATCATTCAAAGAGTGGGTGTGTCTGGCTGCTTGGTAACGGGGAGGGGCAGTGGAAAGAGGAAGGCCCTGGACAAGGTGGATAGACACAGCGGCTGCAGCCGTGGGCTCAGACCTCGGGCACGATTGTGAGGGTGGCCTAGGCCCGGGTGGGGTTTCGTTCTGTTGTGCATGGGCTGGCTGAGTCGGAACCGACGGATGGCACCGAACCCCCACCCCCAGCCCCAGCCCCAGGAGCAGACGTCGTCACTGATGTCTCTGCTTTGCGTTTGGAGGGGCTGTCGCTGGCATGCTTCATGGGATTGCTATGTCTATATAACAAAAAGCCATCATGGTGACCCTGTCAGACAGAGTAAAGCCACCCCAGAGGATTTCCAAGGCTGTCATATTGACCACAGGCCTCTTAGTGAGTAGACACCCTTAGCCCTAGGCCACCAGGGCTCTTGGATGTCTATTTATTCATGCATATTTGGGCTCACACTGACCCTATTGGACAGAGTAGAACTGCCCCTATGGGTTTCAGACACTACATTTTTATTGGAGTAGAAAGCCCTCTTTCTCCCAAAGGTCAGCTGATGGTTTTGAACTGATGGCTTTGCAGTGAGCAGCCCAAGACATAAACCACTAGAACATCACGGCTACTTGAGTCAAAATTGACTTCCTGGCAGGGAGCGCCGTCCATGTACAGCTCGCTATCTATATGTCAGGTGTGCGGCCAGGTAGAGGATCAGTAAAAGTGGAGGGAACCCTCCTCCGTGAGCTGGATGGACACAAGGGCACCCACCGTGGTCTCCCACCTGTCAGTGATGACGGGGGTGGTGCAGGGCCGGGCAATGATTCTGTGTTGTACGTAAGGTCACTCCGTGTGGGAGCCAACTTAATGGCCACACACAATGATCACGTAAGTCATGGGATCACAAGTCAGGCAGACATCGGTCCCTGACCAAGCCAGTGTAGAAACTGTAAAACTATTATACACACCAATGTGTGATCAGGGTGAATCAACGAACTACATATAGAACTACTTTTAAGCTTTAAGTTTGTTTTGGAGAGCATGTTGAATTAGCCTGCGTAAGAGGGCACCGTATGCGTTCTCAGACCCTTCTACTGTTTCCAGTGGAAAGATGGACAGAGGAAGAGAAAATTCCCTACTCCTGATAAACTCTGGGACAGCTCAGCACTTTATGGTGGATTGGGTAGCTAAGCTACTCACCCTGCAAAAATTGAATACAGAGAATTCATGAAAAAAAAAAGTTCTGAATTTTCACTAAGAAGTAAGGCTCTGGAATGAAGGCTAGGATGGAGACGGATCCTTGGAATGGAAGTCTTGAAGCTTTTGATTTCTCATAACCATTTCTGTTCGTCTCGCATCGAGGGCCATGGGTAACTTTTGCTCCCTGTGAAATGGGTCCCCTAGTCCCTAACCCACTTCGCTTCATCCGAGGATGAAGCCACTCTTCGGCTGCTCACACGTGTTTCATCCCAGAGAGAAGCCACAGGGACGCAGCAGGGGCCATCAAAGTGGTCCATAACCTCCTTTTCATGCCGTGTCTCCACGGTCACCTTGAAGACTCCTAGGGGAACCTCTCTGATGACCCGAGTCAAGATAGATCAAACTCTGATTTCAAAGCCACTACAGTGTCGTGCATGCTTCCCGACTCCGGACAAACACCTGCTTTTGTAACATGCTGTTGTTGTTAGGCGCTGTGCCATCGGTTGTGACTCGTAGCAACCCTGTGCACCAGGACGAAGCACTCAGCTGCCCTGCCCCATGTCAATCCTTAGAGTTGTCCTTATGTTGGAGCACAGGGGAGTCAGCTGTCTGACAAATGCAGGGCTTCGTGGTGAGGAGATGACTTGGGGTCAACTGGACAGTGAAACTTGGGCATGCCCTGACGTCCTTATTTGAGGTCCAGAAGGGACAAGCGGATGCAAACAGTGTTTTTTCAAAGTCAACAGCCCAGTCTTTACACCAGACTCTGGCTGGGCTGTTTTGTGTCATTTCTCAATGTTGTGTCCTCAGGTTCAGAACCGGGAGCATGTCTTTAATCCTGCTCCCTAACATTTCCCACTCCATTCTCCATCAGGAGAGAAGGGTTTTTTCAAAATGAGGTTTATGTTTTCTTTCGAGGCTGCCGATAGTGTGACAAGTTGTTCTTGTTTGTACCGATTGGTGAAGACCCTCCAACTTGTCAACGTGTATGTTCTCTCACCATTGCACGTGTCTGTGTGTGTGTGTGCAAAGTGGACTCACAAAATGTACCTTGGGCATCATCACAAAGTAAATTCTAAATTCTTGGCTCATCCATTCATGTTGAAGAAGAGTTTCAATGTCCAGAACTGCCAAACCGATGAACAAAACACGCTGCATTTTGGAAATGAGCCACCTGAAGACCAGTCACAGCAGAAACTGTCATCTTAGGTACTGTGGAGTCCATTCCAGCTCACAGTGGCTCTAAGCCACCGGAGCGAAACACAGCCCAGTTCTGTGCCATCCTCACGACGGTTGCTGTGTTTGAGCGGCCATGATGGCCACTGTGTCTCATCTCATTGGGGGCTTCCCCAGGGTCTGGTTCCTCCTGACAACATGTCCGATATCCATGGCCTGAAGCACGCCACTTTGTACACACTTATCTTGGTTCTGGAGCAATGCACGCCCCGACAGCTTACTTTTCAAAGTCTAAGCAACGTCATTCGTTCCCATCATGACACTGATGGAATTGGAATGCGACCTGTGATGGACTGGCAGTGCTTTGTACTGCTCAACAGAACCTAAAGCCATGGTGCATCCCAAAGTCAAGATGCCTTAGCATTGGTGGAAGGCACCGTGTGACTGACTGCCCTCCAACCAAAGGTCTAGCATTGGCTACCACCACGTGAAGTCGTGGAGGAAAATCCTGACTTCATGTGAATAATAATTTAAGAGTCAACTGAGCCCACAAGTTAAAGTAAACGACATCCCTACAAATATTTGTTCTACTTGGGCCAAGAGACATAGCTACCTTCAAAGCCACTTGTTTATAGCTGCATGAGAGAAAATCCATGTTTGTTGCCATGTTTGGATCATGATGTTTCTCAGAGCCTATACATCTATATATATATATATATATATATGTGTGTATGTTTATACATACACACATATAAAAGTCTTTTAAAAAAAGGTCTATTGGCTAAGAAATGTGGAGCGACGGGCCTGAAGCATAACCACAATGACTTGTAAAACAAGGTTAAAAATATCAAAACGTTTCCTTGGTATTTCCCAAGCTAATCAACCCTCAAAAAAATAGAAGGTAAGGCTTTGTTGATGTTGTGGTTGTTGTCTATTTAAACAGACCATCCAGGCTTTCTAGCTTTGGAAATTGTTTCTCCTGTCAACAAAGTCTGGCCCTGAGGCCGTTAAGCTGTTCCCCCGTGCACATTAAATGGACGAGGAACATATTGACTGCAGCAGCGTACACTCACGCCCCCCCCCCCCTCCTTTCGCTCAAGGAAACCCTGAGGAGGTTGGAGGAAGTCCAAGTCAGCTTTTTACAAATGCTTTCCCGCCCTACGGGAATCTCAACCCGGGAGAAGGCGCTCACCATCTCCCTACAGAAGAGAAGAGACGTTCTCCTTTGCCCAGCTTGACGGAGGCAGACCGCCTCCTCTTTCTCAGGAGGAGTGACTGGTGGGCTTGAACTACTGACTTTGCACTTAGTGGACCTGTGCTTAACCCCCGGCACCACTAGGGCTTCTTAGAAAGAGGCAGCATTTCCTAATTTACCGTATTTTCTGTTTCAAAGAATAAGATCTACATAGTCTTTCCTGCTAACAGAACAAGTAGATGGCCATTGCGAGGCATTGAATCTACATGATTCCCATTGGACGGTCACTGGTGGCCGTAATTCGGGACTTAATGTGTGTCCTGACCCACACTTGTATGAATGTAACGGACTTACCCCGGAGGCACCCCGGAGGACAGGATAGCACTGCTTCTGGGGTTTCTGAGACTGGAAACCTTCACCAGGGCAGACAGCCTTCTCCTCTTCCTGTGGAGCGTCTGGTGGGTTCAAACCGCTGACCCTGTGGTTGGCAGCCCAACACCTATTGCACCACATCTGCCCGACCAGCAGAGCTCTCCCCGCAGGGTGCCTGGGTCGGGGCTGGCTGATGGAGTCTGGTTCATAAGGGGCCCAGAGCATGGACACTGACTAGCCAGTGCAGAAGGCTCAGGCTGAAGGACATGTGAAGCAAGTACATTAGAACAGCTCGGACCATTGGATGTGTCTTGGGGAGGAAGAAGGGGGCATGAAGAGGTGACCATTTGGCCTGGGTCCTCAACTGACAAGGAAACGCACCCACCAACAAGTAAAACGTTTTGTTGGCTGGATGACTTTGACTTCCTTAGATCCGCCCCTGACAGGCCTGGGGTGGCCACCACCTCCTCCTCATATTGGCCCATTTGGGAGCAAGAAGGCTGTTGTCCCTACTGACCCATCATTTCACTTCGGCTTCATTGGGCGGCTCCAAGCCTTTCTGAGCCTCTGTGAGAGTTTGGGAGCAGGAGGCGCAGTGTGGAGACCTCCACTGCCCTTCCCAGCTGGGTGACAGTTTCTCCCCAGGGACCCATGGAGGGTGCTAACCCCTTTCCGGGCCCTCACTCCCCTGGCCACTTGGGGTCTTGTTCATCATGGCTGGCTCAAGCTTTGATGCTCCCCCTGTGACTCGAGTGTACCTCTTATCTGCAAGCAGTGAGCCTCCTGGCGCAGCTGTGGGTCAGGCAGATAGAAACCATGGGTTTCTGGAAGATCCGTCCACGTCAGCTACTCACGTTGTCGGCATGCAGTGTTATCAGCTCCCGGGAGTCTTATCTACAGGAGGGTCACGTCTTCCCAGCTTTCGGATAGCAGTAGGCTTCCAGGCCTCAATTTGAGGTTTGCCAGAAAGCTCTGCGAACAGTTGTGACTGTGTGAACTGGGGGATGGGGTGCCCCCTAGGCACAGCGGAGGCTGGAGAGCTCTCGGGACAGCTGGCCTCCGTCACAAGCGTGCTCTTAAAGCAGGAGCTTCGTAACTAGAGAAAGAATGCTGCCCTGCTTCAAGGTCGCTTTGCTAGGTGACAGTTTGCTCTTGTGAAATGTACGTCATCCTTTTCACTGAATTGTTTTATTTGGCAGGCCACAGAGGCTGGGTCTCTCTCTCTCTCTCTCTCTCTCTCTCTCTCTCTCTCTCTCTCTCTCTCTCTCTCTCTCTCTCTCACACACACACACACACACACACACACACACGCCACTTTAACTTTCATTTTCTTGGCTGGTGGTGAAGAAATGCCTGACTTTGGAAGTGCTGTTTAATTGTTCACCCCGCCCCCCGCCCCCACTGCAAGGAGTAGACAGCAGCAAAGATTTTAAAATTCAGTCTCTTCTTTGGTGATTTACAATGGAAGGAATTGGGGAAAATAAAATTAAAATTAAAGGGTCAATGATCAAAAAAGGGTCAGGTGGGGGAAAATTCATTTCATTTTTAATGATCAGCTAGGGTGTAGTGGGATACATGTTGGGCTGTTAACCACAAGGTCAGCAGTTTGAAACCACCAGCCGCTCCTCTTTAGAAAGACGAGGCTTTCTCTTTCTGCGAAGAGTTACAGTCTCAGAAATCCACACAGGCACTTCTACCCCACCTTACGGGGTCACTATGAATTGAATCATCAACTCGATGGGGATTCTGAGTAGGACTTTGAATAATGGTATGGCTGTCATTGGTGTCACCGTCTGCAGCTGCAGCTTCTAAAGTGATTTTCAACAGTGTGGTTGTATGTAATCCTCATGATGTGATATGTGACAATGCCCATTCACCAGGGCGGAGACTGAGTCACGGGAGGGGTAAGAGAACCGAGGGCTCTCCACCCCAGCATCCCTCCAAACCTCCACAGGTCCCTCACACTGAAAGCAGGGTGGTTGGCGTGTTCTACTGATTGCCCTTCCCTGGTCTTGTCATTAAAGATATCTGCAAGCTGCCCAAAGACGGAGGGACCTGCAGAAAATTCGAATTGATGTGGTACTATGATCCGGAGACCAAAAGCTGTGGGCGGTTCTGGTACGGAGGCTGCGGTGGCAACGAAAACAGATTCAGTTCGCAGAGAGAATGTGAAAAGGTCTGCCTTCCCGGTGAGTGCCCCTTCTTTTACCGATGACTTTTGCAAGGGCACCAAGCGATTCTGGTCAAGAATGGAACTTTGGGAACTGTATGACTCAGGCTGATTGTGACAGACTTTGAGTCAGACACTTCCCTGTGCCCTCAGATGGGAAAGAGCTTCCCTTAAAGTCCAATAAAAGTTCTGGAATATTAGTTTTTGATTCTTAGGAACATACTGTGTATTTCCACTTGAAAAAAATTATGTCAACGACGAAACAGGACCGATTAGTTGTCGCTCTTTAGAAATGTCCCCGATTTTATATCAACCATGATTACTGGGGAAATCATATCATGAAGAACTATGGGTAATAACAAAGATAAAGGGCTACCCTATACCTTATTCTAATTCTGCTTCCTATGCATGGTCATGCTGACACTGGGGACCATCCAACATCTCCATTACCTTGGGCAACTCGATTGGTGAAATCGTAAGACTCTCGGAGGCAGAGCCCACAGCCAGTACCAGAACTGAGAGAGTCTCTTTTGGCTCCAGACCCAGTAGATGATGTGGGGTTGGAGGGCAGAATCAGGTTGATGTTGATAGCCTCTCAATCACGAACCTAGAAGGTCATGGGAACCATTGAAGATGTGTGAGCTGAAAAGTGAGATTGGCCATGGCAGCCAGAAGAAGGGAAAGAGTAGTCCCATGACCAACGCAGGGTATCCTTTCTGGTCGGTAATGTCCTTGATCCTTCCTCTCTCTCCCTGTCCTCTCCTCCCCCGTCAATGTCCAGTGCTCGTCAACGCTGGAGCCATCACGGCAATGGGAACTTAGACCTGGCTGACCGGCAACACGTACCTCTGAGAGAAGAAGGAGTTAGTCACCCCCAACTCGTCTTGGCAGAAGCTCTGGGTAGAGATGACCTTGCACGGTGCCATTTCATGCTTCCATCTACACTCGAACTTGGGAGGAGACATTTTCCTGCATGTCCTGCCCATATGGTGCTAACTGTGTCTGTGGACTCACCCCTCCTTGTCTCCAGGCAGTTCCATTTGTATCCCTCGACCAGGTGGAACAGCTACCCACGGCTGGTGTTTATGTGAACCTTTCTATCAAGTCAAGGTCCCCCCTGGAGCTTCCCGTCATGCCTGTTGTTGGCGAATGCCAGGTCTAGAAAATAGCCCTCCACCTCCCAGCTGCTCGGTACCCTTTTGCTTGGTTCCTTCCCTGTCCCCCTTAATCAAGCATAAGCTTAGCTGGAAAGCCTGTGTATGATGAATAAACCAGAGCCCAACTTTTCCACCCCCCGCCCCAGCGCCCCAACTTCCTGGATTTGATTTTGTGTGGAGACCCTTCTTCTAACACCTGCAGTACCCGATCTAGTTAGAAGTAATCAAAGATCCCTTAATCTAGGTGCACTGTTGGGACCAAGTCCTTGATTTAAAACAAAACAAAACGTTTTTACAAAATCACAAGATAGAATATTTTTGGCATCCCTCTCATGTTGTGAGTTTTTTTCCCTTTTTTGTGGGGGTGAGGGTTTAATGTTAATTTTCAAAGTTTTAGGAAATTTATACAAAGAAACTTTTTAATAAAGTATATTGAAAGTGTTGTGGCCTTATGAGCTGTCTTATTTCCTCCACACCAATTCTCAGAGTCATGGACGGTCAGGAGAATCGGGCGCATTCAAGCCCATGGTCAAGGGTCCTACCCTTTGGTGTCAGATCTGTCATCCAGAGGAAGCGTGCTTTCTCAGACGGAACATTAGGAGATCCCATGGTTCTGCCCGTTCTTTCACTAGTGGATTCCAGCCACAGCCTCTGCAGGGTCCCGTGGGTCCCCAATGGGTCCCATCCTTTATTTCAGGAATCCTGGAATCGCCTGGTTGCTTATCTTCCCCCCCCTCCGCCCCCCGCCTTTGAGTTGGAGCCAAGAGTCTCCTCTTTGACATTACTCCTCCCCTGGGATCTAGTTTGCCCTCTCCCATATGAACCGCGATGGGGGATCCCATTTCCCCAGGGCCCTCCTGCTCCTCTGTGCTGGAGTCTCAAAGAGCAAGCATACATTCTTTTTTCCCTCCCAAGGACCTTTCTCCTCTCTTCAGAGATGGTCCAAACCAACTCACAAAACCACTTGAACAATATGAAGGTACATTAAAAGGTACTGGGGTTTGATTCATAAAAGCCAAGGTTCATTCTAAGCAAAACATATAAGTAAGCATGTGATTGGCGGATGGCTGCGGACCATTCCTCACAGTCATGCACGTGTCTTGGTCTCATGAGAGTGCCTGTGACATAAAGGCCGGTGAGAGCAGTGACTTCTCAGGGCACCTCCCAGACCCGTTCGACTGGTTTGATTTCTGGATTCCAAAGACGTGTTTCAATAGGTTTTCAAGATAGACAACCCAGAACCGTCATAGGGCTAATTATGAGGAGGTTTCACGAAAAGGGAAAACTGTACGGATGAGAGAAAGGACGGGAGAGTGGCACCGAGGACGTTTTTCTGTCCCCAAACACACCTGCTCATTTTCAAAGGTCGCGGGACTGTCCTAGGAAAAATCCTTTGGGAAACCTTATTCCAGGTGGGAGATCAGCCTCCACAATCAAACGGGTCCTTGTGGGGGCAGTTATGTAATTGCACGGTAAATCAAAGAAACATCAGGCAAGACATGCAAGGCCGTCCACGATGACCGGAACCAGAGAGAGAGAGGGAATGTGTCCCCTCACAGGATTCTATCATTGGGGGCATGCAAGCCACGTGAAACACATACGTAACAGGAGGGGGTTGTATCGGAGGATCCATGTAGTAGGAAGCTACCTGCGAAACAAGATGGGCTGGTTCTAGAGTGGAGGCGGTGGCTTAACCTTGGTGCTCTCTGAGCTGGCCTGACCTTCAGTGTCACTGAGCTCTTCTCCAGGGTAATCGATGATCCCTATCAGAAGGGAGTGGGCTGTCCTTAGGAGGGACTGGTCTGACTGCTTTTGATGGCAGACGGCAGATAACCTTCAAGCACTTAAACTTCAAACAGAGCAGCCATCATGTGCTTGCAAGCAGTACCTTGCATTTGGCATTAATACGGGGGACATTGTGGGGATAACTGTTTAGCTAAGAGAATGTGACTGGGATTCCTCTCCAGCCCACGAGCAGTGGAGGCCTTCCTCCACCAGACCCCGCCTCCACGACGCCTTAACGATGAGCACAGAGGATTTGCCCACAGACAATTCTCTTCCTGGTTCTTAGTGCCCCACCACCCTCTCAGCCTACTGTCCTGACCTTGCCCCTTCAGACTTCTTTTGGGTTCCCAAACTCAAAGGTCATTGAAAAGGACCGTGATTTGGGTTCTTCAAGGATGCTTTAGCTGATATTTTGACTTGGAGTAGGTCAAAGCACACAGCATCCTGTGGGGAAGGATTTGAGATGGAAGCTCGGCCTTCAGAAAGGTGTAGCCCTGGATGGAGGATATGCTTGTTGAGAAACAAGAGCTTCAGATAGGTGTAGCCCTGGATGGAGGATATGCTTGTTAAGAAACAAGAGCTTCAGATAGGTGTAGCCCTGGATGGAGGATATGCCTGTTGAGAAACAAGAGCCTTCAGATAGGTGTAGCCCTGGATGGAGGATATGCCTGTTGAGAAACAAGAGCCTTCAGATAGGTGTAGCCCTGGATGGAGGATATGCTTGTTGAGAAACAAGAGCCTTCAGATAGGTGTAGACCTGGATGGAGGATATGCCTGTTGAGAAACAAGAGCTTCAGATAGGTGTAGCCCTGGATGGAGGATATGCTTGTTGAGAAACGAGAGTTTCATGTTCTGATAGTTTTCCTTAGTGACGCTTTCTATGATTTTTGTAGCAATACCCACCTCCCCCAAAGCTATGATGAAAGCAAGACATTGAATAGGTCACATGTCCATGTTGCTGTTGGGTGCTATTGACTTGGTTCTGACCTATAGCCACCGTTTGCACAGCAGAAGGAAACACTGCTCTACCCTCCTGCTCCATCTTCACAATCATTCCTGACTTGAGCCCATTGTTGCAGCCAGGCCGTCAGTCCTTCTCCCAGAGGGCCTTCCTCTTTAGCACTGCCCCTCCATGTCACTAAACATGATGTCCTTCTCCAAGGTCAGGTCACTTCTGGAAACATGTCCAAAGGATGTAAAAGGGGAATCTCGCTATCCCCGCCTCTAAGGAGCACTCTGGCCATACTTCTTCCAAGACATTCCCATAGAACCTTATTTTCTTTATTAAAGAAAAATTTTAAAAATTCAAAAAGGAGGTCTAAGAAACTTAAGCAGAACTGACAGATATACCTTCCCAGTGGTCTGTGTTGTTTCCGTGGTGGCTAGATGCGTGGCCCGTGGTCTAGACCTGTAACCGACGAAGGCAACGCTGCCTGTCCTACTCCATCCTCACATGGTGCTCACGTTTGAGCCGCTGTGTCAGTCCATCTTGCTGAGAGGGTTCCTCTTTTTCGCTGTCCCTCCGCTTTACCCAGGTAGGTTGTGGAGACGGTTTAATGGAGTATAAGACAACCTACTTCTCAGGTGGTCCGGCTTCCCCAGCCTTGGCTCATAGGGCTTTCAAAGCTCCTTTCCTGCAGTGCTGTCCTTGTCCCCAGACCCCCACCCCACCCCTCCCCCTCTTGCTGCATGGCTGGTCTCTCCAGGTAGCCTCTGCCACCGTGTCTTGTTCCCAGTGCTGGCACCACTTAATTGGCATTGATCACACGCCAGTCTACATGGCACTTATCTTTCCATAGGTGTATTTTACCTTCTCACCTGGACTCGAACGCCTACGGGGCATCAGTGCTCACAAGATGCCGGCATAGCTGGTGGTGCATTGTTTTGGCTGATGGTGGATGAATCATTTTGACTGGTGGTGGGGTTAATGGTTTTGAACACTCTTGAGAAGAAAGGGCCCCTGATCACATTCTATCAAGGTGACAGGGATGTCCCAATTATTTATCGCCCTTAGATCCTTCAGCTGAACCACGGTTGAACCTTCTCTTGAGCCAACTAGGCAGCCTCTTGGCACCTCAGTACTGTTGCCTGGAGCTCCTGCTAAAGGCGAACCACAGAGATATTGCCAGTCTGAGTTGGTTCCGGACCACAGCAGCAGGCTGAATGTTGAGGGAAAGTGAGTCAGACAAATGTCATGGTTTCCTGGTGCCTGAAAAGTTATATTTACATCATGCTGTAATCTATAGCTGTTGGTGTTGTTAGGGTTGTCGAGGGTGCTCCAACTCACGGCCACCCCATGGACAAGCGAACGGATCACTGCCCCGTTCCCCGCCACCCTCTCAATCCTGGCTATGCTTGCGCCCGCCGTGGCAACTACTGCATCCATCCACCTCGTTGAGCGTCTTCCTCTTGCCTGCTGCCCATCTACTTTACCAAAACTAACATCCTTCTCCAGAGACTGCTCTTTCCTGGTCACGTGTCCAAAGTATATGACACATATTCTCAATATGCTTAGTCAGCACTGTAATTCAAATGCATCCATTATTTTAAAGACACCAGTGCCATGCCGTGCCTAGCCTATTAAGTGTGCAGTAGCATGATGAAAATAATGAGGGTGACTGGAAGGTGACACAGAGCCACAAAATGAGCACAGGATATGGGACAGATGGCCATCGATAGACTTGCTCAACACAGGGTGGCCCAGACCCCCAATTTGTAAAAAATACAGCATCTGCGATGTGCGCAAATTGACACCAGGTTATGTAACTGCCACAAAGAGGCAGGCCCTCAACTAGATGGATTGACACAGTGGTTTTAACAATGGGTTCAGGTGTACCAATTGTGAGGATGGCGGAGGACCAGGCAGTGCTTCATTTTGTTGTTCTTAGGGTTGCTAGGAGTTGGAATCAATTTGATGGAACCCAGCAACAACGACAACAACAACAACAGCAACAACAAGGATGCTGTGAGGATCTGGAATTGCGGCAGAATGCTTTACATCAGAGTGTGAACTTGCCTCTCCTGGGAAGCTTGGGGGTGGTACAATTGTCTTTCCCACCAGTTGACTGCATGACATTTCTCAGTTCTTATGATGCTCATGGTGAGGTCATCTTTGTAGGGACTGGCAATAAAACTGAGCTCTGTACTCCAGGGGACGGGGAGGGGATGACGACAAAAGGGGGAAGTAGAGGCTGTTAGGAACTGGTGGGGTGTTTGGAAGGACTCAAGATTTTGTGATCCCTGATCTTGGGGAGATCAAGGCAGCTCCGGGGAATTGAAAAATTGTGGAGGCTTGTTGCAGTGAGATAGTTTCCTGGACCATCTCTGCTCAGGTGGTTGTTAGAAGCCTCCTGGAGGCCTCTATCCATCCCTGTTCCTGGTGAACAACACAGAAACCATCCCTTCCTCAAGATAGGTCTCTGCTTCCTCTAGGTCACCTCAACTTCTCTCCTCACCGAAGACCCCCTTTCTCAGCTGGAGGCCAACCTGGTGGGTTCTGAAGGACCCCCGGAATGGTTATGAATTCCATTCAGGTAAACATTTGTCTTGAGTAGGAAATGTGCATTCTAGAACTTTCTCTGTGGGAGCACCTCCAACTTCTGCAGCCCCACAGGAATAGATCCATTCCATGTGCATACATAAGCCTGCGTCCCCTCGGGCTGGCTGGGATGCTGCCAAGCTCATCCCATTGGAGCAAAAGGACATGTGCAGTGGCACCGAGGGAGAGGAGCCGCACTGGTTTCATGGACAGGACAGAAACTCGAGACGGTCTTAGCACGTCCAATAATGACTCCCAAATCCACTACATTGCTCCACCACTAACCATGAGGCAGTGCTGAGGTGCTCTCAGCCTCATTCTATCACTTCCTAGTCCCTGTGGTTATTGTAACCATCACTGCTGGAGCTTAAGAATGAGGCCCACCCATGTTAGGGCTCAAATCTTGTGCAAAACTTTCTGATCATAACACTGACTCAGGTTAGACTTCAGGTCTGGATGGAGTTTGTGGGGCAGAGAAGACCCCGGCTCTCTTTCAACACCTTCCTTTCTCTCCTCCTGGCTGATAGGTTCTGTGTCGGAGTGCCCTGTTGTTTGTAGGTACCACTGAGGTGGTTCCGACTAACAGCAACACTATACATGATGCAGTGGGACACCGCCTGGTCCTGCCCATCCTCACAATTATTCTTATCTCTGAGCCCATCGGTGTAGCCGCTGGGTCCGTCCATTTGGCCAAGGGCCTCCTCTTTGTGCTGCCACTCTACTTGGCCAAGCAGGATGTCCTTCTCCAGGGACTGGTCTCTCCTAACCACGTGTCCAAAGTATGTGAGAGTACGTCTCGATACCCTTGCCTTAAGAAGCTTTCTGGTCGTACTCCTTCCGAGACAGACTTGGTTCTTTTGGCAGTCCATGGCACTTTTAATAATTTTCATCAGCACCCGCGTTCAAATGCATCGGTTCTTCTTCGGTCTTCCAACTCTCACAAGCATACGAGGTGATTGAAAAGACCTTGGCTGGGGTCAGATGTACTTTCGTCCTCAAAATGACATCCTTGTTTTTCAACCCTTTAAAGAGGCCCTGTGCAGCAGATTGACTTGAGACTGCCAAGCTTTACAGGTGTAGAAAGCCTCGTCTTTCTCCTGGGGAGCTGCTGGTGATTTCAAACTGCCGACCTTGTGATTAGCAGCCCAGCCTGTAACCCTCTCTGCTGCCTGAGCTTCTCTGGAGTGCCCTGTTGCCCTTCACTTTCTGTTGGTTGCTGTGATGCTCTCAGCAGACATTGGCCTGACTCTCTTGTGGGGTCACATATTCGTTACAGGCCTCTTGGCCCTTCTAATTCATGGTGGCTCTTTCTTCCCAAATCCTGTTCTTTGCCAGCCCATGCCATAACTCTGCATCTGCAAATTTTCTCTGGGGCAGCCTCGAACCTGACCACATGGAAGGTGGATTTATTGAGTAAAAAATGAACGTTGATTGAGGCAAGGCACTGAGAGCGTGGGCTGTATCAGAAGCTGTCTGGTTGTCATTGAGTGCCATCAACCGAGCGTCACCTCAGAGGGCTCATAGGGAGCCCAGAGTAAAGCACTGGAGACATGGCCCGTCCGGTGCCATCCTCACAGTGGTTCTCAGGTGTGAGCCCACTTCCCCCGCAGTCACTGTGCTAGCCCATTTCATTGAGAGTCTTCCTCTTTTTCACTGGCTCTCTTCTTTATCAAGCACGAAGTCCTTCTCCAGGGACTGGTCTCATGACAGCATGTCCAAAGTAGAGGAGGTGTGGTATTTACATCCTCAATGGTGCCAATGACGATGACACAGAGGTTCAGAGAGATCCAGTCCACAAGGTCTACCCGGCAGAGGAAAGATGCTTCTGAGCCCGTCACTGCAACCCACTATCTCTCTGGAAGCAGAACCTGAGCCAAGGCACGGTCATACCTTGAACTGTTGTCCCCTTAAAGTACATTTCAACCTGACGAGGCCTTGGTTTTCAGTGGCTTGACAGTTATGCAATGATGTAATCATCCACATGGCGTAATCGAATGAGAGCAGCCGGCCAGTTGTGAAGAGACCAGGGTGGGATGCAGCACCCTGACTCCAGGCACTGCTCTGCTCTGGTTCCAGGGGACTTTGCCTGGGGAGTGGCCTGCATCAGCTTTTATCATACAAGAGATGGAATCAGAGAGAAGGCAGGAGAGGCGGGGGGTGGGGTGGGGAGGGGCGGGGGGACGGACATGAAAACCATCAAGAAAGAGGAGGAAAGAGTAGAATACACCCTTCAGATTCAGGACCCCTGTGCTAGGAACTCCCCAGGGAAAAATGAATCCCAAGGGGAATCTTCAAGGACCACTGGGCCCCGGATGTTGGAAGAAGACGAGGACCTTCCTCCGGAGCTCACAGAGAAAGGGCGCCTTCCGCTCCAGCCAGCACCCTGAGTTTAGTTTCTTATTATGTAAGAAAATAAATGTGCTGGTTGAAACCATCCAGTTGCAATGTTTCTCTCGGGTCGTAGATAGCCAGTAACTAGATAACTCTACGTCTTCAAGAACAAAGCTTATCCAAGGCCTAATGTCACCTGTAAGTCGTGTTCCCCTTCCCGCCACCTTCCCTGTATTTCAGTCTTCCTCGTCTCTCTCCCACTTTCTGAAGCTGCCTAGACTTTGGAGAGGACTTGGACACATTGAGCGTTCTGGCACCGATGAAAGAACTTGTGGAGAAGCTGACCTCTGCCAGCACAGATGTCCTAGGTCTCCAAGGCCAAGTCTTTGGACATGAGCTTGGCCTCAGCCTGAGTACATTTCAGCCCTGCCAACATTATCTTTGCTGCCTTTGTGACTGTAAGCGTTCGCTTCTCTTTTCCTCCCTCTTTACCATATTCTACACAATTACAAAGAAATCACGGCCCAGGAGATGGCTGCCAGCCTTTCTGCTTGAAGCCGACACCACGAACCCTCAGGAGCCATTTGAAATGTCCTCTCCATGCTGACTCACTTGGAGGGAATGGTTCACAGCCTCCTGCCAAATTCCCTTGGCTGCCACAGTTTCAACGGGGTCTGGCTGTACTTCAGGAAGCAGGCTCTCTGGGCCCCACCCATCAGGGCATGGCTTCCGGAGAAGTCGGGGGCTGATGGCACAGAGCCGTTGGACCATGGCTCTACTTACCGCCCTCTAGTACCTTTCTTCCCTGACTCTAGTTTGCTGGCCTGAGCTTCGATGCTGCCTGTGTATCTCGCCTCCGCTTGCATCCATGGTGAACTCACTGAGTTCCCAGGGGGTCTTGCTCTCTGCTTGCAATCATAAGCCGAACCACCTTTTAGAGGCCTCGAGGCTCAGCTCGGATCCAGCTCCTGAATCCCTCCCCACCCTTATTCATGAGTCTGTTTATTCATATGTCACGCGGTGGGCATAAAATCGCCGAAGAACAAGGCGTCCAAGAAGTAGCAGCCAGAACCCTTCTGGGGGTAGGTGATTTTGGAACGGTGGTCTGGGAGATGTGCCAAGGAGAAAGGGCCTCTCTGACTGGGTGGCACCTTCCAAGGGACCCTGAACCTGGAAAAGAGTAGACAGTTTCCCTGCCCCGAGTCAGAGGTGTACATTCATAGCTTCACACAACTGTTGTAAGAAGCCCTTCAGGAGCAGGCATCCAGGCATCTGCATGTTTGCATTCAAGGGGAATGCCGGACTTTCAGAACTGGATGTATTTTCCAGGCTCCGTTAGACAAAGAAGACATAGTTAGCACAATCATTTTTATAAAGCAGTGAAGCCTGGACAGTGGAGAAGAAATATTTTTGTCTCCAAGCATTCCAAATGAGAACACTTGCCTTTGGGTTGATTTCTAGCTCAAGGGACCGGGGCAGCATATGCAAATCCCAAAGCTGACCCTGGCTGAGTTCTGGAGGCAGGAACAGGCTTCTCCTGCTTGTTAAAAGTCTGCCTTACACACCTCAGTGAAAGATCGACATGAGTGGCTCTTTGTGTTACTGAAAGGGGTAGAAAGAGGACTTGGGCTTTTTGAAGAGCTTCCAGGGAGGCAGCTCATACTTCGAGCAGCAAGCCCCTTCCCTCTGGGGACTGACCACACTGGGCCTCTCAGCGTCACGCCACCTGGGAGCACACAGGCTGGTTGCTTCTTCTGCGTAGACCTAGGTGGTAGGTCTGTTACCCAGAGCTTCGATGATGAAGCCCATTCTCCTCACTGAGAGGACGGCTTGCTTTAAGGCAACTCTTTACGGCTCCAGATGCTGTTCTTTCTGGTAGCTGGGCACCACCAGTCAGTCGGTTTAGATTACACAAATGTGGGGCATCCTCTGCAAAGAATGTGCCGATTTTGTTCTACGCTTTATTGAAAGTTTTAAGCAAGGACGTGCCATGGATTGATTGGCTAGCCTATTCCTTGATCATTTGGGCAATTGTGTAGAGGCCTGTAGAAGGTTAGCAGGATCACCCGGGGAGCAGCTGGACACTGCTTCTGAGCACAGGTTAGAGGAGGTGGGGCCTTGAGCCAGGTATTGACCATGGAGCTGGGAGAATAGCCTTTGTTATAGAAGCTCTGGGTGAAAGACCTACCACCCATCTGTTCCCTTGTGGCACTGTCGTGGTGGCTTGCATGTTGCTATGATGCTTGAAGCTATGTCCCTGGTATTTCAGGGAGACCAGCAGGGTAGACAGGTAGACCATGGTAGACAGGGTTCAGCAGAGCCCCCAGACAAAGACTAGGAAGAAAGTTCTGGAGAGCTACACATGAAAATTAGCCAAAGAAAAGCCTATGGATCAAATGATGATGGCAACATATGTCCAAAAGTGCTTGACATGATGGTGCATGTATGGATTGATTGTGATAAGGGCTGTAAGAGCCCCCAATAAAATGTGTTTTTTGTTAATGGAAAGAAAAGAACATCATCCACAAATTTTGGGGATCAGAGCCGGTGGTTTGGTCAGGCACCCACAATCTACACTAGCTGCAACAGTGGATGAGGATGGCAAGGCCTGGGCAGCGTTTCCTTCTGTTGGTTTTGAGGTTGCCATGACAACTAAGCCAACTCTCAGACAAGCAACAGCATCAACATACCACCAGCAGCAGCAGCAGCAGCAGCAGATAACTAAGCCATGACGCATTTTGAAGCTTCAAAGAAAAATCAAAGTAGAAACAATTTTTTGACAGCTTTGGTAAAAGAGAAGCACTTGAACTAAGGGACTTGGCTGGCCTTGGTGACATGACTGTTATTCCTCCACGATGAGCCAACCTGGGGCTGGACTTGACTTCCAGCTCAAACGCCTTTCACGCTAGATGCCAGCTCTCTTGTGTGTCTAGGCATGAGCACTGATGGTCTGAGGTCAGTGCTGCAGCGCACACCTGGCTCTCCACCTCCTTGGTTTTCTGGCGTTCACGAATACTCTGGCCAAGTCTAACGCTGGTGGCCTGATGATCGCGATTTGGAAGACCATGTGATGGTGGATGAGTTGAGTGTTGTATAAAATTTGTCTCCAGTCTGTTTTTTTCCTGTACCCCTAGAAATTTAAGCAACCTTATCTATACACAATAAGGGCTTTTTAAATTTCACTGCTCAAAGCAAGGGTGTTACTTTGAGGACTAAGTTGTGCCTGACCCAAGCCATGGATTTTTCACTCGCCTCCTCTGCGTGCGAACCTTTGGCATTGAATAAGGAAGACCCAAAGAGAACCAATGCGCTTGAATGACGGTGCTGACAAAAAACATCGAAGGGACTGTGGACTGCCAGGAGGACAGACACATCTGTCTGGGAAGAAGTACAACCAGAAGGGTCCTTAGAAGCAAGAACGGCGAGACTTCATCTCCCAGACTTTAGACATCGTGTCAGAGGGACCTTCCTGGAGAAGGACGCCATGCTTGGTAAAGCAGAGGGGCAGCAATAAAGGGGAAGACCCTGGAAAAGATGGATGGACACAGCGGCTACGAGGACAAAAAGAAGCGGAGCAGCAAGGTCGAGGCTGGAGCTGGAGGGGCTGGTTCTTCATTCTGTGGTCCGTCGGAACTGACTTGATGGCGCCTAACAGCGCCGCAGCCGCACGGCAGCACAGCACTTCATGAAGTGCTGGCCATTTCCAGCAACAAAAGCATAGGCTTGCCTTAGATCCCACAAAATAAAGACCCCGAATGAGAATATAGTCTCATTCCAGATGAGACTACATTACTATTCTAGTTTAACCAACGCCACCCCATCCATTCAGTCCTGTCTTAGAAGGTATGCAGGGAGCTGTTTCTCTCTGGGAGGTGGTCCTGGGACAGGTTTTGAGCACCTGCGGACAGTGTCTGCTTCTCGGGAACCTCTGAGCAACTGGCTGGCCAGTTTGGATTTGTCAAGTCGGTGTCTCAGGGGATCTATAGGAACGCCTCACTGCAGTGAACCACAGAAGGACAGCCTTTCCTCGGGTGACCAGAGGCAGTCTCTCTGCTGGCCCCGTCCCTGTCCTTGTTGGGATTTCGAAACCAAGATGCATTTCCACATAAGGGACGCACACAGTGGGGACCCCTTCGCCAGCTGGCCCTCTGTGCTCATCCATCCTCTGTCTCCTGCCTTTTAAGGAAGCGCGTTCGATTCTGCAGGCGCTCAGCTTGGCCTCTCAGCCTGCACACATGGAACCCAGACTGGCCCCAAAACTGGGCGGGGGCTGAGGGTGGGGGTACAGCTGCCAGCGTGGCAGAAGAGCTAATAATAGCAGGCGCTACTCAACAGGCCTTGCTGCTGCGTTTTCATCTGTTGATGGATGGGGTTCCGGAGCTGCCTCCCGGGTCAGGCCAGGACTGCGCCCATTCCTTTGTTCAACAGAAGCTGCTACTTACTCTGCCTCCACCCAGCGAACCGGACCTGCCACTCGCCCGGAGAGAGACTCGGGGTGGCTTGAGGCTGCCAATTCCCTGGTTCCCCAGCACCCAGGAACCCTGTCTTTGGTCACCAGAGAACTTCAAAATAGTCATGCTAAGAAACGTGGGCGCAGCCCCGGTGAGTGTGTCTCTGGGGTCAAGCTCACCTGCGCAGGCCCTGGTGGTCCCGTGGGGTCTCACTGGGATGCATGGACTAAGTGGGGTCAAAGATGCCCACACCTTCGAGGGGTGCGTGTGTGCAGGCTTCTGAACTCATCAGGCTACAGAAGGTTTAAGGCCACAGGGACAGCTGGGGTCATGAAGGAGAATCCATTTTAGAAGCATACAAGCTTGGCCATTTTGAGAGATTCCTGCCAAAATACACAGGCCTTTTAGGCAAAGCTGGTCCCTGGGGCACCGGTGGGCAGTCTCTGGCTGAGAGAGGCTGAGCTAAGACGGTATTTCAAGGAAACATGGCTGCGTCTGGTTGGCTGTCTTTGGTGGTGCAACTAAGCCCTCGTGGTTTACTACCTCCTTTTCCAAGCGCGGTGTCCTCCAGAGAGGGTCCTTCCCGACGATACATCCAAAATACCTGAGATGTGGACATAGGCAAATATAAGCTATGTGAATGGATTTAGACACACTTTACTATAAACAGTAACCTAAGAACAATCCATCCTTAAGATGCAACCCTGCTCCGTACTTCCATTCATGAAGGATCCACCGAAGACATGCATGCTAGGGCAAAATGTGGCGAAGAAAGCAGATGCTGCCCAACTCTTAGAAAGAAACGTGTCTGAGGTCTTAAAAACTTGTCTTAGAAGAAGCAGCCGTTTAAGAGAAGTGTCAGCTAAGCCCACACGAAGAGAGCACCCTGTGTGATCCGAGGATTGCTGGATCATAAAATCCAAGTTGGAGGAAGGAATTGTGTTAGAGCTTAAATGCTGAGCATCCAGTTTGCAGAAAGCTCTAGATGGCGGGGAAAGCCCAACATCCATTTGTAGAACCCCCTCGTTGAAATCCCTCAGGCCATTGACCAGGGATTTGAATGGCCTTGCCCTCCTCCAACAGAGTGCATCAGAAAATGAATGTAATGAAGATACAGTTCCGTTAAATTTAATATCTTATTTGTTTTCCCTTTGTTCTATTTTATAATTTGTTCTATTTATTATTTTTTATGTTCTTTTGGATTGAGATTGTTCTACATTTTGTTTTTGTTGTTGGGTGTAGTATTTATACGGTTTTCTTTATATAAAATCCAGGGTAAGTAAATTGATAGAGACAGGAACTAGATTTATAGTTTCTTAGGGCTCTGGCACCTATCTGTCAGTTTGCCATGCTGTGGTGGCCTGTGTGTTGCTATGATACTGAAAGTCATGTCACTGGTGTACAAAATGCCAGCAGGGTCACCCAAAGTGGACGGGCTTCAGCAGAGCCTCCATACTAGGAACAGACTATGAAAAGCCTGTCCACTTCAGAAACAGTAGCCACCGAAAACCCTGTGGCTAGCATCTCAACATTGTCAGATACTGAAAACTCATGAAGAAAAGCAGAACATTGCCAGAGATGGTGCCAGCAGATGAGCCCCTCAGGTCAGCGGGCTCTCAGATTATGACTGGGGCAGAGTTGCCTTCTCAGAGTAGTGTGGACCGTAATGACGTGTCAAGTCTGGAGGAGCAGAGCTTTGGGGCTCTCCCTGTGCTGATTGGTCACAACTCCAACTGAGAAGAAACAGTAGCAAATATCAACTCATGATTGGAACTTGGAATGTGCAAAGTATCAACCTAAGAAAGTTGGAATCTGTCAAAAATTAAGTGGAACCTATAAAGATCAATCTTGTAGTCCTTAGTGACCTGAAATGGACCAATATTGGTTATTTTGAATGAGAAAAATCATATGATTTACTATGCTTGGAACAACAGTTTCAAGAAGAATGGTGGTGTTGCATTTGTTGTGAAAAAATTATTTTCAAGATAGATCTTGAAGTATAATCTTATCTGTGGTAAGATAATATCCCTTCAATACAACTATCATTCAAAGTTATGTACCAAGCACTAACGTTAGTGATGCAGAAACTGAAGAATTCTACCAATATCTTTAGTCTGAAATTGATAAAACATGTAATGATAATTGCTGGATATTGGAATGTAAAAGTTGGAAACAAAGTGGAAGGAATAGTAATTGGAAAATATGATTTTGCAGAAGAGACAAAGCTGGAAATTTTAGGATGGAATTTTTGTAAGATGGATGATTTCATCGCATTTTTTTTTAACGACCCAAAGGCTACTACTACCCACATAGACTTCTCGAGATGAAATACACAGAAATCAATTGACTACACCTGTGGGAAGAGAGGATGGAGCATCTCAATATCAGAAGCTAAGACTAGGCTGGTGGGTGGCGGGGGTGGGGGGGGGACCTGTGGAACAGACCATCACTTGCTCATATTCAAGTTCAGGCTGAAGCTGAAGAGAATTAAAACAAGTTCACAAGAGCCAAAATATGACCTTGAGTCTATCCCACCTGAATTTCTAGAAACATCTCAAGAAGGGATTTCCTGCATTGACCAGATGGGCTGTGGGGTGACATCGAGAACACCATGCATGAAGAAAGCAAGAGGTCATTAAAAAACAGGGAAAGAAAAAAATGGACGTCAGAAGAGACGCTGGCTCATAATCAGAGAGTAGCAAAGGCACATGGAGGACACGGTAAAGTCAAAGAGCTGAACAAAAAGTTTCCAAGGACAGCTCTAGATGACAAAGTAAAATATTGTAATGAAATGCATAAAGACAGAGTTAAACGACCAAAAAAGAAGAAAAAGCCCAGCTTATCTCAAACTTAAGGAACTAAAGGGAAAAAATTCCAGTCTTGACTAGCGGTATTGAAAGTTTCTGTGGGCACCATTTTGAATGAAGCAGGAAGTAGGAAAAGACGATGCAAAGAATTGTACGGTTATTATACAAAATAGACTTTGTCACCCTTTCACCATTTCAAGAGACGTTGTTAGGTGACATGGAATTGGTTTCGACCCATAGAGACCCTGTGCACACAGAACGAAACACCGCCCAGTCCTGCACCATCCCCACAATTGTTCCTGTGCCCGAGCCCAGGGCTGCAGCCTCTGTGTCAATACAGCTCCCGGAGGGTCTTCCTCCTCCTTACTGCCCCTTTACTTTACCAAACACCATGTCCTGGAAAGAGGACCAGAATCCAGGATGCCGAGGACGCAGACTGGGAGGAGGCAGGACTGTCTAGAGGTGGCTGGCGAGGAGAACATCCCATCAGAGATGTCCCCTCGTGCCTGTTTCTATGACTGGAGCATTAGGGGAGCCATTCCTGGGGACGGGAATTACATCATGAATTATAGGTCCAGCTAGAACAGTGGTTCTCAACCTGTGGGTCATGACCCCCTTTGGGGGAGGGGTCAAACGACCCTTTCACAGGGGTTATCTAAGGCCATCAGAAAACGCATATTTCTGATGGCCTTAGGGACTGAGATACCCCTCCTCTTTCCATCTCCAGGCGGGCCCACCCACATGCAGATACGCCCACATATGAATACCCGGCATAAAGACCCGGCACGAAGACTGTTACCCATGCTACACCATGCTTCAAGACAAAGTTTAATTTATTTGTAATTAGAAATAAATATTTCACAATATATAATTATATATTGTCTTTGTGATTAATCACTATGCTTTCATTATGTTCAATTTGTAACAAGGCAAATGCATCCTGCCTATCAAATATTTACACGATGATTCATAACAGTAGCAGAATTACAGTGATGAAGTAGCAACGAAAATAATTTTACGGTTGGGGGGGTCACCACCACGTGAGGAACTGTGTTAAAGCGTGGCGGCATGAGGAAGGTTGAGAGTCACTGAGCTGGAAGATTACCAACCCAAGGAAGCTGTCCTATGGATCTTTCTAAGGGGCATCAGCTAATAAAGCAGGCGGATGGATCTGGGTACCCGGAAGCGGGCAGGGGGCCCCTGGGTGGAGGGGATTCAGGAGAAATCTCACGCCATTGAAGCCATGGTTGAACCTTTTTGCCCAGAAAGCGAGTATGGAATCAAGAACCCAGTGGCAGGTTCTGGGGAGCAGTGGCCCAAGGGTGACATTGGAGTGTGGAAGGTGAGGAGAGTCTGCTGGGGGAAGGGAGACCCAGAGGCAGGCATTTCCGCAGAGGCTGTTGGAACAGACGGGAAAGCTGGAGAGCAAGGAGGGTCGGGGCTGGACGGCAGGGCTGGGAATACTGTTAGCACTTCCTGGCCGGGTCATGCTTCCTGCCTTCGATGGTTCTAATAAGCTCAGGACCTCCTGCGGGTTCTCGTGCACCACGTCATCTCCGGGCTTCCGGGGCGTCGCTCTCTTTCTGCTTTGTCAGCAGCCATCTCAACAGCACGGTGACAAGTGAGTGGGGTCGGGATAGCTAGCCACCACCGCACATTACTTGAGAACAAATGAGAAGAGATATGACCTTGGATCCAAGAGCACACGCATCTCCATCTCCTTCCTCCTCAAGCTGTTTGCCCACGAAGTCACACCACCCCCCACGCCCAGGGACAGCCTGCACATCTCTCCTCTTTCCCTTGAGGACACGTGCACACTTGCAAATCACCACAGATTCCACCTGTGAAGACCAATGGGAGGGCAGCGCCTTTAATCTGCTGTGAAGTTGAAATGTCAAAGGCATTGGCTTTCTTCTCAACAAGCCATTGTGTGCAGAGTAGCGGCAGCATCGACAAGGGTGGGGCGCAGACCAGCTCCCCGAATCCTGCCAGCACTGGCTCAGGCTCCTCTTGTGGATCAAGGAGTGGGTCTTCACTGTGACAGAGGTGAGTGAGACAAACTGAGCAGGGATTTGTCCCCTCACAGTTTGGGAGGCTCATAAGTCTAAACCAGGTCTCGGGCATGTGGGCACTTTCCCTGTGCCTCTCGCCCAGGGTCGGGTGCCTGCTGGTGGTCTTCGGTATTGCTTCGCTTGTTGTCCTGTCCGCAACTGGTACCTTCTCTACTTCCTACTCTGCTGTGTGTGTCGGCTTCTTTCAGGAGACGCGTCTCAGAGGAGGGGCTGTGCCCATCCATTGCGCCAAGGGTCTTCTTATTTCCTCCTGGCCCTCCGCTTTACCAAGCGTGATGCTTTTGTTCCCCATAGCATTCTGATCTCAGTAAGAGGATATAAAAGCAGCCACCTTATCTCCCAGCGGGGCCATATTCATAGGTACAAGGATTGGGACTTGGAGGTATGTCTTTGGAGGACACAATTCCTCCGTGAGTACAGGCCAGCTGAGACCCTGGAAGGTTACAGAGGTGCCCTAAGCCACGGGGTTGATTAAGTGGTGCCCTGGGCTTAGAGCCCAGGCAGGCTTGTGTGGAGGGGTGCTGATCTTCCTATGTTAAGGAGGTTGTGTCCAGTGAGTGACTTTCACAGACAAGGCACATGCCAGACTGACTTGTCACTTGCCTGTTTTGTTGTGTTGATTTCAACGTCTAGGGAGGCAGGTCCCCTAAAATGATCATTTCTTCCCTTGCACACTTCACCTCTGCCCTCAGGCTTCCCAAGCCATCTCCTGCCCCAGGCTACGGAGCCCTGGTGGCACAGTGTGGCACGTTGGGCAGCTCATCCCACAAGGTCAGCATTTCAAACCCACCAGTCGCTCAGGCAGACAGAGTGGAGGCTCTCTGCTCCGGTAAAGATTTACAGCCTCGGAAACCCACGGAGGCCGTCGGTCCTCCCATGCCCGGTAGGATCGCTCTGTGTCAGAATGGCCTCGGGGGCAGTGAGTGGGCGAGACGCTTGGCAGGAAACGGAGAATGAGGCCAAACCACACTCACTGCCGCGGAGTCCATGACCACTCGCTTGGAGCAGGGTAGGACTGGCCCTGCAGGGGCTGAGACTGTCCCTCTTGGCGGGAGGAGGAAGCCTCCTCTTCCCCACGGGGAGCAGCTGGGGGGTTCCTACTGCTGACCTTTTGGGGACCAGAGAGTGGCCAGTATCCATGCAGTGCAGCTCCAGCAGCCATGTGGTACCCCCTACGCCCCCCAAGGGTACCATTCCAGGGTGAGCGGGGAACAGTTAGAAGCAAAGTGACTTTCATTGTCCAGTTCGCCAGGGAAGGAAGGGTCTGGGAGTGGTGACTCTGGGCGATCTCTGGTCCTGGCTCAGAAACCCTAGCGCCCACAAATGGAAGTCGAGAGGCAGCTGACCAGGGTTCTTAAACCCTGGGCTGGGAACAGGAAGGTGGTTGGACCATGAGAGAGGAGGAGGCAGCCCCTTTCCTCAAGAACCCAGCTTTGGAAATGTCGGGCATGTCTACTGCCAGGAGGAGGCGTGGACTTGATGACAATGGGTTGGCTTGGGTCATGAGGGCTTTGTGGGGGGCAGGGATTTGATTGTTCTATCCCCAAGGAGATCCCAGGTGTGTTGAACCAGGTCCCCTGCCCCTCCCCACCCCAGGTGTGTCTATGTCCTTGAGTCCAGGCAGTGTAGGATTATCCAAGAAGAAAGTAAGCATGGGTTGACTGTGCTTACTTACTCTCCTACATGCAACAAGTTCACGTTTCCCACCCATTTGAAGATTCTCCTGCGAGGTCTGGCTGGACCCTTTCTTTCCCCCAGCCCTTGAGCACCTCCCCACAGAAGCAAAGCTTCCTTTTCGATTCACCATCCCCAACAGGGACAGAGGTCACTAAGTCAGATAAGCACAGCTTCTCCATGCTTACCTACACATCTGTAGTCACCAACTCCACTCACCTGGGCCTCACCACTTCTTTGATTCCCTATGGAATCAAAGTGAGCACTAGCCAGCCTGAGCTTGCCTGGTTTATTGGAAGATCTGGGCTGCCCTTGGGCCCATGAATGAGAAGACTCATCCCAGTTCCACAGGGAAGGCTCGTGGGGAAAAGGACAGGCCAGCAAAGTGGAGGGCACAGAAGGAGCAGCTTCATGGGCAGTCACTCCCCTGCCCCCCCCACCCTGAATTCTATGCCAGATGCCTGCCCATGAGAAGCTTCCATCGCCACTTTGGTGGGAGACATAGGGAAGCGGTCCCCATAACACCTCTCTTCTTCTTCATCCTCAGTACTCCAGGGTCTCGGTCCTCTGCCCTTCTTCGGGGTCTGGAAGGTGATTTTTGGGAGTCTGGTTGAAGCCTGCTGGTGGGCCAGGGGAATTTCACGAGGCTGCTTGTAAGTTCTCCAAATTGTTCCAAAGCTATTCTGCAAATGCCTGGACTGCTTCCTATGAAACTGACCGAGGGATTTGCTCCCTTTCCCCCAGGTGTCCAAGCCTCGCTCGCCATCGTCTTCCTCGTCTTCTGCATCTTTTCTCCCACTTGCGTCCCAGTGGATGAGCGTGGGACAGAGAGAGATGGGGAGGGAACAGGAGAGAGAGAGAGAGAGAGAGAGAGAGAGAGAGAGAGAGAGAGAGAGAGAGAGAGAGAGAGAGAGAGAGAGAGAGAGAGAGAGAGAGAGAGAGAGACCTGTAAGGTAAGAGAACATGGTCACCCACTGCTGTCGGGTGCACTCTGAGGACAGCGTAGAACTTCCCAGGAGGCTGCAATTTTCATGAAGGCAGACAGCCTCACCAGAAGCTCGTGAGTTTGAATCACCCACGTTCCAGGTTCCCGCTGAGCACTGACCCACTAAGCCACCAGGGCTCCTCGTCAGGCCCTTGGTTGTGGCTGTGGTTGCGGTTTGGTGTCGTTGAGTGGGTTTTGGCTCATGGAAACCCTGTAGGGATGAGTAGAGCTGTCCCATTGGGTTTCCAAGGCTGCAATCAAGTGCAGGAGAAAGAGGAGGGTGTCGTTCCTGGGAAGAGCCACCATCTGCACAGCCCTGTCTAGGCTGGGTGAGTGTTGGAATGGATTTGGGGTGGGGTGTGTTTTAAAAAAATGTGCTTGTTTTGGGGAAACAGACAGACACATCCTTCTTCCACAGAGCAGTAGATAGATTAGAACTGCCCACCCTTTGATTAGCATTGGAACGAGGACTCATTGGAAGTGAAGGCAATGGAGAGGAGGTAAGGGCAGGAAAGAGGAGAGGAGAAGAGGGGAGTTTCGGGAAAGAAGAGACCATCGATCCTGATTTCTCAGAGCTTTGAGGCCCCTGCAGGTGTCACACCACCTGCCTTTCACAGAAGGAAAGAGGACACAGTGAACTGTCCTGTGCCCCTCAGTTCCCAATGCTTGTGTTGCTTCATTGAACTTGACACAGCAAGTAACACTCGTCAGTTATTGGTCGCCATATTGACTTCTAGCATTTGTATTGTTTTTAAAATATAATTATCCGAGATGAGTGTATTTTATTTTAGTGTGAGGTGTAGAGAATTAGTCACCCCGTGCCCCCAAATGATTGTACAAATATCTCAACACTATTCGTTGATATCTTATCACAGCCTCTCTCCGTAAAGAGTAACGTTTTTGCTATTCGCGCCCAACATTTATAGCTGTCCCTTGCCTTTCTGGCTGTATCACGCTGCCTGCTGCTTCCAGCTCCCAGCGTCACAGTCAGGAATCTCTGTCTTCATGGGGCAGGACCCATTCATTGTGGTTCCATGTGAGTTCCAAATTCTCCAATTATGTGTGTGTTTTTACACTTTCTACTGTATTTTGTTGCTGTTGTTTCATAATTAGGGATAGATGTTGACTTATCAGACATAGGAGTTATCATTGAGGTTGATAATGACAGGTCAGGGCATATTGCAGTCTATCCATAGCTGTTTCTCAATGCAGGGAGACTCTGGGCCAGGACCTGAGACCACAGGAGTGTGTGACTACTGGGCAACACCCTTTCACCCAGTGCCCTTGCACGTCCAGGCAGACAGCCAGCTTGGTGGACATATGGTAGGAAAGGGCCCGGGCCCCCAAGGACACTCTTGATGGGGTGGTGACTGGTGAGGACCGTCACAGACCCCATTCTACGACAACAGATCTACTGGGTTGTGTGATTCCAAGCATTGTTCAATGTCACTTCTGCTTTCTATCCACAATTCCACACCTTTGGCACACTCTGTATTCCATTTTGCTATTGGTTTTATCTGTAAGTATGCCCTTCACAGGCCCAGGGAGTCTCCTGAGCAACAGCGTGAGTGAGTGAGCGAGTGATCCTATGGCTGTTGGCCGCTAGGTGGTGAGGGACTGGGGCAGTTACGTCATCTCCTGTCAACTTGCAAAGGGGTGGAGTTTGGCCTGTCAATCAGGTCTTAGCTTGATGACCTTATTTGGAAGCACTAAGGAGATAAATAGCTCACTAAAGGCCAGACACATACACACTTCTACACATTTCTGTTGATAAGCCACATGGAGCTGATGGAACCCTGGAGCTGGAGGAGCCACGTGGAGACCCATGCCAGAGCTGAGATGCTTCCACCATCACTGAATCTACGAGCGCTTTCACCCACTGGCCTGTGATCTTCCTGCATTCGGCATCACTGCATGTGTTGCTTGAGTCTGAGGAGGACTTTACAGACTGCTATCAGACACATGGACTAATCTTGGACTTATGGACTGGATCTGGACTGGGCTGGGATGTTTTCTCAACATACAATTACTCTTTGATATAAAGCTCCTTCTTACACACATATGAGTGTCTATGAATTTATTTCTCTAGTCCACTCAGACTCATACAGGGACCCTGGAATACCATTAGGAACCCATGGGAGAAAGATCTGAAACACTTAGGAGAAGCAGTAGGAGAAAGCTCCGTGGATCACAACGGTCTGATGTGGAAGATGCGGGACTAGGCACCACTTCATTCCACTCTGCGCAGGACTTAGGACTTCATGGCATCTAGGAACGACCTCGAAGGCTTAGGGCGAACCGCCAAAATCCCGCTGAAGACACACACTTGCCTCAGCGACAAGACCACAGGCTTCCAAGTCCTTGCCAGCTAGACAGGACGCCAGCTCGGGACCATTGCATATGTGACATTCTCATGCGGTAGGAGGACAGAGGTCTCGCAGGCCATTCAGGAGTCCATTGTTGCCCAGTGAAAATCATGGAAAAGCACCATCTTCCTTCACTGTGGTCTTTCAGTTGTTTCTGCTTTAGTCTCCAACCCAACCCCCCTGCCCTAGGGATCCCAACTCATGGCGACCCTGTATAGAGAGTTTCTCTTGGCTGCACATCTCCAGGAGCAGAGGTCATACCACCCCCTCGACCATAGTGATTTTCTTTGCCATAGTACCTCTTCACAGCACTGTGGTGAGAGCTAAGTCCAACAACATACATGCCATTTCCAGCCCACAAACCACATAAGACCTCAGGATTTTCCGTGACTCACTCAGCAACGAACACTCTTTCGTTACTCAGCCAGCTTCCGTGGGTGACCTACCATAGCCTTTGATCTCAAGCTTAGCATGAGTCATGGTGTCAGAACTTCCAGCCACCATATCACGTCTCCAGGCAGATCCACTTTTAATCAAATACTGAAACTTTGTACAGGAAAACCTGCAAAAGCCCACCGGTGCGAGGTGGCAACCTGTCCGAGAAAGACCACTGTCATACGATCCACTGGGGTGGGGGTGGGGTCGTTGTTGGGGTCAGGAGTCGGTTCTGACCCATTGCGACCTTATGCACAGCAGAAGGGAACATGGCCCGGTCATGCGCCACTCTCAGAGTGGTTCCCAAGCTTGAGCCCATTGCTGCACCCGCTGTGTCCGTCCATCTTGTTGAACGTGTTCCTTGTGGAGGGCCTTGCTTTCCCCTAGTAGAGAGCAATAGGAAAGTGTTTAGACTGCCCCCTGCCAATGGCAGGCAGCTTGTGCAGCTCAGGAGAATCAGGCAGGCCCGTCTTGTTCCGCTCTCCCGGCTCTCCCTGAAGAACATGCAAGCACCCTGGAACAATAAACAGTGCGTGTGATGGTGCTGCTGGTTAAGTGCTAGACTGCTAACGAAAGGTCGGTGGGTCAAAAGCACCTGCCTCTGGGAGGGAGTAAAGGTGAGGCTCCCTGTCCTCATAATGATTTACAGCCTCGGGGAACTCGGTAGACACTGCCACAATCAACTGGTTGATGGTGAGTTTGTGGCTTTTTGGAGGAGGTTTAGATTTTCCATAGGAGCATTCTTAGATTTAACTTTATAAAGATCCTTTAAAAGTAGAGTCCATTGAAACCACCCACTCTCTGATTAAAACTAGGAAATAACAGAATTTCACAGCAGCTGCCAGCATTGATTTCAGTATGAGAATAATTTCTGAGAATGAGGGGGGAAATCATATTCTAAACTATCAAAAGTAAATTCTTACCCAATATCTTAAATGGAAATTCTATTGAGGCTTCAGGCTAGGAGGGGCAGTTCCTGGACCCCCCCCCCCCCAAGAGCCAGTGGGGAGATAGTCATAAAGGTCAGTGGACGGACCTGGAATTTTGTATGCTTTCATGGATTTTTTTGGTCAGTTTTTCCCCCTCTTTGTATTCAATTTTTGTTTTCTTTTTGTTTTGTCTCTGCCATTGTTGGTTTGGCTACTTATATAAGATAGGCATTGAAAGCAAGCTTGAGGAGAAAGCAATGGGACCTACGGGTCTGGAGGGACTTGTAGGGAGGAGGAGGCAGGGGAAGGGAGCCGTGAGCAAACAACACCATAGACAAGGGAACAACTAGGGAATTAAAATCAACAATGAGGTGGATGCAATGATCCTTGGGCATGTTGGAGAGCAACCGTGGGAGCAGAGCAGGGAGCCCCCGAGGGAGTACAAAAGACAGACTCTGGGGCCAAAGCATACTACCCCATTGGACCTGACTGAAGGACATGCCTAGAGTTCAAAAATCAGACCTTGATCTATTTAAAGGTCTTTCTTTCTTAAAAATTGTTTTTCTTTTAATTAATTTATTCTTCTATGGGTAATTGGTTTCCTTTTTTGTTGTCATCGCTGTGTTCTCACCCATCACCTATCTTGCTAAGACTTGATTTTTGGTGCATATTATTATCTCTACAGATCTATCTTGATAAGATAGACTGGATGAATAGTCTGGAGGAGAAAACAACGGGACCAATGGTTCCGGGGGGACACGGGAGACGGGGAGGAGGGAGCAAGGAGGTGGTGCTGACCAACCCAGGGACAGGGGAGCAATAAGTGATCCAAAATCAGTAGCAAGGAGGGTGTGAGAGGCCTGGTAGGGATTCAGCAAGGGAAAGGTAACCGAGAGAAACTACTGAAACCCAAATGAAGGTTGAGCATGATAGTGGGAAAAGAGGAAAGTAAAAGGAAATAGAGGACAGGACTAGGTGACAAAGGGTATTTATAGAGGTCTAAAGACTGGAATGCACATATGTAAATATATTTATGTAAGAGTGTGGGGAAACAGATCTATGTGCATATATTTATAGATTTAGTATTAAGGCAGCAGATGGACATTGGGTCTCCACTCAAGCACTTACTCAATGCAAGAACAAGTTGTTCTATTAAATTGGCATTCCAGGATGCACACCTTCCCGACACGATTGCTGAAGAAAAATGTGTGTATAAGCAAATGTGGTGAAGAAAGCTGACGGTGCCTGGCTATCAAAAGATATAGCATCTGGGGTCCTAAAGGCTTGAAGATAAACAAGCAGCCATCTAGCTGAGAAGCATCAAAGCCCACATGGAAGAAGCACACCAGCCTGTCTGGCCACGAGCTGTTGAAGGGATCAAGTATCAAGCATCAAGGAACAAAAAATCATATCATTATAAATGTGGGTGAGTGCAGAGTGGAGACTCAAAGCCCATTAGTAGTCAACCAGACAACCCCTTACTGAAGGGTTGTGGGGAGGAGATGAGCCAGTCAGGGTGCAGGGTAGCAATGATGAAACATAATTTTCCTCTAGTTCTTAAATGCTTCCTCCCCCCCTCCCAACTATCACAATCCCAATTCTACCTTCCAAATCTGTCTAGACCAGAGGATTTACATAAGTACAGATAGCAACTAGAAACACAGGGAATCCAGAACAGATGACTCCTTCAGGACCAGTGGTGAGAGTGGCGATGCCTGGAGGGTGGAGAGAATGTGGGATAGAAAGGGGGAACTGATTGCAAGAATCTAAGTATAGCCTCCTCCCTGGGGGAGGGACAGCAGAGAAGAAGGCGGGGGGTGACGTCAGACAGTGTAACATAGGACAAAATAATAATAATCAATGAATGATGAAGGGTTCATGAGGTGGGGGGAGTGGGGAGGGAGGGAGGAAATGAGCAGCAGATATCAAGGGCGGAAGTAGAAGGCAAATGTTTTGAGAATAATGATGGCAAAAAACGCACATATGTTCTTGACACAATGTATGTATGTATGGATTGTGATAAGAATTGTATGAGCCCCCAATAAAATGATTACAAATAAAAAAAAGAGTAGTGTTTTCAATGACAACTTGCTAGAGATGACAGAGCTGTCTCAAATAGAGTCATTTATTCTAACATTTGTTTTTGATCATGACATTTTCTTTGATGACATCTTTTTCATTGATTCACTTATAATTATGGCATTAATTACAAAACAAGCATCAACGTTGATGGATGAGTCATTTAAGGGCAAATTGGTCAAAGTCAATTTCATTGTTGGCGATGAACCAGAATTTTCATTGACTCCTGGAGCAAGTTCTCTGACACATTTTCTTTGGCGTAGAATATGTGAAATCGTGATTTGGTGAATATTCTTTGCCAAAACCATACTTAAAATATATCTATTCGTTGGTCTCCTTGTTCCCGGGTCAGCTTTCTGAGGTGATTGAAAATAACATGGCGTAGGCTGGGCGCCCGAGTCCTCAAAATGCTCTCCTTATTTTTAACACTCTCAGCAGGTCTGCCCGGTGCTATATGTCGTTTGTTTTCCTGGCTATTGTTTCCATGATGGTGAACGCAGACCGTGCAGCTAAGTAAAGTGACACCCTTGACAACATCGCCATTTTCTCCATTCATCACGTCACCTATCGGCCCAGTTGTGAGGGTTTTGTTTTCTTTATATTGGGCGTAATTCATGCTGAAGGCCGTGGCCTTTGAGCTCCATCAGCAAGTGCATCACGTCCTCCTTGCTTTCAGCAAGCAAGGCTGTCATCCGCAGATCACAGGTTGATAAGGAACCTTTCTCTAGTCCTGACACCACATTCTTCCTCAGCGAGTCCAGCGTCTCAGATCACAGATTGAATAAATGTGGTGGGAAGATACAGCACATCGTTCCTGATTTTAAACCGTTCAGTCGGCATTCCCTCGTTCCAGTGGAGTGAGTACCTCTTGGTCATTTACGAGTTCTGCATGAGCACAATTAGCTGGAATCCCCACTCGTTGCAATGTTCTCTATAATTTGTCAGGAGACAGCCAGTGGAAAACTTTTGCAATGTTACTAAAATACAAGTACACGTTTTCCTGGTACTCTCTGCTTCCGGCCGAGATCCGCTGGATAGCTTCTGGATTTCTGCTTTCCCAGGCCAGTTCACCGTGGGCAACCATGCTTAAGCTTTCTTCAACACAGTTTTACTTGCATGTCATACTAATGATAGAGGCTGACAATTTTACCATTCTGATGGGTCACCTTTCATTGGAAGGAGTGCAAATTGACAGGTAGGTGTCCAGATAGCTACTTGTAAATTTCTTGGCATAGACACATGAGTCTTTCCAACATTGCACCTGTTGGTCGAAACATCCCAGCTGGCATTCTGTCCAAACATCATTCAGTATGAACATTCTGAATCTCAGAGTACAGTCACACTTAAAAAGTGACATCATGAATACTCCACACACATGTATAAATACACACACGTGTATATATGTAAATCACACATCTCATTCAATGCGTGAGTCAACAGAGGATGAGGCTTTATCAATTATCAGTGTCTAGGGCCCTGACGCCCGCATGTGACTCTAGGAATGTCGCATCTTTCTCCTGCAGGGTCCTTGGTGGGTTCGAACTGCTGGCCTCACAGTGAGCAACCTAGTGGTTCACAATGGTACCCCCAGGGCTTCTTGGCTGCATGACGGTGACTTTGTGGACGGTGACTGCTTTGAACTCCTGGCTCTCCCGGCACAGCTGCGCTCCGTGGAAGCTCTCAAGGGACACCGCTGTAAGATCTGCAGCGTCCGCAGATCTCGCTCCCTTCTTTGACAGGAGCTGAGCTCGGGAATGTGGTTGACACCGTGGGGCATCTGTTCTTCATTAAGGCACTGGACCAGCTTTCTATGGTCTGTTGTGAACCCGCTGGGAGACGGGGTGGAGGCTGGTAGCCTTAGTGGATTACTAACTGGCTAGCGGAGCCCAAAGGAATTGTTGACTCAGGAACCCAAGCACTTTGGGTCTTGGGTTGCAGAGCTCCACCCCAGGTCCTGAAGCCCTCGTCACTTGGTGAGAGCCATGGACAGAACATAGTAGCTGCCGTGATCCCCAGGGGCCACGGTGCAGAGGCTGCACCAGGAGCCATCCATGCAAGTCATTTCACTGCATCCTCCTCCCCGCAGGTCCACAGATAAACCACTTCCCAGGAAAACCACGAGCCAGCTGTCCTGGAGCGTCAGGGGACCCCCAAGACAGGATACAGGAATTGCCGTTGCTGTTGTTGTTAGTGCCGTCGAGTCAGTTCGGCTCATAGCGACCCCATGCGCAGAAGAAGGAAACACTGCCTGGTCTGCACCAGCCTCACCGTTGTCCACAGGGCTGAGCCCATGGTGGCAGCCACGGTATCCGCCCATCTCTGTGAGGGCCTTCCTCTTTTCTGCTGCCCCTCCACGTTGCCACGCACGATGTCCTTCTCCAGGGACTGCTCTCTCCTGACCACATGTCCAAAGTGTGTCAGACCCAGTCTTGCCATCCTTGCCACGAAGGAACATTCTGGATGCACTTCTTCCCGGACACATGGATGTGTCCTTTTCGCCGGCCACGTGACTCCCGCTATTCTTTTCCAGCGCCCAATCCAAAGATGTGGATGCTTTTTATTCTTCCGTATTCAATGTCCAACTTTCACATGCATACGAAGCAAGGGAAAATACCAGGGCTTGGCTCAGGGTACAGGGAGAACAGTTAATAACAGTCCATTCAGAGCATGGAGATGGGATCTCCCTGTGAAGTTGAACTACTATTACTAGGAGGTTATACTAATACGTATGTTGCTGATTATCGGAGCTGCCGCAAAAGCTGTCTTCATGTTAGCATCTGGTCAAGGTGGCAATACGGGTTGGTGCTTGCTTGCTAACAAAACCGTCGGTGGTTCGCACCTGTCCAGGGCTCCTCGCGAGAAGGAATAGGACATTGGCTTCCAGAGAAGATAAAAGGCGCCCGCGCCTTCTGGGAAAGCCTGTGGGGAAGTTCTGCTAGGCCTTGAAGGGTGGCTGATTGTTGGAACTGACTCCACGGACCAGGTTTGGCTTTTGGTACTCTCTATTGAGTCGGAATAAACTGTGATGGGCCCACTCGCAAGCGACTTTGATCATGTATAATTGCATTTAGAACTCGCTGCCGCCGAGGTTAGTACGATTCCTAGTGATTTTATTGGACAGAATCAAATACCCCTGTGGGTTTCTGAAATGGTACATATTCATGGGCGGGGAGCCTCATCATCCTCACAAGGAGTGGTGGGTGGTTCTTGTAGCTAGCATCCCAGCTCATAATCCACTAGAGCTCCCAGAACCCTTTATAAGTTCATAGAAATCATGGTATCTAGACGCAGGTCGGAAACCAACCAACCAAATCTAACACTGCCTTCAAGTCGATTCTGACTCACGGTGACCTATGGACAGGTAGGAGCGCCCAGCAGGTTTCTGAGTCTGTAAATCTTTAAGAGAGCAGCCAGACTCATCTTTTTCCTGATGAGTGACTGCTTGGCTTGGCCCACTGACCTTTCCGTGAGCAGCCAAATGTTTTAACCACGACACCACCAGGGCTCCTGGCAGTCTGGTTAGAGACTACGCCATGCATTGTCACTCTTTCAGCAGCCCAGAGGTGCCCTGTAGCATGCCCAGGAGAGAGCCAGGCAGCAGAGGTGAGGCCGCCTGGGTCCTGGCAGGAAAGCTGAAAATAATCACAGCTCTGTCATGTGCCAAAGAGAAGCTCTTGGAGTAGGCGGGGAGGGCTGGGAAGGGGGAAGACAAAGCAATGGGCTGGGACGTGGACCTGTGTTGACCTGGTTGAGGTGGACGACCGAAGTCCATAAGGAGGAGACAGACCAAGGAGTGGGCGCAGGGCAAACTCCTGGAGGGTTGATTAGTACTTTAAACTGTTGACGACAAAGTTTATGGTCCTAAATGTTACCCCCCCTTCAGCCCCCACTGATTGACAATAAAGAGGAAGTGTCTATACCTCGATGGAGGATATGCTGACAAGAAAGAGCTTCACATTTTGATGTCTTGGTTTAATAAGAGCTTCTACGGGTTTGTACTCTTTTAAAAAGAGAAGAACGGAATGGGTAGTTGGTCCACAGGAGATTAGGCTACTCGAGGCTGGGCTGCTTCTCCTTCATCCCAGCCACATTCCGGCTCAGGCTGCGTAAACAGTGGGAAGGGGAGCCAGCAGCGGGCCACTGACCACGCGCTTTGATGCTGTCTGCCAGAGTTTATCCAGGAAATACCCAGAGCAGACATGAAAGCCTCGCTGGGCTTTGAAGGATCAGGAGGCTTTCTGTCGAGGGCTGGTGGAGGTGTCTCAAGAAGTCATCCAGGGCTGAAAAAGCAGCACAGTCAGAGAGAGCAGAGATGGAGACCGGCGGGCTATGAATAGGAGCTTTGTCCTTGGGCTTGTGTTTGCAGGCACCCCATCTGCACACAACGCTTTGCTGCTGGCTCTACCATCCGCTCACTCTGCAACCTCAAAGAGAAGGATGCAGATGGCCAGGCCCAAGTCCCCACACGGGCAGGCCATGCTAAATGGCAAAGAGGGGGTCAGGAAGGCTGCCGACAGACATTAAAGTTTCCCACGGGATTTCCCAGCTTCAGATTCCTCTTCTGAATCTGACTTGAATTTTTGGGAGTTCCCTGTCAATGCACGGTGACAACTGGCTTTAATTATCTCTAGTGAAATTGTAATTGTATGTGATATTCATGATACTGTTTAATAATTTGTGAATTCTGTTGAATTCCCTTATTTGGGTGTGTGTGAGGGGAGGTGGATATGAGTATGTATCTTTTCCATTCAGTTGGCCCCAAATCATAGCTGATAAATGAGCATTTTCAGCACTGCATTTCTTTGTTGAGATGTGTCCCATGGTACCTAATTCCTGGAGGGTTTTTTTTGCCTATGCCTTTTGGTTCTTTCTTTTTATTATTATTAAATGCTTTTATTGGGGGCTCTTACATCTCCTATCACAATCCATACATTCATCCGTTGTGTCAGGCACATTTGCACATTTGCTGCCACCATCATTTTCAAAGCATTTTCTTTCTACTTGAGCCCTTGATATCAGCAACTCATTTTTTCTCCTCCCCACACCCTCCCTCATGAGCCCTTGATAAGTTATAGATTATTATTTTCATATCTTACATCATCCTCTGTCACCACCCTTCACCCACTTTTCTGTTGTTCATCCCCCTGGGAAGAGGTTATTTGTCAATCCTTGTGATCAATTCCCACTTTCTCCCCTCACTTTCCCCTTATCCTCCTGGTATCTCTACTCTTAGTGTTGACCTTGAGGGGTTTATCTATCCTGGATTCCCTGTGTTTTGGGGTTTTATCTGTAGCAGTGCGCATGCTCTGGTCTAATCCGATTTGTAAGGTAGAATTGAGGTCATGATAGTGGGGGGAAGGAAGCACTAAAGAATTAGAGGAAAGTTGTGTGTTTCGTTGGTGCTATACTGCACCCTGAGTGGCTCATCTCTTCCTTGTGACCCTTCTGTGAAGGGGGTGTCCAATTGTCTACACATGGGCTTTGGGTCTCTACTCCACGCCCCACCCCACCCCAGCCCCATTCACATTGGGTATGAGTTTGTTTTGGGCCTTAGATGCCTGATGCCTGATCTCATCCACACCTCATGATCACACAGGCTTCTTCCATGTGGGCTTTGTAGCTTCTCAGCTAGATAGCTGCTTGTTTATCTTCAAGCCTTTAAGACCTCAGATGCTATATCTTTTGACAGCCGGGCACCATCTGCCTTCTTCACCGCATTTGCTTATGCACTCATTTTGTCTTCAGCGATGGTGTTGGGAAGGTGAGCATCATGGAATGCCAGGTTATCAGAACAAAGTGTTCTTGTGTTGAGAGAGTAGTTGAGTCGAGGCCCAATGTCCATCTGCAGCCTTTTGTTTTTGTCTTAAGGCCTTCTCTCTTCAATGCCGTTGACTCTTCCTGCAGAAGATGCCGCCTCCTGAAATGACTGGACTTCCACTACTTACTTTTGGTACAGAGACTCTGTTTATATCTTCCATCTTCCTTAGATGCTTCCGATATAGTTCTCTATTTGGTCCACAGAATCCTTCAATATTTCAACCTAAGGCTTGACTTTGCTCGTTATTTCTCCCAGCTTGAAAAATGCCAACTGGGCGCTTCCTCTTTGGTTTTCTAATTACACTTTTGCATTGTCCATGAGAACACTTTAGTTTGTCTTCTTGTATGCCCTTTGAAGCCTTCCATGTCTTTGGAATCTTCTACTCAGTTTTTTTACTTCGTCGTTTAGTTTGTTTGCTGTAGCGGCTCCACATTCAAGAGCGAGCTTCAGAGTCTCTCCTGACATGCATCGTGGTCTTTTCTCGATTCCCCGGCTTTTGAATGACCTTCTGTTTTCTTCATGCGTGAGGCCTCGATGCCATGCCACCCCTGTCAAGCCTCTGGCGGTCAACCTCCTTCAGTGAATCAAATCTCTCTGTGAGGTGGTGTCTACATTCAGCTGGGACACATATCCAAGGTCATGTTTTGTTTTTTGTGGATTTGTTCTCACTTTCTTCAGCTTCAACTTGAACTTCCAAAAGAGCGATTGATAGTCTCATCCACGATCAGCCCCTGACCTTCTTCTGACAGATGTTACTGAACTTCTCCATCATATCTTTCCATAGATGTAATAAATTTGATTTCTGTGGTCCATTTGGCTAAATCCCCCTGTGTATTCAGTGTTCATTTTGAAAAAAAAAAAAGGGTATTTGCAATAGACAAGTCATTGGTTTTGCAAAAATCTATCGTGTGATCACCAACTTCATTTCTATCACCCACTTCATTTTTATCACCAAGGCCATATTTTCCAACTTCCCATCTTTTTTTTCTTTCCTTTGGGTTCCAACTTTGCATTCCAACCATCAGCAATTATCAGTGCATCTTGATAGCATCAATGATCAATTTCAAACTCCAAATAGTGGTTACAACATTCACCTTTCAAGTTGGCACTAAGTGTTGGTAAGTTTGACTAATCATCATATCAACTTGTTTTTCTTATATTACTCTTTGATTGGCATCGTTGTGCTTCAGGGTATATCTTGAACTGTTCTTTTTGACATTGATTGCAATGTCTTTCTGCTTCAATATGTTATTTCAGGCATTGTAGGATATAGGACAGTCTAATTCAAAATGGCCCAAACCAGACTATTTTTGCTCATGAATGCCCAGGATAGTGACCTTTAGGCATTCCAGTTATTTTCGACAACTTTCAGTTGTCTTAGGTTCATATGTTGTATATTCCATATTCCAATTATTAATGAATATTTGCAACTTCTCATTATCAATCTGAGTCAGGAGACATCATCAGATGAAGAGTCCAAAAGACTGACTCCATCCTGAAGGTCAAGTCTACTTTGAGGGGGCAGCTCTTCTCGAGCTGTATTCTGAGTGCCTCTCAACAAGGAGCTGCTCTCCAGCATCATAGCAGGCAGTGCTCCGGTGCTATCCAGAAAGCTTTCACTGGACATTTGTTTCAGAAGCAGACTGTCAGCTTCGTCTTGCTACTCTGCTTAGTCTGGAAGCTCTGCTGAAACCTGCCCACCGGGGGCGACCCTGGTGGTATTTGACATACCAGTGTCATAGCTTCCCGCATCACAGCAACACACAGATGCACAAACCGGCACAGTACCTCACACTAACAGATGAGTGGTCATCCAAGGCTGGAGGGACCTTAGATCATTATTTCCAATTCTCATCTACTCAGCCAATCCATGTATTAGTGTAAGTTGCTGGCAATTGATTTATCTTATAGTTTACTTAACAATAACAGAAACCACTAAGCACTAAGGGATGTTGTGGGGATAATTGTTGAGTTGGTTCATGGATTTTAACGACTGGATTATAGAATAAGTGCTTTCTGGACACTATTAGGAGCCCTGTGGCTTGGTGGGTTTCATGTTCAGCTGCTGCCCTGAAGGTCAGCAGTTCAAAACCAACTGCCAGCTTCCCCTTGGGAACAAGATGAGGTTTTCCACCCCTGTAAAGAGTTAGTCTCAGGAACCCACGGGGCAGTCTGCCTTGTCCTATAGGGTCACTATGAGTCGGAATCAATTCAATGACAGTGACTTTGAATGAATTTGGGTCTTGGTTTCCTTTCTGTGAACGCCCAATTAGCATCTTCAAGCATTCTACTGCCTCCCACACATATGCTACCTATCTTGCAGGTAGTGGATCCAGATGAGGAATTCTGACCAAGGAAATGGGTGAGGGAGTGAAGGCTCAGGCTCCTTTCTTTATTCTCATCCTCTTTTAAAAATATTCCCCTGAGCGTGGTGCCCCAACAGACTGGACTGGAAAACGCTCCTAAGGGCCAGCAAACGATCCCTGAACTAACTACAAGCTTTTCTCTTGTAAACTGTTTTATTCTGTTCTTTGTCAGTGGTTTGGTTTTGTTGTTTTGTTGTCTGGTTGTATACTGTTGCTTTGTTTTCCTCTGTCTAGTTTTCGTGCATGTTAGTGACTCCACAGGTCTGTCTGAATAGGACAGGCTGGATGAACTATCTGGAGGAAAAACAACGGGACCGACAGTTCTGGGGGGACTTGGGGTGGGGGGGTAGGGGGGGTAAGGAAGTGGTGTTAACAAACCCAGGGACAAGGGAAAAACATGGGACCCCAAATGGTAGAGAAGGGGGAGTGGCAGGCCTGGTGGGAAATGATCAAGGGTAAGGTTGCTTAGAGAAGAGGTATACTCTAGCCCAGGTGGCGACGAAGCATGGTAGTAGGGCAGGAGGAAAGTCAAGGGAGATGGAGGAAAGAGCTAGGAGTCAAAGGGCATTCATGGAGGTCTAGACAAAGATATGTACATGCAAATATATATAGGAGGATGGGGAAATAGATCTATGTGTCTATATTTATAGGTCAAGTATTAAGGTGGCGGAAGGACCTTGGGCCTCTACTCAAACACTCCCTCGATGCATGAATACCTTCTTTTATTAAATTGGAACTCTATGATGCTCACTCTCCTGACACAATGGCTGGAGCCAAATTGGGTGAACAAGTAAATGTGGTGAAGAAAGCTGATGGTGCCCGGCTATCAAAAGAGATAGTGACTGGGGTCTTAAAGGCTTGAAGATAAACAATCGGCCATCTAGCTCAGAAGCAACAAAGTCCACATGGAAGAACACACCAGCCTGTGTGATCGAGTGGTCCCAAAGGGATCAGTTACCAGGCATCAAAGAACAAAAAATCATATCATTGACTGCACACCTCCATGATAGGATCGCTGAAGACAAATGGGTGCATAAGCAAATGTGGTGAAGAAAGCTGATGGTGCCCGGCTATCAAAAGAGATAGTGTCTGGGGTCTTAAAGGCTTGAAGGTGAACAAGCGGCCATCTAGCTCAGAAGCAAATAAGCCCACATGGAAGAAGCACACCGGCCAGTGCGATCACGAGGTGCCCAAGGGACCAGGTATAAGGCATCATGCAAAAAAAAAAAAGATATAAGTGTGTGTATGTATGTGTATATGTATATATATATATGTATATATATGTATATATATATCATATTAAATGAAGGGGGAAGTGCAGAGTGGAGACCCAAGGCCCAAGTGTCGACCAATGGAGATCCCCTCATAGAGGGGTTTAGGAGAGGAGATGGGTTAATTAGGGTGTGAGGTAGTATCGATGAAGAACACAGCTTTCCCCCAGATCCTGGATGCTTCCTCCCCCCAACTACCATGATCCGAATTCTGCCTTGCAGGGCTGGATAGGACAGAGGCTGTACACTGGTGCATATGAGGGTTGGAGGTACAGGGAATCCAGGGTGGATGATACCTTCAGGACCAAGGTTGTGAGGGACGATGCTGGGAGAGTGGATGGTGAGTGGGTTGGAAAGGGGGAACTGATTACAAGGATCCACATGGGACCTCTTCCCTGGGAGAGGGACAGCAGAGAAGGGGGGAAGGGAGACTCCGGATAGGGCAAGATATGACAAAACAACGATGTATAAATTACCAAGGGCATATGAGGGAGGGGGGAATGGGGAGGGAGGGGAAAAAAAAAAGAGGACCTGATGCAAGGGGCTTAAGTGGAGAGCAAAAGCCTTGAGAATGATTGGGGCAGGGAATGTATGGATGTGCTTTATACAATTGATGTATGTATATGTATGGATTGTGGTAAGAGTTGTATGAGTCCCTAATAAAATGTAAAAGAAGAAAAGAGAAAAAAATGATTAGGGCAAAGACTGTACAGATGTGCTTTATACAATTGATGTATGTATATGTATGAACTGTGAAAAGAATTGTATGAGCCCCAATAAATTGTTAAAATAAAAAAAAAATATTCCCCTGAGCTTTGGTTTGGGTTTGTTATGACTATTTATTGTGGTTTGGGAGAAAGTTGACGAGGCAAATTCATTTCCCATCCACCAATCCATTCGCCTTTGCTCCGTGACATTGGTTGTAATTCCCTCCATTTAGCGCCCTCTTCCCCGTCCTCCCTGGGCTCCGTGCTTTCGTGCTCCTGCCCCTCTGCCCCGTCCTGTCTTCTGAGCTTCGTTTGTGGCAGATGCTGCCCTTGTGGCTTCGTGAGGTTGATTGTACTGAGGAGCTTCTCCCCGCCTGGTGTTGGACTCACGTACCAGCCCTGGCTATGGGCTAAGAGTTGGCCCCCTAGGAGTGGACATAGTGACATCTTCTTCCTATGGTTTTGCAAAAATTCAGCCCACATGGCATTTGACAATGTCACATTCTGTATATGTACAATTCAGTGCAACACATTGATCATCGGCAACCGCGACCAATATCCATTGCCAGGTGTCCCATCACCACAAACAGAAACTCAGTGCTTCCTAAACAATCATTTCCCCTCCATTCCTGCCCCCCCCGCCCCCGCAATCATTACTAAACTCTGAGCTCTCTCCATTAACCTACTCTAGGTATTTCTGATTAGTGGTATCATACAATGCACAGTGACAGGAGCTGGCAGATGTTCAGGCCAGATCCAGAAGAGGATGTAGAACAAGGGATATCATTGATGATATCAGATGGAGCTTGTCTGACAGCAGAGAATATCAGAAAGATGTTTAGTTGTGCAATATTGACTATGCCAAGCGATTTGACCATGTGGACCATAACAAGCCATTGCTAACCTCGAAAAGAGTGGGAATTCCAGAACACTTCCTTGTGTTTATGCAGAGTTGTACATGGATCAAGAGGCAGTTGGGAGAACAGAACAAGGGAGGGGTGTGTATTGGACAGGGTTCTCTAGAGAGACAAGCCAGATTGCTAGTAATTATATATAAATATATTTACAAAGATAGATATATAACTCAAGAAATAAACCGTTAAATAATATACAGCTAGATAATACAAGAAATTAACAGTTAAATTATAAAGCAGTGAGACACTAGCAGTCCTTCAAGTTTTGAGAGCTGCCAGTTGCCAGTCCCCTTCTGTAGAGAGAGCGGGGCTATATATCCCCAGGCAGCAAACAGCAAGGCAGGTCCCCAACTGTCATCAACTGTCAGTCCCCAGCTCCAGAGATGAACATTCCAATCGTGTGGGCTTAAAGGGACCTCACCTTACAGCGACACAGTCCACAGGCTAGGCATCCCACAGGTAGTGTACCCCTTTAAACTGAGGCACAGAACAACAAGGTGAGGCTCACCGAGCCATTTATCCCTCTGCCCTTCAGTTAATCCTACTTGTGTTTATCGGCCAGGCTGGCGCAATAAACTATAGCAGGGTGGGTGGTTTAAAATCAGGAAAGGTGTGTATAGGGGTTGTAGCCTTGCGCCATACTTATTCAGTCCACACGCTAAGCAGTCATTAGGGAAGTTGGCTGACAGGAAGAAGAATGTGATCTCAGGATTGGAGGGAGGCTTACTAACTAACAGCCTGCAGTATGCAGATGGCACAGCCTTACTTGCTGAAAGAGAAGATGGATTGAGGCTCTTGCTGATGGAGATCAAGGATTGCAGCCTTCCATATGGATTGTCACTCAATGTCAAGAAGACCAAATCCTCCCAACTGGACCAATAGGTGGCATCAGTATAATGGAGAAAAGGTTGAAGTTGTCAAAAAGTTGTCTTGCTTGCCTCCACAACCAATGCTCATGGAAGCAGCAGTCAAGAAACCAAATGACACATTGCACTAGGCTTATCTGCCGCATGACACCTCTTTTGAGTATTGAAAAGCAAGGAGGATACTTTGAGGACTAAGGTGCCCCTGACCCAAGCCATGGCATTTCCCATTGCGTCATATGCAGGTGGAAGTTGGACACTGACGAAGGAAGAGGGCGGGAGAATGGATGCAGTTGAATTGTAGCCCTGAAGAAGAATGCCGAAAGTATCGTGGACTGCTAAAAGGACAGACACAACTGCATGGAAGAAGCACAGCCAGAGTGCTCTGCAGAAGCGAGGATGGCAAGGCTTCGTCTCACATTCTTTGGACATGTGGCCAGGAGAGACCAGTCCCTGGGGGGAACAGCACGCTGGGTAAAGTAGACAGGGAGGGAAAGCGAGGAAGGCCCTCAATGAGACGGAATGACATGGTGGCTGCAACCGTGGGCTCAGGCCTAGAAACCCTCGTGAGGCTGGCACAGGGCCTGGTGGGGGTTCCTTCTCGCGCATAAGGTCGCTATGGGCCAGACCTGACTAGAGGGGAGCTGACAACAACACAATGGCAACCGTAGGCGTCCTTTGGTGATTGCCTTATTCCTAGCACCATCACGTTTTCAAGGTTCATCCATGTGGTGGCATGGGTCATCGTGGCTGAGTTGCCACCCCAAACAGCTCCTTTGTAATGATAGGCATGGCGTCCACAGGAGATGCACCAAATGGACTTCATCCATTTTTAGGCAAAAACTATACTTATAAAAAATGGGAAAATTCACATGCAGAAGTGATTTCTCATCCAAACGCCCACCACCATTGAGTCGATTCTGACTCTGAGCGTGGCTGTCAACCTCGACTGGAGCAGACTGTCTTAACTTTCTCCCGGGGACGGGCCGTGGTCCTTAGCAGAGCAATGCGTACCAGTCGGTGCCAACGGGCCCCTTTGTGATTCCACAGAGAGGAATTAGATATAAAAGCAAACCCAGAAACTTCCCGGGATGTTTCAGGTAGATCCATATGGGGCTCCCTGGCGCACACCCAGAGACCCAGAGGGACAGAGCATGTGTGGGAGAACTCGAGGACAGCTGTAACCGTGCCATTTCAGTAACGGCGCTGGGCTTCCGTTTCCTATCCGCAAGCGGAGGACAATCTCAAGACACGGAGAAGCAGCCAAGCCAGGTGATCAGAGAGCTAAATGCAGAGCCAGAGTACTGGGATTCTCCACAACACGGTGGTTGCTACAAATACCTTTTCTCTCACCGCCTCAGTTTCATAACCTGTAACACTGGGTGAGCAAAGACGACGCGTCCACTCCCACAAAGACCGCCGGCCCGGGAACCCGGCAGGAGCAGCTCTGCTCTGTCCTATGGGGCTGCCATGAGCTGCGAGCGTCTCCATGGCATGGAGTGAGTGCATCCTTTATAGGCTGACTGGGAGAATTTATGAGTCAACTTTCCCAGAAGCACATACACTCACTATATGCTAACTGCCTCTCCTCTTGGGGTCTGTTTCAAACATCAAAAGCCATGTCTTCTTAGAAAAGTATCTAATGACTTCCAATTACCTTGCTATTTTTATTATGCCGAGAGCTCACGGTTCACCTGGCCGTGTGCTTGAACCCCTGTTGCGACGACAGCCCCCTTTTTGTCCGCCCTTCAAAACTGAAAATTGAGAAAATTATCGACTTAAAAGCTGGCAGCTGGCTGGAAGCGACGTGGAAGGGAAGCAGTTCTTCTATAAAAGGAGGTACGCTGAGCAAACAGTCCCCAGAGCGGTGCTGAGTGCGTTCCAGATGAGTCATGATTTATGAACGGGAAATCTGGGTCCGCTTTGCTTGAGTCAAACAATGTGGGTAGATGGAAACCAGATGTTTAACCTTTATCTCCAAGTCCACAAAGAAAGCAGGCCAGAGAGGGAGGGAGGGAGGGAGGGAGGGAGGGAGGGAGGGAGAGTGGGAGCAGACGCAGCACGCGGGGGAACAATGAAGCCCCAGATGTGGTTCCCCAGGGGTGCGCACAGTGTGGAAGGGGGACTCTGGGACAGAGGGGAAAAGAGAGGATGGAAAAGCAGCAGCCAAGTGGGCACTGATGGAAACAAAAATCCCTCCAAACTCAGCCATAAACCATCTCGTCAGTCACAAGGCTTCGCATATATGTTTTGTGCAGGCATTTGTTCCCATGGAAACCAACTGAAAAAGTTCAGACATTTTTTATTGACTTCAACTAGTTGGGATACAGAGCAGGGGGAGGGCTGGAGAGAGAGAGAGAGAGAGAGAGAGAGAGAGAGAGAGAGAGAGAGAGAGAGAGAGAGAGAGAGAGAGAGAGAATGTATTAAAAAGACCAAATGTATTTAAAAATACATTTCAGTGAAATAGCTCTTTTCTCCTCAATTGGATCTCCAAATGAGAATAGTTTCCTAAAAGATGAAGCAAGCGTGAGGTTTCATATCAGCCTAGCAAACCCAGGAAAACTCACGTGTGCCTTTGCCGTGTTGCTCAGCCATGTCCCTAGAAAGGAAACCTGAGACCCGGCACAGGGGCAGCAGATGATTGCCTGGGGCCAGGTCTGCTTCGTGTGGCTGCTTTCTGTACAGTGAGCCAGTTGTGGTTTTTATATTATATTTAAAGGGTTGGAAGCATTTAAGAACTACAGGAAAGTGTGTGTTTCATTGTTGCTACACTGCACACTGATTGGTTCATCTCTTCCCCACCACCATTCTGTAAGGGGGTGTCCCATTACCTACAGATGGGCTTTGGGTCTCCACTCTGCACACCCCCTCATTCACAATGATATGATTTTTTGTTCTTTGATGCCTGATACCTGATCCCATTGACACTTTGTGATCACGCAGGCTGGTGTGCTTCTTCCATGTGGTCCTTGTTGCTTCTGAGCTAGATGGCCGCTTGTTTATTTTCAAGCCTTTAAGACCCCAGATGTGATATCTATGGATAACATGAGGGAGGGGGGGAAATGAGGAGCTGATACCAAGGGCTTAAGTGGAGAACAAATATTTTGAGAATGATGATAGCAACATATGTACAATGTGCTTGACACAATGGATGAATGTATGGATTGTGATAAGAGGTGTATGAGCCCTCAATAAAATGATTTTCAAAAAAGGGGGTTGTGTAGAAGAAAGAGAAGGAAAAAGCCGAAGAGCAGGAAGAGGAGAGGGAGGGGAGGGGAGGGCAGAGTGAGGGAGAGGAGGAGAGGAGCGGGCAGGGAAGGGGAGGGCCAGAGGAGGAGAAGAAAAAGGGGAGAGGGAGAGGGAGCAGAGGAAGAGAGGAGGCGTCAAGATTGTGCGCAGTAAGCAATGTCTAAAATAGGTCCGCTCCAGTCCTCATTCTGCTGGCCCCTAATCTGGCCAGTGCCTTCAAGAAGTCAGATGGACACCAGCTCCTGTGAGTGAGGTGGTCCTTAAATAGGCCTGGTCGACACGGCCTCTCGAGGGACATGGGCTGGGCTTCTCTGGAGGGTTCACGCCCAGCCACAACCCCTCATCCTCACACACAGAGGAAGACCAGCAGGAGGCACAAACATGGCAAAGGCTCTCCTGGAAAACATAAGATGCTCCGGGGCCTCGTGAGAACGTCCGCTGCCAAGTCCAGAGCCTTGCCCACCTTTCTCCACCCTCATACAGGTGCAGAGCCAGGAGCAGAAGAAAGGCTGCTTCTTGTGAGATCTGAGGGATAAGGATCCCAGGAGAGGCAACATGTGCAGATGTCCCCTTTTGTGGTTTTTGTGACCCCAATCCAGCGACCATGAGAAGAGTCGTGGGCCAACGGGAGCGTCATGAAGCCGATGACGCTGGGTTGTATTGGCTGTCAGCTTGTCCAGGGCTCCAGGCACTGTGCCGAGCACGTCCCCAGCAGAATGGGTCACCTTTGGTCCTCATAACAGGCTTTGGACGATGAAGGCAGGGATGCAGAGAACTCGGTCTGAGCAGGGATTTCACTTCTCTGAACCAAATCACCAAACCCACAGCCGTCGAGTTGATGCTGACTCTCCTCGCGGCCCACTAGGACAGGGCAGAAGTGTCCCTGAGGGTTTCTGAGACGCACTTCTCTCCGGGACCAGGAAGTCTCATTCTTCTCTGGTGGAGCTGTCGCCTGGTGGTTGTGAACTGCTGGGCTTGGGGTTAGCTGCCTAACACGTAACCCCAGGCAACCAGAGCACCTTATTCCTCATTCACTTTACGTCCTTGGTGTTCCTGAAAGGGTGAGACAAAAATCCTAAGTGTTGACATGCCACAGAATTCCTTTCTAGAGTTAATATTCCATGGAGCTTGAAATGTGCTCACTCAGGGTAGACTTCACCTTCCAGAATTTTCTGATTCTCCTTTTTCTGAGGGGTTGGAGGGTGGGGTGGAAATGTCTCCTGGTGTAGAGGTCTCTACAATGTATCTTGACTTGATCCCACCTGGAAATACATCTCTATCACATTAGGCATTTCCATCTGTACCTGCTTCATAATGGACCTGTGCTAGTCTGGGTACTTTAGAGAAAGAAATCCACAGAAACTCACATGTGTAAGAGAGAGCTTTATATAAAGGGTAAGTCCACATCAAGAAAACATCCCAACCCAGTGCTGCCCAAGCCCACAAGTCCGACATTAGCCCATATGTCCAACACCAATCCACAAAGTCCTGCTCTATCTCACAAAACACACACTATGACGCCGACTGCAGGAGGAAAGCCGAATCAGTGAGCAGGTAAACTTCTTTGGGCTGGCAGGGGTCTCCACAGGGCTGCTCTAGCACCCAGGGCTGCATCGGGGTGGGTCCAAGCGGCTTCTCCTCCTCAGGGATGTTTTGCAGTAAGTGAGCCTTGCCAGCTGGATCAGGACACTGGCTAAGGAAGCTGCACCCTGGCCCAACCATCATAAAGCAAGAGACCTGAGAACTCAAAAGTCAAGACTTACTGAGCCATTTATCTCTCCACCCTTCAATTAACCCCACATGTGTTTATCAGCCAGGTTGGCACAGTAAACTAACTCAGGACCCCAAAACCGAGCCGACAAAATCCATTGTCATGGAGTTGATTCCGACTCACAGGGACCCCGCAGGACAGCGTGGTGCTTCTGTCCAGCCCCCGCTGACTCAGAGCGGCCGTCTCATCTTTGTCCCTCAGCGTTAACTGGTGGACTGCGACCACCACCCGCTCAACTCGCAGCTCAGCACTGACCCCTGTGCCAACGCTGCTCCTCAGAATGGACTCTTGTCACGTCCAATAGTGGGCCCTTACCAAGCACAAGTGCCATACACCAGGAGGCCCTGCCTGGGAGAGCCAGGCTGTGCTCCAGAACGGGGAGCTAAAGCCCCCCTGACCACAACCAAGAGTCTGCGTGACACGGAAAGATCTTCCCAAACGGGGCAGATGATGCCTGGCTGGGGCAGGCAGAGTCTGGCTCAGCAGTTATTTAGTTTGCCTTGCTTGTAACCAGAGAAACAGAAAGAGAGGGAGTGGCTGATGATGGGGCCCAAGAGGCAGAGTACCCTTCTGCTGCTGCTGTGGCCCGCGGGACACGCTCATCTGGACCCTGGAGTGTTCCCGAGGCCACCCAGGTGCTGTCTTGAGTTCTGTGAACTGCAAAATGCAAGGTCTCTGTGAAATGCTGGCTGTCTCTGAGGACATCTGGAGTTCTCTTCCTGTGGCGGTTTTTATGGAGAACGCCATCTTCGACACCCCGGGCATCACGCCGTCACCAGTGCCCAATCACACAGGAGCCTTGCCCTCCTGGACTCTACAGGCCAATGAAGCCAGCAGACAGGAAAACAAGTAAGTCCTTAGTGAGCATGCTCAGCAAGAGCGCTGGGGCCACGGCACTCCTCATACTGGGTTCCCATGGGAGCTTCCCTCAGAATTCCAAGGCAGTTGGGGCTGTGAAAATGGATCTATTAACGGACCGATGTCCCCAGCTTCTGGGATCTGAAACCTTCCTCCAGGTTGGCTTTGAAGTAATACTTCTCAATAATTTAGCCTATTAAAGACATTAGTTAAGACAGGCCCTTCTGGGAGACACATTGCTTCTCTGATAAGCGATTTTTGTCTCCAGACGATCCTATTGGATTTTCCAACCTTTCTGGGACCTGCTCTGAAACCCATGGTCTTTCCACCATTGTCTGTTCCTCCTGTATTTCCATGGCATAAAAACAACAACAAAAAACCAGACCTACTCCATGGTCAGATGTCCCTCCAGCCTCCTCTGGCTGCCTTCCACTCTCCCTCACAGGCCTTTCCGCTCATAAATTTCATGTACCGCTCATCCTAGCTTGGCTGCCACTTGCTGAGACACAAAAGCCAAGGTAGTGTGAGTCAGGTGATTAGGAGAGGGCTGGCGAGGGCGGGTTGTTCTAGGCAGAAGGATCAGAATGTCCAAAGACCCGGATGGGAGCAATGTGATGGACCTATCAAGGGACGGAAAATCACTGAGAATGTTTGGAGCGGAGACAGTGAGGGAGCGAGAGGGGAGGGATGAGACCACAGGAGTGAGGGCTTTTGTCACCATGCAGAGAATTTGGGCACTGCCCTGAGTGTGTGGGTTGATTTTCATGTAAAGCAGGTGCTATAATAATAACAATAAATAAGGGTTCCTGGGAGGCAGGGAGGGAGGGAAGGGATAAAGGGGAGCTGATACCCAGGAGCTCAATATAAAGAAAAATACAAGCGATGGTGGCGGCAACTGTACAATTGTGCTTGATCTAATTGAATTCCCGATTGTTGTAATATCTGTAAGGGCGCTGAATAAAATATTTAAAATAATAGCAAAGCGGGTGCTATAGATGTAATGTTTGCCGTGGGTTGCTGAGGGGGAAGAAGTGGAGCCCCGGAGACAACATTATCAACATCACAGGCCAGCAACTGAGACGGAAGAGAGAATGTGTGACCCGGGAGCAACGTGTTGCACTGGCGATATGTTGGGTTTGGGGAGAAAGCCTAGATCTGACTCTTGGATGAGAAGTTGGGTGATAATCTCGTTCGTGAACAGGGAGCCTCAGGAGAGGAGCAGATTTCTTTGGGTGGGTGGCTGGGTGTGGAGGACCCGTTGGGTCTGCACACATTGAGTTTGCCTTCGAGCATTAAGTGGAGGGATCACCGGGTAGAAGTGCGAGGGTCTGGAACTCAGGAAGAGGACTGGGCTAAAGATGGAGGTTTGAAGACCCCCAGCCCTTAGGCGGCGTCAGACGGCACACTGTGTGCAGACGGCACAGCAGAGGCAGTCGTGGGAAGAGAATAGGCTTGGCATGTCCCGAGGAGATCTGGCAGTTCAGATTGGGGGAGTCATCGCTGGACAAGGAGACGATGAGAGGCTGCCACGTGGCTGAGAGGCTTGTGCCACATGAGTTGACGTGGTAATGGGGTGGGAGTTCATACGAACTCAGTTTGGGGAGTGGGAGCAGGGGAACTGGCCATGCGGCCAAGGAAGGCAAGTCATTATTTCAATGAAAGAGCATTTTAAAAAATAGAATCAGTGAAGACGGGCCAGTTCCTGGAAAAGGCTATCATGCTTGCTAAAGTAGAGGGTCCGTGAAAAAGAGGAAGGCGCTCCTCGGTGAGGCGGACGGACACAGTGGCTGCAATGGTGGGCTCAGACAGAGCAATGGCGGTGAGGCCGGTGCAGGAGCTGGCAGTGTTTCCTTCTGCTGTCCGTAGGGTGGCGATGCATCGGAACTGACGGGAAGGCATCTAACATTACGAGCCATCGTCGCGTATGATGAGGAGAGAGAATGTCGGGATCTGCAAAGAACACGGACACTCGGTCGATGGAAGGGCTGCCGGAGGAGGAGGGAGAGGAGTGGGGCACACAGGGAACAGAGTCCACATCACAAGAGCCCTGTCTCAGGAGGACGGGCCTCTTCCGAAGCCTGTCGAGCTCCAGTCCAGTTAAGCTGAGAGGGTGCATCACAATCAGTTTGCATGTTAGGAGATGGCCCTGGAATCTCGGTGGAAATTAGCTGGGAAGGATTGAGACAAGCAGGCTAAGGGAGGGCTCTTTCAGATTCAAGAAAGAGATGACAAGGGCCTGGACTAAGGGACGGTCACTTTTCTGTCCACTTGTCATCCTGGGGGCCTTGTTAGTTGCTGTGATGCTTGAAGCCATGTCCCTGCTATTTCACATACCACAGGGGCACTCAAAGAGAACAGATTTCAGCAGCGCTAACAGACTAAGAGGGATTGGCCACTGAGAACCTTACAGATAGCATCAAAATATCATCAGATGCTGCAAACTCCATGAGTGGAAGTAGAACATTATCAGAGAAAGTGCCAGAAGATGACCCCTCACGTCAGAAGCCGCTCAACATCTGACTGAGGAGGAGCTGCCTCCTCAGAGTGGAGCTGCCCACGGCGACGTAAATGGAGTAAAGGCCGTGGGAATTCAGCACTTGGGGCCTTCGTTTTCTGAAGGAACACCACATAAAAGAAAAACATCCACTAATAATCGCAACTTGGCATCTTCCTAGTGTGCATCATGGGATGCACCAGGTGTCATCAAAAATGAAATGGAACACACGAAGATCTATATCCTAGATGTTACTGGGCCAGAAAGGACTGATATTGGCCAGTTTGAATCAGAAGGTAATATGGCTCATCGTGGCGGGAATCACGCCATCAGGATGAATGACAGCGCACTCTCCCTCCCAAAGGACAGGGCAAGCACACTCTCGCAGTACCGTGCTGCCTGTGATTGGACGGTGGTTATCGGCATTCCAGGACCTCAAGCAATGCAGTCACCGTTCAAACGAGTGCACCAACCACTGTGACGAGTGATGAAGAAATTGAAACGTCTGCCAACGTCTTCAGTCTGAAACTGATCAAACAGGCAATCAAGATACCTTGGCAATTATTGGTGGTTGGAATGCAAAAGTCAGAAACCATGGAAGGAACGGTACGTGGAGAAATTGGCCCATAACCATAGAGCGACTTCTCCATCGCAAATACCAATTTTTCAACAACACAAACGGCCACGATGCGTGTGGAATTCCCCAGACGGCATGCACCCGAATCAAACTGACCACATCTGTGGGCAGAGACCATGGAGAAGCTCGATGCCAGCAGCCCAGGCCAGGCCAGGAGCTGACTGTAGAATAGACCATCAACTGCTCAGATGTACGTTCTGCTTGAACCTGAAAAAAATGAAAACAAGTCCATGAGAGACAAAATACGACCTTGAGTCTATTGCACCTGAAGTCTGAGGACAGCTCAAGAACAGATTTCCTGCACTGAACATTAAGGACAGGAGGCCGGAGGAGCTGAGGGAGGACATCAAGAACACCACACAAGAAGAAAGCAAATGGTCAATAAAAAGACAAGAGGGAAAGGAAAGATCAAAGTGGATGTCGCAAGAGACTCTGAAACTCGCTGCTAAATGTGGAGTAAATACGGCAAAAGGAATAAATGATTAAGTGAAAACGCGGAACATAACATTTCAGAGAGCGGCGCAAGAGCACAAAGCATTATAATGAAATGTGCAAAAATCTAGAGTTAAAAACCCAAAAGGAAGAACACACTCAGCATGCCTTAAACAGAAAGCACTAGAGAAAATTCGAGCCACGAACTGCAATAGTAAAAGATTCTTGTCCCTAATAAAATGTTTAAAAGAAAAAAAGATTCTGTGGGCAAAATACTGAATGATGCAAGAAACATCCAAAGAAGACGGAAAGAATACATAGAATTGCTGTACCAAAAAGAACGGGTTGACCTTGCACTATTTCAGGAGGTAGCTTATGAGCAAGTACTAATCATACTGGAAGACGGTCAAGCGGCACTGAAAGCATTAACCAAATCATGGCCCCAGGGACTGATGGAACACCAATTGAAATGTTTCACCACGCTTGTGAAGCACTGGAAGCCCTCACTCATCTGTGCCAGGAAAGTTGGAAGGCAGCTACTTGGCCAATTGACAGGAAGAGAACCATATTGGTACCCATCCCAAATAAAGGTGGTCCAACAGAACGCTCAAATTATAGAACCATTTCATTAATATGGCATGTCAGCACATTTTGCTGAAGGTAATCCAACAGCGGTTACAGTAGCACATTGACAAGGATCTACCAGCGGGCCTGATTCAGAAGAGGAAGTTGAACAAGGAGCATCATTGTTAATATCAGCTGGATCTTGGCTGTAAACAGAGAACACCAGAAAGATATTACTTGTGTTTCATTGGCTGTGCCAAGGCGTTTGGCTGTGTGGGTCATAAATTCCAGAAAGCATCACTGTGCTCATGTAGAACCAGACCACGAATCAAGAGTCAGACGTGAGACTAGAGCAAGGAAATACACATGGTTTAAATCAGGAGAGGTGTGAGTCAGGACTGCACCCTCTCACCATACTTCCTCAATATTTATGGTGAACAAGTAATCAGCGAAATGGAACAAGATGAGGAAGAATATGGCACCGGGTTGGAGGAAGCCTTTTTAACAACCTGTGACAGGCAGGACACAATCTCGCTTGCAGCAAGTGAGGAGGCCCTGAAGCCCTTGCTGACGAAGATTCTAGACTGCAGCCTTCAGTGTGGATTGGATCTCCATGTCAAGAAGACCCCAATCCTCACAACTGGACTAACAGGTAACATCACGATAAACGGAGAAAATACTGACCTCAAGGATTTCATTTTGTCAATGCTCATGGAAGCAGCAGCTTCGACATTAAAGTACACATTGCATCGGGAAAGTTGGATTCATAAGATCTATTTAAAGCATTGGAAAGCAGGAATGTGACTTTGAGGACTAAGGCGCGCCTGATCCAAGTCATGGTACTTTCAATTGCCTCGTGGGCGTGTGAAAATCGAACCGCGAATAATGAAGACAAAGAAGGATCAGTGGTTTGAATTATGGTGCGTGGGGCGCATACATAAGGCACCATGGACTGCCTCATGAACAAACTGACCTGTCTTGGAAGGATGGCCAGATGTTCCTTAGACACAGGGATGGTGAGATTTTGTCTTGCTACTTTGGGCATGTTGTCAGGAGAGAACAGTTTTAGAGAAGGACGTCATGCTTGGTAAAGTAGAGGGGCAACTGAAAAAGAGGCATTTCTTCCACAAGATGGATGGGTACAGAGACTGCGACAGTGAGCTCTGACCTAGGAACAATTGTGAGGATGGCTCTGGATCATGGAGGGTCTCGGTCTGTTGTACACAGGGGCATTGTGGGTCAGAAAATCTCCATGGTACCTAACAACACAGAGGGAGTGGTGGTGAAGAGAGTCGCTGGGGACAGAGAGCCCAGAGCTGTTTAAGAAACAGCACAGACAGGAAGCTGGATACCTGATGTCTTATGCTCAAAGCATTTAATTTTCATCTTATACGGTTCTTAGAGAACTAGACTATGCATTAAACCAGCCTGCATACAACTCGCCAAAGAGGAAATTTCGCTACTTAGAGGATGCTGAGACCCAGGTGTTGGTGCTGCTGTAATCTCTTTTGAAAAGTACAGTGGAGCTCTCTCAACTTCATGCATCTTATAAAGCCAGGTATGTGAGATTGTCTATCATCTACCTATCTTTAGCCATTATTAATCTTAATCCCTTTATATGTGGCCATCACAAAATGCCATGTCTTTGTAATGTGCATGTTTCCTCGAAAACTCTGTTCTCCCAGTGGAAAGGACGCACCCAAACCACTAAAACAAATCCTTAATGCCTGTGAGCAATTGTCTGACTGTTATCCAATTTCACTTCAAAAATGCAATTTTACCCGAAGGGCAAACTATGCCCATAAGAGTTGTGATGGAGCACGGCGGGATTTGTGAAATTATTGCAGCAACAACCCAACCGGCATCGCCGCAGGGGATTCTGATGGAGCACTCTGACCCCCGTGTGGCTGCCTTACTTCACATCCTAAGCATCATCCCATTTGATACGAATGGGATGGGAGAGGGAGTGGAGGAAGGAAGCTCCCATCTGAGACCTCCATCTTGGATGAAGACGCATGGACGCTGGGGCTTTGGGCGGAAACGACAAACTTGGAAACACCAAACCATCACCAGAGCCTCCACCATTTGTCTGCACTCTGTCTCAGGATGGACAGGTCCTGTCCCCTCCCCCTGGACCACTCAGCCGCGGATGAGGAGGGGCTGCACTGCATCCTGAGGCAGGGACGTTGTCATCTAGCAGTTGGCTACTTATCTCCAGCCTCAACTCTCAGTATTTCTGCTCCCCCTCCCTCCCTAGGTTATCCTTCAGAGTGAGGTGGCTCCCCCTCCCCTCCTTCCTCTGTGCCTTCCTGCCTTCCTCACTGCTTCTCTTCCCCCTTCCCAGGGTTGAGAATGAGGTAGATAAAACTGAAGTTTCAGTTCTACCAAACTGTGTGACATTGACCTGGTGGCCAGTGCCCTGCCGGGTGGGCTCCCTTGTCTTGGGAGATACGGAGTGGTTTCCAGATGGTGTTCAAAGGACTTGGAAATCCTTCTCCTGGGATCTCTCCCAAGCCAGCCGGTCTTTGAGAAAGCCAGCCATCCCAAAGTGGCCAAGTTTCTGGCAGAGCTGTGGTCCCTGGACCTTCATTTAGAACACATTTCCTCCCTCAGGGAATGCGGCCCAGACTCCACCAAAGCCTTATCATTTCCATCACGGCTTTTGGTCGCAGTGACTCAGACCGTGTTAGCAGCAACATTCCACTGCGTTTTATATGAAGCCTTGTAAAAGGAAATCTAAGTACGAAGCCGAGGCAACATGGAGGCGAAGCTGCCTTTGTTCCAAACGTGCAGTCACCCCACCATGATTTTGACTCTTCGATGTTAGCAGACATAAATCATTTACTTTGGGCCTCTTGAGATTGCTCCCCTCAGATCCTCCTCCCTGATCTGGACTTATCTGAAGGCCATCATTCATGTGGTCTATCCCTAAACCCAAACCAAATCACTGCCATTGAGTCACTCACAGTGAGCCTACAAGACAAGGTAAAACTGCCCATGCGAGTGATTGTAACTCTTTATGGGAGTAGAAAGTTCCCTCTTTCTCCCTCGGAGCAGCTGGTGGTTTTGAACTGCCGACCTTGTGGATCACAGCCAAACAGGTTACCACTATGGCACCAGGGCTCCATCCCTACCTGGCCAAATTTTGATGTCCATCTCTGTCCACACTCTCCCACAATAGCTCCCATCCAGTCCCAGGTGGTTGCCTCCTTTAGAAGTTAGATCTCCCATAGACAGAAGGCTGGTTATTCTCCAAGGACTCTGACATTTCTACGTCATTGTTAGGTGTCATCGACTCTGTTCCAGATCACAGTGGCCCGTGTGCAGCAGAGCACAGCACTCCCCCATTCTGCGCACTCCTCGCCGTCATTGCTGTTCGAGGCCATCGCTGCAGCCCTGGTCTGTTGAGGGTCTCTTTGTCAATCCATGTTGTCCAGGCTCTTCCTTGCTCCAGCGCCCCTTTCCTTTACGAAGAGTCATGTCCTGTGCAGGGGCGGGTCTCTCCTGATATGTGTCCAAATAGAAGACAGAGTCTCACCATCTTCACTTCTAAGGAATATTCTGGCCGGAATTTTTCCAAGGCAGGTCCATTTGTTCTTTTGGCAGGCGGTGTTACTTTCAGCATTCTTCGCCAGCACCACAATTCCAATGCGCATATCTTCACTCTTCTTTTATCAATGCCAACTTTCACATTCACGTGAGGTGAATGAAATTACCACGGCTTGGGTCAGGCACAGCTTAGTATTCAAAGTAACCTCCTCCATTTTCAACACTTTTAAAGAGGTTTTGTGCATAAAACTTACCCAATGCAACATGTCATTCAATCCCTTGACTGCTGCTTCCATGAACATTGATTGTAGATCCAAGTAAGATGAAATCGTTGACAACTTCAAACTTTTCTGTTTACCATGATATTACCTATTGGTCCAGTTGTAAGGATTTTTGTTTTCTTTATATTACATCGTAATCCACATTAAATGCAATCTTTGATCTATGTCAGTAAGTACTTCAAGTACTCTTTATTTTCAGCAAGCATATCACAGGTGGTTAATAAGTCTTCCTCCAATCCCGAGGCCATATTCTCCTCCGTATTGTCCAGCTTCTCTGATTATTTGCTCAACATACCGACTGAGTAAGGATGATGAAAAGATCCAATCCCGACACACGTCCTTCTTGATTTTAAACTATGCGGTATTCCCTTGTTCTGTTCACCCAACTGCTTCTGAATCTATGTGCAGGTTTGGCATGGGCAAAATCAAGTGTTCTCAAATTCCCACATTCATGGATTATGATCCACACAGTTGAATGCCTTGGCCAAGTCCATACAATACAAGCAAACCTCTTCCTGGTATTCTCTGCCAAGATCCATCTGACACCAGCAATGAAGCCCCTTGTTCCACGTCCTCTCCTGCATCCAGCCTGGACCCCTGGCAGCTCAGTGTCATTGTACTGTTGCAATCCTTGTTAGAGTATCTTTAATGAAAGTGTACTTCCATGTGATCACAATGATATTGTTCTATAACTTCTATAATTTTGTGGAGATGGACTAAGATAAAAACCCAAATTATTTTAGCTGACTAGAAATTCAATCTATTAATTGTCCTTTGCTATAAGAGAAAAGCAAATAAAAGGATGGTATCGTGGATTTCCTCACATCACACCGACTGAACATAAGACATCAAGTGTGGCACGGAGGAGAGTGCTGTCGGTGAGAAGAACGTGGATCCTGGCTTCCTGGGTCTCAGGGGATCTGGGAATGTTGGAGAAGGGCATTTGGTTAGACCCAAAGCACTCTTATAATGAGACCAATCCATTCAGGCTCAGTTCCAGATTTTTACAACTGATCATGAGTTTCTGGATGTACCCTCACCTCAACAAAGAGGGGAGCTAAGAGATGCCCCCAAGACTGTATGGATAAAGAATGAAAAGTGGATGCAGATTTAGAAAACACTTGAACAGAGGTTGAAAAGGAAAAGGTTGTTTGGTTACCGTCCAAGTTCAATGAGCCAGAATCTCATTCCTAATTTATTTCTACTAATGGAGGTGGTTTGCAGCCCTTCAGAAAGGTCCAGCAAATCTTTCTGGAAAACTTTCATCTTGGCAAACGTGAGTGTGTTATTTTTGTGTATCGCCCTGATGAATAGTGAGGTTAACAATATGGGTATTCTTTCATGACACAATCACTGAAGACAAAACGGGTGCACAAGCAAATGTGGTAAAGAAAGCTGATGGTGCCCGGCTATCAAAAGATATAGAGTCTGGGGTCTTAAAGGCTTGAAGATAAACAAGGGACCATCTAGCTGAGAAGCAGCAAAGCCCACATGGAAGAAGCCCACCAGCCTGTGTGATCATGAGGTAGATAGGATCAGGTATCAGGCATCAAAGACCCAGAACAAAATATTATATCATTGTGAATGAGGGGGAGTGCTGAGTGGAGACCCAAAGCCCATCTGTAGGCAACTGGAAATCCCTTTACAGAAGGAGCACGGGGAGGAGACGAGCCAGTCAGGGTGCAGTGTAGCAACGCTGGAACATACAACTTTCTTCTAGTTCTTAAATGCTTGCTCCCCACCGACTATCGTGATCCCAGTTCTACCTTACAAATCTGGCTAGATTAGAGCGTGTACATGGGTACAAATAAGAGGTGGAAACACAGGGAATCCAGGACAGATAAACCCCTCAGGACCAATATAGATAGAAGCCATATTAGGAGGGTAAGGAGAAGGTGGGGGGAGAAAGGGGAAACCAATCACAATGACCTATCTACAATCCCTTCCCAGGGGGATGGGCAACAGAAAAGTGGGTAAAGGGAGACATTGGTAAGTGTAAGACATGACAAAATAATAATAATAATAATTTATAAATTATCAAGGGCTCATGAAGGAGGGAGGGGACAAAAGTGAGAAGTTGATACCAAGGGCTTAAGTAGAAAGATAATGTTTTGAAAATGATGGCAACAAATGTACAAATGCGCTGGACACAATGGATGGATGTATGGATTGTGATATGGGTTGTATGAGCCCCCAATCAAATGATTTTTTAAAATAAGGGTATTCATTGTCTTATTTTATAGTCATATAAAAATATAGCTTTTGAGAATTTACTGTGTGTAGAACCTGGTGATGGGCGTTTAAAGTGTGGCTTTAAGATTGACTATCATGAGAAAGAAGGGCTTAGTTATGTCGATTTTTTTTTCAAACAAGGAGGGACTCTCCACAAATTCAAGTTTATAGGACGGAAATTGTCCAGAGGGATGTACTCTCCTCCAGGACGTGTCAGAGTGACCTCACCCAGAGACAGTGGGTCAGTTGGACTGTTGGGGCCAATTTCAAATCCAAGTCCTTGGTCAGGGTGACTGCAGAAGTTATAGCAAGATCCAGATTTTCCATGGCTGAGTCTCATGGTTTCTGTTGGGCGCCTTTTGGGATGACCCACTGGGGAAATTAATATGATGTGGGGTGGTGGGGAGGGCTGTCTCTGGAGTTTCCACTTGCTGAGTCCTCTTTGCTAGATCAGCCCTCGCAATACAACTCTACTTGTCGAGTTCAGTTCGAAGAGTCATTCGGTGGCAGGGCATCAGAGCCACCCAGCTGACCATCCATCCAGTTCCTTCTGGCTCCTTCTAGATTGCTGAACTACAAAGTAGAATCTAACCACCCTTACAGCTCCAGCTCTCTTCCCTGTTGTGTGCCCAGGATGCTGCCACATCACGAGTGACTTTGTTGAAAGGCCACCTCTGGAGCCATCAGTCAGTCTGGACTGCAGAAACCTCATGGGAAAAATATTAATCTGTGTTTTGCTTCCATGCGCTGGTGTTAGAGCAAATGAACGTGTGGACAGTTCACGTGCACAGATGCCCGAAGTGGAGCTGGCCATGAGAGGATGTCCTGGAGGTGGCAGTTCCAGACTCCGTGAGCTCCATCATCTCACGTGTTCAACATGGACTTCCGAATCCTCTCCTTCCTCCCCTGTATTCTGCACCTGCTCCAGTCGCAGGCACATTGTTCTGAACCCACTTCATTCTTCTACAACCTTGACCTTCGATGCCTGCATCTCTCTCTCCTCCATCATCAGCCTTTTCCCGCTACATCATTTACATCAGTAACAAATGCTCTCATGCTCTCACCCCCTAAAAAGTAACTATGTCAACAAACACCTTCAACTCCCTGGACTTTTCCAGGTCTCCCACATTTCTCCGCTTTATTTCATGATCAAACCTCTCCATCCTTCCAGCTGCTTGTCTATTATGAATTTGGTGAAAGTTGGCAGCACAAATCATTTCTTGCCCAACACTGCATGCACATTTTTTCCCCTGTCATTCACTGCCTTCCCCACGATGTGACATTATTCATCCCACGCCCTCCTTGTGTTTTCCATTTCGGTTCTCCCTTCTTCTTACACCATCTTGCCTTCTGGACTTCAGCCTTAATCACATGCTACCTCTTTAATCTCCAAGGACTGATTATTCTGGGGGTGCATGTATCTCTAGGGTTATTGTTGACCTCAGAGATCTGCCTATTGGTGGACTGAAACCCGAAGAGTGGTGGTGAGTTCAGTACCGGAACTGGACAGGGGCCATAGCCTTGGGAGTTCTACAGTCTCGATAGAAACCTGATCGCTTTTTGTTCCACAGCTTTTTCAGGACCTTCTACTGGGATCCCTGTCAGAGCAGCTAGTAGTGGTACCTGGGCACCGTCTAGTCCTGGCCTCGGGTCCATGGAGCCTGGGGCTCACGTGGTCCATTAGTCCTGTGGACTTGCTCTTTCCATGCTCTGACGTTCTTCATGGTTTTTGCTCTGGACAGGAAGGGACCAAGTTAAACCTTAGAAGGTTGCTCGCAGACTTTAAAGACCTCAGTTCCTACTCACCAAAGTATATCCTTCCCTTCTAAGAATCATAATTTGGTGTCTGTGTCCACAACCATCACTTTGTTCTGAGATAGCCAATGGCCACCATGTTCTATGACTGAGGCTCTGTTGTCACCATCCAGAAGCACCAGAGGATCTTGGTACTCTTGAGCTCTCTCTCCTTGGATGATGTTCTTCTCTTGGTTCCCATGGAGACTCTCCCCTGTTTTCCTTCCCAGAGTTGGGAACATTTCTACCTGTTCATCACAAGGCTCCATTTTATCGGAATTCGGTCCAGGTGTCTGTTGATCTCTCCTTCCCATTGAGCCTTGTGTCTCACTACATGGATGGAGCATGCACATGGCTGCAGTGGTGTGAAGGAGGCTGGGAAGGGATGCTGGCAGAACTAGGCTTCAGAGTTTAGAGGCAGTAAGAAATCAATCAAGAGGGTCTCCCACTCTAATTTAAGCTAAAATATCCTGGAAAAATGGAGGAGAACTTAGGTATGCCAACACAGATGACAAGTATAATGCGTCTATGAAAAGGTGCAGGCAACGTTTAAACACAGCGCCAAACAACTCTAAGCAATCTCTGAGTTAGCTACAAAGGCAGTGCCATGTTTCTTCTCCTTTAAAATGGGCTCCTTGCTGGGCGGGTCTTGGAATGAACCCCTTGATCAGTATGTTGGCACCTGGAAAATTGGCTGTGATGTCACTCACAGTGAGCCAGACAGCCTGCTAGCAATTGCAGCACGGCAGGACTCCTGCCTCATTAGGAGATCTCAGCAAACAGATCATCACACCAAGATCACAGTTGTGAACTTAGAGCTGGGGGAACAAAATGGATGAATCTGAAATCCGAAGTGAAGCTTCGTCATTTAGTTCACTGAGCAATCCCGGGAAACGTGACTTGTGTCAGAAGATTGTGATGAATTTGAACAAGGTGCATATTGTCTGCCGTCAAATCATTACCCTTAATCATAAAAATCTTCTTGCTCTGAATAGAGATGATCCATCAGGGTGAGGAGTGAGCAAGGAATGGTTCAAAGGTCAGCTCCTCTTGCAATGATTATAAAGGTCACCAGCTACCATTACCCCCAATACAGAGCAGGAGCATGCCGCTGGCCTGGTGTCTGCTTCATTTAGCTCTGGGAGGAGGTGAAGAGCTTTGGAAACAAGGGTTCCAGATACACATCCTCCTATGGGATTCTCATGAGCACTTTCCTATTCTGACGCGAGTTCTTGGAGGAAAATAAAAAGGCACCTGGCCTGTGGTCTCGATGTAAGTTACACTTAATGACTTGCAGCTGAAGGGTTCGGTCTGCCAACACCAACATTTCAGGTTGAGGAAACGTCACATGTACGTTCTGGACCATATTTAAATCCTAGAATTTTTGCACCGTGTTAGGAAAAACACACTTGAATGCAGTCCTGTCTTCTAAACAAAAATGAGATTCCTTCCTTAAGTTCAGTCTCATTTAGGCCAAAGCATCGCTGTACACATTACTGCTATCACTGTGAGTCCCTTCTGCTGGAGGACAGGGCGGTTCTGAGCCGAGTGACTCGGTGGCTCGCAGTTTGGCTTGGGGATAGAGAGTTCTGGTCACAGCTCTCGACGTTTCTTCAGTTGTGAGAAACGTACACCAAGGAGTCTCTATTGCTGAATAGGAGCCTGGACAGCATAGTACTGGGCTGTGTCTTAGCCTGGATTCTGTAGAGAAGTAGAATCAGTGCTATACATATAAGTTTATATCAACAAAACGGCTCACATCATTGCAGAGGTGGGGAAATCCAATCCCAATCCAGGCAGGGTCAAGTCGGTGGGTCAGATGGTAAACCAGAAGCTTCTCTTGACTTATGTAGCCGATGAACCAAGGTCGTCATGAACACCACAGGGTGGTGGCTGCAGAGGCAGAAGAATCCAAGGCTGTCAGTCAGGCTTGCGACGGGAGAGAAGATGAATCTAAGTTACGGTGGATTACAGACAAGGTTGCAGTGACCCCCAGGCTGCTGAGGGCGCCCAGGAGTAGCGGGCAGGATGGCAGGCCATTGAGTCAAGTGATCCAGAGGTCAGTGATCCAGAGGTCAGTGATCCAGAGACAGGATCTACACTCAGCAAAAAGCAAGAAAGCTTTACCAACGCATTTCCTTAGACAGGAGTTAGGCCACAGCCCCAAGGGAGCTTTCTTTCAACTGCATCAGGGCTGTGCCCTGTTGGGGAGATTGTCCTCCACCCGAGTGTTTTCACAACTTGATTGGACGCTCGCAGGAGATCCTGTTCTGGGGTTCAGCACTTACTCTTGTGGTTTGAAGCTAGCTCACAAAAATATCAAAATCGGTTGCGATTTTATTTTTCCCCCTTTTGTAATCACTCTAACCAATGTGTAGATCTGTGGGCTAGGAAGCTTCTTAAGACTGAGACCCCTCTTTTCTTCTTCTCTAAAAAAATCTCATATATTTATTTTTAAAAATATCCTCCCCCCCCTTTTACTTGTGGAGGGCAGTGTGTATGAAGAACAACTTACTCTACGGAGCTGCAGCACTCAGGGCAGCAGCCGGGCGGCGGGGTCCCCGTCGATCTCCGCTGTGCGATGGCGACATTGCTGCTGCTTCCCCTTCTCCTCTCCCTCTCTGCCTACGTGCCCTTGTCCTTCTTTCACTTCCCCTTCCTCTGCGTCTTCTCTCCACCCTCCTTCCTGCCTTCCTTCTCTCCCGGCACTTTCTCCTCATCACCTTCCTGCTCCCGGCCTTGTGTAGTCTCCAAAGTCTTTCCCTTTGGTGTGAAAGCCATGATTTCTCTTCTCTCCCTCCCGCCCTTTATAGGACTGGTGTCATGAACCATGTATCCTTACGAGATTGGATAATGTTGCCGATCGGGGTGTGTTCCAGTGCTGGCCGTGTCATGAAGTGGTCGACAGCCTAGTCCATGTTTTCCAGAGACGTGTACGATTGCACTGGGTGTCTGGGCTTCATGACACCCGGTTAGAGCCCAGCCTGGGGGATTGAGGCCTCTGTGGTCACACCACTGAGAGTCCTGGTCTAGTCTTGATAACGGGCCTAACTACCACAGGCTGCTGACCACAAGAAAGGCCTTCCCACTCTTGGAAAAATGATTCCCAGCCTCTGAAACACAAAGGACCAGTCGGTTCTCCGTGGTCCGACAGGGTTGCTCTGAGTTGGAATTGGCTCAATGGAAGTGGGTTCGGTTTTGTGAAAACGCACTTGGAGTCATGGCCCTGGGGGCACTTTGTTCCTGCAGAGAAGGCAGTGGTACAGGATTCCGCTGTTTCTGGAAACTTCCATCGCAGCTGTCCTATGGAGCCTCTCCCTTTAACATCCACTCCTCTCAGCTTCTGGACTGGGGGCGCTGCCAAAGAGGTGGTCACAAGCCCCAGTCTGCCAGCTTTCTGGGTAGCAGTCAGAACCCCACCCGCTCTCTCCCTTCTCCCCAGACAGGGCACTGCTGCCCACGGGGACTCTGCCAGCGGGCACAGCAACAGAGACTCTGGCTAATTCCTTTCCCCACTTGGCAGTCAACTACCCAGCATGGAAAAAATAATTCATAGTTCAGTTCAGAGTTTGAAACCACCATTTTACCAATGAAAGGGGACTAGAAAAGCCAGGGAGAACTTAGTAGCCCCTTTATGCCTTTTTCACTGGGGAACAAAGTAATCATTTGATTTAATCCTTACAAGCATACTAAAACCATTGTTATTGGGTGGATCCTGACTCATGGGGACTCCATGTGTGTCGGGGTAGAATTGGGTTCCCTGAGGATCTGATGACTAAGCGTTCAGAACTAGGTCACCAGGTCTTGCCAGGCATGTCTGGGTGTGCCTGGACCCCTGATTTTCCTTTACCACTTAAGCCCACGCACCCACTGGAGCCTCAAACATAGTAAGATGGCATAACCTCTCAGGGGGGAGGGTGCTTTACATATTGATGACACGTTCATTAAGTGTGTGTGTGCACATGTGTTTCCTACTTCTGATCACTAGCCAAGTGGATGACTACAACCAGTCAAAGTACCTAACCAATCATGGGGTCCTCACATCCAATGAACTGACAGTATTTCGTTATGAAGGTGCTTCCCAAAGCTTATGGACACATTCCGTGAGCTTTACTTCTGTTTTTCCCACCACGTTTTTGAGGATCCCCTTGCATGCATACCATGCAAGGGAAGCCACCTTCATAGTTTACACTGTTGTGGTGGTTAGGGGCCATGGCGTCGGCGGTGACCCACAGCAACCCCACATACGACAGACGCAAACACTGCCCGGTTCTACGCCCGCCTCCTCAGGGCGCCATGTTTGGTTGCAAACACGGTGCCCATGCACCACACTGGGGGTCGTCCTCTTTTTCATGGACCCTCCCTCCACCTTGCCAAAGATGATACAGACTGATCTCTCCGGATCACACATCCAAAGTATATGAAACCGAGTCTCACCATTCTCGCTTCTAAGAAGCATTTTAGCTGGACTTCTTTGAAGACAAAATCATTTGTTTTTCTGGAAGGCCGTGGGACTTTATTCATTGCAGCCCCATAATTCAAATGCACCAATTATCCTCCAGCCTTCCTTCCCCACTGTCCAGAGCCCCGGGACCCTGAAGAGTGGAGGAAGAGTGACCCTGAGGCGTAGGCATGCCTGGGTGTAGCTGGTACAGAGGATGAATGTGCTCAGCCACTCACTGAAGGCAGAGGATGCAGCCCGTTTCACAGAGGAAGGCCTGGTTGAGTCTCAGTGGCGGAGGAGGAGCAGCCCAGGGGGACAGAGGGGAGAAAGAGCCAGTGGGAGGTGGCAGCCAAGAGGGCCAGCTTCCAGGTGTCCCCACCACCCTCACCTAAGCAAGTGACAGATCCGGAAGTGCCTGTCACAGAACAGATCCACACACCTGTAACTGTCTGCTACAGTTGGAACCACAGGCCAGAAGGGCCACTCTTTCAAGAGCTGTTCTTGATCTGAAGCAGCCAATGTCTGGAAGCTCCCAGCATGCCTGTGTCTGAGTCACTCCGTTGGCAGACTTTGCTTTGCGCTTGAGCCACGCTCACCGTCGTCCATTCCGGAGAATTCCAAGAAGGGCACGGAGGATAGGAGGGACGTTGGACCCACGCAGCCTGACTTCTCCACAAGAAAGCAATTTCCATAGAAATAGACTCTTTACCATAGAAACGCGTGAGGTCACCAGGGACAAATAGAGCCCACCACACCTGATTTGTTCCGGGATGAAGAGACTTCGAGGTGTTTGATGTACGAGGAGCCCGCAGCAGAGACCTGATTACCAGTTAGCTCGTTCATCATCTCCCTAAAGAACATGCTCAGTCTTCTTAGTGCGCATTAGGTCCGATAGCAGAGCCGCCAGGAAAAAGGAGACAATGACGTAGGGGCTGAGCAACAAGATAGTATTTGTTGAGCTGGGAAGCTAGCGAGTTAGGGGTGTGACTGTGGAGCCATTGCCCTAGCCTTTCTCTAGGCCTATTTCGTCCTTTTGGAGCGACGTGGGGGCCAGAAGCGATTTCATCGATGTGTGCGTCACTCCAGAAGTCATCAGTGTTCACTGGGGAATGCTGGACGGACCAAGAAGAGAGGACGGAGAACATTTTTAAGAAGGCAGCTTCACAACTTGCCGTTGGATGGCACACCTCTCGCTCTTCTGTGTCTCTAAATCAGAACTGTACTGCTGTCCCCGTGCTTGTCTCGGGGCGGGAGCTGGGAGGGGCTTTTGAGCTAGGGACAAGCCATCGAGACCCCTCGTCCACGAGGACACAGGCCGCCAGCTCCTTCGCCACCCTCGCGTCGGGGTGTTTGAGTCAATTCTTGCGTCACGGTTTCAATCCATCAGACCTGGGTGGGGGTGGCTTCCCTTTTCCCCCTATTTTTGCTGACTCCTACTTTCCCAAGCACGTGCTTTTCCAGGGATGGGTTTCTCCTCGTAACACGTCCAAAGTTCTAAGGAACGTGCTGGCTGCCCCTCTGCCGAGACCAGCCCGCCCCGCCCCCCACCAAAACCCCAGCAAACTCACTGTCATTGCGTCAGTTCTGACTCATAGCAACCCTACGGGACAGGGCAGAACTGCCCCTGTGAGTGGCTGAGGCTGGGACCAGGGAGTCGAAAGCTTTGTCTTCCGCCTGTTTTCCAAGCCAAGGTTGTCTCTTCCTCTGGTGGTCCATAGTGCAGGCAGTACTTTGCCAACACTGGCCCTGAACTGCATCAGTTCGCTGGGTTTCTTTCTTCCTGATCCAGGTCATGATTACCCGTGACTATCGAGCTCCCTTTTCTCAACTTATTTTCTTGATTTTTGACTTTAAACCAAGTTATATGACTATCACTCTGTATAACATTGCAGAGTGATAGATCATATATGTTATTTAAAATTTGAATATTATATTATGACATACTGTACATCCAAGGCAGCAAGTGGCAAGGCACAAAAGGCATTTTTACTGGGGTTCCGGTTCACGCAGGCACGGTGTATCTGTAACAAGCCACTTTATGACTTTTGCTGAGTGTTTGCTTAGTCAACCTCAGATATTATACATTTAACCAATTCTTCCTCTGGCTGTTTATGCTTTAATTTCAATACCACTACTTCAGAGGTTCTCAACCTGTGGGTCGCGACCCCTTGGGGGGGGGTGGTCCAACGACCCTTTCACAGGGGTCTCCCGATTCATAAGAGAAGCAAAATGACAATAATGAAGGATCAACAAAAATAATGCTATAGTTTGGGCTCACCACCACATGAGGAACTGTATTCAAGGGTCGCGCCACGAGGAAGGTTGAGAACCACTGCATTACGTATTTAGCCCATGAAATAAAGTGGAAGCAAGGAAGTCATGTGCAGGTCTAGCACGAACTTAAGAATTTTCTTTGGCAAGGAGTCAATATTCCTGGTAGCATCATCTGCCCGTACAGATGTACATTCACACTGCTCTCCTTGCTGATTATTAGGAAACTAGCCCTTTCTAGAGACTCAGAGCCGGTGCGCATGGTGGGTGCTAAAGGCCACATGGCTCTCCTGGGGACGAAGGGTGAGAGGAGCAGGAAGAGGTGGGTACAGGATAAGTCAGGGACCATGTTCCACGTCCAGTCTGGTGACATCTGTGGCCCTAAAGGTTCCTGAGCAGCCGTCGCCGGGTCTCCCCATCTGGAGGAGAGCAGTGTGAGCAACGTTTGCAACCCGATGGAAACAACGAGTCTAATGGGCTAATGGAACGCACACGTATCAGTCTCCTCAACCAGACGACCAGGAACACTGGATGGTGCCCGCCTCCCAGGAATGACTGCTCAGAAGGCAACCCATTAGAGATCCTGGATAGACTGGGAGAAGAACGTAGACCAAAACTCAAGATCCTACAAAAGACCAGGCTTACCGGTCAGAGAAGGACAGGTGGGACCCCGGAGACTGTGACCTGGGCCCCTTTCAGCTCTGGGACTGAACTCGCCTCTGGGTTAGAGTAAACACCCATAGAAGACATCAAGGGCAACATTCTCCAATGACAGCGCTCAGGGAGTTAGGAAGGAAGGAAGCAGGGAGCCAGGAAACAAGGAGCAAGCACAGCAAGGGATGGTGCCCTGAAGGGGTGACAATGAGTGAGTTGAAGTCAAGTGTGTATAAATTGTTCCATGTAGAACTGATGATCTGCTGGTAAGCTTTCACCCAATTCATGAGACAAGTGTTGTTGTTGCTGCTGTTTGGGTTTGGGAGGAATGAGTCGGGGGCGAGTGCCTTGTTGGAATGGTTCCAACTCACATCCCTACCTCAGCCAAATGCTGTGGTTTGGGATAATTTGTCTGTTTTCCTCAATTTCGGGCCCCTGGCCCAAAGCTAGAGGAGAAGATGAAGACTAATTCTCCGTTGGCTGTAGGGAACTCAGATGCTGGTGTGGGGTGGATACACTAAGTCCTAGGCCACGGGGAACTCATGGGTCATCAGCCCTGTGAGTCAGTAGCTCCTGCGGAAGGCAGCTCTGAGGAGGGTTGCCCTGGTGACAGAATGGGGCTCCCTGGATCCCTGTGCATTTCTGGACCCCTGGGGTTGGCTCTGGGTACCAGCATCTTAGAGAAGGACTTCTCCAGTGTGGGTCTGCGGGGCACATCCTACCCATGAAGTTTTCTTTGTTGTACCTGGTGTTGGCCCATGGAGTGGTTTTCTGGTGCGTGCGTTGGTTGATCATTCCGTCAGTCACTGCTGCTCCCCAACCACTGGGATGTCGCTGGTCACAGGCCATCCTTCTTGTGCTCTTTCTCTTGTAGTAAAACTCGAGAGGCATCTACAGTCACCCTTCTTGTACTCTCTAACAAGGAAAGACTGCCCCAGAAAGCTACAGGTCCGGGGGAGAAAACAAAGGAGGGCGAGCCAATGGAGATGAACAAAGTGAAATGAGAATCAGCATCTTCTTTGCCAACCGCGTGCATCTGTGCAAAATGATAACGACCATGATTAAACTGAAGACCCCATTGTCACACAAACAACAGTAATAAAGTCTACTTTAAGGGAAAGATGGATGGTGTGAATTTTACTGAGCTCTTAAAAAAAGCTCTTCAAAAGACCTTGTCTTAACAAAATTCTTTAACCAATGGGGTAGCGTAAGAAGCCTACTGAATTCAGTGGAGGAAGTGGTGCAGCCATTACGGCGAATATGGAAAGTTGTTTCTCTGAAGGGCAGTAGGGCTTGCCTGTTCTGAACAGAGACAAGTACCTGGAGATGTTTATGTTGAGGTACTGGGGTTCTGCCTGCTATAAACATGGTGCAGACACAACTAAGGACTCACAGTAAGATTTATGAGAAATCATCACCCATTTGTGGTATTATTGTCTTGTAAGGAAGCAGAGTCCAGATATGAGTAATGTTTCCCCAACAAACTGGTTTGGTTGTTAGTTCCGATTCAGAGCGAGCCTACATACACCACTGCCCAATCTTGTGCCATCCTCCCCAGCGTTCATGTGTTTGAGCCCATTGCTCTAACTAGGGTGTTGAGCCGTCTGTCAAGGGTCTTCCTCTTTTCCGATGCCTCTGCTTTACAAAGCACGACCTTTCTCCTGATAAAATGTCCAAATACGTGAGACAAAGTCTCACCCTTTTCACTTCTAAGGAGTACACTAGTTGTACTTCTTCCATGACGTTTGTCCTTTTGACAGTCCATGGTACTTACAATCTGTTTCACTGGCTCCATAATCCAAATGCAGTGATTCGGTTTTGTTTTTATTGAATCATTTCATTAGGGGCTTGTACAAAACTTATCACAATCCATACATACATCACTTGTGTAAAGCACATCTGTACATTCATTGCCCTCGTCATTCTCAAAACATTTGCTCTTCACTTAAGCTCCTGGCATCAGGTTCTCATTTTTCCCCTCCCTACTCCCCCCTCCCTCATGAACCCTTGATAATTTATAAATTATTATTTTGTCATATCTTGCTCTGTCCGACATCACCCTTCACCCACTTTTCTGTTGTCTGTCCCCCAGAGAGGAGGTCGCATGTAGATCCTTGAAATTGGTTCCCCCTTTCCAACCCACCCTCCCTATACCCTCCCAGTATCGCCACTCACACCACTGGTCCTGAAGGGATCATCTGCCCTGGATTCCCTGTGTTTCCAGTTCCCATCTGTACCAGTGTACATCCTCTGGTCTAGCCAGACTTTCAAGGTAGAATTCGGATCATGACAGTGGTGGTGGTGGTGGGGGGGAGCATTTAGGAACCAGAGGAAAGTTGTATTTTTCATCGTCGTTCATCGCACCCTGACTGTCTCGTCTCCTCCCCAAGACCCGTCTGTAAGGGGATGTCCAGTGGCCTACAAATGGGCTTTGGGTCCCCCCCCTCATTCACTATGGTAAGATTTTTTGTTCTGATAATGCCTGATACCTGATCCCATTCGACACTTTGTGATTGCACAGGCTGGTGTGCTTATTTCACGTGGGCTTTATTGCTTCTGAGCCAGATGGCTGCTTGTTTACCTTCAAGTCTTTAAGACCTCAGACGCTATATCTCTTGATAGCCAGGCACGATCAGCTTTCTTCACCACATTTGATTGTTCACCCTCTTTGTCTTCTGAGGTTATGTTGGGAAGGTGAGCATCATAGACTGCCAATTTAATAGAACAAAGTATTCTTGCATTGAGGGAGTACTTGAGTGGAGGTCCAATGTCCTTCTACTATCTTAATACTAATCCTATAAATATATGCACACATCTATTTCCCTATCCTCATATATAAATATATTTGCATATGTACATTTCTTTATTTAGATCTCTATAAATGCCCTTTGCTAACCAGATCTTTCCTCTATTTCCTTTGACTTTCCTCCTGTCATACTATCATGCTCAGTCTCCACACAGGATTTCAGAAATTCCTCTTGGTTACATTACCCTTGATCATGCCCAACCCGGCCTCCCACACCCTCCTCACCACCAATTTGGATTACTTGTTGTTCCCTTGTCTGGGTTTATTAACACCACTACCTTTCCCCCACCTCCCCTTCTCCCATGTCCCCACAGAACTGTCGGCCCCATTGCTTTCTCTTCCAATTATTCATCCAGCCCATCTTATTTAGATAGACCTGAGGAGATAAAACATGCACAAAAACAAGACAGAGCAAAACCAAGCAACAATATACAATGAAACAGCAACAAGAAACCAATGACAAAAACAACAACAAAACAGAACGCAACAAGAAAGAAAAGCCTGTAGTTAGTTCAAGGACTGTTTGTTGGCCTTTAGGAGTGTTTTCCAGTTTGTTGGGGCACCACCCCCTGACCCCAAAGTCCACCTTCAGCATTCCCTGGGGACCTCGCTGCTCCATTCCCTTGATGTTCTGTTGCACCCCCTTAATGTTTTGCCTCAGTGTGGCGGGATTGAATGGGATGCAATTCCCACACTGTGTCTCTGGTGTCTCCTATAGGGTTATGGGTCATTGAGGGGTGTCGTGTCTCATAGTGGGACCGGCCATATGGTCCTCTTTGTGGACTGGCTGCTCTAATTGGGAACATCGTCCTCATGGCCTGGTGGGCCAGGATGTGCTCCACTCTCTCCTCCTCCCCCTTCATCTGCTCCTCTGTGCTCTCATCAGATATGCCCCTCTCCCGGAGCTGCAGATTCAGTGCTGTCCTTTGCAATAAATTCTTCTGTGGGGAGGAGCAGGTGTCCACTTAGTAGTTGGGGTTGGGGCTGGAGCCCCAGCCCTCTCCACTGGTTCCCTACTCCATGCCGGCATGTTGCATTCACATCTTGGAACACTGGGTTGAAATCTGGTCCCTCTTTCCCTGTGGAGATATAAACAATACCCTCCCCTTGGGTGGGTTAGTGCCCTGTGCCCCCCAATACCCTTTTCTTTTTTATTAGTATTTTTTTGCTTCCCCCCACCACTCCTTCTCAGTTGTCTACCATGTGTATCCCTGTATTTGGTCTGATTTCTGCCATATTACCTGGTCCTCATCCCAGGAATGTTTATATACCATAGCTTTTTCCCTATGCCCCTTTTGCATTTTTGTTTAAAGCTTACCTCAGCAGCCTTTGAATTCTTTCCATCTTTAAGCCAATGCTATCTTGAGGTCTGTTTTCTCTTTTTTGCCCTCTGGGTGAGGTTGTTCTATGTGGTGGTCTCTTATTCACGCTTGGTGAGTATTGTTCTGCCCATACTGGGTTGGCAAGGATCTTTTGTAGGGCTGGGTTTCTTCTAATGTACACTGAGTTTTTTCTTGTCTAGGAAGATTTACTTCTCCATCTATCTTGATTGATAATTTGGCTGGGTAGAGTATTCTTGGGTTTGCATTCTTTTCCTTCAATTTTTGGAATCCACTCTCTCCTCTTCTTCATAGTTTCTGCTGATAGGTCTGAGAATATTCTTATTTGGGAAACTTTATATGTGATGGCTTGTTTTTCCCTGGCTGCTCTCATGATTTTCTCATTTTCCTCAAAGTTTCTCCTTTTCCACATAATTTAACTATTATGTGCCTTGGTGACTTCTTCTTGGGCTTTAGTCTAGCTGGTGTTCTTTCAGTCTCCTGAATGGTTGCCTGGTTTTCATTCACTAAGCTGGGGAAGCTTTCCTCCAAGAATTCTCTCACTATTGTTGCAGATGACTTCTTTGTTTTGTCTTCTTCCGGTAAGCTAATAATTCTAATGTTCTGCTTCATAGCATCAGACATAGCTCTTAAGTTTTCTTCAGCTTCTCTGATGATCTTATTAGACTTTTCTTTGCATTTTTTAAAGTCTGCTTGGCTGTCCTCCAAGTCATTGATGCGGTTCTTTGCTTCCTCCAGTCAATTCTCAAGGTCTGTGTTCTGCTTCTGGTTTTTGTTATCTCCTCCCTAAGCTCCTGTATTTCCCTTTGGCTTATGACTTTTATCTCTTCTATCATTTCATCCTTTTTCTGTATTGTTTCCCTCAAATCCTCTATGACTCCAAGTAGCATTCTGAAAATGTCTTTCTGCGGCAACTCAATGTCTGCTTCTTCTATGCATGTCGTTATGTTCAGGACATCTTCTGCCATTTACTTTTGTTTCTCCCATTTTTCCATTGAGGTTGTTGGGGCTGATGGCTGTTTGCATTACATTATTTTAGAGGAGCCAGATGCCATTTTCCAGGGAGTTGAAGAGCACTGGCTCTCTCTGGGAGACTTGTAGGGATGCTTCTTTGAACTGCCTACAGCTTATTTCACTATGGAATTAACCTACCACTTTATCCTCCTGTGACTTCCCTCTCAGGGTAGTGCCCCAGAAGGCTGGTGGGTTGCCTGCTTTGGTGTTGCAGAGGTTGGGCAGAGGTTCCTGCAGCAGCTTGAAACATTGAGGAGTGTTGGCCAAGCTGCCTTAGGACCCTAGGCACACAGGCAGGAATTCTCCTGTAAGAAGTTGAGTAGAGTATCCCCTGGTGGAGGTCAGCATGGCTTTCACCATCCATGGGCCAGCTACACAGGGTGGAGCTCACCTAGCTGGGTGTGGTGCAGGCATAAATGCCCTAGGCTAAGGGGAGTGGTCTGGAGGTTAGCAGTAGTGTGTGAGAGGCCAATAATGAGACAAAGAGGAGAAAAAAATTTAAAAGGAAGCCCGCTGAGCCTGGGGGGGGGGGGCCTTGGGAGGGTATATAGTGAAGAGATGCAAACAAATGCAACAATGTAGTCGTGTCCCAATCCCCGCCAGTGGAGCTGCAAGGGTTTATTCCCTGCTTGGGGGCAGAAGGGGACAGAGAGAAGAGATGGAAACAAGAGCAACAATATAGCTGAACATCGATCCCTGCCCCTGGAGCTGCAAGGGTCCAGTCCCTGCCCCAAGGCAGGTGGTAGCAAACTGTGGCTGTGTTGAGACCAAGCCACCCTACAGGCTCCAAATGATCCCGGCTCCGGCAGAGACAGTAGTGGGGCCAAGGTCAAGTCCCAGCGGGCCTCCACTGAGGTAAGCCAAAAGCCCCCAGCCCCTCAAAACCCCGCGGGTCTGTGCCTTCTTATCTTTATGATGCTCCTCCTGCAGTCCAGCAATGTTGCATTTCCCTCTAAGCAACTCTCCTGGGCTGAATTCTGCAGAGTCCCTCTGGTATGTGTCGCTCCATCGCCATCTTCCCGGAAGTCCCTCACATCGATTCTTTTCCTTTGGTCTTCCTTATTTGGTGTCCAACTTTCACTTGCACATGAGGCAATTGAAAATATGACTTGGGTCAGGCGCACCTTAGTTTCAATGTAGCACCCTTGCTTCTCAACACTTTACAGAGGTCTTATGCAGCAGATTTACCTCATACAATGCTCTGCTTGATCTCTTGACTACAGCTTCCATGGTCATTGATTGGGGATCCTTGAAAACTTCAGTCTTTTCTCCGTTGACCATGATGTTGTCTATTAATCCCGTGTGAGCATTTTGGTCTTACTCCAGGTGGAATATCAGTGGGTGCAGAAGTTCCTGTTGTGGAAGGGAGTCCAGAGAGGGAGATGTGATGTGGTTGGATAGATTGTGTACATTCTTAAAGTTTGGTGTGCTGTGGATGAGAAGTCGCGGTGACTATATGTACAACAGTGTTCTGGTCTGATGCTATCTCGGGGTGGTCAGTGTGTCCCAGTGCACTGTGCACTGCGAGTACCTTCGGATACAGGGACTCACCTGCCAGTCCTGCCTCAGCTGCTCTTCCCTGAGATCCCCAAGGTTTTCATTGCCTTGTTTTCAGGAGTAAATCACAAGGCCTTTGTTCCCAGTCTGTCTGAGTCTGGGGGCTCTGCTGAAACCTGCCTATCCACTACTGGTGCTTCAGCTAGTATTTGAAATACCAGTGACCTAGATTTCAGCATCCCCAGGACAGGTAAGCCACCACAGTGTGACAGACCAACAGCTAAGTGTTGGAAAGTTTTAACATCGACTAGTGAAAATTCACAAAAGTGACCAGTGGCCAGCTCCTCTAATGAAACCCACCCCCACCCAACCCCACCTGCTGTTCTCTGGTCACTTCCAACTCTTAGCCCCCCCCCCCCCCCCATGACAAAGCAGAGTGCCAAACTCCATGGGGTTTCAAGGCTGTCACTCTTTATGGAGGCCAAAGGTCACAGCTTTCTCCCATGGAGCAGATGGTGGGTTTGAACTGCCGACCTTTCAGTTCTCAGCCACGCACTTTAACCAATCCACCATCTGGGCTTCTTGTGGGTCCTCTAACAGTCGCTCCAAACACTGGATTTGTTATCAGACTTATATCGCAATGACAATGCTTTACAGCGACGACGGGGGTCAGCAATTGCATCACATTCCAGGAACTGCTTTGTGCGAACTGTGAACGAGAACATGTCTCGGGCATCTCATTAATGGGCGGCCTCCCTGCTCCTGTGCTGAGCCTCACAGCTCCACGCTTGGCCCAGGGAGCAGCATGGTGATGTGATGGTTGGCCGTGCTGGGGGACGGTCAGGTGGTTTGGATGTGGCATGACACTGAAAAAGTGTTTGAAACCGTCAAGAGGAAACATCTTTCAGGGAGAAATTCCCAGTGTCCGGGAGCACATTTGGAATCGAAGACTCAGCTTTTCCATAAAGTCAACTATCTAGCTATACACGTGGGACTTTTTTTTTTCTCCCTGTTCTCTCTGCTGAGGCAGTCACGGCTTGCTACAAAGAATGAGAACTCAGTTCCCTGGTTTCTAGGGAGCCTGTCTTTGGGAAATTCTCTTAAATGAGAGACCCCTTCCCTCTGCCCTCCATTTTGCTCCACCTAGACGACAGCCTTCCCCATTGCAGAGTCAAACTTCCAAAAAGCTTTTCTGATTTCAAACTTCATGGAAATGATCTTCCTCCCTCTTCTCTAGATGGCAATGGGAGAACAAACTATAAATAGAAGCTATTCAACTGCTAGTCTATCTAGCCTAAAAATGGAATAAAGGAATCTGGTCTACCAAACTCTAGACAACCATCGTGCCAAGATGACACCTATGATCACGCAGCCGTGCAAAAGAACCCTGTGTGGACACCTCAGTAGGAAAGAAAAGAGAGGGTCTTGATTCTACACCAAAGCAATCATCCATTTCGAATGGAGATAATGGTACTTATTAATACATATGAAAACACCTCCCTTACCTCTGATGGAGTAATGGGTTGCACCTTGATCTGCTAGCTGCAAAGTCAGCAGTTCAAACCCACTAGCTGCTCCTCTGGCAAAGGTACGATGTTCAACTTCAGAAACCCAAAGGGTCATTATGCTCTGTCCTATGGAGCAGAGTCAACACAATGGTAGTGGATTTTCCTTTCTTTTGTTTCTCCCTCTTTTTCTGACTTGCTCTTGCTCTCAGAGGAAATAAAAGGAGAGTGTTTTCCTCCAGGGAACCCCAAACTCAGGGAATAAAATGCCCCTAAGACTCATTATGGCTGTGGAGGCTCACCCTCATCTGTTTTCTCCTAACCCCTGTCTTCCTGCTTCGTAGAAAAGTCTGAGATTGTCAAACCACATTAAAATGTGACCCATTTCCCAATGGCAAGTTAGTCTTAGAACCCTGGGTCTTTACCTGCCTGGTGGGATAATGGTGATAAAAATAGGAACATCAATTCATATTCCTGGTGGCTTAGTGGTTTATACATTGGCAGTTTGACATTAGATGAGCATTTCAAAACTACCAGTCACTGTGCAGTAGAAAGATGAGGCTTTCTACTCCCATTCACATGTAATCTCAGAAACACACAGAGGCAGGTCGGCTCTGTCTCAGGGTTGCTGTGAGTTGAAATCAACCCCATAGCAATGTGTTTGGTTTGGTTTGGGTCAAGTACAAGGTCTGACACATACAGTCTTTCCAATTTTCCTTTCAGAGGCAGGATTGAAAATTTGAAAGCTGCACATTGGATCAACTGCATTTCATGCTCATCATTGCCGATTAAAATGTATTTTAATTGATTGATAGTGTTGGCTCCTGTGTGTCTTTTTTCCTTATTGCATTCCTAAAACAGTTTCATAAAGTATTATTTTCAGACATGACTTTGTTTTGAAGGATGTATGGCGTGTGTGGTAGCCAGGACGCACAGGTTCAAGAATCAGGGATTGGAGGGCTTACACCAAGCCACGTGTCGAAGTTGTACTTCTTCTCCTGGTGGCTTTGAGTTCTGTAGGCTTGGAGATCTGAGTCCACCAAAGAGAGGGCTCCATTAGAACGCTCAACAGTGATGTAGATGAGCTGGAAGACGGGATGGTCCCTTGGTCATTGTGGTGTCTGATGCCACTAACCTTTGATATTAACAACCTCTTTGTTAATAAGCCATTAACTTTTGATGTTAATCTTTTTTGTCAAGAATTGCAGTGTTCAGTGTGGATTACAACTCAATGTAGAGAAGACCAAAATCTTCACAAATGGACCATTAGGTAACATCATGATAAACGGAGAAAAGATTGAAATTGTCAAGGATTTCACCTTGCTTGTATTCACAATCAGTATTCATGGACGCAGCAGTCAAGTGATCTAATAACACCTTGAAATGGGTAAATTTACTGCTCAAGATCTTTTTAAAGTGTTGAAAGGCAAGAATGTTACTTTGAAAACTAAGGCAGGCCTGACTTAAGCCAGGATAATTTCAGTCTCTTTATATGCATGTCAAAAATGGACATTGAATGAGAAAGACCCAAACAGAATCGATATAATTGAATTGTGGTGCTGCCAAAGGCTATTGAAAGTCCCACAGACTGCCAAAAAGAATAAACACATCTGCCTTGGAAGAAGTGCAGCCAGAATATTCTTTAGAGTCAAGAATGGTGAGACTTCCTGTTATGCACTTTAGATAAATTATCAGAAGAGATTAGTCCTTGAGAAGGACATCATGCTTGTTAAAGTAGAGGGTAACCAAAAAGAGGAAGGACCCCAACAAGATGGATGGACACAGTGGTTGTAGCTCAAACAGGTTCACACACGAGAACAATTGTGAGGATGGTGCAGGACTGGGCAGTGTTTTGTTCCATTGCATATAGGGTTGATGTTAGTTGGAACCAGTTCGATGGCACCTAACAACAACAACAACAACATACCACTAACTGAGAGCCACACACACACACACACACACTACACACACACACACACACGTTACTAGATAGCATGCTGTACTAACGGAACTTGTACTTTCCACGGAAGTAGTAGGTGGAAAGAACAGTTAGGTGCCTGGCGACTAGCACTGAGGTTGGTGGGTCAAGTGCACTCAGAGGCAATTTGTAAGACAACAGGCTTCCAAGAGGTCTCTGCCTCAGGAGCAGTTCTGCTCTGCACACAAGGGGAGTTGGAACTGACTCAACAGCAAAAACAATGAAAATCAGAGCAATCCTCAAGAAAAGCAAGAGGACAGAAGACTGGCCTTCTGGAAGGGAAGGCTGGGCTTGGTCTTCTGCTTGAGGAGGCGAGTGCAGCTGCTGTCTGGCTGGGGGTGGCGCAGCTATAGGGTGAGTCATGAGAAGAGGAAGTGGTTGTGCATTGAATCAATTGTCTCCCCGAAATCTGTGTTAGTGGTTTGGCAGTTACACCATAATGCAATCATCCCCCGTGATGTGACTTGATTTGATCAGACAATCAACTGTAAGGGGATTAGGGGGAGAGGCAGCTCCCTGAGTCAGGCCACAGACCTGCCTCTGGACCCGAGGGGCTCCCCTGGGGTTTGGGGTCCACATTACCTTGTACCCTCTTAAGGTCAAACCAAACTGACAGCCATCAGGTCAATGCTGACTCATGGTGAGCCTGTAGTACCAGATATAACTTCCCCTGTAGGTTTCTAAACCTATAACTCTTTATGGGAGCAGAAAGCCTCCTTTTTCTCCCATGGAGAAGCTGGTGGTTTCACACGCCGAACTTTCGGTCGGCAGCCCAATGTGCAACGACTGAACTATCAGGGGCTCTCGGGTGAAACAGGAGAGAAGTGAGCCGAGAGGGAAAGACCTAATGACCACCTCTTCATGGAAGAAGAGCTGGGAGCCAGAGCACATCCTTTGGATCCAGGATACCTGTGCCGAGAACCTCCTAGACTCAGGAGAAGACTGATGGCCAGACACATGAAGATGCCTGAGTGACACGGGGCCCACAGATACTGAAAGGAAATAAGGGTCTTTCCCCAGAGCCGACACAGAGAGAAAGACCTCCTGGATCTGCTATTCTGAATTTAGACTTTCAGCTTCCTCAGCTATGAGGACACATGTCTGCTTTTTAAAGTCGTCCATCTGTGGTGTTTCTCTCATAGCAACAACAGATAAATAAAACACTAACCCTGTTTGACTAGACAGTTCTCCATACTAAGCGCTCCCTGCTCCAATTTCCGCGTGATTTCTACTGCTAGATTCGACTATAACTAATCCATGACCCGAATAATTTAAAGAAAAAAAAGTTTGAGAATTTAAAAAGAAAGAAAGTCAACCCTGTATTAACGATATCATTGGAATGTAAAAGAATCTTAAAGGATTTATGCATTTGGTTCCTACTTGTATTTCTGAAATAATCGTATGAACTACTCACTGAAAGACCGTCTGGGTGCTTGGTTCTCTCCAGTCTGGGTCAACTTATTGTGCAAAGTGCTTCCATTTCAAGAACAGTTTGAAAGGCAGCTTGCTCGAATGCTCGCCAGCACGGGCTCGGGCAAGCTGTAAACCATCTGGGGCTCAGGACAGTTTAAGATGGGATGTGGATGGTGGGATCTGAGCAAATCAAATGTGCGCATGTTTGTGAATTCCTCGCATCTCATTGTCTAACCTCAAACTGAAATCTTAAAGAAGAAGAAGAAGGGTAAGAAAGAGGAGGATAAATAACCTGGGGCTTCAAAGGAAAGTCGCTTTTTAATTTCTCCATGGAAGAGCGATCAGACCAAAACCCTCCCAGCTGTCCTGGATAAGGTGCTGGGAAATCATGTGAACCCACGATAACAAGACTCTTCAACCCAAGCCAACAACACAGTCAAGACGCGGTGCCCTTCTCCAGGAGTGTCAGGCGAGGCACAGTCATCTAATTTTTATTCCGGGGGTTGCTTGCCTCCCACTCAGGCTGGCTTCATCTCCCTCCATTTGCTAAGTAAAATATTATCTCGGTCACTCTTTTATTGGCAGAAGGAGCCGTGGTTGTCGAGAAAACAGAGCTTATGCTTGCATACTTGAAACACTTCCAGGTCCTCGGGAGAATTTTGTGCCCCCTTCCCCGTCTGCACACGTGAATCAGGGCCCCGAACATACTGCTTCCCAGTCACACTCTGCGGACCTGTGGGGTCTTGTGGGTAGAAGGCGGTGCCTGGGGAGAGAACCAGTATGATGGAGGGCGCTATCGTTTTCAGAGTAAAGTCAGCATCCCTGAAAATGTGTGTGCTGTTCTGTAACACACGCACACAGTGACAGAGAATATTCTAGTGGCTCAATGGGGCAAGCATTGGGTAGTCAAAAGGTCAGCAGTTCAAGACCACTAAGCTGCTCCAAAGGTCAAAGATGAAGCTGCCCACCCCCATCCAGGTTCCAGCCACAGACACCCTATGGAGCAGTCCCACTAGGTTCCAGCCACAGACACCCGATGGAGCAGTCCCACTCTGTTCCGTAGGGCGGCTCCGAGTCAGTTCTGACTCAACCACAGTAGGGTTTTGTAGTCTTATCCTTCTTCCAAATGAGTCTGGAATTTGTCCAAACAAAGAGGGTGTGGTGCTGAAAGAGAAAAAATATGATGTCTACTTTGTGGTTAGCTTGCTGTACAGCACTTGGAAGCTGCTTCTTCACTCCGACCCTGAGCTTCCCACACAGATGCTGAGGGACTGGGCATCCTCTCAGATCTGGAGTCTCCTTGTGAATGTAAAGAGGGAGAGACTGGCAGGAATAAGTCGTGGATTCCCTCTGCCAACTGTGTGCCAAGTCTCATGGTGTCAAAGCACTGCGTCCCCTTCTTCTGACCATTAGGACACAGTTCCCACAAGATCGGGGGCAGGAGGGCGGGGTAAAGGGATGGGCTTTGTCCTCAAACATTGTGAGGCTGAATGGCCAACAGATGTCCATCTGATTAGGGCCAAGCCTGGGACAAGGAGTGGAGCTGACCATTCTGATGTGCGCCCCACCTGGACTCTGAGGAAAGAAGGCAAAGGTAGGGTCTTTCCAATCCCAACAAGGACAACACCGTTCACCTGGGATTTGGTCCACTTACTAGGAGACACTCCTGCACTTCTTCCCTCCGATCCTAAGGCACATCTGGAAAGAGAGGTGTTGTTAGATGCTATTGAGTTGGTCCTGACTCACCGCGCTGTGCTTCAGAAGAGGATCCAGAAGCATCCTCACAATCATTGCTATGTTTGCATGCATTGCTGCAGCCACGGTGCCAGGCCCTTCTCTTTGACGGTCTTCTTCTTCTCTGCTGACTCTCTACAAAGTGTGATAGTTGTGTTTGTGCCAACTTGATGGGGCTGAGGTTCTTTGTTGTTGTTGTTAGTTACTACCACGTTGGTTCCGACCCATAGCAACCCTATGCACAATGGAAGGAAACGCTGTCCAGTCCTGTGCCATCCTCACAATTGTTCCTGGGCTTGAGACCGTTGGTGGAACCACTGTGCCAATCTACCTCCTGGAGGACCTTCCTCTTTTTCACTGCCCTTCTACTTTACCAGCATGCTGTCCTTCTCCAGGGACTGGCCTCTCCTGACATGTCCAGGGTGTGTGAGAAGAAGTCTCACCGCCCTTGCCTTCACGGAGCATTCTGGCTCTACCGCTTCCAACACTGATGTGTCTGTTCTTTTGGCAGTCCACAGTGCTTTCAATACCTTCATCAGCACCGTAATTCAGAAACGGAGTCTCCTCCAGCCTTCCTTGCTGTTCTCAGTAGTTTGGCATGAGTGCCCATGACGTGGTCTGCTATAAGTTAATCAACTCCACTATGGAATCTGACATAAAGTGACCAGTTCTATGAGCAACCAACAGTTGTCACTGATGCGACTGGAAGAAAGTTTTTCTTGAAGGTGTGAGCTTCCCGTTTTTAAGAGGACTCTGCGGGGGAAAGCTTATCGCTTTGGGTTGGTCTGAATTTTGCATCTGGCTTGCTGACCTCCTGCCATGTTGCCTGCTCATTCCAGGAGCCATCATTGGCTTCCACTTCGCATCCACCAGCTTCTGGTCTTCCTGTTTCATCTTCCTGCTTCTGGGTCATCAGCTCTTGCAGCTCTATAAGTTAGGAGAAGCCTCCAGTTGACCAGCTGGCCCACAGATCTGAACTGAATTGGACTTATCTGAATCTACAAATGTGTGAACCACTTTCTTAATATATATTTCTTTATAGATTCATGCATGTAAGTGTCACTGGTTTTGCTTCTCTGGATAACTCATTCTAGCGCTCCAAGCATAGGGTCCTTTACCAAGGACTGGTCCCTCCCGATAACATGTCCAAAAAAGTATAGCCAGGATGTTCCCGAGATGTGAAGGTGGCAAGACTTCTTCTCAAGGACTTTGAGGAAGTACCAGACTGGCTCTGAGATGGTGAAATACCATCCTCTTGGGGGAACTGCTTAAAAGATGTCCCAATCCTGCCATTTTCCCAGAATAAGATGCATGCTACGTAGCAAAGTAATTGGGCAAGTTTTGTTTCCCAATTTCCACTCACCTTGAGGAAAGTGATATTTTCTTGGCCACGACTTACAGCCTTCTTCAAGCTCTAGACCCAAACCAATGGGCAGAAACCACGGTACCCGGCATTGAGGGTCTTGTGGGGAAGATTCGATTTGTTTCAACGCGGCGTTCTTGAGCACTTCCGATGTGGCAGGCTCAGTGCTAGCTGCTCTGTGCTCGAGGGCCAACTGCTTGCCTTCTTGACCATTAGCTGTATTGTCTGTAAAAGGGAGTTGAAGCTAACTGTTGGAAAGATTAAATGAGGCAGTGCATGTGGGACTGGATGAGTGCCTTTATGAACCTGATTCAAAAAATCACTTGGATTAATTGATTTACAGTTTATTAGGCATTCACTATGGATCTTATAAAAAGTCCTGGTGGCGCACTAGTGAAGCTGCCAGCTGAAAGGTTGACAGCTACCCAACAGCTCTGGGGGGAAAAGACCTGGTGATTTTCTATCATAAAGTCAGTAGCCTGAAAAACCCTATCGGGCAGTTCTATTTTGAAGTGCAGCCAGTGTGCTCGTTAGAAGCCAAGTTGGTGAGACCTCGTCTTACGTACTTTGGACCTGTTATCAAGAGAGACCCCTCTCCGGAGAAGAACATCATGCAGCGAAAGAGGAAAGTCCTCAAGGAGACGGATGGACCCAGTGGCTACAAGAATGGGCTCCAACATAAGAATGATCGTGGGGTGGGGGTGGGGTGCAGGGCTGTGGTGCTTCCTTCTGATATACACGGGGTTGCTAGGGGTCACCACTGACTTAATGACACCTAACAACAGCGGCTTTGTCACATGGTGTTTCTGGGAGTCAAACACCGACTGAAAACACGGAACAATGTTAGCAACACGGGACCTGGTGCTGATTAGATGTCAGTGAGTGTGATGGTCCCCACCCCCGAAATTCTCACATTCTACTAACAACAAGCCACTGCGCAAAAAGATCAAGTGCTGTGAACTATGTCCAGGATCCCTAAATCCTAAATATGAGAGGCTACCCACTGAGGACTGGCCACAGGACAATGACTCAGGATAATGGGGTGCTGAAACCCCGGGATCTATTGGTGACTTTGTGGATTCCTTTCCTAATAAAGGGATGCCCGTGCTTGCCTCCCTGAGCTTCCTAAGGATGGGGATGACCCTTTGCCATTGAGGTCACCCCAACTCCTAGTGACCCTGCAGAAGAGAGGAGAACTGCTCCGTAGGGTCTCCTAGGTGGCCATCCTTGTGGAAGCAGGCGGCCTCATCTTTGTCGCGATGGATTGCAACCACTGAGCTTTCGCTAAGCAGCTGACCCCTGACCGCTGTACTCTCAGGGCTCCTTACCAATGGGCTCTGAGTTTTTAGATGGGGCATTTTTCGGTTTCCTAGCATTGGATTTTGTCCTGTAAGAGCCTGCCGTCTTTTGAATTTGAGCATTTGGAAGCACAAGACCGCCATTTAAGTTTGATTTCTATTTGTTCTGAATCTCGTCTTTACTCTGGTATCTCGTGGTGCACTTGGTGCAATAAGGAGCTCTGGTGATACGGTGGGATAAACAGGGCTACTCTCTGCAAGGCTGGTGGTTCAGACCCACCAGGTAACCTGAGGGAGAAAGTTGATGCTGGCCGTTCGTGTTATGATTGACAGCCTTGAGAACCCTACGGAGCAGTCCTGCTCTGTCCGGCTGAGTTGCCATGAGTCAGAATCAACTCCACGGCAGTGGATTTCTTGATGCCTTAACTGGTGTTGGGGAGCAAGGAAGCGGTGTCCCTGCGCCCCATTCACCAAAGAAAGTCAGCAGGCAGGAAACGCAAGTGACTCATCCTGCTTCTGTAAACGTTGGTAGCCAGTGTCTCCCACTCCTGTCTGGGCTGTCCCTGGGGCTCTGAGCACACTGATCGGGACTTGGGATAACTGAATGTAGCTAGACTTTCCATTGGAAGAAAAGTAGTAGAAGAAAAGAAAAATATTCAAGAACACACAGAGGGCTTGAAATTTCATTGGAAGGAAAAACTCAGCATGCACTGCTAGGGCTTTGGGCCGTCAACCAAGAATGCCTGTCTCTTAGTGACTGCTGGGAACCTTGTTGTCAAAATGACATGGCAACTCCCACGCAAACACATAACATTTGTAGATTATTCATCACTAACGAAGCGCTGCCATTAGGTAAACACACCATAATGAATGGAACGACGGCTCCCTTGGAGACAAATAAACAAGACGCCCATTCACCCCAATAAAAAGAAACCGCATGAATTGAACAGAGCGGATTATTTCAGAGTGACTGCATTTCGTTTGGTTTGGGGGGCGGCGAGGGGCAGGGGGGAGCATGACTTTTGATTAGTAAAGATCAGTGAGTTGTTCCAAGTACTGTTTCAAGAGTTCTTTCTCCGGCGCTTGTCTTTCCCTCTGTGCGTCTATTTTTGGTGTAATTTTCCAGGGTTGTAAGCCCAAGGGCACTTTCTCTCTCTGGGCGGTTGGTGCCCAGTACAATTTAGTAATGTCTGTGGGTCTTCTGTCCTCAAGGAAAGGCCCCTAAGGAATTGAGCGCCTCTCCATTCCCATGTAGGGTTCCCCACCACCCTGCCTGGAGCTTTTAAAAAAGCGTTTTCATCACTTTTTAATTTGGGGAATATGTTATCTGTTGGATGTTGTCAAGCTGGTTCCACCTCATAGCCACCTCTTGTACAGCATGGGATGCTGTCCGCCTCATTTTATGTATTTGCCTCATTTTCCTTCCTGTTTACCAAGTGCAATGTCCTTCTCCAGGAGAAAATATAGAAATGTGTTCAAAGTTTTGTTGTTTAAAACTTAGTTTGCTTTTAATTTAAATTGGGATTTGAATGAACAGTATATATATATATACTGTTAAAATAGCCTGTAGAGAGAGTAATACAGATGTGCATATGTGTTGGTATGTACACATAAATGTATAGAGATGTGTGTAATAACACCCATAAATACATATACACAGATTGTGAGGACAGACCAGTAGAAGAACATTATGAAGCTTGGTAAAGTAAAGGGCAGTGAACACAAAGGAAAGATTGGCACAGGGGCTGCAACAGTGGGCTCAAGCGTACAAACCTTGTGAGGACGGGGCAGGCTGGGCAGGGTGAGGTTTGATTGTACACAGAACCAGCTCAACAGCACCTAGCAACCACAATAATATATATGTAAACATATGTATATTTTTATATAATTCATATCTATACCTCAATACATGTGTGTATACATGTATGCACATATACATATATGAGGGAGTGCCCCTCCCCCCAGAACTGGAATTTTTAAAGGCTATTTATTTAATGATGACAACATATGCACAGATGTGCTTGACACATGGATGGATGGATTGTTTTAAGAGCTGTAAGCGCCCCCAATAAAGTGAAATTTTTAAAAATGCCATGCTTTAGAACAGGCAGACTTTTAAAAAGTACAAAAATAAACAAACAAACAAATAAATAAAATTTTACAAAATAACCTTATCACCTTCAAAGTACTCTCCATTACACTAATACATGTGCAAAAGCTGTGATCTCATTTATGGAAACATTTTTCAAACTCATCTCTTTGGATGGCTGACAGCACCTCCCTCGTTTTTTTCTACTTCGTCAAAGCGCTGTCCTTTCATGTTCCTCTGCATTTGTGGAAACAAAAAGAAGTTTCATGGAGTGAGGTCAGGTGAGTAAGGTGTGGGGGCAAGAGAGGCGTGCTGCTTTTGGCCAAAACTTGGCGCACTGAGGTGGCTGCATGAGCAGGTGCACTGTCATGGTGCAAAACCAGTCCCCGTCTGCCACAAATCAGGCCTTTTGTGTTGCACACTGTTATGCAACTTTTCAGAACCTCTAAATAGAAAGCTTGATTAACAGTCTGACCTGATGGAATGAACTCCAAATGCACTATCCCCATTTCATCACATCTGTTTTTTGGGGGGTTACCCCCATGTGGGTTTACATATATGGGTGTATATATGAATGCATTAATTATATAGTAGAAAATATATTACATGTATGTATTTCATTTTCACTGCCATTGAGTCAATTCTGACTCACAGCCACCCTATAGGACAGAGTAGAACTGCCCCATATAGGTTTCTGAACCTATACATCTTGATAGGAACAGAAATCCTCATCTTTTTCTAGAGGATTGATGAGTAGATTCGAACTGCTGACCTTGTGGTTAACAGCCCAATGCATAACTCACTGTGCTTCTCTCTCTCTCTCTCTCTCTCTCTCTCCATCCATCCATCCATCCATCCATCCTTCTATCTACCCATTTTCGCGTATAACACTCACTGCCATTGAGTCAATGCTAACTCACAGCAACCCAACAGGACAGGGTGGAACTACCCTTGTGGGTTTCTGCAACTGACTGTGCAGGATTTTACCCCCCCCCCCTCTGTGTATAGTGTATCACACACAGTTTCATGACGAGTGTGTCATACTCACAGGGAACATGTGCAGATCACTCCGCACATTTGCTTGGCTACGTCTTTCTGTTGTCCGGCCCCGCTCTGACATGCCCCCGGACCTCTCTGCTATGGTCCCGGCACTGGCACACTGGCAAGCTCTCCCCTCTGCCCTGAAGCCAAAGGCAACATCAAATGGTTTCAGTAGCCATGTCCTTCCAGCCCAAGAATGCAGTTTGGGTGATGTCACGCAGATGCCTGTGTGTTTCCTTTGGAAAGTAAAGTGTCCCTTGGGATCCTGAGCACCTCGTTCCTTGTGCACCGGGAGGGTCCTTGGCACACGGTTTGGGAACCATGGTCTCACGAGGGACGTCCTTTACTTATGGGAGCTAGAGAGTGAAAGTGTGTGAGCAAGATGGCCCCATTGGTAAGAAGCCGGGGAGCAGGAGGCTGATTCCAGCATCTGCACTTTGTGCATCCCCCACAGACGTCTCACTGGGAGGGGGAGCAGCCCACATTTCTCAGTCCGGCCTGCCTAAGTGGGGGGACGTTTGGGATGAGCATCGAGTGTAACTGAGGCAAAAGCAACTAGTGTTCTCTTCTGTCCTCTTGGCTTTCAGTCATGGCTCAGAGGCATTTTTGCTTTAAGGCTTAAGCCTCAAAGCAAAACTATCCTCTAAAGTTTTCTGAAAACCAAACACTAATTGAGCTTAACAAGGGAAAGTGAGGCTGGTCCATACACAATGGAATACCATATATCAGTGTGGGAAAACCAAACCAAATGGCGACAAAACCAAGCAGCACCTCCTGACATGGATGGCCCTGGCAAAGCGACGCTGGGTGACAGAAGCCCATCACAAAAGGACAAATACGACATGAGACCACTGCTATGCAGAAGGGGGAAAGCCAAGGTAAAGACTTTCATGCCAAAGGAAATAGACACTGGAGACTCTCGAGTAGGGAAGGAGGGAAGGGAGGGAAGAAAATGCAATGCGGCTAGACTCTTATCAGGTGGTCACTTGGGTGAAGTGGTCCCCAAAGGGAGGAGGCCCGTCTGGATCCGGGGAAGAGTAAAGGATGGGTGCGGGTGTGAGGGTGCTCAGTAGATTAAACTGTTGACCACAACGTCGATGATCTGATATGTCAGCCCGCACCTAACCTACAATTAAAATGTGTAGGGAAAGAGTCTGCCTGAGCATTCTGCTGTTTAAAAAACTACCTCCACCAGTCCCACCTTCACCAGACTCCCGTCTTCACCGTCCATTCATTTGAAGTTTGCACGGGCAGCCCAGGTTCCTATGAGTCCTTTTGGGTCATGCCGGTGAGACTTACACTTGGCTCCAAATGTCTCAGATTTGAAAAGAGAAATTCCGTACTACAGGAACTTACGTGTGTGTGTGTGTGTGTGTGTGTGTGCGCACGCACACACTCCCCTTTTAGACCCAGGAAGTCATGCACTACCCCACCCTGTGCTTGAAATGGTGCGTGAGTTTTCCTTCTTGACGGAATCATTTTTTCCCTGGAAGAGGAGACGTTTGACACACAGGGCAGTTCACTTGGCACTAGCTCGTCCTTGACAGGTGACTCAGAGCAGTCCCCATCCCCCCGTTGCACTCAACCTGCTGCGGGGAGTCAAGTGGACCCACTGATGCTGAGAAGGATGCTTGGGGGAGCTGGATACTTTGGAGTAAATAGACCGTTAGGCGTGTTCAAGGTGGTCGCGTGCACAGCGGACGGAAGCACCGGAGAGGGCCTTCTGAGGGGGGGGAAGGCAGGCTCAGGCACACACACCTCCATTTCCCTTCTGGGAAGGTAGGATTTTCTTGAAGCCACTGAAGGATTTCTAAGCAGGAACAGCAATACGGCTCGTCCAAGAAGACAGATGCATAGCATCGGTACCACTTTGAAAGAAATTATCATCTTTACCCCCCACCCATCTTCATTCAACAAATGTTGATTGAACATTTTTTTAAACAATTTATTAGGGGCTCATACAACTCTTATCACAATCCATACATACACATACATCAATTGTATAAAGCACATCCATACATTCCCTGCCCCAATCATTCTCAAAGCATTTGCTCTCCACTTAAGCCCTTTGCATCAGGTCCTCTTTTTTTCCCCCTTCCTCCCCTCTCCCCCCTCCCTCATGTGCCCTTGGTGATTGAACATTTTATCTAATTTTTAAAATTTTATTTTTATCTGGAGTTAATACAGATATACCCTATCATTCCACAGTCCAGTCACATCAAGCAGTCGTGTACAATTGCTCCCACAATCAGTTTCCAGACATTCTTTACCTTCTCCGACTCCGTAACATCATCTCCCTTTTACACACCCACCACCACTGTGCCCGCCCACCCCCCAAGCCCTTATTCTACTTGCTGTCCCTACAGGTTCATCGATCCTGGGTTTCATATACCGAAAAACATATAACTCAAATTCAAGGGGGTGACCCCAATGACATCACACATCTGAGATAACCCCCAATATGAACAAATGAAAACCAAACCCAGAAAATGTTGAAAACCCGATCAGGCCCAACCTGCATGGGAGCGGGGATCAAGTGGCTGCTGTGTATCAGGTGCCATTCTGAGAGGGCCCCAGGGGCTGGCCTTCAGTCTGGCCCTCCCTGTGTCCTGCGCTCCCTCCGTCTCCTGGCCGAATAGAAAGAAAAAGAGATCAAAGGACCTCGGGATGCTGGTGGCTTTTAGGCGATGCCTTGTCCTTGTCCTGACTGGGGAAATGGCAGGGAGACGTCCAGGGTCCGCATCTCACAGAGACGCCGTTAGGCCTTGGGCCTGAAAACAACAATAAGAGCATGCCTGTCGGCTCAGAGTGTGTGTGGACACGTGCAGACAGAGAAGAACAATGGCTAGTTTTGTGTTGTGTGTTGTTGGTTCCTAAGAAAGGAACGCAGTAACTTTTTCATCATGCAAGACTCAACAGAAGTCTGTGCCTGCTCCCCACTCTGTAGTTTTCTGCCTTTTTCCCTTGGCAGTTTTACCTTTAAAAGGTCCTAGTGAAATATCTCTCTCTCTCTCTCTCTCTCTTTCTCTCTCTCTCTCTGTGTGTGTGTGTGCATGCTAGGGAAAAGTTCTTGGAGCTGAAGGGCCTGTGAGATGCTGAGGTAGGGAATTTGACTAATATCCCCTCCCTACCTCCTTCTAGCCCTGTCACCTAGGAGTTGACCTTCAGGTCCTTCATCAGCAGGTCCCCTTGACCTGCCAGTAGAGCTCAGCTAACGCCATGCAGGAGAGGGGACTTGGAAGATGAATGGAGAGTAAGGCCCGAGCATTTATATCCTGGATGCCCGCCCTCCAGGGTCTCCCTGGTTTAATTGTACCTCTCTCCTGGTCACTACAGCTCCTCCCAACTCTTTCTGGGTCTCATGAGCTCTCCCCTGCCTTCCCTGCAGGCCAGGGGTGGGGTCCTGACCTTTCTGCTCTCGGTTTGCCCAAACCCTCTCAAAGTACCCTATGAGATGTACCATTGCACCATCTGGTGCTCGCCTAGGCCCTAGCTGGAGCAGGCAGTAAGGAACCACACTGACGACAACGACGACAACAACAACAACCTCACTGACAATTGAGTCACCGCTGACGCATAGTGACTCCCCGTGGGCTGCTGAGACTGTAGCTTCTTCCAGGAGTAGAAATGCAGTCTTTCTCCCTTGGAGCTGCTGGTGGTTTTGAACTGCCGGCCATGCGAACTGCAACCCAACACATAACCACTACACCACAGGGAACTATAGGAATATAGGAGAGTGTAGGAGATAGTTAATCACACCTCCATGTCACACAGCTGGCTGTGTACTAATGGACTTTTCTGAAGTGTGAGCTACGGACCCTGGAAGGAATGAAGTGAAGAAGCCAAGCACCCCGGTGGTTACTTCAGGAATCACAGTCTGCTTCTTTTTCACTCTTAAAATTCAGGCATAATTCACGCAGAGCACAGTTCTAGAATTTTGACAAATGCCCTAAATGATATCACTACCGCCCCAATCTAGATGCAGCACTGTTCTGTGACCTCACAAAGTTCCCTTTGGCCTCAACCACCCAATCCCCAGCCTCTTACAACCGGTCCACTTGGACTCATGGTCCCCGGAGTGTGTTAAGAGTAGACCTGCGCTCTGCAAGGCTTCCAAGAGACGAGTTCAGAGAAGGAGCCGATTGGCCCTTTCCCAACGTGCCTCTGGGTGAACGCAAACTTCCACCCTTTCAGTCACCAAGTACATCAACCAGTGTGGCACCCAGGGAGGAGCTTTGGCCAAAGCTCAGCAGTTGAAACCCACCAGCTGCTCTGTAGGGGAAAGAGGAGGCTGTCTGATTCCACAGGTGCTGTGCTGGTGTACATGTTGGGCTGCTAACCACTAGGTCAGCGGTTTGACGCCACCAAGGGCTCCAGAGAAGAGGCCTTCTTCTCCCATAAGGAGTTACAACTCGGAAAGCACAGGGGCAGTTCCACCCTGTCCTGCCGGGCCGCTGCGCGTCGGGATGAACTCAGTGCAGTGCGTTTGTGTTTGTCTGATTCCATAAAGGTTTCCAGCCTTGCCGCTCCCCAGGGGAGGCTCTTCTCTGGCAGGGTCAGCCTCACAGGGCAGCGGAGAAGCTTACTCTCCAGTGACTCCTTGCGAAATCTCAGCTGTAAGGAGCACTTAATCAAACAGCCATCGCCATCGTTCTCCCAGTAGAAAGGATGTTGCCACACAGTTCTCGGTCCTCATTGTAGCAACTGTCGGCCCGGCTCCCGATGGTTAACGGCTGCTCTCTGTGCTCAGGAATGCTGGGATTTCTCCATTCTGGTCACATCAGGTCAGAGTCCACTGCAGTGGCAGCGTGCCTTCTTTCACTCCTGCTTACTGAGGATAAGATGATGGAGTTGTCCAAGCACACGGTTTCCCAGTTCTTCTGAGCCCAAATGGGGACATAGTCCAGGTGACGGCAGCTGGAACCTACATAATTCAACCCACCTTCTTAGTCCCATCTCGCGAAGCCTCTGTGTTTCTTTATCCACATGATGCTGTGGAAGTTGGGACATCCCGATCACCACGGAGTCCAAGAGGGGACAGAGCCAGCGATCCCAGCTGAGAAAGTGAGAGCCTTAAACCCGCATCTTGCCAAGCTGCTGTTCCCATAATCCCACGGTCCGCAAGACTTCATCCCCCTTGCTCCGGTCTCCTTAAAATCTGCAAGGTCCCATGTTTCTGCCCTCCCCAAATGGCAATGAGGTGCGACACTTGGGGTGCGTCTGCCATTTGCATCTGCTGAGGGTTTTGCAGACCCAAGACAGGAGGCACTCGGAGGAGGCAGGGAGGCTGTGTCCTGAGGACCAGGACATTTCCCCCTGGGCCCCAGGTGAGGAGACCCCAGCAAGGCCCAAGGACCCGAAGAGTCAGGCACACTTGTGCAGCATTATTAGCTTTTGCTTGAATGACATCCCCCTTAGATCGTTGCCACCATTCCCCATTGCCATTTTCTTATGCCCCACTCCACCTTCCCCTTGTATCCCTTCGTGCGGGGTCACTACTTGGCCTCTACCAGGCCAGTGGCCAAGGATGAGCATGGTTGTGAAGACGGGTTTCTGAATTCGTGACAAGAAAGCCCCTTGCCCAGCTCCAGAGAAGAATCACCGCTATCACTAGTTGACAGTGCTGAGGAAGGCGGAAGAATGGGTGCCTTCCAATGAAGGCATTGGTGAAGGATATTGAATATACCGCGGGCTTTCCAAAGAACGAACAAATCTGTGGTGACTCACGAAGCGCAGCCAGCGTGTGCTTTAGAAGAAGCAAGGTTGGCGAGATTGCGTGTCACGCCCTTTGAACACGGTATCTAGAGGGACCAGTCCAGGAGGAGGACATCACGCTCGGTAAAGTAGAGGGTTGGCAACAAAGAGGAAGGCCCTCACCAGCGACGTGGATTGACACAGTGGTTGCACCTGTCGACTCAAACATAGCAAGGACCGGGAGGATGGCGCAGGACTGGACAGTGTTCCCTGCTGCTGTGCCCGGTGTCATGAGGAGTAGAAACAGACTTGATGGCACGTCACCAGAACCATCAGTGGAATGAGCATTTCTGTTACCAGAAGCTCAAGTGTGGGGGCATGCCCACATTGTTCAACACAAGAGGAGCCCTGGAATCCTTCCACCACGCAGGCAACTTCCTGGACTGTTGCTTGGCATCGGTTCGACTGCATCAATCAAGGTGTGTGTTTCTGGACTCTCCAATTGGAGACCCTTGGGACTCACTGCTGCTAGACCATTCCTCATTCGTGGGATGTTTCTCCTCACCTCCAGGGTGCTGGTGAGTTATGAGGTTTTCTACCTCGTCTTCCCTTCAGGTTTAGCTACAGCCTATAAAACCACTCAACTGAAGCATGAAATTGGCTCGTCAGCGGGGATCCAGTGACTCATTGTTACAGTCATCTGGCCTCTGAAGTCTCGCTATCCTGCTGGGGGACATGAGGAGCTGGCAGCCTTGCTCCTCTCGGTTTTTCTGTTTGTATTAGGAACAAACTGTTGAAATTTAACAAGTATTCGGTGTTTCCTTACAAGCGGAGTCTGTCAGCTGGAACAATCATGAGACTGCTTCTCCATTGACATGCTCACCTTGATGCCTAGCAGGATTGGGTTTGCGCCCTGGATGCATGACCTTTGGGCCGGCCTAACTCTTCTAAGAGGTCTCTAAGTGCTCTGGGTTCTCGAAAGTTTGAAGGAAGAAGTGAGATGGCTCTTCTGACTGTGCCGGAGGTCTTTCCGAGGGAAAACAGAGTGCTCAGGGCTTTATATTCAGTGTAAGCATGTAAGGAAAACTAGAAATGTTCCCATGTGGCCTTTAGAGAGTTACTGAATGTTCTGTATCCATAAGATAGACACAGCTGAAACCCATTCCCAATATTTGGTTACACTACTTATAGACTTCCAACTAAACCAATCATTCAGTCTTTGCACGTCTCTTACATTAAGGACATGACTGGTGAAAATTTGGAAGAAGTGGGACAATGAGACTTGGTGTTAGGAACTGAATTGTATCCCTCACAAATGTGTACCTGTGGATGTGGATGTAAGGAACCGTGCTAATCACAAGGGGATTGGTTCAAGCCCACCAGCTACTCCACAGGAGAAAAGCAATGCTGTCTGATTCAGTAAAGAATTACCGTTTCTGAAATCCACAGAGGCAGCTCTACTCTGACCGACAGGGTCACTATGAGTTGGAATCAACTCAGGTATGAATTGGGATTGACTTGGTAGCAGTGGGCTTCTTTTTTTAATACCAGGGGATGTAATCCTAATTGGGAGTAGGGTTTCCTCTGTAAATGTCAATGAGCATATATCAGTGAAGTTGCTATTCACTTCTGAGTGATTGAGAGAAGTTGAGACTCAAGATACACAAACGGGGGGCGGGGGGCGGGGGTCAGAGGCTGTACGGAAACAACATAGGCAGAGGAATCTGCGAGTGCAGGGATTTCTGGGCACTAGGAGCTGGGACAGATCTCCCACTAGCGCCACACCCTCAAGATGGACGCGTGGTCTTCTGGACCACACTGGACCAATAGGCAGCATCATGAGAAACGGAGACAAGACTGAAGTTATCAAGTGTTCATTTTACTTGGCTCCACAATCATCGTCCTTGGGAGCAAAGGAGTGGTACGTACACAGTTTCATGTTAACTTGATGAATAATTATGGGTGGAGTCTAGCCTGTCAATCAGGTCACAGCCCAATGATGCCTCCTGGTGGGTGTGGCCTTCTCACGAGGATTCTGGGAGCTTCTGCTCTCTCCGCCTCACCTTCCTGCTGTTGAGAGCTACCGGAGCCACAAGGAGACCTGCAAGAGCCCTAGAGATGCCTCCACCACCACTGGATCCACAAGGCTTTCCACCACTGGCCTGTGATCTTCCTGCATTGGGCGCCATTGCACATACTGAGTGAGTCTGAAGAGGAACTTATGGACTAGTAGCAGTCATATGGGCTAATGTCAGATTTATGGTCTTGGTCTGGAATGGGCTGGGATGTTTTCTTAATATACAATTATTCTTTGATAGAAAGCTCTTTCTTGTACATATGTATGGATGTCAATTTGTTTCTTTAGTCAACCCAGACTAACACAAGCAGTTAAGAAATCAAACCACATATCACACTGGAAAATCCACCACAAGAGATGTGACTTGGAGGACTGAGGTGGTCATGAATCCAACCACGGTGTTTCCGCTTGTTTCATACGCAGTCAAAGGCTGGGCAGGGAGTGAGGAAAATCAAAGAAGAATTGGCATGCTGGCGAAGGATACTGAATATGACGTGAACTGAATATGTGTTGGAAGAAGCATAGCCAGAATGTTTCTCAGAAACGAGTACAGTGAACTTGATCTTGCATACTTTGGACACGCTATCCTTCAAGTACTTGAGTTTGATTTGGATCATTTACCCCAAATGAGAGCAAACCAAACCAAAAATCCAACTGTGATGGTTGGAGTTTATGTCAACTAGACACTCCTGGGTGAAGGTGAGGGTGGAGCTCAACCTGTCAATCATGTGGCAGCCTCATGACACCTCCTTGTGGGGCGGTGGGTAGCCTTATGTATAAGAGAGATCCTAAGCAGAGCCACTTGCTGTTTGGCCCTTGACTTCTGCTGGAACTGGAGCTAGAGGTTACGTCTGATTCATCAGTCACGTGTTGCATCACCTGCTGACCCCAGGAGCCCTCGGTGGACCACTCCTGGTGGATTCATTCGGACTGTCTCGGATCAATTACTTCTGCATCCACCAGCCTGTGCTCCTGCCTCCCCCAAAGGCCCTGCTGAGTCACCTTTCTTCCCATTCATCAGCTTCCACAGCTACAAAAATTGGGAGAACCCTGACTTGAACTGCACTGGACTTACCTGTTTCTACAAGTGTGAGCCATTTCTCAAGATAAATCTCTTTCTATAGACACACACACACCAGCATCCCTGGGTTGGCTTATCTAGAGAACCCAGTCCAACACATAAATCTACTGCCACTGTGTCAATTCTAATTCATAACGCCTCTATAGCACACAACAGAACCACTCATGTCTTCACAGGAGCAGACAGCCTCATCTTCCGCCCGGGGAGTCTCGTGGATTCAGACTGCTGACCTTGCCGTTGGCAGTGCAACGTTCCACCAGGACTCTAAAGAGAGAAAAGCAAGGTGTGCTTTCTGACCCTGCGCGATTCTAAGACAGTGAAAAGGAGATCTCGGTGGCATCCAAACAGGACAGCAAAGAAGAAACCCAACTTGGACCAAGATGGGCGACAGAAACCGAGTGTTGGGACTCACAGCACAAGGGTGTGAAGATAAATGCGGAGAGAGCAGTTCTGCTGCTCTCTAGAACCACGTGTGTTGGCGCTGGCACCTTGCAGGCAGCCTCCCTCCGGCAGAGGCTCGGCACTGTCCACGGGAGCCCCAGCACAACCGTCAGGCAGGGGAGGCCATCTGGATACTCCATCTCTTTGCTTCTGTAGGGGCTGAACCCTGGATCACCCCACCGAATCCACCCCATTGTCTTACTTCATCGCCTTGTTTACTCTCCCAGGGCTTGAGCTCCAGCCACGAGTCCTGAGCATATTCTTCACTCTGTCTTTTGCAAGCTCCCTTAGTGCCCTGGCCCATAATCCACTTGCTATGATCTCCATGGGTTTGACTCACGTGTTGACCTCTCAGATCAGCGCCCTGTGCATCAGAGTCAGAAGGTCTTAGGACCCCATGGGAACATGGCAGGGGGATCTCCCTTGCCTGGGTCAGGGTGTGCAGGGGAAGAGGTCTGAGGGGTTCAGGGATGGTGGGACGGGGGAGTTGGGAAGGCGGCAACGTGGACGTGAGTGAAGAATGAAGTCAAAAAGCTGGAGAAGACTTGAGAGCCAGTCACATGGCCTGAGTCAGGGCTAGAACCTGTATGGATCCTGGCTAGGATGTCTCTGATTCATCTTTTCCCACTAGACTAAAGTGTTAGCCGCAAGACAGTGGCATTGTAGAGGCGGGTGGGGTAACAGATGGAAGTCCAGAAGGCGGTGACCTTGTCGTTAACAAGTCAAACAACTTACCTCTTCCAAACACTTCTGGGTCCCCTAGGGGACACTGGCTGTCTGGACATCTAAGAATCTTTGGGGTTGCCTTTAGGGGTGCCATTTCTTCCACATAGAACCTCATTCCTGCTGAGGGGACACCCTCATGAGATTGTCGTTATCTCTGAGTACCTTGAGCTTTGGAATGTCCCCAGTTCACTTACTAAGCCTGATTTTCCAGCTCTTCTCTGACTGGCTGAGGCAGCCCTGTATTCCCACCAACTCCTTTGGGGCCCGAGTCAGTCAGAGCCCATTTCTGTTGGATGCGGAACCCCCTTTTGCCTCCACACTTTGTGATTTCAAGAATCAGACTCCCGGGGATATGGGAGGGAGATGACGTAGAAGACAGGATGTGGGGGCTGTGTTCTACATTCCTGTGCGCATCTTCCCCAAGCCAAGCCTAAGATGCAAGCTGCCCCAAGTTCCCTGGGGCTTCAGTGGGTCTGAAGGAAGAAGCCTTGTCCAAGTTCACTCGACGGCCACTAATGACAGCGGCCTCATGTCTAGAGTAATTCCATTAGGTCTCCTTGGGCCACTCAGCTCCACGATGGTCTGTCTAGCATCATTTTGGGAGAGAGACAGGATATTTTATTGAGTCTCCATGCTCTTCTGCAAGTTAATAAGATGTGCTCTTGTCTTATCTGTTTACATTTTCTTAATACATTTTAACTTGAAAAATTGCATTCTCTTACTAAAAGCAGAGTTTAAAAGCCATTGCTTTGAAGAACTCAGCTCTTGGGAGTTTGCCCAGTTGGAAACTCATGGAAAGTCTGGTTCCACTTTGCCATGATGTCTGGCTTTCCAGGGCTGATGACTCTCCGTTGGCGAGTGCATGTGGGCATGGAAGCGATTTTCTGAGCACTCTGAGCTGAGAGCTCAATTGTCCCGACCGTGCCCCACCATGTGCTTCAGCATGACTCAACTAATGGGTCAAGCGAATGGAGGAAAAATATCCGTAGGACTGTTGCCAGGAGACTCAACGAAAAGGAATTGCTTCTGGAAGGACATTCGGAGCAAGCTTGCGGAAGCCTGGTCTCTTCGAGGCTGTGGGGTGGTGTGACCAACTCAACTCCCATGAGTGTCCTGCGTTCTGCTGGCCCCCCACCCACAGCAACAGAGGGGGACTGACACTGGGCACAGGGACTGCAGTAGCGGGGGTACACAAATGGACAGTGGTCCCATTGTGCAGACACAGAAGGTGGGCTGGTATCTCGGGGATCGTGAACACCGAAAGAAACAATCCGAGGAGCAATCACTATTGCCGCTAAGTTCCAGCTCCCGGTGCACAGTGGAACACAGTCCCCCCCCGCCCCCCCCCCCCGCCCGGTGCTGCGGCACCCTCACATTGTGCTGAAGAGGGAGCCCAGGGTTGTAGCCACGATGTCAGGCCACCTCATCGAGGGTCTTCCTCTCTCCCACCGGCCCTCTGCTCCACCAAGCACACGGTCCTTGCCCAGGGAATGGTCCCTGCTGATCACATGGCCAAAGGACTTGAGACGAAGTCTCTCCATCCTTGCTTCTAAGGAGCACTCTGGCCGCATTTCTTCCAAGACAGGTTTGATTGTTCTCCTGGCAGTCCATGGAATGTCCACTCTTCTCCGCCAGCACCACCGGTCAAAGGCATCCATTCTTCGGAGGAAAGGAGGGGTGGAGATCCCTGTTGGGGGGAAATCAGTGAAGTAAAACAGCACCGCGATGGCCAAGATCAGCACAGAGACTCAAGAGACTGAATGAGAGAGACAGAGAGAGAGAGAGAGAGAGTGAATGCAGCTGTCACTTTAAAGACAGTTTAAAGATTGCTTTAGGGTCACAACGAGCTGGAATCGATCCGATGGCAGTGAGTTTGGTTTGTGGTATGTTTGGTCGGTGGGAAGATATGCAGGGTTTTAGGGGGGTTCCTGATGAGGGACTTGGATGGTGAACAGATGGCAGAGACTACCTTCCAAGCATGTCCCGCCCCGGGCACCATCCATTTAGGATCTGATTTCATTCTGGAAATCCATGCAGGCACACACAGGCACACACAAGCTACAAGTGGTATTGGGTCCTTACCCACGGATTTGTTTATTTTGAATATAACAAAAAACAAGATTAAGAGCCATTCAGTGGCTTGCCCAAGGTCACTGGACTAGTAAGTGGCAGGTGGAGTTTGAATTCTGGTCTCACTGATCAAAAGGTTCGTAGACTTTTACCTAACCCCATAGCAAAATGAAAGTGAGCATTCTAGTGTTTAGTAGGCTATAAGCTAGGGAGAAAGATGGGGCTTTCTATTCCCATACAGAGTTACATTCTCAGAGACCTCCAGGCACAGTTTACCCCGTCCAGCAGGGTGGCTCTAAGTGGCAATTGGCTCAAGGGTGGAGGTTGAGCAGCATATAAGAGCTCTGTGCATAAGATTGGTCCTCGACAACCGTCACGCCCACCTCTAGAGTCACCTTCCAGCCAAATGAGAGACAGGCCTACAAAGTCAAAGACAGCAATTAGGAAGGACGCACGCTCGTCAGTGGAATCAGTCATGTGACCCGAAGGGCAGGGTTTGTTCCCAAATAAGGACTAGGAGGCAAAAAAGGGAAGAAAGAGAAAGGCAGCAGAGAGCCCCGGATCAAGCGTGAGGAGGACGGTTCCAGAGGGGACTGCAGCCCACGCCACAAAACAAACTGCGTGGGAAACGCACAACGGAGGACCAATTTGCTCTCTGAACCTGCATGCAAGCTACAACAGACACCAGGAGGCAGAAAGGCTCTTACAAAGTGTCCAAGTGCCCTGCCACCTCCAGAAAACGACCAGAGACCAGAGCCACACACATTAGCCAGGCAGCTTGAGTTTCCACACGACTGATGGAAAACACGTGGTGGAACTCACAAGATGGCCTGTTCTTTTCACGGCTCAACTCCCAGCCCATGGACAACCGGTCCCTTTCCACCGAACACGGAGTTCCTCTTTCTTCCACGTCTCTCTGGCTCCTTCCTCTACCAGGTGTGCACCGGCTTCACCTGGAGACCGAGCTGCTCAAAAACCCTTCTACCTGGACTTTCCCCATCAACTCAAGACCCTTGAAACACCGCTGGCACCAAAATGCAGCCAACGTGGTCTTCCAGGGATTCCAACTCGACTCAGATCTTGCGGCAGTTGCCCCTGGCTCGTGGGAAGGCTTCTCGAGGGTCTGTACGGGCAGGTCCTGGTTGGCTCTATCAACCTCTTTGTGTCTCTCCTCTCTTCTTGAGTGTCTCTGCTTCCTCCACTCGGCCGCCCAACCTTGAACTGGGCTTCTTGTCCTTCCACTAGTTTTCCTCGTCTCCAGACCTGCAGACCTCCTCTCTCACTCTCCTCCTCCCCCTTCTCCTTCCTCCTACCAGGAGCAGGGCTGCCCGTCCTCTAAGTCTCAGGAGACCGCGACAGTCTCCCAGTGCAGGATCTCCCAGAGCTCGAGGCTCTCTCGCGCTTGCCGGCACTCCTCCATGTACGTGTTTGTGCGGCTGAGGACGGCGGTGCTCAGCACGGGGATCTACCAGTTGATGTGGAGCTGATTCTGACTTATGGTGAACAAGGAGCTTGGTTAAGGGACTCGGACTTCCACTTAAGGTGGTGGGGAGCTTCAGAGACACCTGAGAGACGTGTGTGTCCCTGTGTACACATGTGTGGTGTCGTGCTGCGTGTGTGCTTATGCACAGAACAGGCAGATGCAGGGCATTCCATCGAGCCAACCAAGTCACTTGCTGTCATGCAGCCATTCTGTTGGGCCAGCTAGATGGGGCCACCCTTTGTGACATGTGGTCAGGAGAGACCAGTCCCTGGGGGAGGACACCATGCGTGGTAGAGGGGCAGCAGGAGAACGAAAAGAAGGCCCACAAGGAGGTGGGTGACACGACGGCTCCAGCAGTAGGATCCAGTGTAGGACCAGTGGTGAGGATGGTGAAGGACCGGGCGGGGTTTGGGTCTGTTGGCATAGGGTTGCGATGGGTGGGAACTGACTCCACAGCACCGAACAACGGCAAACAACAGGTGTGCCCATGGCCATACATCCCGGCACAGAGCACATGCTCTGATGGGCCCATCACCTCGGAATTCAGATGTACGCACAACCGCACAACGTCCAATCAGGCTCACAACAGAACCAGCAGATAAAAGGGACCAACGATGTGGGAAAATCCCAAAACAGACTCCCACAGACACACCTCCTACGCAGCCACCATGCATCTGTCTGTGGGGGCGTGCGTGCTGCTATGACGCTGGCTTGGCTTCGGGAAAGAGTCCATACTAAGTCTGGCTGGAAGAGAGGCCTGGCGCGCTACTTCTCCAAACGAGCCAGCGAAAGCTCTGCACATCAGGTGGGTCTGACTCGCAGCAGATCTTTGGGGAGAGCACCTGACCCAGTCACCATTTGCACCTGTCGTGCCCGGGAGCAGACTCAGCATCTCACAACAGGAAGATCACCTGCAGGGGCGAGGAGGGAAAGCGGTTTTTCCGCCTGTCATCTGAGCCCAGGGAAGCTTCACTTGGCTGTGTGCTGGTGAGGACCCTCAGGGATTCAAACGGAGGCCCCTTTCCACGTGGGCTTGTGTTTCGATGGGCAAACGGAGCACCAGCATCGACAGTGCATGCATCTGCGCAGAGAGCTGTGAAACGAAACAAGCAGAGCTTCTCTCTTTCTCTCTCTCTCTCTCTCTCTCTCTCTCTCTCTCTCTCTCTCTCTCTCTCTCTCTCTCTCTCTCTCGGCTTCACTTCAGGGAAGCTGAGGCAGCAGTGGGAAATGAAGATACTCAGGGCACAGCCTGGACATCTTGTTTTCCAGCCAAAGCCTGGCCCCCAAGAGGCCCTCCTTAGGCAGGTCCGTTTTGAGAACCACAACACTGGGGTGTTATTGTCTTGGCAAAATCCACCTGGCCGTAAATGCACTTTGTCTGAAAGGCTATCTGATGCCAAGAATGTTTCAGTGTCAGGAGAACACCCACATGTCAACTGCTTAATCGATATTGAGTCACGCCAACCCGCTTTTCATGAGACAAATATGCTCTGATTGAATGACTGTACCTCCGAAGTTTTGAATTTTTTAAACTAATAAGATGATAATAAAAAATATTTTCTCCATGAGCAATGTGGTCCCTTCTCATTGTAAACAGGAAGTGGACCATCTGCAGTTGGGTTTTCTACTTCCAGTTGTGAGCCGCCTGCTGCTCCCTGGGGAGTTTGCCCTGGGCGCTCCGGGAAGGAGTGGCTTCCTGTAGAGGTGTTCGGCTCAGTGGCAGCGACAAGGTCCCAAAGATGCCAACCTCACTTTAGATTAAGAAAGACTCAGTGTCGTGTGAAGAAAACGCAAACAAAACTCACTGCCATCAAAGGATCCCGACGCAAACAGACCCTCTAGAGCATGATAGAACTGTCCTGAAAGTTTCCAAGCCTTTAGCTCTTTACAGGAGTAGAAAGCCTCATCTTTCTCCCAAGGAGTCGTTGGTGATTTTGAAATGCTGACCTTTTAGATTGCAGCCCAAAGCATAACCACCACGCCACCAGGGTTCAATTCAAATTTGTGTAGCTAACCTTTGTGTAGCTTCCTGTGAGTGTGGGAACGTTAGTTATTCTCTGGTTCTAGTTGAAGAACTGAGACACAGCAGAGTTGATCCCACCAGGAAGCATGGCAGAACTTGACTTTGAACCCAGCCTGCATGTACCTCTTCAACTCCCAGTCTCACAACCTGGGCAAAACCCTAAACCAGACCAGCTGCCATTGCTTCTGACTCGTGGTGGCCCCATGTGTGTCACTGTAGAAGTGTGTACCACGGGGGTCTTTCTTCAGTGGCTGATTTTTGGGGGGGGGGGAAGCAGATCTCCATCCTCTTCTTTTGAGGCACCCCTGGGTGGACTTGATCCTCCAACCTTTCAGTTAGGAGCTGAGTCCATTAACTTATTAGTACCACCCGGGAATTCTGAGGGACAGGGGCACTGGCACTTAAGTAGGAAAAGGAAGTCCTGGGTAGAGTCCCCATCCAGGCGGCCCTCTCTCCATCTCCTCGCTGGCTGGGTATTCTCTGGGCCAGCACGCAGGGGCTTAGGCAGCACAGCTCACAGAATCGGGCCTAAGAAGTCAACCAAACCACCCTCATGGCTTCAAAGATGTGGCGGCACTGCCCGTGGGTTGGCTGCTACTTCCCCTTCCACACTGAGGTTAGGCTGACCGGGTGCACAAAGGCAGCCATCACTGACCGTCCATCCCCGGGAAGCCTGGTTGAGAGATGGCGCAGCTCAGCTAGAAGAAAACCACTCTGAGGGAGGGTCAAAGGATGAACAAGGATTTCCGTGCAGGCTCACCTGACCAACTGTGTGACCTGCACCCAGCAGAGATTTTCCCATCCCTCACTGTCACCCCCAGCCACAGCATTCTGGTGGACACAGTGCAGGCAGATCTACGCACCCACAGGGAGAGGCTGAGGCCCTGGCTGGGCAAACCTTAATGCTCTCGACGGGTGATGGAAATTTTTGATGGACTCCACCCAAAGGAGTCCGAGAAGAAGGCGTGGATATCACCTTCTAAAAGTTTGTGCTGCCCAGGTATTCTGAGGGCCTGAATACTGGCCCTGGAGGAGGAGAAGGAAGTCGTGTGTAGATTCTCCCTCCAGGCAGGCGTCTCCAGCTCCTCTCTGGCCCATCTGAGCCTCCATGAGCCAGAATCCAATCAACAGCATCAACAGAGGAAGCGGCCAACATACTGACACTCATCGGCTGAAGTCCAGGACACAGTTGCAGGCTGGCCCGTCTATGCTGCTGTAGTTGATGTTTGGGGCCCTTGCGTCAGCCCTGTCTCCTAGAGATCCTCTGTCCATGAATGAAACGCCGCTTGCGCTGTGCCATCCCCACAAGGGCTGCTAAGGTGTGAGCCTATTTTTGTAGCTGCTGTGTCCATCCACTCCTTGACGGTCTTCCTGGTTTTTTTTCATTGACCTTCTATTTTACCAAGCAGTGTGATGTCCTTCTCCGGGACTGGTTCCTCTTGATCACCCATCCGAAGTGTGACATGGTCTCACCACCCTCCCTTCTAAGGAGCCTCCTGGCTATATTTTTGCCAACACAGCTTTGTTCATATGTCTGGGAGTCAAGGGGTGGTCAACATTCTTGGCCAACTCCATAACTCAGAGCCATCCATTCTTCTTCGATCTTCCTCATTCAATGTCCAGTTTTCACATGTACATGAGGTGATTGAAAATGCCATGGCTTGGGTCCAGGGCACAATAGTCCTCAAAGTGAAACCTCTGCTTCAGAGCACGCTACCGAGGTGCTGTGTGGCAGATTTGCCCAGTAAGGCACCTCGTTTGAACTCTGGACGGCGCCTCCCATGCGTGCTGATTGCAGACCAAGTAAGATGAGATCCTTGACAACTCCAAGGTGTTCTCCGTTTGTCGCGATGCTGCTGGTTAGTCCAGGTGTGAGGAGTTTTGCCTTCTTGGAGTTGAGGTGTCATCCACACTGAAGGCTGTGGTCTTTGACCTTCATCTGTAAGTCCTTCCAGTCCACTTCGCTTCTGGCAGGGCAGGAGGCATTATCTGCCATGGAAGGTTGCAAATGAATCTTCCTTTGACCCCGAGGACACATTCTTCTTCATTCAGCCCAGCATCTGGAGCCACTTGCTCAACCTGTAGACGGCACAACTATTGGGAGAAGATGCAATCCCGATGCAGTTGTTTCTCTTGTTTTAAACGTAAAAGGCAATAATGATAGGTAGACGTTAGTGCCGCACTGGGAAAGAACTTCATTCCTATATGAACAAAGGATGAAATCACGGAGGAGAAGATGTATAGTGTTACTTAAATGGAAACAGACCAAACAAATACAGACCTCGGGGAACTATTGAACACCGAGGACCGGTGCCTGCAGCTTGTCTGTCAAATCATTGATAACAACTCTGTCTCGGGAGGGGGACAGCCAGAGCGCTCTGGAGAGGCCAAGGTGGCACCACTTCATTAGTAAGAGAAGGTCATGCTTTGGACCGGTTGTCAGAAAGTCTAGGGACTCCAGCCCCTGGAGAAGCATGTCCTCCTGCTGGGTAAAGTCGAGGGGCAGTGACAAAGAGGAACACCCTTGACAAGATGGACGGACACAGGGGCTGCAACAGTGGGCTCAAGCCTGGGAAGAATTGGCTGCTGCAGGCAGTGTTTTGTTCTCTTGTGCACAGGGTCGCTGTGAGTCAGAACCGACTCTCGGTGGCACCGGACAGCAGCAGCAGTTTGTCCATCCAACCTGGGTGCGTGTGCCTGTCTCTCCATTGACTGACTTTCTGCCCCCAGCCTTCCCTTAGCTGCCTCCACTGACCGCCAGCACCCCGTGACCATCAAAGTCTACTTCCTCTGCGTGAATACCATTTTTTTCCAGTTTGCTTTTCTCCCCATCTGTCTTTGTTAGATTAACCAGCTTGGCTGGGCATAGCATCGTCGTCCAAATCCATGCATCTCGTGAGATTTTTGGCTATTTCCTCATTGGTCATTAGGGGCCTGTAGTATTCCATTGTATGTATGCACCAGGGTCTCTTTGCCCTCCACAGATGGGCATTTTCCTGGTTGCCATGGCTTGGCTGTTGTGGGCAGTGTTTCTGCAGCACGTCTGGTCCTCTCAGGCTGGTGAGTCCAGGGCCCCAGCCCTGGAGTGGGGGCTGCAGGCTGGACACAGCTCTGCTTTGAGTCATTCTTTGTGTCCACGCTGTCTCCAGGATACCATGCTTCTCCAAGGTCCTCCTGGCCCCCGCAGGCTGATAGAGATCTTGTGGCTTCATACATATTTACTGAAAATGAATGACGGCTCGCAGCTGCTTCCTCGGCCTGCCACATCGTACATTTTCATAACTGTGTCCACAAGGAGCGGGTTCATCAGCAGGAGGACAGTCACATGTAAGACTTCCTGAATCTAGTAAGGTTGTGATGTCACCGTGCTCCCTGGCTGCCCTGGTTCTAGCCCTGTACTCTCAGAGCATGTGGTGGCATGTGCCAGCGGGATACCCCAGCTTCTGGGGTACTGACAACAGAGCAAGCCTTCCTGCAGCGCTTCTCCTTCCTGACAGCGGAAGAGAGGAGGGGCTTCCATGGAAGCTCTCAGAGCGAAGTTATCAGCACTTTACCCATCACTGCCTTTCCCCAGGGGAGGCCCACTATGTCCTTCTTTTACTGCCCCCCTTGCCACACACTCACACACACACACACACATTATGAGTGTGAGCTGCAAGAACAACCTCCTATTGCCTCTCTGACCCCTTCTCCTACCACTTCCCATTTGTCCCTTTCAGCCACCAGCCTGCTTTCCCATCACAGCATGGAGTGAGTTCACACTTGCCCCAGGGCCTTTGCACCAGCCCTTCCCTCTGTCTAGAACCCTATCTCCTCAGGTAGATCTTCCGAATGAATGTCTCGATCTTTGTGGGTTTTCAGACCAAGGTTAGCAACTCACACCCACCAGCCGGCCTGCATGGCTATGGTCTGGAGCTGACTCAATGGCACCTAACAACAACAAGAGCCGACCTGAAGGATAAAGGTGTGGTGGTCTGCTCTGCAAAGAGGGCAGTGTTACTCTGTCCAACAGGGTCACTGTGCGTCAGAACTGACTTGACAGCAGTAGGCTTTGTTGCCCTTGGACCAAGAACACTGCCTGATATAGCACTCAGGCAACATTTGTTGAATGAATGAATGAATAAATGAAAACTTTGGAGGCTGTATTAGGCTGGGTTGTTTTGAGGAAAAGCAAAACGAAACAAAAAGCAATGCTCTGGCATTCATTGATGTACAAGAAAGAACTTTATATCAAGAAGACGTCCAGCTCAGTCCAGCCCAAGTCCATGGGTACGAGGCTGGCTGGGATCTCTGCAGACTCACAGAGCTTCAGGCTGATGATGCAGAAAGGTGACGCAGGTAGTAGCGGGACCACAGGCCAGTGGACGCAGAGCTCATCCTTGAGGACCCAAGGTCGGTGGAGGCATAGTAGAGCACTGACAGCTCTCCTGGAGGCAGACACAGAGTCCCAGAGATGACCCAGTGAAGAGGACAGTGAAGTGGCAGGGAGAGAGAGATGTCTCTGTTTGTCTTGCCCTTATACGAAAGACGAATGACAGCCAAGGATTGATTGATGGGTTTGACTCCACCCCTAGGCAGGAGTGTCTAGATGACATGACCTCTCACCATCACAGAGGCCAGCCATGGGTAGATCCTAGACAGAGAAGAGGGTCACTCCGATGGCAGCAGCAGGTGTTTGCAGCGGTCAGTGGAATGGTGTCCGCTCACGGGCGATCACATTATGTAAAAGTGGACCATCAAGACCTTGTCTCTCTCCGTCTGCCTTTCAGACTCAAGCTTGAGCCTGCTGGTCTGAGTGGAGGATGATTCGGCCAGGGAAGCCCTTAGCAAGCGTGGTAATGGGAGAGATCCTGCTTTAACCAGTAAAGCGGGGACCTCAAGGGAATAAGACCATGTTGCCTGTTCCCACGTCATCGTCATCCTCATAGGCAATATTGATCTCAGTCTTGTATTTACTCTTTACTTATCGACTGCCCTTATCTGTCACGTCACATTTATGACAGGCGTTAAAACCCACACTGCCACTGTACGATGAGTTAATGATGTACATTTGACATCGTGCGTATGAGACACGAGGTGAGCGTGTCTCAGGGGACTGTGATGGTCAAGGTCACAGGTCACTTTGGCTGGGCCAGGATTCTCAGGACAGGAGTGGGGGACGGGGTTGGCAGTTGCGCACTGATGAATTCTGGCCGCTGGGTAGCGGTGGCCGGGCAGTCATGTAACAGGGGAGATGGGCAGTCCTGTCAGGATGCCCTCTGGAAGCAGGGTGATGATGTGACCACCCTCCGTCCTGTGATCCGCACGGTCCTCCTCTGCCTCTCTGACTGCAGGTTTCGGCGTGATGACCTGCTCTCAGTGGAGTGACTGGTGTGTCACTCCGGCTCAGTGAGGGTTTCACTGTGACACATCTCTTGCTGTTGCGGGCCCTCCCCTGAGCTGAACTGGTCACTTCGTCTGAGCATGCACCCGCCTCAGCCAGCCATGGGTCCAGGTGACCCAGGCTACTTTTAGAAGTGGGGTTCCAGGCCCTTCTCTCTATCATGTGGTCTGGAAGCTCTGCCAACACCCGTCCACTCTAGGGAACCTGGTGGCATGTGAAATACCAGCAGGGTAGCATCAGCACACATGCCGCCACTGTCCTCACACCGAGACGTGGGTGCTGGGCCAGCTCCACATGTAGCGCTCACGCTCACTCTGCTGGTCACCTGCTCCCACGGGGGCAGCTCCTGCCTGTGCTTTTAAACCAAACCAAACTCACAGCCGCTAGGTCAAATCTAACTCACCGCGACCCCACAGGCCAGAGCAGAACTGCCCCTGTGGTTGCTGACGTGCTCACTCTTTCTTTACAGGAGTAGAAAGCCCTGTCTTTCCCCCTCAGGGCTGCTGGTGATTTCAAAAGGCTGACCTTTCTGATTGCGGCCCAACGTGTAAGCACTCTGCTCCTTTTCTTGCCTGAAAGGTAAGGCTAAGTAAGTCCCTTCTCGCCCATTCCCACTGACCCACAAATCCCACTGAAGGACTTACAGACAGGGTGGGATGGAGGGTGGCCTATCTGCCCAGTGAAGAAGAGCGTCTTCAGAGCAGTCCATGTGCAAGTCACTGTCCTCATCAACCACGAGTGACCTGCCCCAGCTTTGCATCTCCTCCTCGTCGCAGCGTGTGGACCTGATTCCGCGGGCACGCTCCCTATTTTAATCTGCGCACTCGTTAGTCACTTGCATACGCTGTCCCTACCGGATGACTGATCGCCTAGAGCATCCTTGAGTAGTTCTTACCAGTGGCCCAGAACCCATCTCACCCTGCGCTGGCACGGAGGCCAGGTTTCACCTCTCTCATCTTGGTCTGTGGGCCGCGGGCGTGTGGCCGTTCAGCAGTTGGCCCCTAAGCGCATGATGGACATTTCAGATCCATCAGTCCCCTTGTGGGGGATGGTCACCTGCCCCACGAGGATGACAGACTTGAAAATCCTGTTGAGCCACCTGTCTGTCCTGTACGGCGGCCGTGAGTCAGTCCTGGCTGGGTGGCAATGGGCCTGTGTTTTTATGGGGTTTGTTTTCTTATTCACTTGGTCTGAGGTGTTCTTCTGCAAAGAATATTCTCTCTCTTCTGGGGAACCCCCCACCTCCCAGGACAAGACTGCCTGTTCTTTAAAAGAATTTTATGATCATATCTTAAGCAAGTTTTCCTCCTCCACAGCAGTTATGTTTTAGTACTTCTCTGAGAAGACGAAGGGTCTGCATTTAATTATTCGGCCCAGGTCAGTGAGCAGAGGGCCAGGAGGGAAGACTTCCAGCCTTCTCAGCAAGGACCATCTGAAGGGAAGATCCCAGGGAGCAGTTCCACCGGGATGGGGGGGGGGGGCATCGAAGAGTGTCCAGCATCCTCCTCGCTGGTTCCTGCTTCTGAGGGTGCGCAGAGCATCAGCTCCATGTCGGGCATCACCTGGGGTGTGGACGATTCCGGAGTCTGCAGTTTGCCTTGGGGAAAGCATTGCTTCGCTGGGTCTCCTGTCTCAGGGGGAACATATGGTTCCCTTTGCAGTTCATGGTGTGTGTGTGTGTGTGTGTGTGTGTGTGTGTGTGTGTGTGTGAGAGAGAGAGAGAGAGAGAGAGAGAGAGAGAGAGAGAGAGAGTTCTCTTTTTGGAAGGAATGCCATGCTATTGAGGTGGTAGGTGAAGGTTTTTCCAGGGGACACAGGGACATGGAAGAGACCAGGCTATCCTTCTTCCTTGAGGACCCACAGTTAGAAGACGCTCTGGTCTCTCTCTCTCTCTCTCTCTCTCTCTCTCTCTCTCTCTCTCTCTCTCTCTCTCTTGCTTTGCCACAATAAAAGCAACCTCACTGTCATTGCATTGGGTCAGTCTGCTGCAAAGAGACCTTAGAGGATTGGAAAGCAAGGCTGCTACTGTAAGGATGAAGGCGTCCCCTATGCGGCCCCAGCTCCTGTAGAACCGCACGATGCTTGGCCCGTTCAAACGGACTGCACTTGAGAACTGCAGGAACCATCTGCCCTCCCCACCCATATTGGTGGGGCCTCTCCTGTGGTTCAGCGAATGATGGAAGTAGCTCTAGTCCCGAATAGCACCCCCACACACCCACAATGGCTCAGGGGTCCTCTCTGGCTCAGAGCAACAAACCCTACAGGACAAAGTAGGGTCTCCAAGACTGTCAACCTCCCAGGAGAAGATGGCCTCACCATTCTTTCTGTCAGCTACTGAAGCTACTGGATTTGAACAGCTGACCTTGCAGTCAGCAGCCTGGCACTTAATCCACAGGGCCACCAGGGCGCCAAACCAGCTCTAGGTTTGTGGCAACCACTGAGGGCTTCTAAGCTTCTGATTGGCCACTGCTGGGGTTTTCTCCTGGGGCTGGTAATGAAACCCTCGGGCTGGACACAGGCCAGGCCCTTTCTCCTTGCTCTGGATCCCGGGGGTACAGTTGACCGTGAGAACAATGGTTTAGCACCGATGGGAAAGATTGTCAATTAGAGCTATCACTGAACCCTTGGATCTGGTTTTGTTTTTTAAAAATATATTTTTAGTTTTAGGAATACCAAAAGTTAAATTGAAAAGAAATAAACATAATAAAATAGATGGGCCTTTTGTTTTTCATTGAAAAATGCCTTACAGTTTATAAAACTGAACAAAATAATAGCTACCTATCTTGCTAACCAGGCACCCTTGTGGCTGAGCAGGTTAAGCATTGAGCTGCTAACTTCAAGGTCAGCAGTTCAAACCTACCAGCTGCTGCTAGGGAGAAAGATGAGGCTGTCTGCTCCCGTAAAGCTTTACCGGCTCAGAAACCTTAGCGAGCAGCTCTAGTCTGTGCTGCAGCGTTGCTGGGGGTGTCGGCACACATTCCACAGCAGTGGGTTTGCTTTGGCATATTGTTACCACGGCAGCTGCTGATGATTTTCGCTCCTTTATTCTCATGCAATCTCTTCCTCCTTCACTTTGCTATAGGGGAATTGCAAGAAGCAGCACACTGGCCTTTGTGACCTGTCTCTGTCACGTTTCCCCCACATTTTTCAACCCCCCTTAATCACCACTCAAGAAGCCCGGCTGGCGCGGAGGGCTTGGTGTGGGGCTGTGATGAAGAGGTTATGAGTTTGAAGCCGCCCGCTCCTCCCAGGGAGAAGGAGGCGGCTGGCGGCTCCCACAAAGATGCACAGGCCTGGGAGCCTGCGGGGCGGTTCTGCTCTCCTGCGGCGTTGCCCTGAGTGGGCAAAGACGCAAGGGTGGCGGGTTTGGTCTCTTGCTTGTTAGTTGGTTGAACAGAGAGTCGGTGGCTCTCAGCGCCGTGGTTTCGAACTTAGAACCACGCAGACTGGACCGAGGAACGTGGATGAAGGAACACCGAGGGTTCCCAGGGAGAGAGTTTTGCCTCTGAAGGGCTTTGATGCGGGATGCGGTGACCTGAGGACGCCCACAGGCCAGCTCAGGGAGATGGGGCGGGCCTGTGTCCGAGCGCCTTGGGAATGGGAAGCACATGTGTTGCTGGCTGCTGTCCCTGCGTGTCTCCCAGCTCCAGGTGGGCCACGTTGGCTGTGAAGGGGGCTGTGCAGACAGAAACCGGGAAGAGGGCTGGAGTGGGACGGCAAACATCCTGGTCTCATTCCGCAATGTTTCTGGAGCCGTCAGTGGGGAAAGAGTTTTCCATCTTCTCTGAGGCTCTGCTGTCACCAGACTCTTGCTAAAGAAAGAGAACACACACCCACTGAGGCCAGAGGGGTTGGGGGGCGGGGTCAGTGTTCATGCTTTCTTTGTTCCCATCATTTCCTCCAGCCAAGCTCCCAGGAATTCCAAGGAAAGCTGTACAGTTTCACAGAACATGGTTCTCTGCAGTCCTGGGGGTTCTCCCACTGCCACCGCTAGCCCTGTCTACATGGACAACCCCCCTTCATTTCAAAAAGCCCTCATTCCCTGGCCGGAGGCTGCGCCTACAATCTAAGGTCCAGATGTTTCCCAGCATTCACAGAGAATGGGCTTGAATGTCTAGCACCTGGGTCAGCCACCCAGGGGCTGGAGATCCAGCAGAGACAGGGCCTCCTGCCCACCCCCGCTCCTTCCTGACAAACCAGTCCTCCTCCCTCTGGAGGAGCCTGGCAGATTCCCTGTTCCTTCTCATCTCGGTTCCCCCTGTCATGCCTTGTTGCAACTTCTTCCAAGAGAGTCACCACAGACCAAGAGAGATCCTCCTTCTATCCCTTCCAGATGTGGGAGAGCAGGGAAGATGTTCCACATGGGTTCTACCAGTGAGACGGAGCGGCAGGCAGCCCGGCCACCTGGAAGGAGGTGCGCCATTGTTGTTGAGGGCCGTCTAATCCATCTGGCTCATGGTGACTCCACGTGACAGGGTGCAACTGCCCTGCGGGGACAATGAGCCAGTGATGTTGGGTCGCCTACACGAAGACTCAGGTAGGTCCGGCCCCAGCCATGCACGGTGCTTGCATGTCAAAGTTGGACCATGCAAGCTCATCAGCAAGAAAGACGGGAGGAGCACAGCTACATTTGAAATACGTTGTGGAGGAACAATGCGGAAGGAAAGCGCTCTGGCCTTCCAGGAGGATGACTGAATGTGTGCTGGAGCAAGTACAGTCAGAATGCTCCTTGGAAATGATGAGCCCGTGAGACTATGTCTTACAGCCTTCAGGCGTGGATCCAAATACAATGACATGCTGGACCCCACCATCGCCTCTCCCTTTGTCATGAAGTTGTTGATTGGTCCGGTGTGGGGGCTTTTCTTCAGGGGAGATGTCATCTAGCCTGAAGACTGTAGCCTTTGACCGTCATCTACGCTTCAAGCCTTTGTGTGCTTTCAGTGAGTAAGGTGGGGTCACCTGGGCACCACAGGTCCGTAAAGCGCCTTTCTCTGTTCCTGACCCTGGTTCTGTCTCGTATAGTCCAAACCCAAAACTCACTGCCTTCGAGCCAATGCTGGCTCCTGGCGACCTTATAGGACAGGTCAGAACCACTCCTGCTGGTTTCCGAAGACTGTCTATCTTCATGAGGATAGAAAGCCTCATCGTTCTCCCTCCGTGTTTCTGGTGGTTTCGAACTGCTGATCTTGTGGTTCGCAGCCCGATGCATAACCACTGCCCTGCCGGGGCCCCTGTCTTTCAGCTTCTCCTGTTATTTGAATAAGTATGGGGACAAACAATTACCTGATTCAGACCTTTCCTGACCCAATGACCGCCTCCTAGTCTGTGCACAGGTTTCCACAGGAACACAGTAAATGTCCTGGATTCTCCATTCTTTGCAAGGCTACCCAGAATTCATTCTAGTGGAATCCCTGCATGTCATTGATAGATAATAGGCAAACTTCTTTCTGGTGGTCTCTGCTCTCACCCGAGCTCCATCTGTCATCGGGAATAACACCCCATACTCCGTCCTCCCTCCTGAATACAGCTCATGTTTATTCCCTCCCAGTTGAGGGGGTGCTCAATCCAAATTCAGGACCTAGCTGTAGACTTCCGTCCTCTCTGAGTGGGCACTGGGAGGCAGTCATTGTCTCTTGTCCTCTGTCGTCCCAGAGTCCCTCTGTTCCTTGGCGATTCTCATGTGGCATCTACTCTTCTCCCATTCCTGTTCCCTCGTCTTTGCTCTCATTGGCTCAGAACTGACTGGGTTGGGGACACACCCTGCACTGGGCACTTCATGTCCAGACAGGATTGCATCCACAGGTGTGGGGGTTAGGATCCCAAAACATATCCCACGGGGACACAATTCAACTCACAGCTTTGCCTCCAAAGAGGAGCCTGGGAGCTGACTGCCTCTTCACTTCCGTGCTGCCCAGAATTCCAGGAAATTCCCTCTTGCCCCTTCCTTCTCTGATGCCCGGCTGCCTGGGAGCTTTTAGGGAGGAAGCTGAGAAAAGAACTCTAGTTCCCAGAGCTAATGGAATAAGCCATAATGTGCCCCAGAAGACTTCTCATCTCTGAATACAGTTGCCAGCAAGATAAATGTTTCCAGTCGCTGGGCTGAGGATCTTCAAAAGCAAAAATAGTTATTCCTTAGGTCAGCAGTCCTTAGCTTGTGGTTGCAACCCCTCCTGGGAAGATCCCGTCGCCTGTGGGGTGGGAGGTGGGTGAAAAATTAAGAACAAATGCTCGGGCTCTGGACTCTCTAGGCTCTCGGAGGACCAGCATTCCCAGGGGACCCATCGTTGGACTCATCCCCCGGGCAGTGACAGCCACCAGCCCACACTGGCCAGGGGCTGACTCAGTCTCAGGTCCCCCTGAAAGCCTCAGGCACCGTGTCTGCCCACGGCTTCCTGGTCTTGGGGCCCCCACACCCAGAAGGGCCGAGCCAAGATGGGCACGCCAAATTGCCTTTCCCACAGTTCCGAGAGACTCAAGTCTTTGTGGTTTCACAGTTAGAGCAGAGCAGGGCGGCTGAGTGTTGGTTGGTATCTCTGTTTGGTTTCTTGCCCTCAAATGTCCACGGCTTCAAAGATGTGGCCTCAGCCCTGGCCTCCCCATTCAGGCTCCACGGGAAGTGGGCCCGTTGAGACGACACAGAAGAGAGAATTTCATTCCCCAGAGCCAAAGAAGCCTCTGTGTAAGAGTCTTCTGGGGAAGATGGGGAACTATAGACCATAGGACTTTCGAGAAACTTGAAGCATCATCAGTGAAAGCTGCAGTGGGGGTGGCTCTTGCTCTGAAACGAACCGGTCCAGTCCTGGGGAATTCTCAGGTCCCAGTGACCTGACCGGCAGTGTGTGTTCCCCTTAAGAGAAGCCCACGGGCCCACCCTCCAACCTTCCGTTAAGATGCTCCGTGCACTCTCCGGGGAGGTTCGGCACCCAGTGTAGTCTGCTCAGGGCTCTGAACGTTCCCGGCTCTGTCCTCCCTGAGAATTTATGCTTGGAGGAAAAGAAGCGCAAAAGGGGGGATGCAATCAGGAGGAAGGCGAGTTTAGTCCTGGCTCTTCACTTCCTCGCTCCTCTTCATGTTGTGTGTCTTGCCAACACCATGTGTAGAGACAGATTCTGTCCTCGGGGCAGAAAGATGCCTCTGGTGATTGTATGGGAGGGGGCGGATTTGCTGAAGGGCGACCCTATGATTACTTTAAGGGGTCAGGCCAGCCTAGAATATATTGTCCTGGCATAACTATGACCAGTGGTCCAGCTCCTTCCAAGTTAGAGATGAGGGTGGCTGGGATCCTGTGGGTGGCCAGGGGAATGGAGATGAGTGGAAACAGATGTGGCTTGTGCTATCACCCTATGGAGCCACTCGCCATCGTCTCAACTCTGACTCACAGGGGGAGGGGGGGGGCTGGGGTAGAACGGCGCTCCTTCCTGCGTTCTCAGGGCTGATGTTTTGGACATTGATCCCTGGACGTTTCTGGTGGCACATGTTAGCAGCTGAGTACCTTAGCTGTTTGCAGCACCCAGGACTCCAAGTGAACCTGGAGGATGCTCTGATGGCCTGGACATCCACAACAGAAAAGGAAGGGAGACCAGGAGCAACTCCTCGGTTTGGGGCGTGAGCAATTGGAACCCGGTTAGATGAGCAACATAAAGAGTTGCCAGGGACAGTGCTGTTAGTGGACAATGCTGAAGTATTACTGCGTTCGTTTTCATCATTAGACGCTACCAAGTTTTTGTGGACTGTCTTGTGTTGCCCACAAATACATGTCCATTTGGCTGGGACCCAGTCACCACTGTGGAGTCCATTCTGACCCCCCGCTGCTCCATGGGAGAAAGATGGGAACTTCTACTCCCGCGAAGAGTTACCATCTTGGGACCCCACAGGGGCAGTTGGATAGAGCATAGCTCTTGGCGCTGTTAGGTTCCACTGAGTTGGCTGTGACCTACATGGACCCTGAGTGGGACAGAACCAAACACTGCCTGGTCCGGTATCATCCTCACACTCATTGCAATGTTTGAGCTGTTGTTGCAGGAATCTCGCCGAGAGTCTTCCTCTTTATCATGGACTCTACCAGGCCCAACGGCCTTCTTCAGGGGCTGGTCCCTTCAGCTAACATGCCCAATGGATGTGAGAGGAAATCTCACCATCCTTGCGGCTAAGGAGCATTCTGGCCTTACGTCTTCCAAGACAGACTTGTTTCTTCTTCTGGTAGTCCAGCTCCAGGCTTGAATTGATTTGAAGATCATAAACCACCCAGGGCAGCAGCATAGCAAGCCCCTCCAAAGCTGAGGGGCTGAGCATGAGTCTGTCCCCTCCTGATCATTCAAGGCTGACTTGAAGTCAGCTCATCAGAGCCGGGCTCAGTGGGCAGCTCTGCTTCAGATTAGAGGTCAGCTGGTCTGGGCTCTGGACTTTGGGCTTTCGGTCGGACTCTGGTCTTCTAAGCCATGATTGTTTCTGGAGCCCAGAGTGAAGGGGGCAGGGTTTCCCAGGCAAGCCACAATAATGGCAGAGCTCCGGGCACAAATTGCTGACACATAAAATACCAGCTAATTTCTATGGGTTGAGCATGGCCCCCTTGGCAGAAAGAGGATTGTAAAGAATTCAGGTCTCTGATACCCATGGGGGAAGTTCCCTCTGTCCTGTAGGGTCACTATGAGTTGGAACTGACTTGATGGCAGTGAGGGAGAGAGCAAGCATGTCCTGGCATCAGTGTGATGGGAGACACACCCCTCCTGGGAGATGACGGGGTGGGGGGGGGGAGGCAAAGGCATGTGACCGTTCAGTGCATCATCGTCCCAGCTACAGCCTTCCTAAAGCCTGCCTGTGAGCCTCCCACCATATAGGGTTGCCGTGGGTCTTCAACAGACGGGGGTGACCCTGATCTAGGACCTGAACGTGGCATCAGGACCGAAGGGTGACTCATCAACAACCAGAGATACGCAGATGACACAGCCTTGCCTGCTGGAAGTGAGGACAACCTGAAGCCCTTGCTGTTGAAGATCAGAGAGTGTCGGTGGATGACACGGCAGCGTGAGGAAAACGAAACACTGTCACGGCTGAGCCCAGAAGCAACATCATGAGAAACTGAGGAGAGATCCAACCTGCTAAGAGGTTCATTCTACTTGAATCCACAGTCAAGACTCCTGGTAGCAGCGGTCAAGAAATCAGAGGATACACCGCACTGCGCCAATCTGACGCAGAAGACCTCTGCAGAGGGCGCCACACCCAGGACGGACTCAGAGGATGGAGGCGCGCGTGCCACAAGCCACGGTGCTTTCCGTGGCCGCCTCGGCCTGAGAAAGCTGGACGATGAATAGGGGAGGAAGAAGAGCGGACTCATTTGAACGAGGGCGCTGGCAAACCAGACGCGGTATGCGTGGACTGCCAGAAGCACAAGCAAGTAAACAAACAAACAAACAAACAGACACACGCATCCTTGAGAAATCACAGCCAGGAGACCCCTAAGAAGGGAGGAAGGCTTGGCTTCAGGTTGGACACGTTTTCAGGAGAAACCAGTCCCTAGAAGAGACTACCATGCTCGGCAAAGACCCCGATGAGCCAGAGTGCCCCGTGGCTGCCCATGGGTTCCCGGGTAACAAGAGCGAGGGCTGCACTTCATGTTGTTGCGCAGAAGGACACTAGGAGGGGCCCCTATGTGGAGGCACCAACCAACAGCCATAGATCTCGGAGCGAGACATCGGCAGTGGCTACCCTGGCCCGGACCGCTAGCTAACTGGCTTGGCACTTCCCATGCCACATGCAGGGGCAGGGGTCCAGGCTTCGCTTCTGGGCAGGGACCCCAGAGGCCAATGATGCTTCTCCCAGGCCTTTCACCGCCCGCTCACCTGACCTGGCTGCCTGACCTCTCTCAGGAGATGGGTTTGATGGCCGAGCGGTTTTGTTGATTTTCTTCCAAGGAAGTGAAGAGCCCAATGTGGTCCTTCCGTGCTTTCTTCTCCCAACAACCCATTCCCCTCCATCCTCCCCCTGTCCAATCCCCCAAGTGTGGCTCTTGTCCAGGGCACATCATGGGAGATTTGGCAGGAATTCGGCCCCACTCATAAGATTCCTCCAGCGTCTTCCTCGCCACATTCACCATGGAGCGCCTGACAGTACTGCGCTTCAACTTGGTTTGGGTATAGAGGGGCTTTGGAAACAGACCTCATAATCAACAGCCACAAGCACGACTGTGTGTCCATGAGCCTGGGAGTCTGCGCTCTGGTTAATGAGGACGGTGGCCTCGTGGAGGGGACAACAAAGCGGTAGACATGAGAGTGAGCCATGGCAGAGAGCTCTGAGACCGCTGGCAGTGACATTTGCGAGAAAGTGCACGTCTTGCTGTGCTGTGGTCTTCTATTGTACCGGAGCCCGTAATTTCTGGTTCTGATGTGGAGCCCGGGAAGCCTGGTTGGAAAACTGTCTTGGGAAGTCTAAAACCTGGAAGCGCTGCCACCCTTTGGTGATACGGCCACAAATGAAGTGGGTCCTCGATTCAAGCACAGCATCGGGTCTACTTGGCTCCATTGAAGAGCGCGAGTGGAGACGCCATCACGGTTGTGTCACAGAGAACCTGGGTGGATCAAGTCCTCGCCTTCACCAACTAACGCTGTGTGGTCTCGGAGACACCGCCTAATGGCTGCCTGCATCTGCTTCCTCATTGCTGAGTGAATAGAACAATGCTGCGTTCCCACGGGGCTTCTGGAAGATCCAGGACCAGTGGCTGTAGACCACAGGCATGAAATCCCAGGGGCTGGTGTCAGCTCCCTGGGACTGAGTCATCGCTCACAGCCTTGGGAATGCCATGGCATTGTACCCTTTGTGGCCATGGATGGAGATCAAGGATACCTTTCCCTGTAGGCCTCTCTGGGTATTCAGCTCGTTGTACAACTCAGAAGGGATTCAGTAGAGGTGATTGGGTTTAGGACCCACCTTGCACTGGTAAGAGAGCCCTGGCGGTGTTGTGCTTGAGACACGGGGTTCTTTATCACAAGGTTGATGGTTCAAATCTACCAGAAGCTCTGCAGGAGCGAGACGAGGCTGTCTGCTCTTTGGTAACACAATGGAGCGCTACCAGGGGTCAGAATCCACTCTGTGGCTGTGGGTTTGGAGTTTTGATTTGCTCTAATAGTATGGTCTTATCAACTATTTTGAAACAAGTCACATGTATTAAAACTAGGATTTAATATATATTTGCGGGGAGATGGAAATGAATCCTTCAGGTATGTCAGAGCCAGAGCTGGGGCTTGGAAAAGGCACCTGCACACTGGGAGCGACAGGGTTCCAGGTGGAAGCCAGGCTTGGCCAGGTAGTGCAGAGGGGCCTGGGGGAGGGCATCACCCTTGACCAGAGCCACTTGCCTCTGCCCATCAGCCTGCCTAGTCTCCTACAGTGTGTTCCTGACGGTGTAGCAACTGGGCGGCCTTGCACATGTGCCTGGGAAGGCAGTGTTGCCAAAACATCTGCACAATCTAGTCCTGAAATCAGACATGGGGGATGGCGGGTATCTGGAAAAAGCTGGGCATAAATCTAGAGACCCCTGTGTTGGTCAAGACAGAAGAGCCATGTTCCCATTGAGATGGAGGGTGGTCACGTCTCATTGTCGTTAGGGGCCACCAAGTTGATTCCAACTCAGAGAAATTACGTGCAGTCGAAGGAGACTGCCCATTCCCGGGTCGTCCTCACGGCTGTGGCTCTGCCGGAGTCCACTGTTTCAGTCGTCTCACGGGGTCTTCCTCTCTTTTGCTGACCCTCGACCAAACATGGCGTCCTTTTTCAGGGGTTGGTTTCCCGTGAGAATGGATCTGAAGTACATGAGAAATCTTGCCATCCGGGCATCTAAGGAATAGTCTGGCTTCACTTCTTCCAAGGCAGAGTTGTTCTTTCTTCTGAAGCCCCATGCTATGCTCAGTATCCTTTGCCGGCATCGTAATGCAAATGCACTGCTTTCCTTCCATCGTGCTTAGTCGTGCCCGCTCTCCCAGCGTCTGACGTGATTGAAGACCCCATGGCTGGGTCAGGAGCACTTCAGTCCTAGAAGGGAGACGTCTGTGTTCTTTAACACACAGAAGATGTCTTCGGCAGCAGATCTGCCCGATGCAATTTGTCATTCGGTTTCTTGACTGCTGCATCTTACTAAACCTTGATGTCTGCTTGTTTTGATAAAAGTGTTCCAGATTACAAGAGGAAATTAGAAGGAAATAGAGGAAAGAACTAGGGGGCAAAGGGCATTTATAAAGGTCTAAAATATAGACATGGACATATGTAAATATATTTATATATGACGATAGGGAAATAGATCTAAGTACATATACTTATATGTTACATATTAAGGTAGCAGACAGACACTGTGCCTCTCCTCAAGTACTCCCTCAACAGAAGAACACTTTGTTCTAATAATCTAGTATTCCCGGTGTGGAGTAGGGAACCAGTGGAGAGGTCTGAGGGGCTGGTCCCAATCCCAACTACTATGTGGACACCTGCCCCTCCCCCAGAAGAATTTATTTCAAAGGACAACATTGAATCTGCAACTCTGGGAGAGGGACATATTTGATCTGAGCACACGGGAGCAGATGAAGGGGGAGGAGGAGAGAGTGGAGCACATCCTGGCCCACCAGGCCTTGAGGACGAAGTCCCCAATTAGAGCATCCAGTTCACAGAGAGGACCACATGAAACATGACATCCCTCACTGACCCACAGCCCTACAGGAGACAACACTGGAGACACAGTGTGGGAATTATACCTGATCTGATCCCACCACAACGAGGCAAAACACTAAGGGGGTGCAACAGAACAGCAAGGGAGCAGAGCAGCAAGGTCCTCAGGGAATGCTGAAGGTGGACTTTGGGGCCAGGTCGTGGTGCCCCAACAGATTGGACTGGAAAACACTCCTAAAGGCCAACAAACAGTCCTTGAACTAACTATAAGCTTTTCTTTCTTGTTGTGTTTTGTTTTGTGTTATGTTGTGGTTTTTGTCATTGGTTTGTTATTATTCTGTTGTATATTGTTGCTTGGTTTTGCTCTGTCTTGTCTTTGTGCATGATATTAATTCTGAAGGTCTGTCTAAATAAGATAGGCTGGATAAACAATCTGGAGGAGAAAACAATGGGGCTGACAGTTCAAGGGGACATGGGAGAGGGGGAGGTGGGAGAAAGGTAGTGGTGTTAACAAACCCAGGGACTAGGGAACAACAAGTGATTCAAATCGGTGGTGAGGAGGGTGTGGGACCCTGGTAGGGTGTGATCAAGAGTAATGTAACCAAGAGGAATTACTGAAACCCAGGTGGAGGCGGAGCATGATAGTGGGACAAGAGGAAAGTCAAAGGAAATAGAGGAAAGAGTTAGGAGGCAAAGGACATTTATAGAGGTCTAAATAAAGGCATGTACATATGCAAATATATTTATATATGAGGATGGGGAAATAGATCTATGTGCATATATTTATAGGTTTAGTATTAAGGTAGTAGAAGGACATTGGGCCTCCACTCAAGTACTCCCTCAATGCAAGAATACTTTCTTCTATTAAATTGGCATTCTATGATGCTCACCTTCCTGACACGACCACCAAAGACAAAGCGGGTGAATAAGAAAATGTGATGAAGAAAGTTGATAGTGTCCAGCTATCAAAAGATATAGTGTCTGAGGTCTTAAAGGCTTGAAGGTAAACAAGCAGTCATTTAGCTCAGAAGCAAAAAAGCCCACATGACAGAAGGACACCAGCCTGTGTGATCACAAGGTGTCAAAGGGATTATGTACCAGGCATCATCAGAACAAAAATCTTATCATAGCGAATGAGGGGGGGAGTGTGGAGTGGATACCCAAAGCCCATTAGGCCACTGGACATCCCCTTACAGAAGGGTCTTGGGGAGGAGACGAGCCAGTCAGGTGCGATGTAGCAACGATGAAACATACAATTTTCCTCTAGTTCCTAAATGCTTCCTCCCTCCCACTATCATGATCCCAATTCTACCTTATAAATCTGGCTAGACCAGAGGATGTACACTGGTACAGATAGGAACTGGAAACACAGGGAATCCAGGACATATGATCCCTTCAGGACCAGTGGTGAGAGTGGCGATACCGGGAGGGTGGAGAGAGGGTGGGTTGGAAAGGGGGAACCAATTTCAAGGATCTGCATATAACCTCCTCCCTGGGGGATGGACAACAGAAAAGTGGGTGAAGGGAGACATCGGACAGGGCAAGATATTTTGTCATATCTTGTCCTATCCGGCATCTCCCTTCATCTCCTTCTCCGCTGTCCATCCCCCAGGGAGGAGGTCACATGTAGATCCTTGTAAAAACTGATTTTTAAAATTTATTTAACTTAACCATATGAAAATGAAAATATTCTAAAATTGATTGTGGTAACAACTGTATAATCATGATATGATTGAACTATTGAATTGTATGATATGTGGATTATATGCCAATAAAATGGGAAAATGTTAGTAGATATATCAATAAAATGCTTAAATACCTTTTTTAAAAAGGGGGGTCCCAGATGGTTAGTTTCTGCACTGTCCTTTAAAAAAGTTTGTTGTCTTTTCCCTCAATTTTTTCCCAGTATTTTTCCTCAGACAGAAACATAGCCCTGCCCAACCTTCTTGGTCCTCACAATTTCAATTTGGGGAGATGGGACTTGGAGGCACGCTGAAATGTGTCAGGCCTCCTGGCGGAGACCACAATTTATGTCCCAGCTTGTTGCAGTGTGATGGCTTGTGTGTGGCTGTGATGCTGGCAGCGGGTGGAGAGGCTTTACCTCATGTTGGATATATTATTGGGAGACCAGACCCTGGAGAAGGATGTCATGCTCGGTAAAGCAGAAGGGCAGTGGGGAAGAGACAGGCCCTCAGAGTGATGGGTGGACACGGTGGCTGTGGCCATGGGTTCAGACACAGCAAGGACTGTGAGTGTGACGCGGGACCAGGTGCACTCTGTTCTGTTGCTCACATGATGCTGTGCGTCGGCATTGACTGAGCTGTATCTGTCAACAACATGGATGGGAAGGGACACCTCGCAGAGACGTCTAAAAGCCACAGCCTGGGCCCCACCAAGAAACCCCGCTCCGGGACACGGAGCAGAGTCCTTCGATGGTTGCATGCCAAACCGTGGTCAATCCTGCCCAAGTTTTCACACACCATCCCTGAAAGGGCTGTGATTCGACTTCTAAGGGTTCTGCTCCTTGTGGCCACTTCTGTGCGATGTAGCATGCAGACTCTCTTATGCCCTCGTCTTTCTAAGTCTCTGCTCTGTGCCAGGCAAGACCCACCTCATCCAGCTCTTTGTGGAGTGAAAAAGTTGCTATTGAGACAGCAACCCAGAGAAAACTAGCAACACAAATTACAGACCAACCAGTGTCGGGAGGGGAAGTGGAGGGAGGCTGGAGAACACCCTGCAGGCAGAACCTCACATTCCCGCCGAGGAAGAGGGCTTGTAGCTGCACCTTGAACGTTTTATGCACAGAGTTATTCAGTGTTACTCAGTTATTCACTGGAAACAGACCCTGAGATTCTAGGTGTGTCCAATTACTGGGATGGGCTCCAGGTGTGTCTATTTAATGGGCTGGCCTCCCGGTGTGTCCAATGACTGGGGTCACTCTCAGGACATCTGCAGGTAGGGATGTGGGGGATATGGAGAGAAGAGGGTCCATCCAGCCTGCCTTCCTCGACAGTTGGCGTGCCCCTTCACAGTGTCCTCATTGAGGCCAGGAGATTGGGTATCCACGTGGCCCCCACGGAACGCCTTTCAGAGTGGGGCAACCCTGGAATGGGAAGTTCCCCGCGGTGGAGAGGAATTCCCAGTGGGTGCAGCCCTGAGCCAGCAGCAGCCCTGTTCCCACGGTGGAGGGATGGGTGCCTCCGTAGGAGGTGGCTAGGCGGCATGCTGCAGAGCCATCCAGCGGCACATCTGTGATGAGCTCGTGTGTATAGCTCGGGACTCTTCTAGGGGCCGCGAACCAGCAGAGACCTAGAGAAGCGCATGCCCTGCCGTCCCGGAGCCCCTGCCGTCCCGGAGGCAGCCCAGGAAGACCGCACTGGGGTCATTGGAGACTTCAGGCACCACTGAACCAAAAGATACTGTGCCCTGCGCCTTCCCCATGAAAGGATGCAGCTCAACCCATTACGATCCAGGTGGTTTTCAGAAGTATGGAGATCACCAGGCTTTTCTTCCTCATTTGTCTTCATCTGGAAGCTCCCGGGAAACCTGTTCAGCTGCCTAACAACCGGGGAGCCTCCACTGACAGACTGACTGGAGATGGCTGTGTGTGACATGCACAGGCTGGGAGTCCTAAGCCAGACCACCTTCACGGAAGGTGGGGATTTTACCACTTTGATATGCTTGAATTGTCTGGTATGTGGCTTACGTGACCATAAAACTCTGAGGGAAAAGAAAGAAAAGAAATGCTAAAAGATGCAGCTGCAACAAAAAGAAAGCAAAAGAAGTCACACTCACTGCGCTTGATGTGTGCCTACGGGACAAAGCAGAACCGCCTCGGGGGGTCTCTGAGGCTGTCAGTCCTCACGGGGGCAGAGCACCTCGTCTTTCTTGTAACGGTCGACTGGTGGGTTCCGATGGCTGACTGTTTGGTTAGCAGCCCACCTGGTCAGCCACCACACCACCTATGGAATCAAACCGCCTGTGCGTGAACCACTGTGAGGACTGGAGGATAGGCTGGTGGATCCGGTGGGAGGGGCCGGAGTGGCTAGAGCAGGGAGGGCGGGGGCATCACCTGGGACGGAGACGTCTGGAGCACTCATAGACCTGCGCCATCTTGCATCCTGGACAGTGCCTGAGCTTGCTGAAGGCATTGGGCCTGGAATCCCAGGACCGGTCGGATGGTCCCGACACACACAACCCAACGGAGCTTTCCTAAAAATAACGGTTGACATTTGGAAGGGAGTGCAGCCCGCGGAGTCCCCCAAGACCACCCTTAGGTTCAACAATTCACTAGAAGGACTGACCGAGCTGAAAGTAAAGAGCCATTCTATTCCAGCTCAAAAAGCCATTATCGTGACAGTTGGATCAAAGTCAACATCTGGAAAGGGAAGAGGCGCCTCAGGAAGAATGCAGGAGAAGCCAAGGTGGGAGCTTCCCAGGTGAGTCGAAAGAATATCACTGATTACTCTCAGGGTCCACGTGGGATAGCGTGCACCGTGTTGCCAACCAAGGAAACGCACCCGAGTCTCAGCATCGAGAGTTTTGATTAAGGTTCAGCCATGGAAAAATGGTTGGCAATCCAACAGCAGATCCTAGCCCTCAGCCCTTCTGGAAATCAAGTTGAATTCTCCTATCATCAATCACATCGTTGACAGAGACTCTCTGGGGTGGCCCACATCCTAAGTAAACAAAGACACTGTCAGCCTACAGGAAATCCCAAGGACTCAAAGGCGAGTTCCTAGGGGCAAAGCCAAGGGCAAGGTGAATGTTTGCACAGAAAGAGCCAATGGATTAGCATAAGCGGTGACCAAGTTGGAAATATTCTAGGGCAGAGAATCAGGGGGCTCTCAAAGACCAGAATCTGCTCCAGTTCGCATCTGGGAAGAGCGGAGAAGAACAGCCAAGATAAATTATGAAAGCCCATGTGGCACCCTGTAAGTCTGGGTAAACCAGGGAAACAAATCCACAGCGACTCGTATGTATAAGAGAGAGTTTTATATAAAGGGTAAGTGTACATTAAGAAAGCATCCCAACCCAGTGCCGTCCAAGCCCATAAGTCCAACATTGGCCCATATGTCCAACAAATCCACAAAGTCCTCCTTCATCTCACAAAACACACACTATGACATCGACTGCAGGAGGAAAACTGAATCAGTGAATGTGTAAACATCTCAGCGCTGGCAGGGGTCTCCACATGGCTGCCTCAGCACCCAGGGCTGCATCGGGGTAGGTCCATGTGCCTTCTCATCAGGGATGTCTCACAGGAAGTGAGCCTTGCCAGCTGACGCAGGGAACTGGCCAAGGCAGCTGCACCCTGGTCCGACCATCAGAGCTGAGAACTAGAAAGGTGAGGCTCACGGAGCCATTTATCTCTCAGCCCTTCAATTGATCCCATGTGTGCTTATCGGCCAGGCTGGCACAGTAAACCTTAACTATCTCAGCCACCTGCATTATCATCTGGGGTCAGCTTGGTGTCGGTGTCCAACAGATGTGCCGGTGGGACACTGGAACTTGGCAGAAGTCCCCACGGAATCTGAACCGCTCTGGAGCCTGGCCAGAGGTCATGGGCCCTCTTCAGGCGTCTCCCCCCGGGAGAAGTGCAGAAGGGCTGAGATACTGCTAATCGGATGAGTCACACCGGCTACCCCAGGGACGGCAAAAGAACTGGGTGGACAAGTTCTGGGCTTGAGTCAAGTGAATTTTGGTTCTGGGAGGGAGCCTTGGGAGTTGGGAATGAAGCCTGGCGGTTGGGATGTTTCGTTAGAGAGGAGGAGATGGGTAATGGGTATGATGTTGATGTTTGCTTTCTCTCTGGGAACGTCACCTCTTTCACGGACTGCGGACTGTGGAGCCTGTCAAGGGAAAAGGAGATCCCACAAACTCGCTCACGAGGGTGGGAGGGAAGAAGGAGTAGCAGGCAGCAAGGGCTCAGCAGAAGGACAAAGTCTTGAAAAGGAGGGCGGCAGCCTGTGTACAAATGCGCTTGACACGAGTGTGTGTGGATGTTGTAAGGACCGTGAGAGCCCCCAAAATGATTTATAGATTAAAAATCCCCCTAACTCGACTCCGCCGTGGACCCCCTACCACATCTGACTGTGTGCACACTCCTGTCTCCTGCACGGCTGGGACTAGCCTTCAGCCTCCAAGCAAGGCTGCGTTTACCATGGACGCCCCGACTCTCCTGCCACGTCTCTACATCTCCTCTCACTCGGCCATCCCCGCGTTCTCCCTGCGTATACTCTTTCCCATTGGTCAGCCCCTCCCCCCCAGCAAATGGACAGGGGCTGTTTCCTCCCTTGATTAAAAGAAACACACAAACACTTCTTTCTGGCCACCCTGCGAGACACCATGTCAGCCTCCTGTGGAAGCGCTGAAGATGCTGGATAAGCTCTTCAGGGTGCGCGGTCATAAAAGCGTGGGCGACCGGACAATGTTGCTTAGAAACACAGCAGTAATGGCCCTCACCTGGCTTTCCTCCTAGTTTCCCAGCTGTTGTTTCTCTGTGTCTCTACAGCTCCCCACGCCCCCTATAAAGGTTGGGGTGGCCCCAGGCTCATCCCCAAGCCCTCTTCTCTTTTCTGTCCACACGACATCTCTCGGTGATTTCATTGAGCCTCAGAACTGTGTCAGCAAAGCTGGCGGTCCTAACAGCTCAGTGGTCTGCCCCTCACTATGAGTACGCACACCAGTAGCAGAGTTCGGGGCACACGGCACTTTTCAACGAACATGTGTTGAATAAAGTAATAACTGGGTTGCCCAAATAGCCACCTCACACACCTTGGGAGGGCATCGGAGTGTTTCATTTGTGTTTCAGTGTTTCGGGTGTGCAGGTAGGACACTCGGTGACAGCCCACCAGGGACCGGAGCTCGTTGGTTATACGGTCATATCTGGATTCCTGTCAAAGGTTCAGAATTTCCTGAGTCGGGAGCAATCTCCCTGCCCCTTGTCCGTGACTGACAGGAAAGGAAGAATTGGGCTGCTTTGATGAGTTCGGGGGCGTTTCTTTGAGTTGACTTCACAATGAACTTGGGTCGAGTGGAGTGCAGACTCGGAGCTCAGCTGCCAACCGTACTGAAAGATACTTCCTATGCCCTCTGTGGTGGTCACGGGTTTGTGCCCATTTGGCTGGGCCAGGGTTCCCGGCGGTTTGGTAATTCAGACACAGCACTCGCCCATGGCGAGATCTCACTTGCCGGAGAAGACCTACTATCCCCCTGGCGGGCTGTGAGATGCAGTGACGTGAACATGGGTGCACTTTGGGGACACGATGCATGAGAAGGAGCTCTGTTGCAGTGTGGGGTTGAGTGTTTCTCCCTAGTTTTTCCAAAGGCTGAACGTTCATCACAGATAAGGTCAAAAACCCCTGGAAGTTGGGTAGACGGTCCTGGGAATGGACCGGTAAGGCCCAGCCCGGGCGGGACTGAAGTCCCAGCCAGCCTTGCATCCCTTCAGCATCTCAGCTTGGACCCAAACCCAACCCTAGATGCTTCCAGCCTGCATTTGAGAGCGTCCGGAATGGAGACTCCGGTTTCCCGATGGAACGGGCTACACGCATTTGGGGCATGAGTTTTCTGCAAGCGAGACCGGTCTTTCTAATTGAATGAGGACGTGGAATGTGGGGTGAAGCTTTCTGAAAATGGCTTTGTTTGTGAGATCGGATCTGCAATTTCGAGTGCGGATTTATGAGATCCAGCCAGCTGGGCTTGCAAAGAAATCCTCTGGTTTCTAGACGCAGCCTTCCCACTATCGTCACCCAGCGAAGGCTGCCACGAGACGCATGCATTTCCTGAGGATGAGCATCGGCCTTCAAACCCTTAAAAAATATTTCTGGAACACTGTCATCATTGCAAATATGACATTCAAATATTTTAAATTATTTCCCCTCCCAACTGGCTGGAAACCTTGTGAAACAGAGCTGGAATTTGATGGTAAAGCAACACCAGAGGCACTCTCAGAACTGTGGGAGAGCCACTGTCTTGGCCTGGGTGGGGGGTTGGATGGTAGATGGTTGGTAAAGGAATCTGCATGAATGGGGGTCCTGGGGGTTCAGAGCATAATCTGGACTCAAGGACTGGTCTACCTGTCCCCTGACCTTCCTGTGTGTGGTATTTGTCCACATCCTCAGGAAGCATCACTCTCTGTCTGGCCAGGGATACAGGACTCTGAGCCAGAAGACGATGCTGATGGGTTGACTAGTAGAGTCTTCCCTCAAGGGACTCTCCAGAAGTGAAAGCCAAATTTCTCCATGATCCGGACATTCCGACAGCTGGGAAGATGTTCAGATGTGATACAGAGAGAGGCAAAGCTCTCTGATTCTGTATCTGGAGGAAGAGGCCCCGGGTGGAACCTTGGAAAGCCCCGGGTAAGCTTGAGGATGGGAGGATGGCTTCCAATGGGCAAGGGGACAGTCCACCCATCCTCAACAATTATGGGGACACTAGGAGAGCTGGGGGACAGGGCCTGCAATTTTGCTCCATGATCTTGGACATGATGTGTCCCTGCCTGCATTTGTTTGTCCATAAAATCTCAGTGTTTCGATCCCAGGAATGTTTCTCCCTGGGCATCTAAAGGGAACTCATTGGGCTTCTGTTTCCTTAAAGACGATTCTGGCCCACTGTTCCTCAGGAGAGTCTTTTGTTGATCAGAGTCCACAGTTCAATCAACGATAGAGGAAACTATCAGTACATTCTCACTGGGACCTCAGGAAGCTATCGTGGGTGTCTATGACACAATTCTAGCCCTCTGGGCATTTAGAAGAGACACAGATGGAAGTTGCCAAGTATTTAATTGTCTGTGGATCCACAATCAATATTCATGGAAGCTACAGTGAAAAAACAAACAAACAAACGATGTATTGGGAAATTTTGCTGCCAGACTTCGTTAAAGCATTAAAAGAACAAGAGTGTCACTTTGATGACAGGTATTTTCAGTCACCTCATATGCATGTGAAAACTTGACAATGACTCCGGATGACCAAGGAAGAATTGACGCATCCGAATGACAGCATTGGCAAAGAGGATTGATTGTAAGTCCCGCGCGGCGCCAGAGCCACCAATACATCTGTCTTGAGGGGCATGCTGCTGGAAGGCTCCTTGGAAACAAGGATGGTCATTTTTGGACATGTCGTCAGAAGAGACCAGTCCCTGGGAAGGGACATTAGGCAATGAAAAAGCAAAGACCTTCAGGGAGATACACTGACACAGTGGCTACAATGATGGCCTCACGCAGGACAATGATTGTGAGGATGACTCAGGCCCCGACAGTGTGCTGTCCTGTTGCCTACGAGGTCACTGAGTCAGAACCAACCACCACCACCACCACCACCACCATCACCACCACCACCACCACCACCACCACCACCACCACCACCACCACCACCATCACCACCACCACCACCACCACCAACATCACCACCACCACCACCATCACCACCACCACCACCACCACCAACATCACCACCATCTCCACCTCCACCACCACCACCAACATCACCACCACCATCACCACCACCACCACCACCACCACCACCAACATCACCACCACCACCACCATCACCACCACCACCACCATCACCACCACCACCATCACCACCACCACCATCACCACCACCACCACTACACCCATCACCACCACTACCCCCATCACCACCACCATCACCATCACCACCACCACCACCACCACCACCACCACTACCACCATCACCACCACCACCATCACCACCACCACCATCACCACCACCACCACCACCACCAGGCGTTTTGCCTCTGGCTTTCCCGTGGGATAAAAACCTCCTTGGGGAGTTCTCGAGCCGTGGTCCTGATGGTTACTGTGCTGACAACGGGAAGTGCGGAAGTAGGAGGCCATCCAGGGGCAGCTTGGAAGAAAGATTTGCTGATCTGCAGTCTAAAACCTGGTCCCTGGCAAACCCTACATGTCACAGTTTGGATCTGAGACACGTGGCGTGTGGACAAATGGTGGAGACATGGCAGAAGAGTCATCTTAGACAACACACACACACGACCGTCTGGTCTCCACGGGCCCTGTGGAGCAAGGCCTCTGCGGAGGTTAACTTGGCTTCGGGCAGGGGAGGGCGATAAGGAAGACCCAGACAGGGTGACCTTCCTAAAACAAGAGAGTGAACCAATGAATAAGAACGAAAACACAATTCTAAGGCTTGGAGCCTAGCTTTTCCGTCCATAAAAATAGTTTCCCTGTCTCATTAAAAGAAGTGGAAGGATTAAAGCAAATCCATGCACTATTGTAAAAGGCTTACTTCACTGAGAATATTGCTCTATTAAAAAGCAGACTGGGCTATCTCAAGTAGAGAGCTCACGGTTTTATATGCATTTACAAGAAGTACATTTGGATGGGCTTTATTACGTGGGTACTTTGTGCACTCAATTACTTTGTAATTAATCTTTTATTCGTCGTGTAAAAAAATATTTCCAACTTCCGGTTGGGTGACTATGTGCTGGAATCTACTCAGTGGCAGTGGGCTTGGGGCATCTCCGGATATCACACACAGAACCTCATACGCATACATAGGTATTTCATGATTCCTTCCCCAAGTCTGTGAGGAAGAGAGCACACACACACAGACACATTAAGGAAAAAAGCAAAACATAGCCACTGAGAGACAAAATGCTGCAGGTTATCATACTGCCCACGACGCCGTGCAACTAAACTGAGGCTCATGTGGAGCTTTGCCTGATTGATTTCTTCCCCGGAGGATATTTTGAATAGAAACATGTTATATCAGAGTTATAAGAGCTTGGATGAATCTATGGAGATGATTATTTTCTTGTGTGGATTCCATTAGATCAACTATAATTCCGTCTAATTTCTTAAACACCCAAATTAAGCATTTTCTAGTTTTCTTCATTTTTACTTAACTTGAGTATTCTTTATCAAGATCAATATTTTATTTGTGCAAAGGAGTTCATAATAAAGATCTATCTATGTGACTAGTATGATTTTATTCATCATTGCTTCTTCCAAATTAAAGCTTTCATTTGGCCACGATTTCCTTATTTTTGCCAAGTCCAATTTTCCTGTCTCGTTATGAATGTCTCCTTCTTCTCAGGGAGATTTTTTTTCCTTGCCAAATTTTGTCAGTAGCCACTGTTAAACGCTGTGTGTTTTTCATCATTATCAGTTTGATTTTCTATTGATTTTTTCCCTACAAACATTCTTGACTATGAATTGGGCAAAAATGTATTTGGTTCTGAATAATCTGTGGGAACATTGTGTGCAAATGCCTGGGGGAAACGAGAGAGGGCCAAAGGGATTAGAAGAGAGCAGACATGACAGATGTGGCCAAAGCCTTCAGGAGAAGAGGGTGGGCCTCACACACTGGCGTGGGACCCAGGGGTCAGGAACACAGTCCTTTCTTCCCGGGTGTCTTCTTTCCTTTTTGGGTATGTCTTTCCCTGACAGGCCCATCTTCCTCTGCCTAGATAGTTAATCTTAAGAATATTCAGTGGTTGGTCCTAGTTTCTTTTCTTTCCCATACAGTTTACAATTGGTGGACTCATTCCTATCCATGGCTAGAAATACTATTAATTTCACCTTTAAGATATTATTCAGATCAATCGAGTGCTCCATCCTATCAAGGAAGAGTGACCCTGACCCTCACTCACCTGAGCTCCTCAAAGAACACCGAATGTCCCTGCCTGTCTGCATCTCCTTGTTTCCTCCCCTCCCCTCTCCTTCCCAATGCTTTATTCACAGGGCAGCAAAATGGAGCTTTTAGAAAATTCCTTTCGGAGACTTCAATTATGCAAATCGTTGACCCTTGCCTCACATGTGTTTCAGCTGCCTGGGACTGCTATCAATAAATGCATTGCAAAACATTTTCAAGATTTGTGACAATTTTGGAAGAAAAGAAAATGTTCAGACAAACCACATAGCCTAGAAATAATTTTCAAAACGTATATATGTAAGTAAGAAAACAGTAGGTATGTTACGAATACATCACATTTATAAAGACCTTAGTTTATTTTATCATTTGTTACCATAAAAGAGACACAGCCCTGCTACAAAAGTTAAAGTTTACCCCAACTTGTGCACACAAACACTTAAGATTGCACCATTTAGTCCAAAGAAATGTAAATAAATGTGAACCCACGATATTAAGTCCTGACTTCATAAATCTAACTGCAGTCTATACGGTGCTGCTACCATAATCCTGTAGCCACTTCCTGTTGGGATCCCATGACCCCCGTCGTGACATCTGCATAAAACATGCTGCTAACAATCACCACGGGAGACGCTCATCTCTCTAGGAAATTGCCTATTACCAAACGAAGAGATGGCCCAAGAAGCAGAGAAAAGTCATGACATTGCAAGAAAAAGTTGACTTGTTCGACATGCGCCGTCCTGTAGCTTGAGGTCTGCAGCTACCGCTGGTCACCCATCGTTTCCAGAGGAGTGGACCCAGCGGAAGGTCCAGTGTGGAACAAGAAAAGAAAACGTGAGACCCCACCATGACCAGCGGGGCAAAAGCCTTGCACTTTTTGCAAAATAGTCTTGCTCTCGCATATGAAAATGCAGCTTTTATAGGACTGCGGCATAGTACATGTAACGTACAAAATATCTGCTAGAGGACTACTTGGGAGGTTGGCGCCCCTAATGCCTACATGGTACAAGTGTCAGCTAGCTATCGGAAAAAAAATATTTGGAGACATAACGGATAAAACTTCTCAACACTGGACCAAAAGTTGAGATCTAAGAAGCTCAATGAACTAGCACAAATGACGAGGGGAAATTATACCAAATAATCAACTATTTGAGGTCAGAGGCACCATTTACCCAAGAACAAAGTTCAGAGGGCTCCAGGGAAGAGGAGTGGCAGAGGAAACACAGTGAGCACGTGGGATGCTGGACGAGACGTTGCGGAGAATGCAATCCACGACAAGAAACAAAATGTGTATGGATCGTCGGAGGGAAGATCGATCTGCTCAGCAAACCTGCGACCAATTCGCAATAAAAAATTTCACAAACAGAAGAAAACTATCCCCAAACCTACCACAATGAAATTGCCTAAAATCAGTTATAAATATATATCTTTTTATTTTTTTAGGAGAGGTCAGCCTATCCGGTCAGCCACAATGATCTGGTTTTATTTCTTACCACTTTCCTGACACCTCGATTAAACTTTACCCAACATACATGGTATCTTTGCTCTTAGCAGTGTTTATCATTTCTTCTGAGCTACATACCGCATGTGCCCTCGCAAAAAGGGAGAAAGGTAGATGTCCCACTCTATTCCGTTGTCTCTAAAGCTATGTACCCAGAAGTGCTCATTTGAGAAGCAATTATGAGCTGGTGGTGGGGGGGCGGGGGTGGCTTCGAAACGTGCGTGGGAAAACCCCATTATCTTTTCATCCCATTTTCTCATGAACTTTGTGACATGCCTGGATGCTAGGAGCGTGAGTTCTGTAATCCTCAAGAGTCACGGGCATGTCTGTGTGTCTTCACACATCCCGGAATGGGAAACAACAGACTAATTAATGCCTTTCGCCTGAGATGACACCCAGTGTACCATCAAAGCAGCAATCTGCAGGTGAGTCTGAGTATCAGGCTGGCTACAAAGGTTTCAACGTTAATTACCACCTGAGATCTTCCAACCAACCCTGTCGGGAAGATGCGCTTATTCCCACGTTACAGGCGAGAAGACAGAGCCTCAGAAAGTTTCAGGCGCTTAGGAGAGGAGGTGGTTGTGGTTAGGTCCCCTGAGTGGGCTCAGCCTCGGAGGGTCCTCAGGTCAACAGAATAAAACACCGCCTCGTTGCTCATAACTGAGCCCAGGGTCTTCCTCTTTCTCGCTGCCCCTCTACGTTACTGAGCACGGTGTCCTTCCCCAGGGACTGGCCTCTCCTGACAACACGCCCAAGTACAGGAGACAAAGTCTCGCCCACTCTGCCTCCACGGAGCACTGTGCCCGTACTTCTTCCACCGCGGACTTGTCTGCTTTCAGCAGTCCACGGCACTCTCAGTATTGGGGTGTCCGCAGGTGGTAGCAATAGGTGAGCACTCCGTGAGCAGCGACATTGTGATCATGGAAGCATTCAAGTCGTGCTTCCGGAAGGAAGACTCCTGGCTCCCCGAACGATCCCTGTGTAACTTCCTTCTTGGATCCACACTCCACCGCCTTCTTCCCATTGTGTTCCTTGTTTTATGGATCTCGCATGGGGAGCCTTGAATCGACGCCCTGTTCTCGAGTTCCCTTGGACTGAGCATCGGTCAACATTTCTGAGGAGTGGCTGGTCTATTTCCTGATTTGAAGCAAGAGCTCGCTTGCTCGCTCTCTCTCTCTCGCTCCCCTTTCTTTTCCTTCTTTCCCAAGACGTGGGTGCTCCTGGGGAGAAGAGTGGCTATGTGCTGGCACCCTCTCTTCTGGAATAGAGGCGGCAGCATGGCTGGAGCATGTTTGATAGGAAGACTGTTTATCCTGACGAACAGCCCCACGTCAAGCATGCGTGGTGGGAGTCTATCGTTGGCATGCTCCCCAACTCCTTCCCAGCCCAACGCCTTCTGCTCCGTGTTCTCATCCACATTCGGCATCTTCACACCCTTCTGTGGACGTGGGTTTGGACCTCGTTCTCTCCTTGCTTAGGGCCCAATCAAAAGGTAACCTAAGAAGAAACGCCGTCAATTCGTCTTTGGAGAAAATGGGCAACATCCTCCTCTGCCCTTGAATCTGGTGGTTGGATGAGAAAGCGTTGCCCCTAAGCTACTTGGAGAAGGGGGGACAGCGACGGTGGCTGCTCAGGAAGTGGGGTCAGTGTGGGCTTTGTTGGTGGTTGAAAGATGAGGGAGTCACCGTGACTCTTACTGAACCCTTGTTCTGCATCTTAGGAGTGTTGACCTTGAGCTCCCCAAGGACAGGGAACCAAGTCCCACACAGCATCCTGCTCACTCACCGTCATCCTGCTGGTCTGAGGACCTGGTGGCAGACATGTTACCCGTTAGGCTACTCACCGTAAGGCCAGCTGCTTGAAACGACGAGCTTTTCTGCAGGAAAAGACAAAGCTTTCCACTCTGGCACAGAGGTCCCGTCTCACAAGCCCAGGGGGACAGTTCTTCCCTGTCCGATCGGGTCTCTCTGAGCATTCTACTGAAGCCAAACTCAAACTCACTGCCCGAGAATCACTCTGGCTCACAGCCTCCCCGTAGGGCAGAGTGGAGCTGTCTCTGTGGTCTCTGAGACTGGGATGCTTTATGTATGAGAGTCACAACCCTCCGGTTTCCAGCCGCTGATTATGTGGTTGGCAGCTCAGCGCCTCACCTCGATGCCACCAGGCAATCTCGAGCATTGGACTGGGGTCTTCAAAAAGCTTGTGAAAAAATTCCACTATCCTTTAGTTCCATTTTCCCACTAACTCTTGAAGGCCCTACCACCTCCAGAGCCGAGCACGGGTCTGAGAGTTTATGGAGTTCCAAAAATAACCCTGCTACTTTCCTAAAGAAACCCATTGTCATGAGTGCGGTCTGTGAATTTTGTGTGTCCATTGGAACAGGTGATCGGATCTGGTGGAGAAGCCCCGGTGGTGTTGTGGGCTGTGCACCGGGCTGTTAACAGCAAGGTCAGCAGTTCAAAACCACCAGCCAGTCCAAGAGGGATAGTGGGGATGGGGCTTTCTACTCCCATTCGGACTCGCGGGGGCAGTTCTACCCCATCTGACAGGGTTGTTGTGAGCTGAATGGACTCAGTGGTAGTGGTCACGCTTCTCTCTCTTCCCCAGGGACCCAGGAAATGTCTGACAGCCTGCCAACTGTACACTGCCTAGAAGGAACGAGCGGGAGGGGCCCGGGACCCCAAATTCTCACCCTCTCTGCTGAGTGTAGTTCAGTGTCCCAGTAGGACTGAGCCCTTCTCTGCCATTGATCATCAATTCCCATCTCCATGTTGCAGTTTGAAGTCCCACCCAGTGCATTCCTTCCCTTACCCAGCTGGGCATTCTTGTTCCAGAGCACGGGCAGAGGGTTCCTGCCAAGGCACATTCTCATGCTGGCCACTCTGGATGACCAACCCGCTGGCCCAGCTCGCGTGTTGCCACCACTACTGCACAGAACAGGTCAAGGATGCTCTCGACTTCACAAGTCCTCTCCTCTAAACACATAATGCCACAGTGTGGATCTGTGTGCTCTGTTCACTCCCAAGTACAAGCTTCCAACGATGTCCCCCAGGCTGGCCCTGAGGGCTTTGAACAGCACGCACGCTTTATTTCTGTGCTGGGGAGAACTAGCCAAGCAGATGTATAGCACATGGCAGCACGCCTGTCCCCAGCTGAAACCCACCAGTGCTTGGCGGGGTGGCAGTATTTCCCAGGACAGCGAGAGAGAGAGTTCTCCAAACACATGGTGCAGGTGAAGCCGGTACCCAGACTACCATGCCCAGGACCAGTGAGTTCCTTGTAGAAGCAGTCAAGAGTCTCTCTACAAGCTGGGCAAGAGTGATGATACATCTGTATCAGTTCCAGGAAGATCGATAGGTGTGTGTGTGTGTGTGTGTGTGTGTGTGTGTGTGTGTGCGTGTTTGCAAGTATCTTGGCCTGAGAAGTGGTCCAGTGGAGGCTCTCATGAGCTGACTTTGAGAGTGATGCAAACTTCTGCAGACACTGGCTTTCTCCAGGGCCTTGCTCCCACGCTGCTCCCCCGCACAGTCCTGAAAGCCACCCAGGCTTCCCCCGTGAATATCATAGAGAACTCAACAGTGACTCATCAGCAATCTGAATCATCCTTTCTCTCACCACCTTCGGGAGCCTCCCCCATGTGTCCTCAGAAGTTTGGGGCAGAAATGGTCAAACCACAGGTGGTCCCTGGGGCCAGCGTGTCTCCAGGGGTGGAGGTCAGATAGGCTTGCACTGTCTGGAGAGTGAAGACCTTCCTCGGAGAGGGAGCCCTGCCTGTCTTCCCTTCTCCCTGGGCAAACAGCCACAGAGTAACCCTGGAGGCCAACCCAACTCAAGCCTCCATCCAAGAGTCGACGCAGAGAGACAGCGCACTTGCTCACAGCATCCCGTTCTCAGCCAGCAGTGCCCTGAGGTGCAGCACGTCACAGGGCTGCCTGCCTCTGAGGGGTCAGGCACTATACCGTAAAGGCACTCTGAGCATGCCATCAGAGTGGTCAGTAGTTCAAACCCACCAAGTTCCCTGCAGGAGAAAATCCAAACCAAACCAAACTCCCAGGACTGGGGAGAAGGGCCCTTGTGAATTTCCGAGACTCTAATGCTGACATTCTGTTGGTCTCCTGCAGAGAGGCTGGTGGTGTGGGCCCTGTGGCCCGCCACCCGTGGCAAAACCATGATGCCACCAGGCAAAGAATGTGGTACTATGCTTCCGTCAGGATGTCCCTCCTTGGAACCTCTGTGGACAGTCCTACTGTACCGCTGAAGGTCGCTCTGAGCCAGAATCTGCTGCAGGAAAACGGGTTGGGGTTTGGAGGCTGAAAGTTGGGCGCCTACTGCCCTTACTTTCCAACTTCCTTGATGTCGGATCTGTTTCCGTCAAAAGAGGCCCTGCCCTTCCTCCTGAAAGCAGCTTCCACAGGTTGTCATTGTCGCCGTCGATAAGGGACGTGTTAAATCGGGGTCAAATTGGTTACGGCTGTGAGGTGCCATTGAGTCGGTTCTGACCACACAGACCTTATACCCAACGGGACGCAGCACCACCCAGTCCCACGCCGTCCTCACCGCTGGTCGCACGAGCGTTGGAGCCCTCTGCTGCCGGCACTGTGCCCTCTTCTCTCGATGGTCGTCTCCAGGGAAACGCACCCACCGCAAGTGCACCATCGTTAGCTTCTGGCCAAAGATTCAGCCGTGGAGCCAACACCCCTCAGGCTGCGTGGACCACCACCCCACCCTGAAAGTCGCTCCATGTCCCTTCCATCCATCCTCCGCCCCGTGGGCAACGATTCAAACCACTGCCAGGTAGTTTGGCCTGTGTCTGACCTGGGCAAGCATTTCCTAGAGCTAGATAGACCATTGGCTGCTCCTTCTGATAGGACCAGACTTTAAAACGAAATCATTTTAAACGTGAAGTCTCTTTTCCCCTATTTGACGACCTGCCTTGGGAACCTCAGGGTGCAGCGGGTTAGGTTAGGCTGCTAACGCCAGGTGCTCCGAGGGAGAATCCGAAGGCTTTCTGATCCTACAAAGAGCAGCAGTCTTGGAAACCTGCACGGGCAGTCCTGCTCTGTCCCAGAGGGTCACTCTGAGTCAGAATCGACTCGATGGCAATGACGTTGACTTGGATGTGCGTTTTCCTGGTAAAGGATCCCTGTGCGCTCTTCAACAGAGTGATGAGCTGCTGGGTAGTGTTGCTCCAATAAGTGAGGTCCCCACTGGGAATTATATCCATCCGGGCTTTCTGCCTTCCCCCGCTCACAGGAAGAACAGCTGTTCTTGCAGTGGAAGCTTCCCCACAGAGGCAGGCAGTCCAGTGTGCTTCCCCAGGGCATGTAGGTTTGTTTGCCTCCAGCTGCGGAGTTAAGCCAGAGGTTAGTCATGCCTCTGTCGGCAATGTATACAGAGATGGCCAGCACTCAGACCCCCCGACCCCCGCTCCTGGACCACCTGCTCCAAGCACAGGCTTCCGTGTGAATGTCGGCAACGCCCCTCCGTCTCTCTCTCCCCTCTAGCCTCCTCCCGTTCCGGCAGGGCTTCGCTAGCCAAGTGGGAGAGGCTGCGTGGTTCATTGTAGCCTTGGCCTCCTTCCCTGTCCCAATCATGGAGGGCGTCCCTAGTGTACACGGAACCGCAGGGTGTGATTAGGTAAAGGGTCCCATGTGACACGTGTTCTATTAGCCCCACATATGAAGCTGTGCTGGGCTTGGCCTGGCTGCGGAAGGGGACTGGGCTGCTGCATTCTGGGAATTTGGCTGGCGGATGTTCTTGTACAACGTCAGGGGAAATGATAAACTGGGAACGTAGAGATCTTCTGTCCACTGAGTAGACGCGGGATCATCACAGCATGTACAGTGATGGGTGCATTGGAACAAAGGTGTCATTGGAAAGCTGAGATGTTTTGGAGCCGACTTAACAACAGCTGGTGCGCAGGAGGAAGTGGCCCGTCTGCCTCTGTGAAAAGGGAGATGCGATTTATGACCATGTGTCCCTGCCCCTAGTGCTCCCAGCTCAAACCATGCCTTGATGTCAGGGGCTGGAGCACAGGGAATGCTTCTGCAATCCTTAGATGCCTCTAAAACAACGCACTGTCATGGCGTCGATTCCAACACGTAGCAAGCCGAGCCTACGGGACAGGGCAGACCTGATGTGGTAGTTAGACAATGTCATGCCAACTTGATAAAAGAACAAAGGGGTAGAGTCTAGCCTGTCTGTCAAGGCACAGACTGACGGTGTCTCTTTGTGGGTGTGGCCTAGTCAGGAGGATTCTGGGAACTCCCTCTCTTCCTTCCTGGAGGCGGACACACTCTCTCTCTGCTTCATATTCCTCCTGACAAGTCACGCTGATGGCAGCCAGAGCCCTGGAGATGCTTCCACCGCCACTGGGGCCACAAGACTCTTCACCCACTGGCCTGTGATCTTCCTGCATCTGGCATCATTGCACGTGCTGCGTGAGTCTGCACAGGAGTTCATGGATTGTATCAGACATATGGGCGAATATCCGATTTATGGACTTCATCTGGACTGGGATGTTTTCTCAATATCAATTGCTCTTTGATATAAAGCTCTTTCTTATACATATACGAGTGTCAGTGACTCTGTTTCTCTCGCCAACCTGGAGTAGACACCTGTCCCTGTGCATTTCCAAGACTGCCCTGCCTTATGGGAGTGGAAAGACAAAGCTTTGCAGAGCAGCTGGCGATTTGAACTGTTGACCTTGCAGCTAGCAGCCCAATGCATACCCACCATGCCACCAGGGGCCCCTCCTTAAATCTATGGAAGAGTTCGCATAGAACTCTTGGAGTGTTTTATTTCTAAAACTTTTCCTTGTGGTTTGAGTGCAAGTTTGCAGAGCAAATTCACTTTTGATTCAGAAATCCATAAACAATTTGTTCATGATTGCAATCTCATATATATGTGTATATATATGATTACATGTGTATGAGTGTATATCTGTATGAGTACACACACACACACTTATGTAAAAGGAATCCACCAGCTGCAGATGCCTGGGGTGGCCACACCCACCTCTGCTTTCTTCACTAGTCAGAGAGCCAGGTCGATGCGGTTTCTGTAACACTGAAAGCCTCATCCAAACCCTGCAGCAGCATTGAGAAAACAAACACTTCCCAGAGCAGGATCTCTCCAAAGAGAGGATTTGAAGTCACCACACATGGAATCCATCGTCTGGCAAACTGTCAAAGCGGAGCATGGAATCAAAACGCAGCCCCTCCTAAGTTCCTCCCCCTCGCGGAGATACCCAGCCCCAGTGGTGGGGAATGTTCCATGGGGGCTTTTCTTCCTGGCTGCCGCTAACACTCACATGCACCGTCTCACACATAGACACGAAATCCAGATGTCAGATGAGGTCATTCGTCCTTTGAGAAGCAAATAAAATGGTCTGGGGCCTCATTCCACATTCTATCAGAAGTCTATCTTTCCCCTGCAGTCTGCGATTTGGTGAGCGAGGGACAAGGCAGCAGCTCTAGACCCCCTCACCTGCTCCTTGGTTCAGCCCTAGTCCTCACTGCAGTGGTTCAGACTGGCTGCTTTTCTGTCCCAAGCAAATGCATTTAAAAAAATTATCGGGTGATGCAGAGGGTACAGTTAATAATACCCTTTCACTCATGAGTCCTCTTCACTGCAGATCTGTACTAGACTCCTCTATCTATGTGTCTCTGCCCATCGCTCCATCCATCTGTCTGTATGCCAATTGGTCTAGCTGTCTATTCACCATCCATCCATCCACGAAACAATCTAAAAAATCATCTATTTGTCTGTTTTTCTATATGTCTAGTTGTATGTTCATCCATCTATCCATCCATCATCCCTCCATTTATTCAACTACCTACTTATCTGTCTGTTCATCTGTCTAAATGTCTAACTGCTCACTCATCTATGGATACATTCATCCATCCATCCAACAACCAAATCATCTGTCTGTCTATATGTCTGTCTATCCCTGTGTCAGGCTGGGTTCTGGGGGCACTTGTATGTGTCTGTCTGTAGAAAGAGATGTATATTGAGAAACGACTCACGCAGTTGTAGGTGTAAGTCAGTCCAGCCAGGCTTAAGTCAGGCTTCTCCTGACCCTTGGATGAGCAGCAAGCAGGATGATGAAGCAGAGACAGCAGTTGCGGCATGCGGGGAATGCCCACAGGCAGGTGGATGCAAAGGTAATATGAATCCACCATTGGTAGTCTGCTGATAGCTCCTGGGATCAGCAGGTGATGCTACGGGAGATGGAGGAATCAGATGCAAGATCCACTTCGGGCAGAAGCAAAGGACTAAAGGCACATCAACTCTGTCCAGTCGCTCGATTATAAAAAAGGCTACACCCCTCTTGGGTGTCAAAAGGCTGCAACCCGACTGAGAGGTTGGATGGACTCCACCACTACTCTTACCCAGAAGAGTCTGCTGGCATAATCCCTAATGTCACATCTATCTATCTGTCTATCTATCTATCTATCTATCTATCTATCTATCTATCGAGTCATTGGTTGTCTGCCCATCTGCCTATATCTCTCTTTTTGCTCAGGTATCCACCCATCAGTAGACTCAAATATACTGATAATGCTGAAGGTGACACATGACCGGCCAAAGCTTTGCTGTTACATTTAGAGTTGCCATGGGTTTTCAAAGCCTATTGAGAGGGGATGAAAACCAGGTAGGGTTCCACCCACCACATGCCTGTCAGTTTGGGCCAGGGTATGCCACCAGCATCCTAAACTTCATCGCTTTAAATGTCATTTTAAATACCCAGGGTGGGCGAGATTCGGTGGAACTTCCAGACTAAGACATGGGGAGAAGAAAGGGCAGGGGGCAGTGACTTCCAAAACTTCTGATTCGTAGGCGCCATCGACTTGGTCCCAACACCTAGAGACCCGGCACACAACAGAAGGAAGAAGGCCGGGCCCCAGGTCATTCTCAGAGAGCTCCGCGGGTCATTCGCTGGGCACACAGACCAAACACGTATGGTGAAAAGATACACACCTTTTCTGATCTGAACCACACAGAAGTCTCCTGTTCTGTTTGAATCTCAAGGTCTATGTACAGCGTCCACATAAACACAATTCAATCAGAAGTTCCAGAATGTACTTTGCACTATTACCCATGGCTAGTTATGACCAATACAGTGAGACACATTTACACATAATGCATGTCACATAAAACACAAGTAGATCTAGTTCTGGTAATTTCAGCTAAGATGCATCTTACTTCAGCCTTGATACCCTTCACTCCCTATCCTCTTCTGAATCGATTGATGTGCTACTGAAGTCGTTTTTAAATGATCCTCAGCCCAATTTTACTTGCACATGATATTGATGACACTGATGTTAACGGCATTTCCGCATTTAGGGCACCGCTTTTCTTTGAATGGGTGAAAATATGAATCTCTTACGGCTGCTTGGGCAGGTAGCTGTCTTGCGCATGTCTTGAGGTAGGGGAGTGAGTGCTTTCAGTGTTTCATCACTTGTTGAAACATTTCCATTGGGATTCTGTCAGTTCCTGGAGCCTTGCTTTCCATTAATCCCCTTTGTGCAGCTCGGATTCCTTCCTTCCACACCGTCGGCATCTGACCTCTTGAAACGGCTGAGTGTTGGCGGATGGATTCCTTTTGGCACCGTGAAGCCATGCGTTCCTTCCAGCTTCGTTTGATGCTTCCTCTGTCGGTCAAGATATGGCCCATAAAATGCTCTTGATAGTGCCATGTGATGCTTGGTTTATTTTCCCTTCGGTTCCTTCTGTTTGAGATCAGCGGAGCGTGTTCATCCTCCTTGGCGTTCTAACCCGTCTTTTCACATTTCATTAGAGTAGCGCTTTGTCTTCTCGAGCAGCCCTTGGCGATCTTCTGCTGAGCTCTTGTGCGTCATCCTTTCTTCCACGTGCTTTATCGACTGTATTCAAGGGCAAGTTTCAGTGTCTCCTCTGGCATCCACGCTGGTCCTTTCTTTCCTCTTTCGAGTGATCTTTTGCTTTTTTCATGTATGATGTCCTTGGTATCAGTCCTCAGATCTTCTGGTCTTTGTTCATTAGTGTTCAGTGTGTAAGATTTACTCTTGAGATGGTCTCTAAATCCATGAGGGATCTACTCCAGATCTTACGTTGGCAGTTAGGAACTTCTTTTAATTCTCCTCAGATTCAACCATGGCTTACAAAGGAGTACCTCATGAGCTTTCCCAAAGTTGGCCTCTGGCCTTGTTTTGGCTGATGCTGTTGAGATTGTCCATTGTCTCTTCCCACAATTATAATCAATTGACTACTATATATTCCATCTGGTGGCGTCCATGTGAATGATCTCCACTTCTGTTGTTGAAAGAGATGTTTGCGACGAAGAAGTCATTGGTCTTGCAAAATTCTACCGTTTTATCTCCAGCTGCATTTCTATCACCAGGGCCATCAACTGTTCTTTCTTTCTCTACGGTCTCAACTTTTGCATCCAATCACAGATAATTATCCTTGTATTTTGATCGCATATTTGATGAATTCCAGGCTGACGAAGTCGGTAGAATGCTTCAATTGCTTCATCACTAACTTTAATGGCTGGTGTGAAACTTGAATAATAGTTGCATTGACTGGACTTTCACAAGTTTTCTTATGTTTCAGCCCCTTGTTGCAGCTACTCTGTCAATCCATCTTCTTGCGGGTCTTCCCCTTTCTCACTCTCCAACTTTCCCAGGCATGTGGCTCAAGCACGTTGTGGGTGTGTAGCTAGTATCCTGTCACAGGCAGCATCGCACTTCAAGATAGATCTTCAAAGGTTCTTTTTGATGATAAAGTCAAAGCCAATTCTCTTGAATGTTCCATTCCTGGCATAGTGCCTTGTAAGATGTTTGACTGCATCTGCTCCAGCCAATACCAGTCCATTTCAGTTCCATGGGAAAAAATGACATTTTCTTCCCCAGAAAGATCGACAGCCTCAGAACCCCAAAGAGGCAGGTCCGCTCTGTTTTATAGGGTCTCCACGAGCTGGAATCAACTTGCTGGAAGTGTGCTTTTTAGACTTTAATGTCTAGAATATCGATCTTTATATGTTCCGTTTCATTCTTATTACTTCCAGTTTTCTATATACTTTGAACATTCTCTGTTCTGAGTCCACAATATTTCACTTGTCTTCCCGAGCTGCCCTTTGAGGTTTTTTGTTCACCTCTTTGGCTTCATCCTTTATTCCATCTACATTAGCTACTCTGTGATAAAGAGCACGTTTCAGAATCTTTACTGACATCTACTTTGATCTTTTCTCTCTTTCCTGTCTTTGTAAGGACCTTGGACCTTCCTCCCCCCACAGTTGATCGAGTCTCCTGTCGTTAGTAATCAGAGCGTCCAATGTGTTCTTGAGGTGGTCTCAGAGTTCAGGTGGGATAGGCTCAAGGTCACACGGTGACTCTTGTGGACGTGTTTCCATTTTCTTCCACTTCAAGCTGAACTTCCCTATGCGTGGTAACTTACCTGTGAGCGAATTTACTAGTGGGCCGCTCCTCAGTCAGCTCCCGGTCTGCTTTTCGCTGCTAATATTGAGCTTCTCCATCGACTCTTCCGGCAGATTTGCTCCACTTGATTTGTGTGCATTCCACCTGGAGGATTCCACATGGAGCACCACCTTTAGTGCTGTGGACACAAGGAGAGGCCAGTCCCTGGAGGAGGACATCCTGCTTGAGGAAGTAGGACAGTGGAAAAGAGGAAGGCCTTCGCCAAGATGGACGGACCTAGTAGCTGCAGCAATGGGCTCAGACCCAAGAAGCATCGTGAGACATAGGACCAGGTGGTGGCTGGCTCTGGTGTACACAGAATGCCTGTGAGTCACAACAGACTTGACAGCACCCATCAACAGCAACGCTCTGCTTATCACCAGATGTTTGCAGATGGTTCTTCTCTGTTGAGGCGTGCCCTGTCAGCAGATGAGGGGCCACAAAGCTTCACTCCACCCAAGTCATTGTGATTGACTCTCCTTTGAGAAGGCAGCTCTTCCTCAATCATATTTTCGTGTCTTCTGACCCGAGGGACGCATCTGCTGGCACTGTGTCAGGCAGTGGTCTGCAGCTATTCATAAGTGCTGCTATTCTCAGGGACTACTCCCTCAGGAGTCAACAGCCCGTTCCTTCTTCATAGTCTCTGAGTCTGGATGCTCCACTGGAAACTGTTCATCACACACAACCCTGGAAACATGTGAAAACCCAGTGCATCTCTTCCAGTACCAAAGCAACACCCAGGCTAGTGCCAGATGGCAAAGTGCAGGTGAAGGCTGGTTCCAGAAGGTAACCGATGTCAATCCTATGGCTCTCAACCCGATATTATCTGGCACCGCGCTGGAAGATGAGGCCCCTGGACTGGGAGCCTCTCAATATATACAATGGCCACCACAACGGACTTGGGCATGCCGGTGGTGATGAAGATGGTGCCGGGCTGGTGACATTCTTGTTCTGTGGTACACGGGGCCGCCATGTTTCCAGCTGGCTGGACAACCAAGCCAAGGACAACCACAGCGGGCTTATGGTAGTGAATCAACCAACCGCCCTTGGATGATAAGGAGATTCAGTTCATCAAAACCACTTCCAGAGAGAGGTAACCTTGGCTCACTGTAGTCATCATCTATTAGTAAACTCACATTCACCTGCAGATGTTTGCCCATATTGGATTATATGTAAGTTCATTTCATGACAAGGATTTTTTCTTCAAGCCAAACTTCAAACTTCTATTCAGATACTAGAAAATTGCTAAATAAGGCCATCCAATCTCTGAGTGTTTTTCATTTTTCAAAGAAGGGGATATAGTGTTCTCATTAACTCACAGATCTGTGGGAGGAAAGAGACAAGAAAATCCTCCCGTCTATGGTGTGCAGCCGGATATTAAAGGCATCTCATCCTGCTATTGCTGCGCTTCCGCAGAGGCCCCAGAGCCAAGCACAGCACGGCAGCTGCCAAGCACCTTACAGCCTGAGCCACATGCTAAACCACCTCCAAAGGGCAAGCAAGACAATCCAAAGCCACTTCCGCCCATGCTGGCCCACTCTCCATTCTCAGGCGATGCATAAGAAAGTCCGAGATCTGCTGGACACATGCGCAGGGTGATAAGGAGAGCAGCTGGCAGGCACCAGCCGCCATTCTGATGACAAAGGTGGGTCTGACCCAGGCCATGGCTCTTTGCAATTGCCTCATAGACGTGGGCGATTTGGAAAAGACAGAGGAGTTGATGTGTTTGAAGGATGGTGTTGGTGAAGACTACTGGACGGACTGAGGAGGCCTTCCAAGAGAATGCATGGCTCGGTCTTCGAAGAAGCATAGCCGGAGTATTCCCTAGAAGTGAAGATGGCCAGACTTCAGCTTGCCTGCTTTGGGCCTGTCAGCAGGAAAGACAGACGGCTCGTGAGGACACCGTGCTGGTAAAGTAGAGGGTGATCCAAAGCAAGGGTACCGTCAATAGCTGCAACAATGGACCCAAACGTACCCACAGTCGTGAAGCAATTTGTGGTGGGTGGATTTTATGGCTTCCTGGTGGTACCTGAGTGGAGGTCGGAGTGGAGCCTGGTGATGCCTCCTTGGGGCTGTGACCTTTTTGTAAGAGTGACCCTGGGAATCTTTCTTTCTCACTTGCCCTTCACCTTCCTCCTTGATTGGATTCTGTGTCTCCTTCCAGCGGCAGCCCTATGTGGGTCACTGTCTCTGGGAGCTGTCAGCACTCTGCCACGTTCCTCCCAACCTCGGGCCCCCATGACTCTGCAGCCACCAGCGGGGACCTCCTGCTCCTGGACTCACCAAAGGGGCAACAGACGGAGACACTGGCCGTTCCTGCGCCATTCTCCCAGGGCTTCCTTGGCCTGAGCCCAATATTGCAGCCACTGTGTCCGTCCATCTCATTAAGGGCTTTCCTCTTTTTCACTGCCCCTCTGCTTTACTGAGCATGATGTCCTCCTCCAGGGACTGGCCTCTCCTGACAACTTGTCAAAGTATGTAACACGAATCCCTGCCATCTTTCCCTCTAAGGAGCTCTCTGGCCATCCGTCTTCCTTCTGGCTGTCCATGGTCCTTTCAAAATTCTTCTCATCATCACACTTTTTGATGTACCCTCTGTGTGTGTGTGTGTGTGTGTGTGTATGTGTAGAAAATATGATTGCCTGTATAGTCAATACTTTCTCCCCACCCCCCAGAAGGACAATGAACCCCCCTCCCTCTTCACCTGACCTCAAACGCTGGATCCTCAGAACTTGCCACTGGAGTGTGAAGAACGCTGAGACTGGGTGTCACCACATCCGCACCCTGCTGGCTGACCCGAGTCTGCACTGGTGTACTCTGTGGACAAACGGGCGGGACGTGTCCTATGACGGGAGCCTCTAGCCACCCTCCCCCTCTTCTCCTGCTCCAGTCCTGGAAGAGACACATTTCATCCAGGGGCTGCAAAAAAATGAAACTAAAATAAAATTAACCTCTCCGCATCTGTGCCTTGTGGGCTTCCAAGCCCAAGGCTTGTCTGAGAGAAAGAAAAAAAACAAAAACCAAACCATTGTCATTGCGTTGATTTTGACGTTTATGGACCATATAAGACAGGGTAGAACTTTCCTTGTGGGTTTCTGAGACTCTAATTATTTACAGGAGTAGAGAGTCCCACCTTTCCCTGGAGAAGCGGTTGGTGGTTTCAAACTGCTGACCTTGCTGTAGCAGCCCACCGCATAACCACGATGCTGTCAGGGCTCCCCTGAGAGAAAGCAAGGGCGTGAACGAAAGTCCCAGCAGACACCATATTCAAAGGCTTCCTGCCATCCCCGGCACGGTTGGTCACGTGGCTGGAAATCCCAGGTAAGGGCAGTGAACAAGCAACACAATGAAACAGCGGCCAGACAACTGGGAAAGAGGCAAGCCAACTCCTCCTTGGTAGATGAGGCGACTGTTCACAAACGAAATGAAAGGCTCTTCCAAAGAATGCTTAGCAACAGAATTCGGCACAACGTTGGTTACAAGATAGATAGACCAATCTAAACTAAACAGAGCAGCTTCCCTCCATGCTAGGAAGAGGAAATCGGAGAATATAACATTAAATACCGATCTCGCTCAGGACGGCGCACAATCATGAAGCAGCCGGGAAGAGGTAAAAACAGACACTGTTTGGAAAGAAAACAAGGTGGCTTGGCTCGAGGGCCTGGGACCCAGCTTGAACAACTGGAGGGAGAACAAGGGACAGACAGACAGAGAGGGCAATTATATCCTAGAGGAGAAGACACGCTCCACCTAAATTACGTGGAAATTTAATGCTCGGCCAATGAAAGTCCTAATAGGGTTTTTAATGATGTAACGGGCTGATTGAAAAGTGCAACAAGTGGCCCCGATTAGCCAAGTCATTTAACCCTTTTATGACCCCATAAGACATATAGGCTGCCTACCTGTATTTTTCACCTCTAGGCTCTAGTGGGAAGCTGCTATCCCACTGTAAGTGCATGCTGCCATCTGGTGGGGATCTGTGTCTCTGTAAATCTGAAGACAACAGGCCTCCTCCTCCTTTCTGCCCTAGCACCAGCCCCAAGGTTAGGCTGCCATCTTGTCCGTAAAGCCCCCCTATCTTGTTATACGTATGACTTCCTGTCACACGTATGCCTACTGTGCAACCCCTTCCTGTTACACATGTGGTTACCTAGGGGAACGGAACCCCTGGGGTGTATATAAGCCTTGATTGGAAATAAATTTGCTCTCTCTGCACAGATATGGCTCCTGAAGTCATGATGGTCCCAGAGGTGAGCGCTTGCATGCTTTATCTTGTCTGGTGTCTGTTTAATTTTATCTCACAATTAAACAACTGCCCCTTGGACCCATTTGATTGTGGAGGCTGAGACCCCACAGGAGGCGGTACCTGTGCACTTCACATTGATGTGGTCATCCTCCTCCAGGTCAGATGGATGGCCTCCCAGGTAGCATGGGGACCTACTTCTACAGGGATCCCAGGGACCTCGTTCAAGGAAGTATCTGCAATGAGGAGTCCGGATTCTGGGACAGTCCAGTGAGCAGACATCTGGAGGGCAGATGAATCTCTGAGAACACCTCCCCCACCCCCACCGCACCCCGCCCAGCCGTGTGCCTAAGCCAAGGGCTATCACTGACCAGCTGCCTTCGATATCACACAATGTCCAGTCCGGGCTGCATTTTTTAATCACCTCCTGTCCTATTGAGTAAGAACCTCCAGGGATTCCCCGCCCACCGTTTCCTCTCCAAAGCTATCCCACTGCCCCGTGAGAAGACAGCTTCCCCTTTGCATGCTTTCCCGCCTGGGTCAGCTCTCCCCCAGGGCACGTGATGCCTTTCCGCCAGTGCTGAGCCTTTGGGGAGGGACTGGAGCCAAGAAGAGCTTCCAGGCTGAAACGATGGAACCCGGAGGCTGGGTCTTGGGGTGGAAGTTAGAGCTTGCATTTCTTGCTTCCCTCTAAGGACTGCTCATGTGATGTTGGCTGGGTCCTCGCACTTCTCTGGTCCAAGTTTCTGCACGAAACTATTGAGGTCATTTCTCAATTTTAAAAAGAGGAGCCGCGTGGCATGCCTTTCTTCCTTTTCCTTCCTTCAGTTCAGATGGATAACCCAGGGGGAGGGGGAAACTGGTCAGGCAAGTCTTTGTGAGACTTTGTGCAGAACCTTCCTGGACAACTCCACATTCCTTCCTTTCTATTTGCTCATTTGTAACATTGTCTCGGCACTGTATCCACGTAGCATTCAATTCCAGGAGTTTAATCCAATCAGTGTTAGAACATTGCCATCTGCTCTGTACTTGTTATTATTGTAATTGTTATTTTCTAAATTGTGGCACAAATATACAATGAAACGTTCTCCAGTTTGACACCGTCTGCATGTCTAATTCAGTGCCATTGATTAAACGCTTGATGCTGTGCGCCATTGTCGATAGCCTCCTCCAAATTATTCCACCACCAGTCACGTAAACTCAAGACCCCGCTAAGTAAAACCTCTTCCTCCTTCACCAAGTATTCCTTCTGTTCCACACCACTTTCTGCTCCCAACAGATGACTCTGTGTGGCAGTTACATCATCTCCTGTCAACTTGAGCAAAGGGGTGGAGTCTGGCCTGTCAATCAGGTTGCAGCTTGATGATCTCATTTGGAGGACTGACAGACATAAATGGCTCACTGGACGCCAGACCCACTCTCTCTGCCTTCCTTTTCCTGCTGTGGAGACACTCAGAGAGCTGGAGGAGACACATGGAAACCTGCGCCAGTGTTGAGATGCTTCCGTTGCCACTGGATCCACAAGACCTTCCACCACTTGCCTGTGATCTTCCTGCATTCGGCATCATTGCATGTGCTGCATGAGTCTGACGAGGACTTCATGGACTAGTATCAGACATATGGGCTAATATCGGACTTATGGACTTATCTGGACTGGGTGGGATGTTTTCTCAATATTTAACTGCTCTTTTATATAAAGCTCATTCTTAGACACATCTGAGTGCCTACAAATATATTTCTCTAGTCATCCCAGACTAACACACTCTGGTTCATCCCGATTCAGGCTCCAGCCTCTCCACCCTGCCCCAGCTTTTGTTTCCTGCTTTTGTGAATGCTGCATTCACTGCTGGCGTGAGCTGGTGGCTCAGGGTTGTCTTGATTGGCATCTCTCACCTGGCTGAGGATCCCCAGGGTTCCTTCCTCATTTCTTCCATTGGCATCAGCTGCTCCATGTTCAAGAGCAAGTTTTAGAGTCTCTCCTGGCCTCCCACTTGGCCTTTTCCTTCTTGTCTGTTTAATGACTCTTTCTTTACATTCTCCCATGGCTCCTCTGGCCAGCGGTCCCTAGTGTTTGATGGGGCAGAGTGACGTGTCGTCTTCTTCAGATGGCTGAGGAACTCAGGTGGGATATACTCAAGGGTGTATTTTGGTCCCTCTACTCGCTGCCCGAGTCTGTGCTGACTCATGATGGCATTATGATAGGGTTTCTGAGCCGACCCACCTCACTCAGAGAAGCTGCCCACCTGTGATTGGCCGCCCAGCACCTAACCCCTGGCACCACCAAGGCTGCTTTGGGCTCTCACGGACTTGTTTTCATTTTCTTGAGCCTCAACTTGAATTTGCATCTGAGCCATCGATGGGGCTGTTCCACTGTCAGCCCCTGGCCTGGCTCTAACTCAGTGGTTCTCCACCTTCCTCATGCCGAGGCCCTTTCAGACAGCTCCTCATGTTGTGGTGACTCCCCCAGCCATAACATTGTTTTCGTTGCTACTTCATCAATGTCATTTTGCTACTGTGATGACTCGGGCGACCCCTGTGAAAGCATTTTTTAAATATTCAGGAGCATTTCCCTTTTACGCATATCTAAAGACTGCGTCACAGACAAACTTCAGCAGCCTGCGCGCTCTGCCACCACCACGTGATCAGCATTTTCCTGCTCTCTCATGCAGTCTTCAGAAACTTGAGTTTTCACACTGACGAGGACACATCAGCTGCCCTTGACGACGGGAAATGGAATTACGGACTGTTTTCGTGACCGAAAATGCTAACACAATCGGCACTCAGGTCGGGCTCGTGTCTTCATTGTCACTTCTTGGAGCACCAAACACTGTACCGTCAAGTCGATCCTGACTGCCAGCAACCTCGTAAGATGGGCCAGAACTGCCCCGGTGGGTTTCTGAGGTGATCGCTCTTGATGGGACTGGTCAGCTTCGTCTTTCTCCCCCCTTGAAGCTGGTGGTTTTCAACCGCTGACCTCACATTAGCAGCCCAACGAGTAGCCACAACTTCACTGGGTCAAAGGCTTGTTTATTCTCGTGGGGCAGGGGCTGTCACAGGGCCTGGGAGGTGGGTGGAGCTAAGGAACCATCCCATCAGCTGGTGGAGAAGAACACCTGAGCAGACCAGAATTGGTTAATGTTTGCCAATGTTATCTTCTGGGCCTAAGGACTCACCACGTAACAGCCTCTTGTCCATCAGGCTCCCCTGGATTCCCTACTGACCTGGACCCTGTGGTGCCACTGGCCAGAACCTCTGATTCATGCCTTGATGTGCCTCCCTCTGGTCCTTGCCAATGCTTGACCCAAAGTTTACTTAACATCCTGAGCCAGCCAATCCTGGAGCTCTTGATTCCACAGACAGGCTTCAGGGACACCGAGGCTGAAGTTCCAGACGATCCCAGTCCAGCGATCGTCACAATGAAGTAAGCCACGAGAAAAATCACATCAACACTAGTGTGTCAGGTGAGCAACCATATTACGGAAAAGTCCAAGCATATCTAAAACGCTCCAAATGTGGCAGAGACAGGAAATCAGCATCAGCACGCACCGTTGGGCAAAGGGCGTCTGTGGGTACCATGAAGGGAGGTGACGAAAAGCGAGGATGGAGAGGTAAGGGGAGAGAACTGAATCGCCTCCCAAGCAATGAAGACGCATTCCTACAGAACTTGACTTTTCAGAACAGGGACACTGAGCATCGTGTTCATGGAAGGACTGACTTTCCAGCCTGCACAGCCGAGACTTCTTCTGACGTTATTAGCACCCTCTGAATTCAGAGGACCAAATGAGATAGATGAGATTTTGAAAGTATTGTTATTTTATTTTTTCTTTTTTGCAAACACGGATCACAATTCATAACTGATAATCAAATAATGAGTCATCCTAAGATTCATCCAGTCTAATTTAAAGAATTATATTGTAGTAAAATTCTGCTGGTGGGCTGGAAACAGGCTCCACACAGGGTGGCCACAAACCTTCAATTTGTCGATCTCTCTCTCTCTCTCTCTCTCTCTTGCACCACTGTGAATCCCAAAGAAATGACCTTGCTTCGCCCTTCCTTCTAGCCTATCGTAAGGAACTCTGTCCCAGGCAAGTGGCTTGGAGGGCCTTGTAACCATGACCTGCAAGCTTTCCTTCCAGCCTGGGACAGAGACCCCACATCAAACTCTCCCTGACCTCCAGGGACCCCAGTGGTCAAGGCACTCGTATGCTGACCAGATCTGGCTCCAACAGCTCCCACACTGAAGAAGCTGAGAATGACGTTCATTCAGGTCCCTGTGGAGCCATCTCTGCACCCCTCCCCCACCCCCGCCAACACAGTCCTTGGCACTGTGAGATGAACAGCTGAGCACCATCCTCCATCCCATCCTGTGGGGCCCCTTTGCCTTACTGGGCAGAGGATTGAAGCCACCTGGGCCTAGACAATGAGGCTTTGTTCAAGTTTGCTTTTTCTGAAGACACTAAGGACTAGAAAGAAGGGCCCATGAGGACTTCTTGGCCAGCACCAAGCACCTGGAGCGAATGCTCCCCTGGGCACAGGGACATCGGGACCAGTTGTTGGGTGCCATCGAGTCCATTCTGACTCTCTCCACGACGGAACAAAGCACCGCCGCGTCCTGCAGCATCCTCACAAGGACACCTGTGCTTGAGCCCATGCTTGCAGCCCATCTCCCCGAAGGCCTTCCTCTTTGTACTTAACCAAACACGATGTCCTTCTCCCGGACTGCCCTCTCTGACAGCATGTCCGGAAGCACAGAAGCCAGAGTCTCGCCATCTGTGCCTCTGAGGAGCACCCTGGTACTACTTCCCCGAGACGGTTGCTCACCCTCCGGCAGCCGGGGTACTTTCACTGTCCTTCTCATCGATTCTTCTCCAGCTCAAAGGCATCGACTTGTCTCCCGTCTCCTTATTCAGTGCCCCACTCCCACACGCACATGAGGAAGTGGAAAATACCAGGGCTTGTGTCAAGTCCACCTTAGTCCTCAGAGTAACCTCCTGGCTTTTCAATACTCTAAAGAGGCCTTTCGGCAGCAGATTGACCCAAGGTGATGCACCTTTTGATCTCTTGAATGCGACCGATTGGCCTCGGTAAATGTGGTGTGGCCTACTTTGAGGAGTGGCCACGAGGGTCGTAGAAGCTTGTGAACTGCCAACGACGATACAACTGTTGGGCTTTCCTGGTCCAGAACAAAGAACAGCAACGGAAATCAGAGACGGAGGAAATCATTCATCCCCAAGAACTAAAGGACCGCATGACTCTAGCCCCCCTTCCCTGGAGACCAGAGGAGCTGGATGGCGCCCACTTCTCCCACCCCTCGCTCTGATCAGGGCCACAACAGGAAGTCCTGGACAGGGGGAGGAGAAGGGTAGAATGCAAGTCAACACAAAAACACAGAGCAGACTTGCCGGTCTACGAGAGGCTAGTGGGGCCTCTAAGCCTATGGCACTGAGACCCCCATCTGAACAGACCCCCGGGGACCAACGTTCAGTCACGTGACAGCGAGGCCTGTAAAACGGATAGCAACACCAGGGAGACCTATACACCTTCATGCGGCCAGCCATACCGGCAGCATTTGCCGCCCCCGAAGGGCAACATTGGGCCCCCGAACAGAGCTCAGAGGGCAGGAAGGGGCAGGGAGTAAGAACGGACGGAAACAGGGAGCCCAGGGAGGAAGGGGGAGCAAGATCTGAGAGTGTGTGTGAATTGTATGAATTGTGTGTCAATTGTTGGACAGAGAGCGGTGTGCTTGGGGAACTGTCACCCAAAGTACAATTAAGAAAGAAAGAAAGAAAGAAAGAAAGAAAGAAAGAAAGAAAGAAAGAAAGAAAGAAAGAAAGAAAGAAAGAAAGAGGGAGGGAGGATGGGAGGAAGGAGAGACAGGAAAGAGGAGGGGAGGCAGGAAGGAAGCATGGAAAGAGACAGGAAGGAGAGGGAGAAGGTAGGAGAGAAAGGAAAGAGAGAAAGAGAGGCGTGCTGGGAAAACGCCTGCCCTGTCTGTCGGGCTTCTCCCTCTGAGCGGACCAGCCCTCCGCTCGGATCCAGAGCCCAGGAGCCTCATCCATCATCGTTCTCGCAGAAATGTCTTCATCGCTTTCCCCCTGCCTCCTGTGCCCAGTTTCCACTGACTGGTGTGTCTTGTGACTGGGCCCCTGTGGTGTCCGGAGCGGTGGCTCTGTGGGTGGTGCCACAGAAAAATCATGTGTCATTTCCTGTGGGAGCGCCTCAGCAGCTCGTCCACCCCTGGCCCGTGAACGGAAGGGAAGGCTGCTCAGGCCTCCAGGGAGGCCGCCTGGGCTGGGAGAGGGGCTGTGAGCAGCACAGCCAGATGGGCCAGATGCCGGAGCACGCGGTCTCCGTCTGAGCTCGGCTGCAGCGCTGGTGTGGAGATTGTGTCCTTGCTCCATCTTCAGCAATCATTCTTCACTCTCTCATTTGAACTTCCCAAAGCGGTCCTGGACGTGAGCCCCTCTCCCTGCCCACGAAAGCCCTGTGTACCTGTTGGGACTCCACGCAGGTGTTGTCTTCCGGGAGGGGGGGTTCCTCACACGGCCTCTGGCCCCCTTGTCTGGGACTCTCAGAGCAGCTGGATCAGGGCTCGTGTCCAGGGGGTGGGAGGCATGGGGGGCTCAGGCCGGTGGCCACCCGCAGGGTTTCTCCCTTCAGGAGCCACTCTTTGAGGCCACCCTGAGGGCCACACATGCCCCTGTTTTTCGCCAAAGAACCCAGGGCCACAGGGAGCTGCTCCTCTGGTGGGAGAGACTGGATCGTGACCATCTGGACCTCTGGTTAGAAGATCCTCCAAAGAAGACCCTGGAGCAGCGGTTCTCAACCTTCCTCATGCCGCCACCCTTGAATACAGTGCCTCATGTGGTGGTGACCCCCCAACTATAAAATTACTCTCATTGCTACTTCATAACTTTCATTTTGCTACTGTGATGAATCGGGCGACCCCTGTGAAAGGGTCATTCAACCCTCAGAGGGGTTGAGACCCACAGGTTGAGAAACGCCCCCCTAGCTCTTTATTAGCTGAAGTAGGTACCCCCAGGGACTATAAACACCCTAGTACTACCACCCAGCCACCTTCCAGGACAGGGCAGGACTGTATTCTAGGGTCCCTGAGTGGGTGGCTGAGTCTTTCTTTATCTGAGCAACGACTGGTGGGTTTGAACCACTGACCATGGGGTTAGCAGCCTGGCACTTAATCCACTGAGCCACTAGGACAGCTCCGAAGAAAAAAACCCTCATTGTACTCCTTTAGAGAAGTGGGTGGTTTCAAACCCCTGACCTATGGGTAGCAGCCCAACGTGTCACCACCACTCCTTTTTCTCCCGCCACAGTGGGCCACCCAAGGCCGCCTCCCTGTGTGACAAGGGTGCCATCTTGTGGAAGAAAGCAGCAGCGGCAAGTACCTAAAAAGCTTGAATCCCAAAACTAAAGCTCAAAGCCCTCTAGTCAATTCTGACTCTTTAGAGATCCCGTCCAAACGAGATTTTGTGTTGCCTGGATCCATAATCAATGCTCATAGGAGCAACAGTCACCAGATCGATCAGATGACACACTGCACTGGGTAAATCTGCATGAGGCCTCTGTTGATAAGCAGGGAGGTTACTTTGAGGACTAGACCCCAAACAGGGTATTTCCCACTGCCTCATCGGCATGTGACAGTTGACCGCTGAATAAAGAAGACTGAAGAAGAATCCTGAATTTGAATGATGGGCCTAAACGAGACCATGGACTGCCCAAAGACAAAACACGATCTGTCTTGGGAGAAGTACAGCCAGAAGGTTCCTTAGCACCCAAAATGGGGACTTCATCTCACGTACTTTGGTCATGCTGTCAGGAGAGGCCAGTCCCTGGAGAAGGATATCATGCTTGGTAAAGCGGAGGGGCAGCCAAAGAGAGGAAGACCCTTGATGAGATGGACAGACACCGTGGCTGTGGCGGTGGGCTCAGTGTTTCATCCTGCTGTGCACGAACCCGCTATGAACCGGAACCGACCGCACAGCAGCTCACAGCAACAACTGTCTACAGGAGCAGAAAGCCTCCTCTTTCACCCAGGAGCGGCTGCTGGTTTCAAACTGCTGGCCTTGCAGCAAGCCACCCAATGCACAGCACACCAGGGCAGTGGGACCAAACGCAAACCCAACCCACTGCCATCGATCGAGTCAGTTCAGACTCACAGCCGCTCTACAGAACAGAGTAGAACTGCGGTGTTCGTCTGGATAGACTAGAGAAACAAAATTCATAGACACTCGTGTGTATAAGAAAGAGCTTTACAGACAAGAGCAATTGAATATTGTAAAAACAGCCCAGCCTAGTCCAGATCAAGTCCATAAGCCCGGTATTAGCCCACCTGTCCGACACCAATCTATAAATTCCTCTTCAGACTCAGGAAACACATGCAATGATGCTGAATGCAGGATGACCACCGGCCAGTGGGTGGGAAGTCTTGCGGATCCAGAGGTGGTGAAAGCATCTCAGCGTTGGCAGGGGTCTCCACGTGGCTTCTCCAGCTCCGAGGCTCTGGCTGCCATCAGCCTGTCTCCACATAGCTTGTCGAAAAGAACGTTTCACAGAGAGTGAGTGTGTGTCTCACCTCCAGTGGGCAATTTATTTCCTTGGCACCTCCAAATGAGGCCATCAAGCTGTGACCTGATTGACAGGCTAACCTCCACCCCTTCGCTCTGAAGTCTCAAGTTGACAACAGAAGATGTAACAGCCACCCATGCTCTTGTGGATTTCCAAGCCTGTAACGATGTATGCTGCAGACAGCCTCAACTCTCCCCAAAGGAGCGACTGGTAAGTTCAAACCACTGACCTTGTGTTTAGCAGCTCAGCTGGTCATCTTTCTCTGCGAGTGGAGTCAGTGTCTCTTGACCACCTGCACACTCACTCACAGCGGCCCCGCCTGCTGAGCAGAAGCGACCACATGCTTCTGGCGCACGTTTCTGGAAGGAGACTGTGGCGCCATGGCTCAGGCACCCAGCTGTAAACTGGTTGTTGTCGGCAGGTGCAGTCGAATCCCTTTGGACTTGTGACAACCCCGTGGAATGAAGCAGAACTGCCACGTGGCCAATTCCGGGGACTTCTTTCTTCCTCTGCACTCCTGGAGGGGTTCCCTCGGCCAACCCATCACTGGGCCCTCCCCCCAAACAAGTCTCTGTTTGAAAGAGGTGGGCATGGAGGGCAGAGTGTCCAGGTGGGAAGGGGGCTTATTATGCTCTTCCAGGTAGGACAGATACGAGGGGTCGGGGGAGGGTCTGCCGTTCCCTGGCGGGGGGAGGGCTCCTGCAAGTCCCTCCTCCTTTCTGGGGCTCAGCTTCCACGTCCATCGTCCATCAGATGGGGACTCTAACCACCACCAGCCAGCTGGCTGTGAGCCTCTAGTACGCTGTTCTGAGAGGGCTATCAGAAGACAGGCCCGGTGATGTGCTTATGACATCCACCAAAATAACGACTCTCCCTGACATGGAGCCAATGCCCACTCACTCAGTGCCCCCATAGGGCAGGGCAGAACTGGCCCTGTGAGTTTCCAAGACTGTAGCTTTGTATGGGAGTAGAAGACCCCATCTTTCTCCCAAGGAGCAGACAGTGGTTTTGAACCGCTGACCTTGGGATTAGTGGCCCCACTGGGAACCACTTAAGCCACTGAAAGCCCCATGGGGCATAGCTCTCATTGGGCACACTGGGCTGGACTATACAGCATCTGTTTTCCTTTGCTTTGCTTCTCCCCTGCTGGGAGGCCTGGTGGTCTGGTGGGTACCCACTGGGCTGTTGTATGCAAAAGTTCAAAGCCACCAGCCACTCCAAGGGGGGAAACAGGACTAGCTACTCCAGCAGAGTGAGCGTCCCGGAAACCCATGGGAGCAATTCGACCCTGTCCTGTAGTGTCGCTGCGAGTCAGCATTGACTCAAGGGTAGTGGGTTTAGGGGTTTTGGGGGGGGGTTAGATCCCTGGTGACATTGTGGGTTATGTGTTGGGAGAAATATGAGACTTCTTGCACCTGTAAAGACTTATGATCTTACAACTGCCTCTGTGGGTTTCTGAGACTGTGGCTCCACAGTCCTACTCTGTCCTACAGGGTGGTTATGAGCCAGAACTGGCTCTATGGTGGCATATTGGGGGTGGGAGGTGGGGGAGGAGCAAGAAGACTCTTCTGACTCCCCCAAAGGCCAGGGGCCAGCATTCCCGGGGCCTGTAACAGAGTAGCAGGCAGCAGCACCTGTCCATCACCTGCCAGTCCATTTTTATTTATTCTGAAGCCTCCTTAGGAGGCTGGCACCTATCAGATAGCCACTCTGCTTAACCAATGAGCAAATGCGAAGACTCGCTGGGCTAGAAATAGCCTCCATAGGGGACTAGACGGCTTCCTGGGCTCTATGTCAGATGGGATCCTGCACCTGCCCTGCTCCCTGACTCTGAGACCTGGAAGTGGGGTGGGTGGAGCAGGAGGGAGTGCTGGGATGGGGGACAGTGATTCCCCAGAGGAGAAGAGGGAGGTTGTTACTATAGGAACAGGGGTAGCACACAGACACCAACAAGGCAAACCTCTCCCTACCCTGGGAAGACTGGTCCCCCATTTCATAAGCGGGAAGTAAATGGGGGCTAGCTTGCTCTGCTCCCCCTCCCTGGACAGTGTGGCCCCTTGGAGAGAAGGAGCACTGAGGTGACGGCTGGTGGAGCCAGCCTGCCCCACCCCTACCTAGGTACATCTCAGGACACAGCTATCACACCCTTGAGCTGTCACAAGGCCTGGCTTCATCGACATCAGCTCCTGTGCGGGCAGCATGTCCACCCTGTGGACGCTCGCTGGTTTCCAGAGACCCCGTGGCTAGCCTTAGATTCATAGTCCATCTGGTGGGGGCAAAGGTTTAAAGAGATGGGTGGAGGGGAACCAAGCCTGTGGAAGGCGGGGGATTGGCTGCCACCTGGGACCCGTGGGGCAAGTGGAGAGGGGTCTCCGAGCAGAAGGAACAACTGACCAAGGGACGGAGAAGGGCTATGGACAAAGCTCAGAGCCAGGACACCCTGTGAAAAGCTGGCTCCCCCCTCAGAGGGACAAGTGTGCAGGACCCAGGCTCTGAGCTGGACGACCACCCCCATCCTGCTCAGGATCCAGACAGCGGGCCACAGCCGCCGCTCCTGTGTGCTGAGCTCCTCGTCAAGGTGTATGCCCTTTTATGCTATTGATTTTTTAAATTGTGGTGAGACCATTTTGTGTGTAGCCAAGCATGTAGCTCAGTGGCAGGAAGCACCGTCTTCAGGCGCTGTCACCATCACCACTCTCTTGTTCCAGGACTTCTTCATCCCTCCCTCTCCCCCCCTCCCGCCACCCGCACCCTTTCAGCAATCGCCCCCACCCTGCTGGTCACTGCTGTCCTGCTCTCTGTCTCTGCCAATCTGCCCTAGCTATTGCCCGGTGCTGGGGAGACTGTGGAATGTTCCACAGATGGCCCACAGAGCAGACCACTCTGTCTTGAGAGAGTGACAACCAGAATGCCCCGTAACAGCCCGGCTGTGATCGCGGGTATTCTTCTGAGGCGCCCCTGGGTGGGTGCAGACGACCAACTTTGAGCACTAAATGGTTTACACCCACCCCCACCCCCCAGGAATTCAGATTGCATCTATTTCTATTTAAAATGCTAAATAGCATCCAGATGAACATCCCAAAGCATGAAACATCTGGGAACCCATTTAACAACACATCTATAAAACCTGCACATGGAAGACCTCAAGATGTTGTTGGAAAGGGGGCGGGGCGGATTAAGAACGATGGAAATGGAAGAATGTAGCGAGGTCCTGAATGGCAAGATTCAAAATGGTTACAGGTCGCTTCTCTCCAGATGGATTCAAAGATGCAGCATAATCCCCAGAGAAACCCCAGCGGAATTTTCTTATAAGCGTTGACAAGCTTACTCTAATATATATGGAACTACAAACAATCCTAAAAACAAAACCAAAAAAATAGTTGTGAAAAACCAAGCCAAGTTGAAGAAGGACAGGAGAGTGGAAGGTTTCCAGGCCTCAGATCAATCTCAGCCCCCCCGGAGTCAGTTCCAATCACAGCGACCCTGAGGAGCAGGTAGAACCGCCCTGTGGGTTTCCAGACTGTCACTCTTTACCGGAGGATGAAGCCTCATCTTCTTCCCCCAGGGTGTGTTAGAGATGCTCCTACGTGTATAAGAAAGAATGTACAGATGTGCTTCACACAATTGATGTATGTATGGATTGTGATAAGAGTTGTATGAGCACCTAATAAAATGTTTTTTAAAGGGGGCTCAATAGAAAACAGATGTCTAGAAAATAAAGATGGCAACCTATGTACAAAAGTGCTTGATACAATTGACGTATGGATTGTTACAAGAGCTGTAAGAGCCCTTAATAAAATGTTTCAAAATAAAAAAGAAAGAGCTTCACATAAAAAGAGCAATTGTATAAATTGAGAAAACATCCCAGCCCAGTCCAGATCAAGCCCTTAAGTCCGATATTAGGTCATATGTCCGATACAAGTCCGTAAATTCCTCTTCAGACTCATGCAGCACATGCAATGATGTCGAATGCAGGAAGATCACAGGCCAGTGGGTAGAAGGTCTCGTGGATCCAGTGGCAGTGGAAATATCTCAGCTCTGGTGCCGGTCTCCCATGGCTCCTCCAGCTCTCTGAGTGTCTCCACAGCAGGAAAGGGAAGGCAGAGAGAGTGGGTCTGGCCTCCAGTGAGCTATTTATGTCTGTCAGGCCTCCAAATGAGGTCATCAAGCTGTAACTTGATTGACAGGCTAGATTCCACCCCTTCACTCAAGTTGATGGGAGATGATGTGACTGCCACCAGGTGGTTGGTGGTTTTGAACTGCTGACTTCTAGTTAGCAGCCCAATGTGTTCCTGCTACACCACCTTATATAATATTGTAGAGAGAGTCATCTTCACAGAGAGTAGACACAGATCAGTGGAGCCAAACAAGGAGTCCAGAGATAGGCTGACACATCTATGACCCATTCGTTGGTGACAAAAGTGCTTCAAGGAGAAAAGCATCGTTTCCTTTTGTTGTTTCCCAAGAAACAGTGCTGTAACCAGTAGATTTCCAAGTGTGGGAGGGAGACAAGGAGAAGGGAGCTCACTGCCACGGAGTGGATTCCGACTCATGGTGACGCTAAAGGACAGGGTAGGACTGTGGGGTTCTGAGACGGTCACTTCTTATAGGAGCAGACAGCCTCTTCTTTCTCCCTTCTAGTTTCCCACTTCTGACCTTGACGCCACGGGTCCAACATGGATTAGAGGAGGGTGGAGGTAGAGAGGGGGGACCGATCACAAGGATCAACCTAGAGCTCCCTCCCAGGGATGAATAATGGAAAAGTGGGTGAGAGGTGACGGAGGACGATGTACGATATGGAAAAATTAATCTATAACTTATCAAGGGTTTGTGAGAGAGGGCAGGCATGGGAGGGAGGGGGAAGAAATGGGGAGCTGATATCAGGGGCTCACGTGGGAAGAGAAAGCTTTGAAAATGATGATGGAGACTTATGTGCAAATGTGCTTGACACACTGGAGGAATGTAGGGACTGTGATAGGAGATGGAAGAGCCCCCAATAAAAGTATTTAAAAAGAAAAAAAAGTACCACGGACTGTCAGAAGAACAAACAAATCTGTCTGGTCAAAGTACAGCCGGGATGTTCCTGAAAGGCAAGGGTGGCAGAGACTTTGTCTCCGTACTTGGAACCTGCTGTTCGGAGTGACCAGTCTCAGGAGGACGTCAGTGAAGAAGAGGAAGACCCTGGATGAGATGGATGGACACAGGGGCTCAGACGTGGCAGTGAGGCTGGCGTGGGGCCAGGGAGTGTCCTTCCAGTGCTCGTGAAGATAGACGCAAGACTCAAATCAACCCTCTGGTTCACGGGGACAAAGAGATCGACTCCACATGACTCACCTGCAGGCTGTGGACGAGGAGGGAGTGAGACTGGAGACACGGGGACAGGAGGAGAGGACATTGGTGGAGAAGTTTACCTGGGAGGGCAGCGGGGAGGGAGATGGGCGTATCCACAGGGCGTGCGTTGGGGGTGTGGTTTGATTGATGGGGTGGGATGGGGTTTTGTGCCCTTGTCAAGATGCGCATGGCAGGAGCATAATGAGAAGTGGACACGGGACACGTGTGGGGTGAGGACGGGCCTTGGGGGAGCGGGTGGGCCTGAGAGTGGGCAGCAGAGCAGGCAGGGTGGGGCTGGCAAAGGGAAGATAGAGGGCAACACGGGATGGCAGAGACTTGGGGCACAAGGAGGGGGAGCTTCTGTGCGGCCTCGTTTCCTCTGTGACAAGCCAGGGCAGGGAGGAGAAGCCGGACGCTAAGCTTAGGCCTTGAAGGGGCCAGAGGGTGGGACGCAGTGGAGGCCATCAATCTGGGTGGAGGTCCTCTGCAGCTACTCCTCAGAGACTGAGCGTCCTTGGCTCCTCCCAGCCCCACCACCCACCCCAGCCGCCTGGATGTGGGGAAGGGCTGGGGATTTTGCAATATGAAATACATGCAATGAAATCTTTCAGAATTGTTCCTTGTTGATCTGTTTTTCATACTTTCTCACCAACCCAGCCAAAACGCTCCCTAACTTTTTTCTTTCCTCGGCAGTCTCCAGCAAAGTGGGAGCTGGGTAAGGGACGTCCCTGCCCTGCGGCTATATAAGGGCAGGCAGACTAACCTCTAGCTCCAGGAACCGGGGACAGAGGTGTGTTGTAAGCCTCCCTCTTGTTTTCCAATTTAACAAATGTGGTAGGTGTGATAGGGGTTTTTTGTGCTAACATGGCTCCCGTAGGAACATGTGGGCAGAGTTTAACCTGTCAATCCTCTCAGCTGGATCGGAGGGTGACAGAGATAAGTGGCTCGCTGGAGGTGGGCCACTCTCTCTCTCTTGTTGGTGAGTCACATGGCTGAGGCCTGCAGACCCTGTGGTGCTTCCACCACCATTGGATCCACAAGACTCTGCACCCACCGGCCTGTGATCTTCCTACATTCTGCATCATGGCATGTGGCTCTGAGAGTCTGAAGAGGGATTTATGAACTAGTATCGGACTTACAGAGTTGATCTAGACTGGGCTGGGAGGTTTTCCTGATACACAATTTCTCCTTGATATAAAGCTCTGTCTTACACATCTAGGCATGTCCCTGGATGTGTTTCTCTGGTCAGCCCGGCCTCACACAGCAGGTAAGACGTACATGCCTCTATATGCTTACAGCCCTCTGCAGACTCTTCCTACAGTCTACTGGGAGCCCCGCCCTGAGAGGTGGGTGTCCCGCGCCCCTCCCTCCTCTCTGAGCAGCATCTGTGACTGCCGGCCAGTGGAGTGGGCAGACATGTGATGATATGTGCATGCTGAAAACAGCAGAGCTTCCTCCCCTTCTCTCTCTCCCCGTCACTGTCCTCACCTTGGGGACCGGACCCCATTATAGGAGGAAGCCCAAGCCACACAGAGAAGTACCTGGGGAGACCGCCGGGCTGTCTGCCCTCTGGCCCCAGGAGAGCTTTCCGATGGTGCAGTCCTGACTGACCTCTGACCTCTGACAGTGACCACCTTGGGGAACCCCAGGAAGAACCCCCAGCCAGGCTGCCCCCACCTCCCTGCCTCAAAGGAACGGTGGGAGGGGGGAGGGGGCTACAGGTTGTTGTGGTCCTGCAGTATCAGATGAGTAAAACAAATGACATCACCGTGAAACAAGAATAAGTTCTACCCATTCTACCCCCATCTTAGCAGAGTCCTCCTGAGAGACAGAACAGGCAAGGTGTTGGGGGGACACCGGACATGTGTCCAGGTGCGGGGTACATAGTGAGTGGTTCAAACTCACCAACTGTTCTGTCGGGGGAAAGATGAGGCTGTCTACTCCCATAAACATTCACAACCTCCAAAGTCTATATAGATAGGGTCACTGGCAGTTACATCATCTCTTGTCAACTTGCGAAGGGATGGAGTCTAGCCTGTCAATCAGGTCATAGCCAATGAGGCCTCTGTGTGGGTGTGGCCTCCTCCTGAGGATTCTGGGAACTCCTGTCTTCCTCGCTGGAGGTGGGACACACATTCTCCCTGGGAGACATTCCTGTTGACAAACCACCTGGAGCTATGCTGATGAAGTTGGAGCCCTGGAGCTGAAGGAGCCATGTGGAGACCCACGTCGGTGCTGAGATGCTTCCACCCAGAAGAGATGCACATCTGACTTTGTGTGGTGGCCAGACCCCCAGGGTGCCCACCTTGGGTCAAATACTCAAGTGTGTGAACTGCATCTTGAAGCTCTTTCCCAAAGTCTCCCTGGGGGTGTGGTGGTTAGGCATTAGACTGGGATCCTCGGAGTCAGCAGTTCGAAACCACCAGTCACTCCCCTCCTTGGGAGAACGAAAGGGCTTTCAACCCCTGTAACCAGTGACGGTCTCAGACATTCACAGGGGCAGGTGAACCCTATCCTGTAGGATCAACAGCAGTGAGGTGGGGTTTTTGTTCCTTTGTGTGTGGAGCTCAACCCTCCCTGCTTCCCGGCATGAATCCTGTCCTCAGAACGATTCCTAGTCAGTTGTCCCTGGTGGAGTTGTGGGGAGAGAAGAATTCAATGCATGGGCGTAAAGCACCAGGCTGAATGGCAGTGGGAAGACGATTCACTGTAAAAGCCTCTCCTCTGTGGGGAGGGTCAACTCCAGATGGAGTGCCGGGCACGGGGCAGCCCCTGTCCCCAGCCTTGTGGACCTGACACCATTTTTGCCATTTGGCCACCAAGGAGCTGGACTCTCCAGAGACCAAGACCTCAAGGTGAGCGGTCAGCTGAGTCCTTGTAGTTGGAAGGACTCAGGATGGCCCTGGCTCTCCGGATGGCCTGAGCCTTCTCATTAGGCTGCCGAGCAAGGTCTTCAGGGAAGTGTTACAGAGCATTATGTGTCTGGAAATGCAATTTCCCACCACAGAGAACGGGTCAGCAGCAATTCCCACAGCCTAAGGGACAAGATGGCCATGAGGGGAGCAGGGACCCCAAGTTTCCAGCTAGGATCCCTCTGTTTGCTCCCCTCCCACCTGAATCCCATGGAAACACGGGCCCAAGACACAGTCTTTATGGGTCAGCCCAGGAGGCTCTCAGAAACTGGTCTGATGTTCTGGGCTGCTTTATGAAGGTCCAGTCCCAATGAAGTCAAGGTCTCAGGCTCAGAAACCACAGGGGCCAAGCCACTGTCCCCGGATCCATGACCTGAGGCAGGACGTCCACCCCTACACTCACGCTCGGTGGGTCTAGTCACTTTCTCCCACCGTCCTCCACCTCCTATGTGGTCCTGTCAACCACTGGCAGAGCCAGGGTAAGGGGGACAGGGGACAGGGGACAGGCCCCAGGAGTCCCGTGTCTCAGTGGAAGTTAGACTCCCTGTGGGACTCAGCATGGCCAGTTTGGGGGTTTTGTTGTGGTTGCAGTTGTGTGACTTTGTGGGATAGTCAGCTGTCCCCGTTCCTCCAAGTTGACTGTGCACAGGTGTTGAGACGTTGTGACAGGTGCCCAGGTCACCAAGGTAGAGAGAGCTTGCTTGGTGGCTCCTCAACGTCTTAGACATTTTCTACGCCTAATAATTTGAGGACTCAGGTGTGCCTGAGCCAAGCCATGGTATTTTCCATCAGCCCCTCTGCACGTGAGAGCTGGACGAGCAGATCCACCTGCCTTATGGTGCTGCCAAAAAGGATTGCAAGCAGCACAGTCCGCCCAAAGAACAAACGGCTCCATCTCAGCGGAAGTACAGCCAGAGCGTGCCTTCCAGGTAAGGATCGGTAGCCCTCGGCGTAGGTCCTTTGCACATGTTGTCAGGAGGGAGCAGGCCCTGGAGAGGGACAGCATGCTTGATCACGTGGAGGGTCCTCGACACGATGGATGGGCTCGGCCGTAAGAACAATGGTGAGGACGGCACCGGACCCAGCAGCGTCTGGTTCTGTTGTGCATGGGCCTGGCATGAGTTGAAACCAACCCACTCCCGCTGCCGCCGTCATGTAATTGATTGGAAAGTCTGTTGACGGGACTCATAATATTATATCAAACGTCCTTGCAATGCTGTTTAAACTTGCCTCTTCCTCACTCTACCATCGCACTGAATGCGACTCATCGCAGCCCTACAGGACGAGGTCAAGCTGCCCCGGGGGGCAGGAGGGGGGGGGAGGTTCTGAGCCTTTGGCTCTTTACTGGAGTAGAGCGCTTCATCCTTGTCCCTAACCTTCCTAGGACGGACTGAACATGTCAGAAGGGTTTTTTGTGTGCAATTTTACAATTATATATTTTAAATGCTGGAACAAAACTCTGCCTAATATTTTCCACATTTTGGTGTCCTCCTTAGAATGGGTTCCCCAGAGAGGGGATTCATGAGTAAAGGACACAAGCATTTTTGAGTCTCAAATGTGTTGCAAAATTCCTTTCCATTAAAGGGGGGTGGAGGGGGAAGATTTATAATCTCGCCAACCAGGTTTGAAAATGCTTATTTTCTCACATCCCTTTTAGTTTTGTACAATCTCACTTAAGTCTAGAAAATACCCCCCCCCCAAAAAAAAATACTGCTAATTTCAAACAACTGCACACCATGCAGGCATCCTGTGGGAGGACTCCCCATACTTCAGCGGGGTCTCTTCCCAATCCGTTCACAGAGGTTGAGCGTCGATCAGTCAGGCACAGGACTTGGATCTGGGTAGGAAATGCAGGTTGAAGTGCTACTTGAAATGGCCTAACTCCTGTGGCGACGCCGGAGTTCTCAGGAGCGTTACTCACCTCTTTCCTTCCTAAGATCTGAACTATAACCATAAAGGCCAATGGCCACTTGTTGGGCTCCCAAAGCTGGACCTGAGACCAAATGAGATTGCCAACCTGTGGGCCGGCCAACTTCTAAGGCTGAACCCCTTAGAAACCATATTCAGGTATGTCAAGACACATTCTGCTCTCTTGATAAATAGGTGCAGGGACAGGGACAGGGACGGGGCCCCAGTAGTCCTGTGGCTCAATGGAAGTTAGGCTCCCTGTGGGACTCGGCGTGGTCAGTTGGTGGGTTTGGTGGTGGTGGTGGTTGCAGTTGTGTGACTTTGTTGGGTAATCAGCGGCTCCTTTTCCTCCAAGTTGATTGTAGGTGTTGAGACATCGTAGCAGGTGCCTGATCACCAAGGTAGGAGCTTGCTTGGTGGTGCTTCATCCTCATTTCATCTTCTGAACAACCGTGAGTGGACACGGTGTGGGGTGGACCTTAGGACTTTCACACTGGCAGCTCTGTCCTGGCAGCTTCTACTTCTGCGGTTTCCGCCTCCTCTGAGAATTTGTGGATTTCCTGGAGTTTCCGAGGGGCAGGCTCCTTGAAGCTCCCTCCATGGGAGTGCTTGTGAATTATTTAAGGTGGCCCTTCTAGCCAGGTCTTTGAGATTTGGTGAGATGGCGGGGATCTGGTAAGAAGGTGGGCGAAGATACTGATAGGAGTCACCTGTGAGCAATTGTGAACAGACGCCCCGGAGTGCTACCCTGCTGTGTGTACAGTGAGCTCTCTGAGAAGCAGGACCAGAGAGTTCATTACCAGCAGGAACGAGGCCTGGAGCTTGTCCTCACAGTGACGCTCCTGATACAGAGGGCGCCACAGTGACATCAGAGGAGCAGTGGCCGAACCAGGAGCCAGAGCACGGAACAGTGGGGACGTCCCACCCCCCCAGACCCCCAGGCAAGGAAAGCTTAGTGCTTTTGTGCAGGAAGCTGGCTTGTGGGAGTGGGGTGCTGCTGGGCATTTAACTGGGGAAGCTGGGCCTACTGACACAGGGAGCTTGAGCTGAGGCTTCTGGTGAAGGGGTATGCCCTTTGGGCATGGGTCCAGACCTGGAAGAACTTTGTAACATGCCCTGACGAACAACTCTCTCCTGCGCATTTCTCACTCACTTTATAAGATGTCGACTTCCTTAACGCGCCCTTTCATCATGGACTTTGCCTGTGAGTTCTGGGTAGGCATGACAGTGGGTTTTAGAACCTAACAAGGGGAAAGAGACCGCCGAGGAGGAAAACACGATAGTAACAGGGACTGCAAGAAAGAGGGCGAAGAAGGTGCTAACATGCAATCTGGCTTCCAGTGGGTAACAGTGAAGTGGAGACGATCTCACTGTTTTTCATTAGCAGCATGGGGTGGGGGGGGCGCTAAAAGAGAATCGAAACTACGAGACTGAGCTGAACCCCGTTACACACACGAGAGCTGAGACGTAGTGACAGCCCAGTAGCAGTGAGCACACCTGGTTCCTGGATTTTGGTTCCTAAGTAACGCTCCCCAGAGGAAGGAACCAGGACTCCTTGGAGAGATCGCGGACACCAGGGTCGGGACAGGGAATGCACAAGAGGAGCCAGAAAACACTTGTGGAGTAGGACATGCTCCAGATGCGACGGGGTCATTGCCAGAACGGGAGCCGATGTGTAGGCTCTCCTAATGGCTCCCTCTGGGAGAAACAGAAGCTGGGTTCATAATCGATGGTGATCCCCGATAGTAATGTACTATCGCTCACAGAAGAAAATAAATGCCCACAATTCCTAAGGAATCAATAAGAGGTCAAGGGCAGCTCTTCCTTACAGTGGAATTCAAGTTTTAAAAAATCTAGAGGGAAATAAGACATGGTTATTTTGGTTACAGGCAAAGTTCATTCCTGGATGCTAAGCGTCCTGGGAGAAGAGCAGGTTACTTGTTAGGCTGCTAAACCGAGGGTCAGCAGTTCAAATCTACCAGCCGCTCCATAAGTGAAAGAGAGGCTTTCTACTTCCATAAACAGGTACCACTTGGAAAACTTCAGGGGAAGTTCTTTCCAGCCTTTCTCTCCCTTTTATTTTAAATATAAATTTCTAATTTTAAGTGTAATTACAATTTTCAAAAAAACATTAGCCATATACAGGCTCTCTCTGGTAATATTTATTAGATTCTGCCTTTTTAATATTTAATTCATACAGATTTTAATATAAAGGATTACAAATACAACTAACGTCCAACTCATCTCTCCAGAGTATCAGGTAACACTTTTCAGACTTTGATATAATTCCCATGTGTCATCATTACCCCCTGGCATCTGACTTTGGTACACCCTTTGAACTGCCATACATCTTAATTTAATAGAAAGATGGATGTAGATGATCTGTCTGTCCTATACTCCTCTCTGTCAATTCCCTCCATTTAAGGATATGCTTTAAAAAACAAAACAGCTTAGGATGTCCCCAGATGTCTTTCAGGTAGAGAAACAACCTTTTAAAAACATTTTAAAGATAGGAATAATTATTTTAAAGTCTAATATTATGCTTTTTAGCACGTATATATCCATCTTACTGTTATTCAATTTGTTTTATGTTATCTTTTTAAAAATCATTTTATCAGGGGCTCATACAACTTTTTATCACAATCCATACATACATCAATTGTGTAAAGCACATCTGTACATTCATTGCCCTCATCATTCTCAAAACATTTGCTCTCCACTTAAGCCCCTGGCATCAGGTCTTCATTTTCCCCTCCCTCCTCGCTACCCGCTCCCTCATGAGCCCTTGACAATTTAGAAATTATTATTTTGTCCTACCTTTCCCTGTTCGACATCTCCCTTCACCCACTTCTGTGTTGTGAGGTCCCTTCAGCACCTCATGATCACACAGACTGGTGGGCTTCTGCCATGTGGGCTTTGTTCCTTCTGAGCTAGATGGCTGCTTTAAGACCCCAGACACTATATCTTTTGATAGCCGAGCACCATCAGTTTTCTTCACCACCACTTTTGCTTGTTCACCCTCTTTGTCTTCAGTGATTGTGTCAGGAAGGTAAGCATCATAGAATGCCAATTTAATAGAACAAAGTATTCTTGCATTGAGGGAGTACTTGAGTGGAGGACCAATATCCTTCTGCTACCTTAATACTAATCTATAAATATATGCACATAGATCTATCTCCCCATCCTCATAGCCTTGCTGTGTGTTGGAATGGACTGGACAGCAGTGAGCTGAGCAAGTTTAACTTCCGTGAGGTGCCCCACAACAGGAGTGAGAAACAGGAGGCTCACACTGCATGGACGACCCACTGTGGTTATCTGCCACTGAATGGCCTCAGCTCAGGGCCACCCCATGCACCATGGAGCGGAATGCGCCTCTGTGTTGTACCATCTTCTCAGCCATTGATGGGCGTGCTTGAGACAGGAGAGACCAATCCCCAGAGAAGGACATCGTGCTTGGTAAAGTGGAGGGGCAGCGACACAGAGGAAGACCCTCGATGAGATGGATGGACGAAGTGGCTGCCACCACGGGCTCAAACCTACGAACTGCTGTGAGGGCGGCAGGACCGCGCGATGTTTTCTTGTGCTGTGCACATGGCAGCTGTGGGTCGGAACGACACCATGGCCCGACAGCAACCACCTCGCTGCAGCCACTGTGAATGGGGGTGCCCTCCAGCCCTGGGGCGCATCGGTAGTGACCCACCCTGTTTTCATCGGCACATTTTCAAAAGTAGGCTGCTGCGCCTTTCTCCCTAGTTTGTTTAGTCTGGAAGCCCCGGGGAGACCTGGTCCCCACATGGGGCCCCGCTGGTGCAGAGCACCCTGGAAACACACAGACCTCCGCAGAACAGCACACCGACAGGTTGTGACCTGGGATGCAGTGCTCAGTCATTACAGAGGGACAAACGGTCACTTCTCAGTGAGTGAATCAGGTGACCCCCCGCAGGGCCGGCAACCAGAGTTACTGTTACTGGTCCTAAGACGTACGGACGTCAGGCACCCATCGCACGGATGTGTTGAGAATGGCATAGTGTTACTTCCGGGGTGTCCCCAGAGAAGGAAAAATGGGTCACCTCAATCTCCTCAGAAGAGACTACCAGGAGACTCCAAGCTGAGAGGCGGTGCACAAAAGGACTGGGCGGGGTCCCTTCTTTGCCATCAAGAGCATGAAAGGCAAAGGAAGACCTGCCCCAGATGGAGGCCGTGACCACTCAGTGACATGCTCGCTTCTGGACTCGACCCCTGGCCAGAAACAGGACAACTGTGGGGCGACGCTGGTACTTGAGTAACATCCGGAGGCGGGCTTACAGGGTCATTCTTTGTGGCCCTCTCTTGGAGTTGAGAATGGCGCAATCGTTACTTTAGATGATTGACACCTGGGGAAGCAGAAGGAAGTGTCTACTCAAATTCCAAAGGTGTTTTTGCATCTGTATTTGTTGTGAGGGTCTGGAATTATTTCAAAATGCAAGAAGGGTGGAGGGGCGTGGAAAGAAAGAACAGAGGTGCGGGGGGGGGGGTGCTATCAGCAGAGATCACTTCTCGGCTCAAGGTTCCTCTTCCCTTCCCTTCGCGCCCCAAACACTCATTTCCCAGCGCATTCTGTATCGCAGACACTATAGCATCCCAAAGCACCCACGACACAGCCATCCTTACAAACCTGCAGCCTACATAGACGGAGTTTCCCTGTGGTTTATCCCTGTGTCAGAAGATGAGCAAACCCAGCTCCGTTCAATTCCAAGTCCCGGTGACCCTGTGGGACAGGGTGCAACTGCCCGTATGGGTTTCTGAGACCGTGACTCTCTACGGGAGTAGAAAACGCCATCTTTCTCCCTCGGAGCGGCTGCTGGTTTCAGGTTGTAGCCGTGCAGACTGCAGCCCAATGGGCAACCCACGTCCATTGCGCTTAGGAAGGCTCACGCGTCCCCAGCACGGTGACAGCTAGCTGACGTCTCTGGGAGCCAAGCTCTTTTGCGCAGTTCCAGGAAGGATGTATTATTTTCTTTTAAGCTTTATTGAACACACACACACACCCACACCCACACACACACACACACACACACACACACACACACACACACACACTGAACCTTTCTCCACTTATCAAAGCACTGAGCCCTCCCCATCCTTCTTTGTTTTAGAAGTACCGAATATACTTGAGGCTCAGTCACCCCAAGTATCAGCCAAGGCACCTACTTTTACCACAGACACGGCATTAAAACATGTGCTGAACAACTTGGCTTATACACCAGTATATCTCTCTTCATGCGTTCCGTTCTTTTCTTGCCGCAAGACCTTAGCGTGCTACCTGCCTGCAAACACGGCCCTTTTCTCCCTTCCGGGCAGCACGCGCGTTCTCTGAGTGCTCTCCCGGAGCAGACCTGCACTGAGCAGGAAGAGCGTTAGCGGAGGGGCTGAGTGCATGTGTGTGCTGGGCACGGGGGGGGGGGGGAGGCGGGGGCGGGGTGTGATAATTGGAATGTATGTGTGTGCTGGGGGGATAATTGGAATGTATATGTGTGCTGGGGGGAGGGGGGGATAATTGGAATGTATGTGTGTGCGGGGGGGGTGATAATTGGAATGTATGTGTGTGCGGGGGGGTGATAATTGGAATGTATATGTGTGCTGGGGGAGGGGGGATAATTGGAATGTATGTGTGTGCGGGGGGGGGAATAATTGGAATGTATGTGTGTGCGGGGGGAGGGGGGGATAATTGGAATGTATGTGTGTGCTGGGGGGGATAATTGGAATGTATGTGTGTGCGGGGGGAGGGGGGGATAATTGGAATGTATGTGTGTGCTGGGGGGGTGATAATTGGAATGTATGTGTGTGCTGGGGGGGATAATTGGAATGTATGTGTGTGCTGGGGGGAGGGGGGGATAATTGGAATGTATGTGTGCGCTGGGGGAGGGGGTGATAATTGGAATGTATGTGTGTGCTGGAGGAGGGGGGGATAATTGGAATGTATGTGAGTGCTGGGGGGGGTGATAATTGGAATGTATGTGTGTGCTGGGGGGAGGGGGGATAATTGGAATGTATGTGAGTGCTGGGGGGAGGGGGTGATAATTGGAATGTATATGTGTGCTGGGGGTGATAATTGGAATGTATGTGAGTGCTGGGGGGGATAATTGGAATGTATGTGTGTGCTGGGGGGGTGATAATTGGAATGTATGTGTGTGCTGGGGGAGGGGGGGATAATTGGAATGTATGTGAGTGCTGGGGGGAGGGGGTGATAATTGGAATGTATGTGTGTGCTGGGGGGAGGGGTGATAATTGGAATGTATGTGAGTGCTGGGGGGGGTGATAATTGGAATGTATGTGTGTGCTGGGGGGGTGATAATTGGAATGTATGTGTGTGCTGGGGGAGGGGGGGATAATTGGAATGTATGTGTGTGCTGGGGGAGGGGGGATAATTGGAATGTATGTGTGTGCGGGGGGAGGTGATAATCGGAATGTATGTGAGTGCTGGGGGGGTGATAATTGGGGAAGGGGACGAGATACGCCCTTCCCCCCACCTCGCCCATGAACAAGCTGGGGTGGCTGAGTCAGTCATAGAAATGGTTGAGTCTGTGGAAGTTTCCGGTGCATGCTCCCCCACAGCAACTAAGAAGATTGGAACCACATGGAGGGCCGCCCACAGAGACAGCCACATGACAACCACGCGCTTGCGAATGTTCGCCATCGTCCTCCGTCCGAAATGGCTGCCGATTTCCACACTCCGTAGGTCAGCCAAACCGGTTTAGCCAACCCCTGCGGCCGGAGATTCAAACGGCAGGCAACCCTTCCCTACCATAGACCACACCATAAGACAAGCATGCCTCGTTTCATCTCTGCTCGTTTGGATAATGCTCTAGGTTGCATTGCTGGATTCTTTTTACTGCCTTTCCTCCACTCCAAGTTCTCTGTTGCCTTTCAGAAAACAGTTTGAACTAAGCCTGCGCTCAGCAGTGTCTGAGCCTGGAGTCTTGGCACATTCAACCCAGGGTTTAATGACTGCTCTCAAGTCAATGCCAACGTCCCTGGAGCTGAGGCACAGGGTTTGAAGTCCAACGTTGCGAATGCTCGGGGGTGGGGGATGGTGGCACCGTGGGTTAAGTACTGGGCCGGAAACCCAAAGGGCAGCAGCTGCTCTATGTGACAAAGAAGAGAGTCTGCCTCAGTAAGGTGTCCCTCCCTGGAAGCCCCCTGAGCTGTCCTTCTCCGACCTGGAGGGCTGTTTCCCCTGAGTTGGAAGTGAGCAGTGTTTCTGGTTGTTGGTTACTTCGCACTCAGGCAAGGGCACAATTCACCCAGCCCCCTCCATCGAATCAGCATGGCTGCTATCGTATCCTCCGTGTACAAGACACCCGCGTGCATGCCTCTGATCCTGGGCGGGCAGGTCTTTTCATCTTGCGGGGAATACGTGTGTGAGTGTGTGTGTGTGTGTGTGTGTGTGTGTGTGTTGAGTGTGTGTTTGTGTGAGTGTGTGCGCTTGCCAGCACAATGTTTCATTCTACTATTCAGCGGGAATGTCAATGCCCCATCAGAATCCCTAAAACATAGATTTCTTTCACGATTTTTACCTTTTAAAGATCAAATTTGTGTTTTTTAACGGTTCAGGGTGTTTCAGGGGGACTTTGGTTACGTGGCACTCAATTTAATAATTACTTTAGGAAAACTTGATCATCTTAACCATACTGGGCCTTTCATCGGTCACATGGCTTGGCCTCTACCTTAACAAGGATCAAACTGGAATGAAAGATTTAAGTGTTTGGGGAAGGGACTGTGTTTTGGTGGCAAGCACCAGAGCTAATAATAGTGAGCCAACATCAGCCCTGTTGGCTGGCGTGCAGTCATACTGAACTAATTACACAAATCCCCAACAGACTGTCTTGATTAAAACAGAACTCAAACCAGCATTTATAGGAACATTTAGCAAAGATTAGTCGAAAATCCCACAAATGTATTTATGCAATCAAGGCATTTTCCAGGGGAGTGGGAGATAGGAGTTAGGGAGCCCTGGTGGCATAGCGATTAAGGAGTTGGCTGCTAACCAAAAGGTTGGTAGTTCAAACCCACCAGCCACCCCACGGCAGAAAGGTGTGGCACTGTACTTCTGTGAAGACTTATGGCTTCAGAATCCCCGTGGAGGAAGCTCTGCCTTGTCCTGTAAGATTGCTAGGAGTCCAGATTTGTGGGGTGAGGGGGTCCTCACAGTTGAACAGGTCCTCAGGAGCAGCTTTGCAATTGTGGAAAATATTAGTGACAGACAGCAGGGCACAGGGGTGCCTTGTCCCAATGTCAGGACTGAGGGAGGGAATGTATTTCTCAGTGGGTATATATAGTGGGGCTTACAGCTCCTTCAAAAGACGTAACATATGTGGGCAGTATCATAAGCAGGTACCTAATGAGCAGGCAATGAAATGACTCATGGTCTTGACCTAGTGCTCCTTGAGTTCTCCCCAGGGGAACAATCTATGATCCTTCCAAGAAGAGGACACCAGAACAGAGTTTTCTACGCTTTACAGTGGGTCAAGTTATGGGGCCTGACTGGTCTTATCTACAGATGCCTGCGGGCACAGTGACAGGGAGACACAATTCCTCTATGGTGGTAGCTCCTCAGACACGTGGGAACACGTCTATCTCAGGACGATGGAGAGCTTTCTCCAAACAGGACTCGTTTTCCACGCTCATGGTTATCAACATAAATATAAGGCCCAATACACTCGACCAGGCCCTCGGTGTACCACACGGATTGACTCAATGGCCGACGGCAAGCATCAGGCAGGAGTCCTGGTGGTGCAGGGGTGAGGGCTACTCAGCTGCTAACCAGAAGGGATGGTGGTTGGAGCCCATCCAACGCTCCATGGGAGAAGCGCGGGACCACCTGCTTCAGTAAAGAGTTACAGTCTTGGAAAACCTGCCAGGGCAGGTGGGCTCTGGCCCTTACTGTGGCTGAGTCAGAATCGACTTGACTGCTGTGGGTTGGGTTGGGTTTGGCCTTGAGTTCCTGTAGCTGCATTCAGATGTAGGTCCACTCGGTCTCCTACCTGAAGGCAGCTTCAGATCATTAAGCCAGGGACGTTGGGTCTCTCCTGTGAGATAAAAGTCTTCGGTGATTCCAGAAGAAGCTAGCCTAGGGAGGGAGACCCCAGCTGCCTGTGGTTGTCCTCAGAACTGGAAGCAAGAGTCTGCAGCTGGAGCATCAAGTTCCATCCCATATAATTCCTTGTCTCTGAATTCGCTGCACTGCAGACGGCAGATAACTTTTGTCAGAGATCTCCCACTACAGCTAGTGGCCATGGCTGGCCTCTTGGACTTTCGTATGTTTTACAAGCATCACTCTACCAAGCCCCTGCCCCTCCCCCCTATTCCAAAGGCACCTAATAGAATTATGAGAAATTCTCCATCATCCTAGGAGCTGGACATCGACACTGACAGTGGCAAATAAGAAATGGTGCTATGCCAAAGTGTGGTGAAGAAAACAGACGGTGCCGGGCTGTCAGAAGGAACAGTGTTTGGGGTCTTGGAGGCTTGTCTTAAGACAGGCAGTCATCTGCATGAGAAGCCAGCTACGTCCACATGGAAGAAGCACACCAGTCAGTGTGATCCAAGGATGGTATAGAATAAAATCCAAGACAGGAGGAGGAAGCTGTATTAGAGCTTAAGTTCTGAGCTTCTGAGCACCTAATTTGCAGAGGACTATGGACGAGAGTGAAAGCCCCCAATCCATTTGCAGGGCCCCCATGTGAACGAGGCCTCTGGTGAATCCCCTCTGGCCGTCGACAGGGATGTGGATAGCCTTGCTTTCAGACGGCGTGCATTGGAAACTGGATTAATGCCATTGTAGTTAGGCTAAAATTGAACACCTTACCTTTGGCTCTCCCTTTTTATTGACCTGTTGTTTTAAATTACTTATAGTTTTTATTATTTTCTGCTTACCTTTCGATGGAAGTTTGCCTTCTGTTCTATTTTGTCATGATTTTTGGTATTTCAAAATATGAAATCCAGGAGAGCTGTATCTATAGAGACAGGGACTGGATTAGTAGTTGTTTTTGTTTTTAAGATCATTTCACAGCTCTTAGAACAACCCACACATCAATCGTATCAAGCGTATTAGTATATAGGTTTCATCATTATTTTCTAAACATTTACATTCTGGTTGAGCCCTTGGTATCCACTCCTCCTTTTTCCCCACCCTTGTGACGCCTTGATAAATTGGGAAACCCGCAGGGGCAGTTTTACCCTGGCTTATAGGGTCGCTACGGGGCAGCATAACTCGCCGGCAGGTTGTACGGGTTTGGGTCTCTGCCCTGGTGGCTGTCCTATGTCTTGTTGGGATGTCCAACAGCACCCTTGGCCTAAAGGCCAGTAACCACCCACCCACCCACCAGTTCTGACCATAAGAGAGGTAGTTTCAAGTGTCTCCAGTGAGTGAAATGGCCCTCCAGGTGAGAACCTCTGATTGGAGGCAATCAAATGCAGGTGCCATCTCTCCTGACTACCTGGTCCCACATGTGCAGAGGAGAGCTGCACTTCCTTGGGGTTTCCATGGCTGGGGCCCCTCACATTTGGATCGGCTAGTGGGTCTTCTGAGGTGGATCTGGGTGTGCTGGTGACCTGGACTTGCCAACCTTCTGGGTCCAGTGCTATGCTGTTTGCTTCCCCTGGGGCGCCCGTGCTTTGGGCGCACAGAGAGAGGAAAGGCTTGGGACAAAGATGCTGTATTTCCGACGGCCACTCACACGAGTGGGTCTGCTGGGGTGTGAGGTCCAGCTGAGCTGCAGGGAACCAGGCAAGGGCAGGGCTCAAACCCAACCCTTCACAGAACCGCCTCCATCTCTTGGCTGCTCCTGCTATGTACACTGCAGGTTCTGACCCAGCTCCAGAGCCTTTGAATTTTCTGTCAAACAGACAAAAAAGATAACGCTTATGCCTTCCTCGTACCCTTGTAAGATCCTGGAGCCGTCAGATTCCGAGGAAGGAGGACCGACTACAGCCTGATGGAGATGGGGGCTGCGTGAGGCCAACGGCTAACCCTCCTGAGATGGGTTCCCGTGACATCCCTCACTGGGGATCTCTCCGGGAGGAAAGGGCAGGGCATGTGAAGCACTCTATCAGGCCGTGGGCTCCTGCGACACTGGACTCCAGTGGAAGTCCACTGGGCTCTGGACTTCCTGGGCCCCCTGCTGCTTGGAGGCCCGCCTGGGACCCTGCTCTGGAGCAGGAAGGGTGGGATTATCTCTGCTCATGGCCAGGGCGGAGCTGAGAGCCCAGCTTCACTGGCTGGAAATAGAACATGCCACTTTTAGCCACATCACCTCCCTCCGCACAGGTTAAGCCCCAAACGAGCAAACAGGTTGGCACACTGAGAAAGACAGCCTTGTGGCCTCCGGGTCTATGCAGGCTGGACTGGCCGGGGGGGTCCCGCTGAGGTAAGGATGGAAGGTGGTGGACAGGGGCCAGGTGGACAGCCGATTTGTCAGAGCTGATGTACACCAGGCACTGGTTGAAAGATCCTTGTTTCAGAGCCTGTCCCCTTGAAAGCACACTTGATGAGTGTGCAGGAGCCCTGGTGCACAGGGGGCTGCTGGCAGCAAGGTGGGTGGTTCAGAGCTGCCCGCTGCTCCTCTGGAGAAAGATGAGGCTGTCTGCTTCCGTAAGGCGTGACAGCCTCAGAAACCCTGGGGGGCAGTTAAACTCTGTCCCCAGGGTCCTGTGAGTTGTTATGGGCTCCATGGTGGTCAGGGGGCTCCGAGGGATGAGGAGGGTGGAGGATGTGTGTGCATGATCATATTCACATACACGCAGACACATGTACTCACACATACTTGCACTCACACAGTGATCACACGCAGACTTCAGACAATCATGCACAAGACTCTCACAGACTCACACCCAGATTCACACTTACTCAGAGGCACACGCAGATGGCCTGACACAAATGCACACCCACCTACTCTCTCACACCCACTGTGCCCACACAATCTCAGACTCTCATACATCACCCATCACCCACCCTCTCACCTACAGGCTCCCACTCATTCCCACTGACTCACACCAGCTCACACTCACTCTCGTGCCCTCAGTCATGGACTCATCTCCCTCACACCCCTCACACACACTCACCCCTCCCTCACACACTGCTCCCCAGTCTCCATCCTGAAGAAGCATGTAATGTGACACCCTCATTCCCCAATGACTCAGAGCTCCCAGGAGGCTGCGGCACCCCCACGAGTTGGGCACCCAGTCCCTCTTGAGTCTCCCAGCCGCCTGCCTAGCCCCTGGTGACTCACCACCTTTTGCTTATTTAACCACCTCAGGGACCTGGACTTCCCCCAGCTGCTGTCCTGGCAGCAGGGGAGGCCGTGGGTGGGTGGGTGGGTGGGTGGGAGCAGAGACGGCTTCTGGTCAGAGGGTGTGGGCCTGGGAGGACATGGCCACCAGGGGCCAGCACGCTCCTGCCCGCTCCTCCACCCTAGAGGGCAGTCCAGTCCTGGGACTCCAGTTGGAAACCCAAGGCTTTCGTGAGAAACCCCCTCCCCTCCTCCAGCGCCCCAAGGGGGCAGTGGCGAGGGTGGAGTTGGCCCAGCTGTGGCCTGGTGGGCTCTGCAGGGCCACAGAACCTCCTACAGAGGCATCTGCCAGGGTTGGGTCATCCTGCCCTTAAAGGAAATAAGATCCCCCGACGTCCACCCTACTTGCCCTGAAACACATTCTGACTGAGTCCCTGAAGGTGGCACAGCTGCTTCACGGGGTCCATCCCCAAGGTGGTTACCTTAGGGAGCAACACCCCCCCCCCACCATCTTGGTCTTTTCACCCAATGCTTGGGACCACCCACCTTTGGGCCAGCAGCTGAGTGCCCAAAGCACTGCGCCACCAGACCAGGCAGCAAGCCCTCCTGCCTCTATAATGTTCTAGAGCAGTGATTCTCAACCTGTGGGTCATGACCCCTTTAGGGGTCGAACGACCCTTTCACAGGGGTCACCTGATTCATAAAAGTAGCAAAATTACAGTGATGAAGTAAGTAGCCACGGAAATAATTTTAAGGTTGGGGGTGACCACAGCATGAGGAACTATGAAGGGGTGGCGGCATCAGGAAGGTTGAGAACCACAGCTCGTGGGTTCCCGAGACTGTCAATCTTCACCAGGGAGGAGGGCAGGGGGGAACAGGCAGGCAACCTCATCGCTCCCCCTCAGAGGGGCGGGTGGATTTGAACTGCTGGTCTGAGGAGAAGCAGCCCAACACCAAGTTCCAGAAACTAAGAACCCCGTGCAAGCCCCACTGGCTAAGGCAGCTGCCCCTACCCCCTCAAGGACAACACAGAGGTGGATGTTGTGCAAACAGAGGAGGGCTGGGTAAATCTCCTCCTGGCAGCTGTTGGTTGGGGCAGTGGGGAGGGTGAAATGTTTTCTGCATTTTTTTCTCACGGTCCTTGTTGTTTATTTGAAATAATAAATTAAGGCAAAGGGGGAAATGGGACATTCCAGCTGTCAGAGAGTGTATGAACTACGAGATTTATTCTAGCTGCCTCTCCAAACAGCTTGGGCCTGGAGATCCTCAGAGACCTTTGGGACAGCTGCCTTTACAAGACCCTTCTCGCCAGACCAGGGGTCCCCCAGGTGCCATTTCTCTGAATGAAGTCAGCGTCTTCTTGTCCTTAATGCTCACGAGTTATGGGGGCAACCTCCCTATGCCCCAACCTCCCACGGAGGAAACCACCAGGCCGGGGGGCAGTGGGTAGGTGGCCAGGTGTGGGTGCAGTCCTGGTGCAGTCAGGGCTGGGCTAACCCACTTAGGGGCTGCCCAGCTGCCTGATTTGGTTTGCAAGCAGAGGCCGGCCTCGGGGACACCGCCGGCATGGTTCCAGGCCACTAAGGAAGCCAGTCTCGTCCTTCTGTAGGTTCCCGTGTATAGCAAGGATACACACACCCACTACTGTAGCCCGGGAGGGGCCTGCACAACTCTCCACTCACTGCCCTCAAGGCGATCCTGACTCAGAGCACCCTCCAGGGGAGGGTGGCACATCCCTTGGGTTTCTTTTTGTGGCGCTTCACAGGAGCAGAGAGTGGTCCTACAGGGGCACACTGCCAACTCTTTGCAGAAGCAGAAAGCCTCCTCTTTCTCCCTCAGCACAGCTGGTGGTTTTGAACTGCCAACCTTGTGGCTCACAGACCAACGTGTAACCACTGTCCCCAGCAATCCTTTGGTGGCCCCCGTGGCTTGTCTTCTATTCAGCCTGGTGCGCGGTGGCCAAGGTCGTCTGTGCACTGGGTCAACCCTGCTCCACGTGGCCCTCTGAGGAAGTAGACATACCTGAGTGTCTGGATTGCGGGACCATTATCAGCTTTCTCATTCTCAGAGCCTTTCTAGGAAAATTGGGAGGCTTTCTGGCCCAAGCTCAGACAGGGAGCGATGGCCAGTTCTAGTCAGCCCGTGGACGGTTCCGGGGTTCTGCAGGGGGAAGGTCGCATTGCCCTCACAGAGCTGTGGGGCAGCTGGCCCCTTGTGGATGGGCCATCACGCACAGTCTGACCCGCAGAGCCTAGAGGGTCAGTTCTCACAGCCGGAGCTGAAAGGCAGAGACCCCAGGGAGTTCCTGTCTGAGTCGGGTCTCAGCCACCGCAGACTGGGCATCCTGTTGGCTGTTGACGCAGAATGAATCCACTTCCTGAAGGGAGTCCCTAACCTACCATGGTTGTCTCCCAGCTGGCCGCTCAGCTGAGCCTTTTCAGCCACCTGTGGGCTGGACACTGGTGGGTCATGAGATGCATGACCACGTCCACGGGGCTCCTCTTGTGCATGAGACGGGCCTGTGGACCACACACGGGGCCCCAACAATCCATCCCATCTAGCACTGGCAGGAGGGGAGGGCAAGCCCACACATGTAGCCTAAGCTGTGTCTGTCCAGTGAGGGAGATACTGCCCCCCTAGGGTCGGGGAGGGACCTGCAGGCCACATCTGATTGTCCTCGGGGCCAGTGTGGTGGTCAGGGCACAGCGCCCTGCTCTGTGCTGGCTCAACAGTGGGGAGGGGAGAACAACTCCCAGGCCCTCTGCCAGCCCCTGGTCAGGAGGACATCCTGTCTGCTGAGTGGTGGGTACCCTCTAGTGGGCACAAGAATGAAGTGCACTCACTCCACCCGCCATCTCCCCCACCTCTGTCCTAGCTGTCCCAAAGGGCGAATCTTTGCAGGTCCGAGCCACCCCGCAGGTTCTTCCCTGTCTCTTGCATGTGAACGCTGGGAGCATGGCCCCTGGCAGCCACTAAGAGTGTCTGCGATGGGGCCATGGCACGGTTACCACCTGAGTCAGCGGGCCCAGTCTCCCCTAATGAAGGTGTGTGTGGAGACAAGCAGAGCAGCTGTGTGGTCTCCATGCCCTCTGGGGGTCCTGCTGCCGCCAGCTTGGCATCCCCTCCACTCCCCCTCCTCAGGGGACCCAGTGGGCCCACACACCCTCCAAGCCAGTCCTCTGTCCCTGTGTCTCGTCATTACCACGCCATCAGACTGGGGGTTCTGTGGGTGGTGAGGGAGTTCCAACAACCTATGGAGACACCCCATACCTCACCTCAACCCCCAATTCCTGCAGCCCTTCTGGCTAGCTGCAGGTGCTTCCCCAGTCAGGGGAGGGCTTTCTGCCCTAGCTCTGGGTTGAACCTCCTCTCCCCTGTGCGTCCTCCTGTCTCTGTCCTGCCCGGAGGACACTCCCTGTGCAGGGCACTGGGGGTGGAGCCGCTCGATGGCAGTGAGGGTTTCTTTGTGGGGGGTGGGACTGGCATGACAGTGCAGTATCAGTAGGTGGAGACCCCTGGCTAGCTGCTACTGTACAGATTATGGGGGGGGCACACTGACCAGAGGGCCCCTCAAACACCAAGTGCAAGAGTTACCAGCGAGGTGTTCCCTGTGCAGCTTCCACTTCGGGTACATTGGAGCGCCCCCGCTCCCGGGCCCTGCAGCTCCCAACAGCCCGGTGTCCAGTGGGAGTGGGTGTGGAAGCAGCAGACAGGACTTCAGGGGCCAAAGGGGTGGGGGGGGGTGACTGTCAGCATGGTTGGTGGAGGTGATGCCAACACTCCTGGCTAGGGGTGGAGTCAAACCTGCCAATCAGGTGGTAGCTGAATGAAACCTCCCTAGGGGCATGGCCTCCTCACTGGGACATCACTGAACTGTGTCTGCTACTAGGGGTGGCCCCGTGTGGGCCACACTCTCACCAACCACGGATCCCTGGGACTTCACTTCTCCAGTCACTGTCCTGCGTCCCCGCATGTGCTGTGGTCCAGCATCGCACCTGTGGCCTGGGGCACACATTTACCTCCGATGGAGCGCTGTCTTGTACACGTGTCACTGGGGCCATCCTGGGGCTGCAGTGAGCAGTGGCAGGAGGGATGACTGGACGTCGGTGTCCTCTGGGAGAAGAGCTGGCGCAGGCTTGCCCTCTGGGCCCCAGAGGGAGTGGGTGAGCCCTGGGGTAGCATCAGGAGCCAGAGGCCTGGGCGCAAAGCCCAGAGGGAGGGACAGCCGTGGGCTGGGCTGGGCGCTCTCTTGAGGAGCGGGCACCTGCAGGCCCTGGATCGGGGAGCTGGGTGTGCTGACCCGTGTACTGGAGCCGATGGCCCTGGTGGACCACAGCCACCAAGAACCAAGCCAGGAGATAACAGATAGTGTGCTGTCCTCCCTCCCCGCAGACAAGCTGGCCTTAGGTCACCAGTGGGAACCAGACCGGGAAGTGTCTGCGGACAAACTCTCAACATTCCCGGAGGCCAAGCCTCCCGTGGAGGAAACCTTCACGTCCTCCTAAGTGATTCCTATGGTGGGTTGGAAAGGGGGAACCGATTACAAAGATCTGCATGTGACCTCCTCCCTGGGGGACAGACAACAGAAAAGTGGGTAATGGGAGATAACGGACAGGGAAAGATATGACAAAATAATAATTTATAAATTATCAAGGGTTCATGAGGGAGAGGGGAGCGGGGGAAGAGGGAAAAAATGAGGAGCTGATGCCAGGGGCTTACGTGGAGAACAAATGTTTTGAGAATGATGAGGGCAATGAATGTACAAATGTACTTTACACAATTGATGTACGGATTATGATGAGTTGTAGGAGCCCCTAATAAAATTTTTTAAAAAGTGATTCCCCACGATGGACCCCCATAATGCCAAACCCAAGGTGCTGTTTTCAAACGCATGGTCACTGACTAGACACTCGGAGGTCAACTGTTGAAGGTTACCTACCTGGATGGAGGTTGTCAGTCATCTAAGGCCATCAGACCCCCACCCTCTTCTGATAAGGATAATGAGCCTTTGCCCTGGAGAAGTGCTCATACACCTAAGGCCAAGCCAACTCAGAGGACCAGGGTTAGGCTGCCATCTTGTTCCTTATGTGCCTTCCTGTCATATGTGCCCCTAGGGCCTCCCCTTCCTGTTACACATGTGGTTACCTATCATGAGGGGGTCGTTATATCCATGCCCCTGGGTGTACACAAGCCGTGGTTGGAAATCTATTCTCTCTCTGAAGTCATGGCTGTCCCGGAGCTGAACACATGCATGCTCCAACTTGTCTGATGTCTCCTTAACTTCCCCCTCTATTATACAACCGCCTCTTGGGCCTGTTCAATTATGAGGCTGGTACCCCACCCGTGGGAGACAGAGGGCTTTCTACTCCCACAAAGAGCTAGGGGCAGCTCTGTCCTACAGGGTGGCTGGAGTCAGCATTGACTGGGATCCGGCAGTGAGATTTCTGAGTACATGATCCCCCCTACCCCCCTGGTACAGAGAGGCCCCTGGTGCCCACACGTTTATTGAATGATGCAGAATCGATGCACGGGGTGGGCGTGAACCTACAGGTACAAAGGACACGTCCCCACAGGAGGGCCAGACTCGCAGTGAGACTCTGCGAGGTGGGGGGTGGGCGGCATCCTGCAGGCAGCTTGTCCTTGCGAGGTCTTCCTGGCACTGTGCCCCCTCGCTGCTCTCTGCCTGCAGGGAGGTGTCACCAGGGAGCGCTGCTCAGGGCCCATCTGCATCTGTTCCGCAGCCGTCTCACAAGGGGTCCAGGGTGCAGCCTCTTCCTTAGTGGCCCGTGTCCCACGCGGGAGTCTCAGATGGGAGGGAAAGCACGTTCTCCAAAGGTGGTGAGTCTCCCCGGTCCTGGGCGTGTCACCCCCGAAGGTGCCCGTGCTGCCCAGTGAGCACTGAGGCCCTCACACGAGGGGAAGGGTCCCAAGGAGGACTGGCTGGTGGTCGGGTCAGGTCAGGCGGAGGGCACAGGGGAACGTCCTTCTTTCTAAGCTGGAGGTGTCAACCGCCTGCTCAGTGAGGGGTTGGGCCCTGCCCCCAGGGCACCTGCTGAGCGAGCACACAGATGGACAGACAGACGCCCTGGCAGCTCTCAGCCTGTCAGCAGACAGGGCCAGGCTCAGTTTTCCAGGAAGGCCACGTAGTCCGTCAGCCGGGCTAACTGCTGCTCGTTGGGGACCGGTGGGACAGGGGTTGGCGCTGGGGTTTGGAGCGAGAAATGCGAGGTCAGAGGTCAGCAAAATGCAGCTTGGCACCATCCCATCCCCTACCCGCCCCCCTTGCGGGAATGTGCAGCAGGGAGTGGTCAAAGGTGTGAGAGTCCCAGGTCTCCTAGAAACCCTCGGAGCATTGGGACAGGCAGAAAATGCCCGCAAGTCTTGTTCTGTGCCCAACACGTCCCCCCTGGCCAGGTGGGCTGTGCTTCTCAGAGGCACAAGTGAGATAGCACTGCGCTGGCACCAACTCGCCAGGTTTCCGTTAAGGGTCCCGAACCACAGCCCGCTGCCTCTGCCCTTGGCTCCTGACACGCGTGATGAGCGGTGGACACGTACCTGTCAAGGGGCTAAATCTGCTGGAGGGGGCGTCCAGGACTCCTGCAACTGAGTACACAGAGATCAGAACATGAGTGCCTGCCCAGCTCAGCCGCACCCCGTCATGTCTATGCCCCAGGCCCTGGGGTTCTGGCCAGTTCACCCAGAGCTTGGGGACCCCTCTTCACGCCCACCATCTTGATACAGGCCCTCGGGGCTGTGGCAGGGCCCTGCTCCTCCATGGGCGTTTGCTCCCCTGTCTACACTGGGTGGGGGTCTCCCAGGGATGGGGTGATGCAGGCAAGCCTGAGGGGTGGGGCTGGGTAGATATGGAGGTGGGCACGCAGCACGGGCAGGGCATGGCAGGGCAGAGCATCCTGGTCAGCAGCAGGTGCAGCAGCAGCTCTGGGTCTGTGGGGACCAGCAGGAGGATGGGGCCAGCCCACAAGGTCTGAGGCAGGAAGGCGTCCCCAGAGCTGGCTGTGCACGTGTCTGTGCCGGGGGAGGGGTGCCTAGGAGGCGGAAGCCCCAGGTGGCAGGTTATCACTAAGCCCCCAGCTGTCATCACAAGCAGGGCACTGGAAGCCGGGGAGTTCAAGCTCCCAAAGCTTTCCAGAAGCAGATGGCCATGGCCGAGCGCTTCCCCACTGCCCAGGGCTCAGGAGACAGGGAGGGGTGAATGAACAGCGCTCAGGAGACAGGGAGGGGTGAATGAACAGGGCTCAGGAGACAGGGAGGGGCGAATGAACAGGGCTCAGGAGACAGGGAGGGGTGAATGAACAGGGCTCAGGAGACTGGGGGGGGGGCGTAAATGAACAGGGCTCAGGAGATGGGGAGGGGTGAACGGACAGGGCTCAGGAGATGGGGTTGCCAGAGTTGTGGGCAGGTCGCCTTTAGGGCCCTCCCTTGCTTGGCGAGGCCCGTTCGTTCTCCTTCTGGCTCAGACATGACCCGGAACCTGGGTCAGGGCTGCACACCTGGCCTCAGCCACTCCAGCTGAGCGGGGAGAGGGTGCCACCTACCAGGCTTCTTGGGCATGACCATCCTGGTGGTGGAGTCGGCCTGCCAGCCCTGCTCCAGCACACCTGTGAGGACACAGCTGTCAGCAGCAAGAAGAGGCCCGGCCCAGTGTCCATGCACAGCGGTCCCAGGTGCTCACGCCTTGGTCAGCAGGGGCCGCTCTCTTCCCCAGCCAGAACCAACCCCCAGCCAGAACCCCCCCCCACCCCCAGCCATAATCCTTCAGCAGGGACCCATCGTCTCCCCAGGGCCCCACTAGCAAGCATCGAGAAGAGAGCCCTGCAGGCAGCCGGGATTCGTAAAAACCCAGGGTAGGGTGCGCTTGCAGGGGCTCCAGGCACATGTGGGGAACCACTGCCCCTTTTTATGAAACTCCACTTGCCGGGACTTCCAGAAGACACCACCCCCCACACGAGTCACGCAGAGGGTGACAAGTGAATGCCCACTCATGTCATATCACAACTCATCCCGGCATCTTCCAGAGGGCTCTGGGAGGTGGGTGTCTGGGGTGTGGGTGTGGTAGGGGACAGCACAGGCGTGACCCAGGCTCTGTGACCCTCTCCCCACAGGGCCTGCGGTTCGGCCCCGATGGAGAAGGGTAGAGAGCACGGGTGTGAGGAGGACCCAACGCGGGTTGAGCAGGGCTCCTGAGTGGGCAGCGGGAGGGGTCAGACAGACAGGGGACAGTGGCTGGGAGGGACATGCATGGTGCAGGGCCGGCGCGGGGGGGGGGGGGGGGTGGTGTCTACCAGTGAGCCAGGGAGGGGAGGTTTATTTTCTCTCACACACAGCACCCCCAGCAGACAGGTCACTCGAGAAAAAGGCCTGGGTCCGAGGCGTGACTGTCCCCACTTTCCTGCAGGGTGGGGTAGTCTGGGGCCGTCCCCACTTTCCTGTAGGGTGGGGCAGTCTGGGGCCGTGCCCACTTTCCTGCAGGGTGGGGCAGTCTGGGGTCGTGCCTACTTTCCTGCAGGGTGGGGCAGTCTGGGGCCGTGCCCACTTTCCTGCAGGGTGGGGCAGTCTGGGGCCGTGCCCACTTTCCTGCAGGGTGGGCCAGTCTGGGGCTGTCCCCACTTTCCTGCAGGGTGGGGCAGTCTGGGGCCAGTGCTGAGCTTTGCTCTCCCCCGACAGGGACGCCCCTGCCACTAGCTCCCTCTCTGCTTTCGTACCCCTGGTGGGCAGCTCTCCCCAGAGTGTGGGTCACTCTGGCTGTGCTGTGGTGCGGGCCTAAGGCTGGGGGCTCCCTGTCCCATGGGGTGGGGGTGGGCTGACATCGAGTGGTCCCGAGGACTGGCCCTCAGGAAGCTGGCAGCAGCACGCCCACACACCCTCACCTCCCTTCCCCTACCAGCAAACAGCCTCGCGTTTGACCACCACGCCACATAGGCTCCTTCAAAGGACTGGGACTCGGGGCCCCACCCCACGCTTCATAAGTCGAAGGTCAGACTAAACCACCTTTCACGGCCTCTTCCACTGGGAGCCCAACGCAGGCAGCAAAATCATCGGCGACGATGGAGGTGTAGGCCTGGGAGACCAGGGCAAAGGCGCGTCTCCGGGTAGCGTCTGGGTTGGGGCGGGGGGAGCAGAGCAGACGGTTAAAACATGTGGCCGCCCTGCTTCCCAGCCGCTCAGTCCAGGGCATCCCTCTGGGGAGCGGCTCTGGCTCTCCCAGATGCCTGACACGGCATGCTAACAACACCTGGGGGAAGGCTAACAACACCTGGCTGACACTCAGGCATCCGTCAGGGCTGGAGGTGGCACTCCTTGAACATCTCCGAGGAACGGAGCGCAGCCACCAAGCACATGGCCAGCAATGAGGTGGCGGTGGCCTTACAGTGCAGAGTCCACCTGGGGCCAGGGTGCGCCGCCTGCAGCCCTCTTCCCAGCCCCCACCAGGGTCAAACCTGGCCCCTCCCACAGACGGAGTCTCTGGGACTGGGGATCCTGGGAAGAGATTCCTGGAAGGAGTTCAGCAGGAGACAGTGGCCCTGGGCTTGGCGGAGGGCCAGATCTGTTCAGCTGCCCACCCGACTGTCCATCCCCCAGCATGGACGTCGGTCCCACTGCCCACCTGCCTATCCCCATGAAAGAGGCAGTGGATGTGGAGATGGAGGAAGGCCAAACATAGCCTCTCAACCACCAGCAGGCACACTGATCCCCCATCTCAGGAAGGAGTACCCCATCAGCCTTGCCAGGACCAAAAGGACATGGGAAAAGAAGCTTCCGGAGCTCGAGTGCTCTGAAGGGAAGAGGAATGCTCCGGAGATGTCGGAGAGCAAAAGGGCCAGCTTCAGCAGCACCCCTGCTGAGCCCCCTCAACCCCCCCCCACCGCCCCCATGAGCCTGGCGGGCTCCAGTCTCAGGTAGGTTGGCAGGCATGGGAGGAGGACACATGGGTTCCCAGGGCCCACTCTGTCCATCCCAAGGTGGCCACTACCTTCTACGTCTGCCCAATAGCCAGACAGCACCCCCAGTTCCCTTCTGGCTGGCAGATGCCCTCCCCAGCCCCGCACTGGCCAGCCCCATACCTCTCAACGCATCCATGATGGGCTGCACAGCCTCTGACCACTGGTGGGCGCTGATGGTGGCGTAGATCCCCGGGAAGTCGCGCTGCCAGATTCTCTGGCCGACCGACCAGATGCCCCCCAGCTCGGCGTTGGCCTGCGGCAGAGGGAAGGGGTGCACCGAGGGCAGGCACTGCAGGTGACCTCCAGAAAAGGCAGGCAGCATGCTAGCCGGTCAAGAAAGCCACGTCCGTGCCGGAGAGCGAGCTTTGCCCCTAACCACAACCCAGGAGGTTGTGAGCCTGTGAGAAGTCCCCAGAGGACTTCACCAACGCACTCCCCAAACAGCTCCCCCCGAGCCTGCGAACTCCTTTTCCTCAACAGCCTCGCACGGAAAACAGCGGCGGAACACATACAGGAGGAACAGCACACGGGGCCTTTAACAAGCCTGTGAGTCTCTGAGACGCCCTGGAATATGGATGTGCAACAGCCCTGGGTGTCAAGTTCACACTGAGAAAAGTCACACAGCACGGTGCCCACTGCAGATCTCAGATTCCAAACAGCACACACCCCGCAGCCCCTGCTCACACGGCGGGAACGTGTGCAGAATCGGCCTGGCTGGAGGCCAATCTTACAGACGCCTGAGACCGAGTCCACTGCCCTCATTGGTGCCGCCGAGTCAGTTCAGACTCACAGCAACCCAGCGCACAGTAGGACAAAAGAGCGAAACAGAAACGAGTACACAGGGGGCTCCCACAAGCCTGTGGAGAAATGGAATAACGGGGCTTTCCCTGAACTCTTGAGACGCCCTAAAGGCCCGGCCATGGACCTCCTGAACACAGGCCAAGTGCTGCCAGGCGTCCACACACAGGAGCCGGTCCGACGGACCACCACCTACAATTCATGAGCCTCATTCCACTCTGGAGAGGAGCTCTCTCCTAGCCCCCCCACCCCCCAAGAAGCAGGGGTGCTACCCCCTCCCTGGGAAGAGCACCTCAGCACTGAGAGCAGCAGCACCAGCTGGCTCATGAAAGAAGCTCCCAATGAAGCAGCGTCTCAGCAGAAGCCACCAAGCCCCCTCAGCCGGCTCGGGGCTGACTCCCTTGTGGGGCGCTTTCCCTGGAAGGACTTCCAGACGGCTGAGAGGTCGGAGGGGATGACAGGTTATCTGCTCCAACCACAAGGAAATGGCAGGCAGAAGAGGTTGAGCCGCACAGACAGCTGAGGGGTGGGGGTGCTCAGGGCTGGAAGGGAACACAAGGGTACTTACAGATTTGATAGCAGGCGGAATTCTTTTCCAAAGATATCTTGCATTATTCCTGCAAAACACACCCCCACCAAGAGAAAAACAATGATCAGTGACCAAAAACAACCATCTGGATACATGTTTACATTTTCTAGGGTCGATACAAGTATGAGGGAGCTTAACAAAAGTCTGTGGGGAAATTCGGTTTTCCTAAGAGTTTGATGCTGTTCACAGCAGGAGATGTTAAAGCACCCCAGCTCAGTGCTTCCCAAAGCAGATGAGCCCCCTGGGGGCAGTGCTCGGGTGATCGGGGGCTGCAAGAACAGGGCACCACACTTTGTGCCGGGATGGAGGGAGAGCACACAGGTTGTCACACGGAGCAATTCCCGTTTCTGGAAAGGGGCAGGTCGTCCAGCCAGTGTGGACCTGGAGGTTTCTGTGATCATGTGCGCAGTGGAAACAGAAGTGGTCTCAGGAAGTCTTCGAGCTGGGCCTCAGTTGACGGCAGAGGCCAACTCAGAGGGCGGCACGGAGAGATGACCAGTCGCTGCCAAGGATTCCAGCATCAGTCATCCACCCCTGCTCTGCTGAGGCCGGGCTACTTCCCGCAAGGGGCAGGGACATGACGTGTCTCCCGTCCTGTCCCATCTACTTGGGCACAGAGCCCCTGACCGCTGGATGGGTGGTCTGAGGGTTTGACAGGCGGGCGGGCGGTAGGGAACACAAGGACTGAGCCACCACAAGTTAAGACAGGGTTTAGGGACAATCTGTGTAACAGGCGCCCGGGCTGGCAGTGGGCATTACAGAGCAGGGAGACAGGACTCTCGGGCTGGCCCTGGGCAGGGGGCTTGCCCAGCTCTGCTTCAGTGCAGGGAGCCAGAGGAGACACCAAGGCACCCTGGTGGCAAAGCCCCTCAGCTTCCTCAACAAGGCTCCCTGCAGATCCTCTGGGATTCACTGTGCAACCCCGTGGCAGGAAGAAACAGTCGGCTCCTCTCACCGCCAAGGGCTCCGTGCAGGGGGCACCAGAGCACGCAGCCCCAGTGGCACAGTGGGCCAAGCGAGGGCCACTAACTAGCTGCTCTCTCCCATAACATTCAGTCTCAGAGACCCCGGGGAGCGGTCAGACTCTGTCCTGTGCAGGGACCGAGTTAGAACAGACTTGTTAGCAGTGGGTTTGGTCCTGGCTAACCATAACCCAGGAGGCTCTGCTACTATGACCAGCAGGGTGCTACAAAGGCAGCTTAGCTGGGTGGGGTGGGGGTGGGGGGGCGCTCGGCATTGTGCTGCAGAGGGAGTGGGTGCGTACGTACATGTCGTTGTGCAGCAGGTAGAGGGCCAGGAGCTGTCCATACACTGGGGCGGTGGCGATACCTCCAGGAGCCTAGAAGGCAGAAAGTTAAGAGAAGGGCCTCATTCAGGCTCATTTTCCCTTTGGCACAGGCACATGTGCTCTCAAGGTCTCTGTGTTAAGAACACGAGGACACCCCCTTGCAGAGTAGCCACAGCCGGTGCCACCCCCCGCCCCCCCCCAACTCCCCGTGTTAAAAGCCCGAGCCACACACAGTGAGTGGCTTGTAACACAGTAGGACAAGGGCATGGGTGCCTTCTTTTCCCGGCGGCTGGGAGCGCTGTGTGGCTCGGGAGGGCACTGCCACACACCCTGGCCTTGACACTGAGTGCTTGGCCTGAACATGCCTGAATCGCGCTGGCACAGGACAGATGCAGCGCAGTGTGAGCGATGCGGCGGAGGAAGAAGGGGGCTGAATGAACACGAGGGGCACGAAGAAAGTGGGAATGACGGGCAGAGCCAGCGTGGATGCCAGCGCCCGCCACAGACTTGACTGCCGTCCCCCAGGGATCCAAGGGAAAACCATCCAGGAGGAAGCAAGAATGAGAGAGCCTGGGTAGTGGATTCATAAGAGGCCGTGGGTCAAGGGAAATCATTGCTGGGGTCAGACAGAGCTTGGCTGAGAAGAGAATGCTTGAGATGTTGACTGGGTTTTACTGAGTACACAAAGAATGGGACTTTCTGAAAGAATAGGTAACTGTGCTGATGTGGAACCTGTACACTGACCAGGAGGCAGCCAGTGGACCAGAACAAGGGACACTGCCTGGTGCCAAAGCAGGAAAGGTGTGCTCAGTAATTCACCACCTGATTCAATCTGTATTCCGAACCAATGACCAGAGAAGCCCAACCACGAGGAAGAACGCATCCGGAGACTGGAGGGAGACTTATTAACAAGCTGCCGTCCGCAGATGTTTCAACCTTGCCTTTCAGTGGGTTCTGCCGTACTTGAAGTGTTCGAGTATTCTACGTGCAGAGACATGTAAAATGCATACGACATATGAAGGCAAATATCTCACTGACTGATGCTAAATAAGAGCCGTATTTTCTGTACCTACTCACATCTAAACTTAACCTACAGTCAGACATAGGGATGTGTTCCTTTGTTAATACAATGTGTATTTTATAGCCCTGGTACAGACCAAAGCACAGCTGGGAGAAGTAGCAGTAACACTGAAGACCCCTGAAGTAAGATGACATCTGTCATCGGCTGTGATTTATCTCCCTCTGGGCTTTAGTTTTGGTTACAAACACTGGCTCTGAAATCGGGGTCCCCTTCTAAGCTTCCAAATTCCAATGTATTATAAGACTCAAATCTTTTCAACCAATCCTTGAAGGATTACGGCTCTGCCCACTATGTGGGGCTTGTGGAGCTCTGTAAATGGGCACGGAACAGGGAAACATCTGATTCCCCATGTTAACTTGAGAAACAGCTGTTAAGCGCTGATTCTGGTGAACTACGGGCTCCGGTGGTGCAGTGGTGTAGTGGCTCCCTGTTGGGGTGCTAACCACAAGGTGCGCGGTTTGAACCCACCAGCTGCTCTGCAGGGCACACACGAGGATTTCTGCTCCCATGGTGGGTCTCAAGAGAAGTTCTATCCTGTCCTAGCGGGCCCTAAAGGTCGGACTTGACTTCATGGGACTGAGTTTGACTGCTGCTTTTTAATTTTCTTTTGGAGGAAGATGGTGCTGGCACAGTTGTTTCAGCGCTGGGCGGCTAACGGTCAGCGGCTTAAACCCACCAGCTGCTCCGTGGTGGAAAGCCGAGGCTGTCTGCTGTCGCAAAGCTTTGCTGCCTAGGACACCCACAGGGTCGGCTCTACTCCGTTCTGTAGGGTGGCTAGGTGTGGGAGTGCACTGGTGGCAGTGGGTTTAAGCCCACTCAAAGGAGGCCACCTGCGGCGGGCGAGGGGGCGTGGCTGCCAGGTGGGGAGGGCGGGGGGTGGCTGGGACCAGGTGTGCAGGCCGCTGCCCCCGCTGTCCGGGCCCAAGCCCTGCATCAGCATCGGCGGCGGCCCAGGCTCCACTCGCCCAGCGTCCCTACTCGACCGCCACTGGGCCGGTTACCCTGGCGACCGGTGACCCCATGCTGCTCTCGGCCCGACCCGGATCCCTACCTCGAGCTCCTGGTTCTCGCACTGGTCCAGCAACTTTTTGAAACTGAAGGCGCTTTCCGCCATCACCGCCACTGGCATCTTCCCCGCCCGTCTTGCCGCCGCACCTTCCAGCAAGCCAGACCCCAGACTGTCCCTAACGGAGTCGCGCCGGCGATGACGTCATGCCCTTGCTTGCGGCCTCGCTAGCCAACGAGCACTCCTGCGCAGGCGCGTCGCAGGGGTCGGCGCGTCATCCACGTCAAAGCATCCGGAAGCGGCGGCGTCGCTCTGGCCCGGCCCTCAGTGCTCTGGAGGACCGTTCCGGGCCTCGCCGGAATTCGGTGTCAGGATTCAAGGTCAAGTCCAGAAAGGGAGGAATTTTGCTCCTGTAGCTTAGGGTCAAGGTAAGAAGCCAACCCATGAAAAATTATGAATCAGACAATAAAACATTAAAAAATAATAGTAAAATGTGCTCGACACAATGGATGTATGTATGTATGGATTGCGATAAGAATTGTATGAGCCCCCAATAAAATCATTAAAAAAATAGTAAACTTTCGATAATAAAAATTTCTCTAGAAGCACTGGACCGTATTTCTGTAGGAACAACAAGAGTCTGCTGTACTGATCAATGCAATGTATTGCATGATGGACAATGCCCCGGAACTTAGTAGCTACTCCATAAGCCTGCAGGCCACAACCCTGTGTGTTCATTCATCTGCCTGCTTCGTGTGTGTCCACTCTGAGGGCCAATGGCATGTGAACTTGGGTTCAACGCCAGCTGAGCCCCTTCCCCAACCTCTTTCTCTTCTGCAGACCATTTAGCTGAGAAAACAGCCAAACTCGGCCAATCAGTGCCGCATTACCTTCATTTGTAGTGTGTCCCACACCAATCGCATCTCCAGCCTGCACCCTGAAAGAGGCCACCTTCCATGCCCGCCTCCTTCCAGCCTACTAGCTACACAGCACTCACGGATTTTATTTTATTTTTCTGCAAAGCAAATAAATTCTCATTATTCCTCTATTCAAAACCCTAAAACCCCTAAGTCCTGGGCTGATTTCTGACGCTGCTCCAGGTCCAGAGCTAGCCCGTGATAGATCATGGAAGGATTCATTCGCCACTTGGTTGGTTTACAGATGGGGCCACTTTGGAATTCCATCGGTCATATAAAGAGGATGGAAGCTAATTCTTCACAGACTAATCAAAAAGAAGAAAAGGAACACTGCCCACGTGTCTTATGAGGCTAGTATTGTCCTAATGCCAAAACCAGACAAAGACATCCCAAGGAAATAAAACGACAGACTAGAATCTCTTATTAATAGGTCCAACATAGAGGCAGACTGAAAGCAACTATAGGCCAAGGACTGATTATACAGTGACCAGGTGGGATTTAGCCTAGAAATGTAAGGTGGGGTTCATATCCCCAAACCACTCATAGAACACACCCTGCCAGTCATGCTGGTGTGAGTGAGGGTCGGGCTGCCAAGCACAAAGTCATTGGTTCACAACCACCAGGTGCTGTACGGGAGATAGCAGAGGCTATCTGGTTCTGTGCAGAATTCCAGTCTGAGAAGCCCCAGGGGCGGTTCAACTAGGCCAGGATAGAGGATTGCTATGGGTCCCAATCAACTAGACAGTCTTGCCTTTATCAACAGGATAAAGCAGCACACCCAGACGTTTATCTTTATTGTTGTGGTTAGATGCCATCCAGTTGGTTCCCATGCATAGTGACTCCGTGCTGCCCAGACCTGTCCCATTCTCACCTCGATTGCTGTGCGAGCCCATGGTTGCAGCTGCTGTGCCAATCTCATCTCCACTGACCTTCTACTTTACCAAGCTTGGAATCCCTTTCCCAAGACGGATGCCCTCTGACCACATGTTCAGAGCATACAAAATGAAGTCTTGCCACCCTCACGGCTCTCGAACATTCTGGCTGTACTTCTTCCAGACCAGATGTGTTGGCTCTTCTGGCAGTGTGCGGGGCATCCAAGTATGCTTTGCTGGCACCAGCCTTCTGAGACCGTGAATCTTCACAGAAGCGAATGAAGAGCAGCTGGTGCGTTTGAACCCCTGGCCTTTGTGTTATAAACCAAGCACTTTAAACACTGTCCCGCTGGGGCCCCTTCTTATGACATGCTGCTGCTGCAGCTAGGTGCTAGTCAGTTCCAGCCCACAGGGATCCGATGTACAACAGAACCAAACACTGTCCAGTCCTGGCCATTCTCACCACTGTTCTTACGTTGGAGCCGATGGTTGCAGCCATGGTATCAGTCCATTCCATGGAAGGTCTTTTTCGTTGTCACTTTCCCTCCACTGTCCCAAGCGTGGTGTCCTTTGAGCCCGCAAGTCACCCGACAGAAAGAAACTTGGCCTTTGTCCTTGATTACGGGGAGAGATCATCTTTGGAATTTCACAATGATTGGGGACCTTTTGTTATCTCAGGAGTCCTGCTGCTGGTGGTTAAAGAACTCAGCTACTCTCCAAAATGCCAGGTTGATGGTTCAAATCCACCAGCCAGCTTCTCGGAGGGAGAAAGTTGTGGCAGTCTGATTTGGCAGAGACAGCCTTGGAAACTCTGAGAGGTCGTTCTGCCCTGCTCTGTGGGGTTACTGTGAGTCATAATCAACTCCACAGCAGGGGGCCTGTTATCTTAGCCTAAAGGCTACACCGTAACATGTGTGTTAACTAATGGACAGCTACCCAGGTAAGCAGGACTGCATCATGACCCAGTATCAGCTGACCTCAGGGGGAGTAGGGCGCATGATTCCTCATTGTGCACATGCAATGAGGCTCCATCCAAGCATAGTTAATGACGCCAAGAAAGGCTTTGGACACATAAGCCCAAGGAGCTTCCTGGTTGGTGAAAGACCTCGGGACATGTGGGAGGGTAGGGAGATGGGGGGGTGGGGAGCAGGGGGAATTTTATCAAAAGTTGTCATTGAAAGGGCCCCAAGCCTTTACTCAAACATTATTTTCTTTATTCTGATTGCAGTTTGTTTCCAAGGGCTCTAGTAAATCTGTCGCCCTAAATGTGTTAGTCTGGGTAGAAACAAATTCATAAACACACAAATGTGTATAAGAGAGAGTTTTATATAAAGGGTAATTGTACATTAAGAAAGCATCCCAACCCAGTCCAGTCCAAGCCTATACGTCTGATAGCTATAAAGTCCTCCTCAGACTCACAAAACACATTCAATGGTGCTGAGTGCAGGATGATCACAGGTCAGTGGGTAGAAAGTCTTTGGATCCAGTGGCATTGTAAGCATCTCAGCACTGACAGAGGTCTCTACGTGGCTTCTCCAGGTCCATGGTTCTGGCTGCATCAGGGAAGGTCCATGTGGCTTCTCAGGGATGCCTCGCAGGGAGTCAGCCTTGTGTCTTGTCACTACAGCATCTTCAAGGGAATGAGGAGAGAGAGAGGATGTCTCCCGTCTCCAAAGAGGAAAATACAGGAGTGCCCAGAATCCTCAGAGGAAGGCCATGCCCACCCAGAGGCCTCATTGGCTATGACCTGATTGACAGACTAGACTCCACCCCTTCACTCGTAATCCTCTCAAGTCCCACATTGACACCAGATGATGTAACGAACTGCCACACTAAGTACGGGGCTTCCGGTGCATTCTGTGGGGTCTCCTAATGGATGACCAAACCCAGAGGGAGAGTGGGAGTCAGCAGGTGGCAGTGGGGACACAGAACTTGAGACCGGCGCCCCAAACAGGTCATGAGGAAAGCCCATGTCTGTGCCCAGGTTGGTGTGTGAACTCCCCTTGTGATGGACATCTACCTCTTTGTCGATCTGAAGGATGGGGTCCTTTCAGCCTGCGAGCGCTGACTGGCCCCTGGCGGCTAAGGTCCGAAGGAGAAAGCGCAGGTTGGGAAGTGGGGATTTGATGAATGCTCATGCTTGGGGGAATTGTGTAAACTTCATCAACGCAGATGATTGTCCAGAGTCAAGGAGGAGGGGAAGGCGTTCACTGCCGCCACCTCTTCTAGTCAACATTAGACTGCGGGGTCCAGCCAGTCTGCATTTGGGGGTGCTGTGGTGGCCAGACATAGGCTGGCAGGTTCCCCAGACCCTTTCCCTGCACCACTGACTTTGAGGGGCATCTGTGGATCTGATGGGTGGAATTTTGATGTGAATCCTCGGGGCACCGCCCGTGGGTGGCCCTGGGGTACGTGTTGCCATTCTGGACAGTGGGATGGCGACACACAGGGAGAGGTGTGCGTGTGGGTCCGACGGTTTCAGAAGGTGGAGCAGCTGCGGAGGAAATGCGGTTCATGACCACCAAATGCAAGCGCCGGGCCACGGGAGGGCCTCACTGGCAGATGGGGATGCCTGGCCCAGTCTGTGCCTCATTCTCCGGTCTTCCGTTCAGCAATGCCATGTGGGGGTAGCTTCTAAGAACAGACGTTTGCTGTCTCACAGTTTGGGAGGCTGGGTGGCCAAATGAGGGTCTCAGCCACGTCGCTCCTCCTGGGGACAGTGGGAGAGGGCTGGTGCAGGTCTCCCTCAGTGCTGGAGGGGGGGGAGTGTCTGAAGAGTCCTGGAGCTGCTGAGATGAGGGCAAGTCAGGAAGCATTGCTCTCACCATCCCAGTTCTCACCCGTGCATGGGTTCAGCCCAAGCGAAACATGCTTGGACATGTCTCGGCCATCTGTGGAGGGTGGCAGACAGGCTCTCTCAGGAATCTCCATATTGGGCCTTTAAGAAAAAGGTCCAATCTTTACTCAGGGTGTCTACCAGGCCAGTTAAATGTGAGGCAGAGAGGTCCACTAAGAGGCCCACGGCCTTTTGGTATCCCAAAGGCCACAGGGTAGTCACAGGGCTCACTGTGAAGTTGGACGGAGACGGAAAACCGCACTGGGGAGGAAAAGGCCAGGGGTGTGGCACCGAGGGATCCCCGCCACCCCCGTCACAATGCACTTGCTCCTTCTTTTAGGGTGGCACCGAGGGACCCCCCCATCACAATGCACAGGTGGCAAGAGGGACCCCATAAGAATGTCCTGGGACTGCTGTCCCATCACCCCGCGCCCCGCTCTTTTTGCCTGTGCAGATTTCCTTTTGTCCTCAAGCTCAGAGAACACTGGAGAGGAGCTGGGTTGGCCCGGGCTGACTAGAGAAACACATCCAGAGACACTCCTATGTGTGTAAGAGAGAGCTTCATATCTAGAAGTAACGATGCATCAATCAGACTCCCAGCCCAGTCTGGATCAAGTCCATAGTTCGATATTAGCCCCAAAGTCCGATATCAGTCCATGAGTTCCTCTTCAGACTCAGGCACGCAGCACCTGCAATGATGCTGAATGCAGGAAGATCACAACCAAGTGGGTGGAAAGTCCTGTGGGTCCAATGGCGGTGGACGCATCTCCAGGGCTTTGGCTGCCATCAGCGTGGCTCCCTGTTGCTTGTCCACAGGAAGGTGAAGCAGAAAGAGAGAATGTGTGTCCCGCCTCCAGGGAGGAAGTTCCCAGAATCCTCATGAGAAGGCCATGCCCACAAGGAGGGGCCTTCAGGCTGTGACCTGATTGGCAGGCGAGATTCCACCTCTTCATTCTTACTTATCAAGTTCACATGAGATTGTGTAACCACCGCAGGAGCACAGGAGTGGAGCCACTGGTGGCTCCCCAAATGTCTGCTGAGCCATGGCACCCCTGAAGAGCACGGAAGGGGGAGAGGGACGCAGCCCTGGCCTCAGAAATGTCTAGGCCTTGCTGTGGGCTGTGTGGAGACAGGAGGGTTTGCATGTGGATGTTTTTGTTTAAGCAAGCTTTCTTTGATCTGACAGCAATGCGTTTGAATCCCCCCTCTGGATGCATCTGTTTACCCCTCTTCCCGTGGGACCCCTTTTCCATGACCGCTCGAGCCCTCCTGAGAGAGGTGTGTGGCTGGGGCCCACCCTCTCCTGGCAGGGCTTCATTAGTGTTTATGAGCGCGTGGATGGCTAGGGACCGCAAAAACGATTTTAAGATGAAGGGGGATAGCAGACGGGTGGAAAACATTGTCTTTTAAGATTCTCTTTACTATTGTAACTATATTCTTTCACCCCCCCCAACCTCATCCCCAGTCTCCAAATCTTACACAACTCCCAAAATCCAAACTTTAAAAATAGGACAGATTTCTTTCTTTCATTTCCCCCTCCCTCTTTTTACACACGCCGACATGCACAGGTGAAGAACAAAAGGGAACATTTTTGCAAAACTTCAGAAAGGCCCTGGAGCGGAGGGCAGAGCAATGTGAGGGGAAGTTTGGAGGAAAAAGGGAAGCTGTGAAAATTGATGGCCGGGCTGGAAGCAAAGGGATTATAAATAAAGGCCGGAAGGAAGGCCGGCTTCAGGGGCCAGGTGCCACCTGGTGAGGAGGGAGCTGTTGGCTCACGGCACTGACGCTCACAGCCTCCTCGCCGCTCATTACGTTTGGCCTCTGCAGAGCCGGTTCTCTGGGCTGGATGCACCAGTGGGGATAACGAACAATTCATTGTGCTTGTGCCTGGTGAAGAAGGGGTGCACAGCCACCTGGCCCCCGCCCCCAACAAGGGCTACACAGATTGTTCAACGGTGGGAGCCACATGCTCACTAGGTGAGGGTGTCTCCCTGTTTCTGTCCTGATTGCTCCGTTTTCCTCCATCGAGTCCCCCTCTCGATACATAAAATAAATAAACAAACAAATAAATATAAATATATATTTTTTATTTTTACTCGATAAGTTCTAGGAGGCATTGTCTTCTCTGCTGGTTGTCGGGTGAGAACTTGACAGGAGATTGGACCTCGTAGGGGCTCACTGTTTTGTTTTACGTTTTGAGTGGGTGATGTTTTGAGCCAATGTCCTTGGGGTCTCTCATTTTTTCCTGATGATGTCACCCTGGCTTCCTCTTCCTCTTTGCACTCAACAGCTCCGTCATTTCCTTGAGACTCTAAGGAGCCCTGGGAGCGCAGTGCTCATGTGCTCACGTGTCGGGCTCCTGACCACAGACCAGCAATGGGAAACCACCAGCGCTCAGCGCCAGAAGGAGGCGCCTTTCTACCCCTGTAGAGAGCAAGTCGGAAACCCACAGGGGCCGGTCCACCCTGTCTCAGAGTCTCTGTGACTCGAATCGACCTGACAGCAGTGAGTTTGGTTTGGTGGCCTGGAGGTTACGTGTTGGGATGCCAGTCACAAAGTCGGCGGTTCAAAACCACCCACCGCTCCTTGGGAGAAAGACGAGGCTTTCTGAGCCCCCCTAAACCGTTGCAGTCTCAGAAACCCACAGGGGTAGTTCTAGGCTGTCCTATAGGGTCTCTCTGAGTCAGCATCCACTTGATGGCACTGAGTTGGTTTGACCACAGCTCCTGGTGGCAGTGCCTACTGGTGTGTCCAGGTCTTCAGCCAGTGCTGGCAGGGAGGATCCTTCTCAAGACCTGGCTGGAAGCTGCTGTCCCCTCCCCACCAGAGGGAACCGTCTCCATTTGTGCTCCCTGCTCTTGTGCAGGGCCAGCCAGGTCTGAGAGCATAGCAAAGGCAGCCATATTGAATTCCCAGAATGCCCCACTGCCCTCTCAGTCCTCACCTTCTCCGATTGTGCCCCATATGTCTGTCTGTGTCCAAAGCTCCCCGTCACATATGCTGATGATGTCTGCTTTTCTCTCTCTTCCAAGTGGTTCAGGTAGATGAGCTATAGGGTGAGCATTGGGCTGCTCACTGCAAGGCTGGCAGTTCAAACCCACCCGCTGCTCCAGGTGAGACAGATGAGGCTGTCTTCTCCTTTAAATACATGTCGTTTTACTGTACTCATATATTAGACAAAACATACACTTTTGAGATGGTGGAGAGGTGTTGGCCAGGGTTATTAAACATTAAAAAATAATTTTGTTAATTATATCGATTTTATCAGATTGCGTTCACTGCTCATGTGGCCGTGATTTCATTTTGGGCAAGAAAACTATGCGTAATAAATGCACTTTTGAAAGACAGGAAAGAAATAGGGCCAGTCTCCGCAGCCCCATGGAGCACCTCTGCTCTGCCCTGGAGGGTGCCTGCGGACCAGACAGACCCACTGCACCGAGTGTGGATGGTTTTCTCTTTCCGGGCTCAAGAACCCTTCCAGTCCCCTTGGTTGGGACACTCGTGCACTATTTGATTCTCTCGATGCTTCTGCCCTTGTGTGAGGGCACCTCCTGCATACAAAGCCGTGGGCAGAGACTCCTTGGGTGCAGCTCCCCCAAAACAAACCAGAGCCCCCAAAGCAAACCCACTGCTGTGGAGTCCGTGCTCACCCACAGCGGCCCCCAATAGGATGGGGCAGAACTGCCCCCCCGGGGGGGTGTTCTGAGACTGTCACTCCACACGGGGGTAGAAAGCTGCCTCTTTCAACGGCTAACCTTGAAGGTAGCAGCCAGGCATATAGCCATTACCCGACCAGGGCTCCGAAGAACAGACTGGGGAGAAGGAACAGGCAGTTTCCTTCTGAGAGCTGAGCCATCGCCCCTTCCAAATGGCAGCAGAACTCTGTCCAATCTAGCGTCGGAAGATAAGCCCCGTCTGTGAGTTTTAGTGTTTGTGGGTTGTGTGTACCCTGGGTGTGCTGTTTCTCTGGGGGAAGAGAAAGAAGCCCGGGTCCAGAAGGTCGGAAGGCTGACCACTGACAAAAACAGAGAGCCGTGTCTGTGCCCTTCCCATAGGAGGGTGACCCAGCAGAATTCAGAAGTTATTGAGTGAGACTCACTGTCACATGTGAGTAAATTTTTGCTGAAGACGGTTCACAAAGAGATGCAGCACACGCAGGCAGAGAGAGATGGGAATTCAGGCTGGATTCTGAGGAGGACGCTGGGCAAAGGATATTGCTGTGGGCATCAGATGGGTCTTGGCTGAAAGCAGAGACGGCCAGCGTTGTCTTGCACTTTGCTGACTGTGCAAATGCTTCTGACTGTGTGGTCATACACGGTGACTCATGTTGAGAGGAATGGGAATCCCAGGAGGCTTCCTTGTGCAATGAGTTGGCATTGAGTCAAAGGCAGTGGGGTTGTTTGTTTTAATTTTTGAGCTTCCTTGTGTACGCGTGGAAGCTGCAAGACAGCCCTCCCAACAAAATGGGAGAGTCTGAGTGGTGAGAGATTGGGAAAGCTATGATCCAGGGTCCATTGGGGTGCTGAGCAAATCATCCTGGAAGCAGCAGGATTCTGCAAAGAAGGAGGTGACACCAGGATCACAGGAAGGCTCGCCTGTGATTTGCAGATGACCCAGCCAGGCTTGCTGAAAGGGAGGAGGGCTTGAAGCACTGCTTGCTGATGGAGACCTGAGATAGCTTCCTTCAGGACTGATCAGGACTCGACATGAAAATCACAAAACCGAAATCTCGTAAGTTGACTAACAGAGACCTCCTCCTGCGACAGGGGGAGAGGATCAAGGTCTCCAAGGAGTCCAGGACTTGTGTCCACAGCTGGAAGCTGCCGTTCAGAAATTAACAGGGGGAGGGTGTTGCTTTGGCTGACGTCGCTCCCCAAGACTCTTTTAGGAGATAGAGAGCAGTGATGACATCCTCAAGACCAAGGGGGCCCCAAACCCAAGCTCCCCACCGTGCACGTGCACATAAAAGTTGGACGGTGAGCAGGCAGATCAGAGAGGAGTGGACGCCTTGAGCGATGGTGTTGGCCGGGGCATTGACAGCGCTGTGGACGGCCAGAGGAATGAAGGACATCTGTTTGGGAGGCGGTGCAGCCGACTGCTCCCTAGAAACCGGAGGGTCAGGCTTCGTCACATGCCCTTGGCACAGCCTGTCAGCAGGGTCCGGCCCTGGAGAAGGATGCCATGCGTGGCACACTGGAGGGCAGTGGAGAGGAGGAAGGCCACACACCGTGGATGCAGTCGTGGCCTGAAACCTAACCCAGGAGTGGCAGCGTTCTGCTTCATCGTGACCAGGGTCCTGGTGAGTTAGAACCGACTTGAGGACACACGACAAGAAACTGGAAAGGATCCTGGGATTGCGGACTGCTCCTCCTGGGATGTGCCATGGAGGGGACTATGCCCATCGGTTGTGCCACCTCACCTCTGCCTGTAGTCACGTGTTAGTCGACGTGTTAGTCATTGCACGAACGAAGCGGGAATTGTGTGGGGACTGTGGGGGCCCTCTCTCTGCAGGGCGCTGGGAAAGGGACTGATGTGCTAAGTGAGCGCAGCTGAGATGACAACGGGGGTTGGGTGGTGAGGTGCCATCCAGCCAGACCCAACTCATAGTGACCCATCCTCACTGTGGCTCCTGCGTTGGAGCCCATGGGTGCAGCTGCGGTGTCCATCCATCTCGTCCAGGGCCTTCCTCTCCTTGGCCGCCTCTCCACTTGACCCAGCATGATGTCCTTCTCAGGGGACTGGGCTCTCCTGACCACACATCCAGAGTACATGAGACGAACTCTCCCCATCCTCTGTGGGATCCTGGCCACTCTTCGTCTAAGACCTGGGAGAAAGAGATGTCAAGAAGCCTGACAATCACCCGGAAATAAGCTCACAGAGCCCAGGACCTTTCCCCAGAGCTGAGAGACCCTTTCACAGGGGTCGCCCAATTCATCACAGTAGCAAAATTGCAGTGATGAAGTAGCAACAAAAATAATGTTATGGTTGAGGGTCACCACAACTTGTGGAACTGTATGAAAGGGTTGCAGCATTAGGAAGGTTGAGACCCACTGCTTTCGAGGCTGTGGGTTTGAACTGCTGATCTTGCAGGACGCACGGGCTCCACCACAGGCAGGAGATACTCAGCGGGGTGGGAAAGGTAGGGATTTTTTGAAACTGGCAGACTTCCTGGCGTATTGTGGGAAATAAAAGCAGGCAGCATTCTGTGATGTCAAGGCAGGTTGGGAGGGCAGCCTGGACCCCAGTTGCTGGCCAGGCGCCCCCAGACCTCTCAGAGGCTCCATCGGTCTCTGTGAGTGTTGGGACTTCGCTGCTGGGCAGGTTGGAGATTGGCCTGGATGTCCCTTAGCCCCGGGGCTGGACTGAAAACATGATTGTGAATACTAGGTTGGGGTGTCCCACCAACCTCATTCCCACAGGGCTCTCCGGCCGGTCTCTTTAAACACCTGATGCGGGGACGCAGGTCTGTGGGAGTCATCTCCACTTTCCACTACACACACACACACACACACACACACACACACACACACACACACCTGTCAACCTGATAGCCACAAAGCCAGCGGTTCAAACCCATCAGCCGCTCCCAGGGAGGGAGAAAGATGAGGCTGTCTGTCCAGAGAGTTTATAGCCTTGAGGACCACCGACCTGTGGGACAGACAGCGATGACTTCATATCATTTTTCTCCGTTGGTGTTATACTCCACAAATAAAAGAGAAGACATCAAAAAGAGTAAATTAAAACTTGTATGTGTGTGAGGGAGGGGGTGGGGAGAGCACAGCCTTACCCACCTGTCCACGTTCCGTACTTGTCAGACCTAAACACTGGCCCTAATGGCCATCAGAGGAGTAGAAGCAGCATGGAAGCAGACGAGCCCTTTGGTGACACTCCAGTTTCAGCCGCGGAAACCCACAGGGCAGTGCTCTGCTCGGTCCTGTGGGCTCGCTCTGAGCAGGGGTGCCTGGACAGCAGTGAGTGACAGGGCGAAGGAGGGTGCATTCTCAGGCCTGCCCACAGGGTGGCACTGTGGCACCATGCGGGACCTTGAACTCCCTGCCCGGAGTGAGGAGCCTTGCCGGGAAGCTGTCACCAGTGGTCTCCTTCCACCGCTCTTTACTCCCGAGCTGGCAAGCGCCCCCTCCCGGGAAGGACTTCGTGACTGGAAATGAGGGGCCCTATATGAACCAACATCACCAAACCTGCTGCCATGGAATCGATGCCCACTGGAGAGGACCTGGCAGGACGGTAGAACTGCCCCTGTGGGTTTCTGAGACCATCCCTCTCTACAGGAGCAGAGTCCTGTCCTCTCCCTGCACCCTGTACTGTCTGCGAGACAGGAAGTCCCTCGGGGACATGCATCACATGGACAGTGTGGCTGCAACCAGGGGCTGACGTGAGGGCGGGGCGGGGCCGGGCGGGGCCGTACACGGCTCGCTGCTGTGACCCCACTTGAAGATGCTAACGAACAACGGCAGCAACCACATCATCCATAGACGAATGTGTGCGCCCCCGAGGGTGGCAAAGTGGTCGGGCGCTGGGCTCCTACTGCAAGGCTGGCTGTTTGAGAACAGCAGCGGGAGAAAGATGAGGCGTTCTCCGCCTGTAAAGAGCCGTGGCAGCCCGCAGGGGCAGCTCTAGTCCCTCCTAGTCAGCTCGGTAGCGGTGAGACGGAGCATGTGTGTGTTCCCTCACAGGCACAGAACTGAAGCCCACCGCCTCCCCGTGGACTCTGACTCGGGCTGACCCTGCAGGGCGGGACTGAACGGCCTCTCTGGGTTTCAGACTGTCCACCTGCACAGGACCTGGTAGCCCCATCTTTCTCCCTCGGGGCTGCTGGTGGGTTTGAGATGCCGACCTTGCAGGTAACAACCCAATGCTTAACTTGCTGTGCCACCAGGGCTACACACACACACACACACACACACGCTTTGCTCTGGGAGACACAGGGTTCCTGTGCGTCAGAACTGGCCCATCTCACCTAGCAACTATTGCCACACACCCTGTTTGTATTTGTCTCTGTTATCTCAGACCTGGGGCCTGATGTTTCCCCTCTTGGGCCCCAGAGGAGGGACGTTTCCCTGGGAGCAGAGCAGACAGAGGCTGGGACGTGGACAGGAGCTGGAAGAAGCCCAGTGCTGCCCTTCGGGAACGCGCCGCCTGAAGCAAGCTTCTTATTGCAGCTTCCTGGGCAAAGAGGCTCTTGGTTCTGCAACATCCAGTTTCCCCGCCTGCCCGAATGGGCGCAGGGGCCCCCAGGGGTCCTGAGGCTGCCATCAGAGGAGAATTTTCCTCCTGGCTTTTTGAATGTTGATGGGGGTCTTTGCCTTGCTACACATTATTTGTATTTTTGTCTTTAAACTATTGTTACTTTAGCCTTACCACGTTAGTGCAATTTTGGTTTTTTATTGTTTTCTGTTGGGTCTCCCATCTGTGAAGCACAGTGGCTGCATCGTGACACTAACTGGTACTGGGGTTCAGAGGGGATGCCGGGGGCAGGCGTGGGCGGTAGGGCAGCAAAGGGGGATACCCTAAGATTGATGCGACAGTGACCGTCCACTGCCCCTTGGTATGCCTGAGCGATTGAACTATTTGATCGCATGATATGTAAATGATGTGCCCGTGAAACTGTTGGGGAAAATAAAAGAGGCACGGGCGAGATCCGGCAGGAGGACGGGTGGATTTCGGCACGCCTGCCTGCCTCCCGGGATGCTTCTCCGAGAGCTCTGAGAATCCCTTCCCGAATCTCACTGGCTGGAAGGACTCTGTCTGAAGCCAGGCACTTCTGTAGTGCCCTGCAGTCCTCACCACCTTTAGAGAAGTGGGGTCACCCCTGCCAGGCCGTGAGACTGGCCATAGTTAGAGGCCCTCGAGCCAGTCCTGCCTGGCCCCGGCCGTCCTCACACCTGGTGACTCGTTTGCACTCGTGGCCGAAGCCCTGCCACTCCTCCCTTCCTTCTTCCTGATCTGGCTTCACCGGAAGTTCTGCTGAGAGCTGTCCACCGTGGGCGACCCTGGGGGTCTGGGAAGCAGTGGCGGCCTAGCTCTGGGAATCACCGCAGCCCACAGCACCGTGCAAATGTTGAGGAGCCCTGGGATGGCAGCCGGGAGAATCCCCGACCTCATCACTGTAGGGCAAGATGTGCAGAAAGCCCGGGACAGCTCCCCGCCCCACGTCCGACTGGGTTTCTGAGGCCACTGGCCAATCCACACACTTGTGCCATTACAAATCCTCACCAGCATCCACTCTGCCTCCTGCCCTGTCCGTGAGAATCTGCTGATCCCTACCCCTGTCCGCTCTCCTGCCAGAGCTCAATGGCTGGATTCCTCCTTCGTCCACGTCTCTCACCGCCTCAGGGGCCTTAGGAGCACGGACAGCACTCGGGCACTTGGCTTGGGGGCCGCCTGAAAGAGCAGTCACCCACAAAACACCTGCATGTCGACGGGCTGGCACGGGGGGCCGGCGAGGAGGACGCTCGCCCGTCCACGCTAGAAGCGCTGAGAGGCCGACCGTGGCGTGCCCGCCCCCACCTCGGCAGGGACACAGGCTCGGGGCACCAGCACCGCTCACTGCCAAGAAAGACCAAGAATGTTCCTGCCGAGTCGGCCAATGCGCAGGCATGGCACCCGTGAGTGACACGCCCTCTGTCTACCGACCAAGAGCCCCAGGCCACAGGACACAGCACCGCTTCCTGTCACGGCAGAACGATTCACCTGGGTGTCGGAGCGGAAGCATGTGTTGGGCCCTGAGGTCCCAATGTTGGGCCTGTAGGGAGGCAGAGGGACTTCCTTCACACTGGGTGCTGCGGGGTGGATTCGAACCACCGGCCTTTGGGTGAGACGCTGAGCATATGAGCTGTGTCCAGCTCTCTATGAGGAATTGGGGCTCTTAGGTTTTGTGTCAACTTGCACTTGAGCAGGTACAGAAGGGGTCCGATCTGTCAACCAGGTGATAGCCGAAGGTCCTCTCCCTGGGAGAGTGGTCTTTTAGGAGAGATGCCGCAGAGAATGTCTCTCCCTCGTGCCCCACTCCTCCCTGCTGGACTGAGTCCTGTGTCATCACCACGGGGGCTGGGGTCACCCTGCCCTCGTCCTGGGCACCTGGGATGCGTATCTACCTGAGATCCCTGAGCTGCCCGTGATGCCCCAGCAATCTGCTTCTCCTTCCGGCGGCATCCGCTGGCAGCGACGTACATCTGGGAGGGTCTCCCACTCGCATCTGACCTGTGCACTAGAGTCACACTGGGCTGGGCCACTTCCTTGATATAAAGTTCCTGTGTGTGTGTGTGTGTGTGTGTGTGTGTGTGTGTCCATCCTGGTTTTGTTTCTCTAGAGACCTTAGCCTAGCACACAAGTCTAGTCAAACAAAAACAAACTACCTGTTCAAACTCATCGCCCCCAGAGTCGATTCCAACTCTTGAAGAGCCCACGTGTCACAGAGGTGCCCTGGGTGCCCTTGGGGTTTCTTCAGCCATAATCTTTAAGGGTAAGGAGCCCTGGCGGCCCAGTGGGCTAAGCACTGACCAGCGAACCACAAGGGCAGCAGTTTGAGCCCACCAGCCAACAAGAGAGGGAAAGAAGAGGCTCTTTGTGCCCGTGAAGAGTGACCGCCTAGGCAGCCCGCAGGGGCAGTTCTGCTCTGTCCTGTGGGCTCGCTGTGAGCCAGTGTGGACTTGGTGGCGGGCAGATCTGTGGAGGAAGATCCTCGGCCTTCCTTCCTTGACACTGCTGCTGGGTAAGTGCAAAGCGCCGGCCTCTGCACGAGTCGCCAGATACAAACCCTCTGTGTGGATGTTACAAGCTCCCGTCCCTCCTGAGGTCGGGACCGAACCCACTCCTGTGCGGTGGGAAGGGGCAGCATTTACCAGGGACGGAGCACTAGAGGAGGAGGGTCAGCAACAGGAAGCAGGAGGAAGTGGGGCGCAAGATGCTACTGGGGTGGGGTGTCTGACAGCAAACTATCAACTCTTGAATGTCAAACTCATGATCTGCCCTGTACCCCTTCCCCTAAGTCACAACCCACCACCCTTCAAAAGGTGCAGTTTCCCCTCATCCCATGAACCGGATTCTCTTAGGAGCAAACTCACAGCTGCTCTTAACTTGGAAATCCTTTCCAACCACATGGATGCTTTTAAGAAACCAGTGGGCGGTTCAAACCCTCCCCTGACTCAGTGGGAGGAAGGTGAGGCTGTCTGCACCTGGCCGACTGACGGACTCAGCAGGCTTATCCACAGTCACTCTGCCTCTGGGTCTGCATGGCAGGGAGCCTGCTTGGGTTGGGTTTGTTCTGAGCGTTCTAACAGCCAGGAAAGGTTCATGTGCAAAGCTTTGCCGAACTTACAAGGAGGGAGGCATTGCCCCGCCGAGAGAGCGAGATTCCATGAATCATGGAGATCTGGATTAATTCCCAAATTAAGTTGTTAGCCTAAGAATTTATGGACAGAGGGATAAGAGAACTTGAGCCGAGTCCCCGGAGGCTGGCATGAACCGAGGACGTCAAACTTGGCCTCTCTCTGAGTGTTATTTATCACGTCGCCTCGTGCTTTGTGGTCCAGGGCCGGGCGCCCCAGGCCTGCCATCACCGTGTCCTAAATAGCCCGGGCTGTAAGCCGCTGCTCCCACTGGGAGGTGGGATAAATGGGGCGCACAGGAGACTCCGGGCGCCCAGCCTGTGAGCGCGGGCTGTGGGAGGCAGTCCACTGATCCAGAGCTAGTTCTGTGCTTAGTGTGTTTTCCTGGAAGCATCACATAAGGACTCAGCCATGGAGCAAACCCCGAGGTTGCGGGGCAGAAACGGGAGCACCCTTCAGGCTCCTCATTCCCTTGGAGCCCAGGACTGAGGGCTAGTGCATGGCTTAAGGGGGATGAGACTTCAGCTCCACCCATCCAGCAGGGTCCACCCAAATCCCAGGAGGACCCTCCAGCCCAACAGAGTGGGGGTGTCCCATCCAACGTGACTGTCCACTGGAATCCAGCTGGGGTCAGCGTGTGCCTCCTCTCTCAGCATGGGGCTTCGGAGAGACCCCAGATACCATATGGTGATCCAATGGGGGGGGGGCGGTTGCCTACTGTTCAGGGGACCTGGGTGCCACTCCCAGGCAAAGCACCTGCGGCAGTTATTTCATCAGTCAACTTGCACAGAGGTGGAGTCTAGCCTGTCAACCAGGTCGTAGGCAATGAGGCCCCGGTGGGGGTATCTCCTTCTCCTGAGCATTCTGGGAAATCGCGTTTTCTTCCCTGGAAGCAGGACACACACTCTGCTTGACATTTCTTTCAGCAAGCCACATGGAGCTATGCTGATGGAGCCAGAGCCAGAGCCCTGGAGCTGGAGGAGCTACGTGGAGACCCACACCAGCGCTGAGATGCTTCCACCACCACTGGATCCACAAGACTTTCCACTCACTGGTCTGTGATCTTCCTGCATTTGGCATCCTTGCATGTGTTGCATGAGTCTGAAGAGAAATTTACAAACTGTTATTGGACATATAGGGTAATAGCAGACTTATGGACTTGACCTGGACTGGGCCGGGATGTTTTCTCAACATACAATTGCTATTGATATAAAGTTCTCTCCTATACACATATGAGTCTCTCTGGATTTGTTTCTCTCGTCTTCCCAGACTCACACAGCACCTCATTCATGCGCACACAGTCACCCGCCCTCCATGGGTGGACACTGAGTGGTGCTGATGTGATGCTGAAGAAACGCCTAGAAATCTACTTCCAAGCCCAGCCTATGAGAATCCACCCAGGGCTGAGGTGGGATGGCCAAGGGCGGGCCCACTCCATTTCCTAGTACATGGGGCCACCATCCCACTTGATGGCTCCTCAAAGTGACAATTCCTTCCAGCAGGTCTGTGCCCCCTGGACCCCTTCAGAACCAGAATCAGTCCCTAGAGAAGTGAGGACCAAGGCCACCATTGAGCAGGGGGACCACCCGGCTGCTCTCCATTAGCAGAACCTTCCAGAAGACAGGCTCCCACTTATCCTCAAGGCGGAGGTGGAGCTTGAGTGAGAGACTTGCCTCTGATGGATCTAACACCAGGAACTTGCCCAGGACAGTCCGCAGATATACACAGCAGACCCCAGCCCCCTTCACCAGAGCACACAGGGACCTTGAGAGGGCTCAGGGCCCCTGGTATGATACCCTCTGGCTTGGACCCTCTCTAAGCTGACAGTGGTCTGGAAGTACCTCAGACACCTGCCTTGCTGCCCACACCTCCGCCAGCAGGTTTCTTCCATGGGAGGAATCCTTTAGAAATGAATTCATCATCCGAGAAACGCACTGCTCCAGCTGGCCTGAGCTGTATTGGGTTTTGACTCGCAGTGACCCCATGTGGATGGGACCGAGGCGCTGCCCAGTCCTGTACTAGCCTCTCCATGGGGTTAGCATCGCCTTCTCCAGGAGCTGACCCTCCTGTTCAGTGCCCAATGTAGTTGAGAGACTCATGCTGCCCGCGTCCATGGAGCCGCTGCCTGCAATATTTCCCAAGACGGAGCTCCTCCTTCAGGCAGGTCATGGACTTTCAGTAGCCTGGGTCAGCCCCAAAGTCAAATGCTCCCACGCGCCTCCACGCGGCCTTCCTCTTCCTCTAGCTCCTGCAGGCAGGTGTGGGAGGCCACGGAGCCTGCCATGGCCTCAGTCATGCACCTCAGGCCTCCAAGTGGCATTTTTGCCTGTGATGCTTTAAAGGGGTCTTTGGCGGCTAAGCTGTCAGAGCATATGCCGTCATCGTCAGCTGCATGGTGACGCCCACTGCCTGTCCCCTCTCTCCTGCTCTGCCGGCTGGCTTCCTCGCACTGCCACGGAGTCGATGCGGACTCGTGGCGACCCCCTGTGGGTTTCTGAGACGGTCATTGTCTGTGGGAGTAGAAAGCCCGTCTTCCTCCCGAGGAGCTGCTGGTGGTTTCCAATGACCGACCGTGTGGATCATGGCTCGACGTGTAACCACGACTCCACTGGGGCTTCCTGGCCGAACCCCACATGACGATGACATTGGCTTTCTTCAGCTCTGTCTCCGTTTGCTTCAGGCTTCCCCCAGAGCCCCCTGAAGCTTCCCGACCCATCACTCTGGTGCCCAACCCAGAGGCAGGGAGCCCTAGTGGCGTCGTGGTCTCGGAAAGTCCCTGCCTGTGCAGGGGAGGCTCGCAGCCAGCTGGAAGGAGGGGAAGGTCCCAGGTGCGTGTGGAGGCTGGGAGGGAGCCAAGTGGCACGCAGGCTCAGGCACACTGCTTGGGCTTCACTTTAGGTGATATTTTGGGGTGGGGGATGTGGGGGAGATGCAGAGACTGAACTTTTTAACAAACAGATGGACTGTGGCCCAACTGCACAGAACAAGTCCAGCGGCACCATGTTCCTAACAGCTGTGGTCACTGTGTGTCTCCGTGGGGTCACTGTGTGTCTCTGCGTCCTGCCTTGCACCATCCACTCCTTTCCATCATGCACTGCTCGGTAGACTGTAGGGCCCAAACTCACTGCCATGGAGTCCCTTCCGACTCACAGCAACCCTGCAGGACAGGGTAGAACTGCCCTGTGGGTCCCCGAGATAGTCACTGTTCACAGAAGTAGAGAGCCTCACCTTCTTCCTGCAGTGCAGCTGGTGGTTTCGAACTACTGGCCTCTGGTTAGTAGCCCCGAGAGTCACCACTACGCCACGGGAGCTCCTAGAATGCAGGGCAGAGTGAGCATAACTTTTGGACAGACTAAGAAATCCCCCCACCCCAAATTCTAATGACTTGCTTATGATGGGGGCTTGTTTCACAGTGAAGCTTCATCTCATAGCAGGCAGGGACTCACTTTATGGTGAGGGTAGAGAGGAACCGGGGGGTGTGTGTGGGGGGGTGGGTTCACACAGCTCTACTTACGGTGAGGTGGGCCTCCCTTGATGGCAGGGGGCCTTGGAACCAAACTGGGAGCAGCTCCGAGGAGGCCCCACCGGGCAGGCTCAGGCTTTGGGGATGCAGGGATCCACCACCTTCCCTCAAGCCATCCCAGCCAATGCAGGAGGCAGGAAATGGGCAGGGGAGGGGCACTGGAGGCATCTGGGCATCTGGTGGGGGAGGGAGGGAGGGATGGGTGGCTGAGATGACACCCCTGGATGTGGGAGCATCCAGGGGTCTGTGCCTGCAGGTGGGCGGTGCAGCAGGTCCCGTTGTTGCCTGGTGCAGGTGGGAATCAGGGAGTCCTGGGGACTGCCTTTAAGCCAGCCTGGCAGGGGGACCCTCAGTTGTGCTCTTGGGGACACGGAAAAGTCCTGGAGGAGCTGGGCCCTGACTTCCCAAAGGACCACGAGGTGGCGCTCGTCACTAATGGATCTCAGCCCCAGTGACCACCAGCAGGGAGGTGACTTGTCCATGAGCCCAGATGGACAAAATCAGCACCAGGGACACCAGGTTTTCCTTCTTTCCGGTGGTCTCGCCCATCGGTCCCGACAGCCTGACCACTGGGTACAGTGCTGAGCATCGGGACCCAGGGTGTGAGCTCTCCTGAGAAGGAACAGAGACAAGTGGACAGTCACCATCGATAATACCCCCTCAGGAGGCCTCCCCAGGGGGCAGGGACCACTTGTGGAGTCCTCTGGGCCTCACAGAGACCCCTGGTCCAAGGAGGGAGGGCCTCGGCAGGGTCTTCCGTGGATGTGGGTTCTCAGGCCTTTCTTCCGAGGGCCTGAGTGGGCTTCAGCCTCCACCCCCACCCCTACTCACTCGCAGCCGTGTGCGTTAGCCATCGGAAAGGCCTGGGGACCCCAGGGCACACACTGAGGGCACAGGAGGCGGGAGAAAGGCAGACCCCGGGGCAGGGAAGGCGTCAGAATGCGAGCCTGCATCGGGTTTGTTTGGGGGTTTTTGGGTTTTTTGCTCTAATTGTGGCATTATAAAGACGTGAAAGAATCCAGTTTTTGCAAAACCGATTCTCTTTTATGACTCTTGAATTCTGGCAGCATAGTGATTATGTATTGGACTGCGCTCGGAGAGGTCGGCAGTTCGAAACCAGCAGCCGCTCCTCTTTCTACTCCCATAAAGAGTTACAGTCTTGGAAACCCACAGGGGCAGTTAGTTCTAACCTGTCCTATAGGGCCGTGAGTCAGTATGGACTCCAGCACAGGGGGGTTTGGTGTGTAATGCTCTGACGTGCCATTGCCTCTCTGTAGCCCTCACCTTCTCCCTCCCTGGCACACCACTGCACCCACGATCACCTGGCGGGAGTCCGTCAGGGGAGCGGGCCACTCTCCTTTAGCGACTGATAGGCCTGGGCCACCCCGGGGCCCAGCACACTGCTGAGGAAAGAGGTGCCAGGACCCCAGAGAGAGTGCTATGCTAGCAAGGGACCCCATGTCCCGTGAATGTTGGAAGCACGTGCACGTAGTGTCCTCGTGCGATGCCATGTTGTCATCGTTAGATTTCACCTCCTCAGTTCCAGCTCATGCGACCGCCCGCCCTGCCTGGTCCTGCGCCCTCCTCTTGACGGTTGCTGTGCCGAACCCATTGCTATGGCCGCTGTGGTTCTCCGACTTGGGGGAGGTCTCCCTCTGCTCGCTGACCCTCCCCAGATGTGCTGCTGTCTTCCAGGACGGCTTCGTTCCGTGGGAAGCTGTCAGAGCAGCCAGATGCCGTCACTGCTGCAGTTTGCTCATTCCTCACTAGCGTTTGGATGGGTGTCTGCGTGTGTGAGCACGTGTGTGTGCGTGCGTGCACATGCGGAGTTACCTTTCAAAAGTGGCACGCCGCCCTGAACGGAACCAGGGGGCTGTAGTCTGGGGGAGTTCCACCTGGCCCTATCTGACAGGGAAGCACCCACCGGGGATCAAGTCTGAGAGGGTCGGGATAGAAGGGAGTTTGGAGGTGGGAAACGGGGAGGCGGTGGGCTATGTGGATGGTCCACTGACGCCTTTGCAGTGAGCGAGTTGAAGCCAGCTCTGTCGGAATTGCGGCACGGGAATTGCATGGCCGGCTCTCTAAGCCTTCGCCCCACTCACAATAAAGGGTTCAAAACCAACCAAAGAGACAGCACAGGACCCTGGCCTCGGAATGTCGCCTTTGGGCTCCGTGGCTGCAGCACACGGCGTGTACAAGCACACGTGAAAAACGACACGGAGCAGAGCTTGTTCTTGTTCGCTTTTAGGCCTGTCTGTGGTTTGCTGACAGTGGATCTCCAGCGGGCGGGTGCATTCTCAGACATGGAGGGGGGTCTAAGAGTCGAAGCACGGCCTGGGGTCCCTCCGGTGTCTGTCAGAGCAGTAAGGCTGGCCTTTGCTATGGTTTTGAATTTTGTTCCACATTTTCCCTTCCCTCTCTGTCCAGATCCTTCTATTGTGATCCCAAACGGATTGGTCAGTTGGGCACCATCTAGCTCTTCTAATCTTGGCTGAGGTTCCTGACGGCTGGTTTTGTGGAAGATCACCAGGCCTTTCCCCTGAGCTTCCCGGGGTGGCCTTGAACCTTCCAACCTTTCAGCTGGCCCTGACTGTGCAAACCATCTGCCTCTAGCCACGGGTTGCAGTCATTCTCGACTGCTCACCAAACCTTCAATCCCCACCTCCCCCTACCCCCGCCACAGGGCACCCAGCCCAGAGCTACGAAGGCCTCCCTGTTGTCATCAGTGCCTTGCACACACACACCAGGCCTCACCACCAGCCTTGCTAATTCATCAGCCTTCGCAGGCCCGACACCCAGCGCCAGGCAGGCTCCTTGGGAAGCGAATCCCGGAAGTTCCAGCTCTCTCTGAACATGTGACATGGCGCAGGTCTACAACCCAAGACTCTAATCTACAAACGGCTCCTCGGGGTTCTGATCGACTCTCCCAGCTGGCAATCTGGAGTTCCAGAGAGAAGATGACCTCATCCCCAGGCGTCCTACATCGCAGAGCATCTGGAGAAGCCTCTGGCAGGGGCAGGCAGGGCCTTCCTGGGCCAGGGTCCTCCTGTCCTCTGCCCTCCCTGACCTCCCAGGCCCCACTAGCTAAAGAGAATTCCCTTCTCCCCTTCCTGATCTCACTGTGCCATGCCGGGGACCCAGGGCGGCTTCATTGCAGGCCCGGTCCGTTGTGACAGCCTTATGAACCCCGTGCCGGGGCAGGATTTCCACCCTTGCTGCCTGCCCCTGCCGTTATTTCTGGAGAAGTGGAAGCCAGGATTGACTTAGCTTTCATCAGGCCCCATAAAACCCCAGTGAGGAGGACGCCCAGCCAAATGTATTCTTAAACATGACCTCATGTTGTCGGGCAGCTGTCTTCTGGTGAAATGGTGATTCAATTATGACTTTCAGGGCCAGGGCTAGAGATTATTAATGAAGGCTCTTGGCTGCTCCTAGTAGATCCATTACCAGGATGAAAACAGTGTCGTTAGAGACCATGGCGCAGACGCGCAAGGGGGTGGGATGATGGTGTGGACCATTTTCCATCCAGCACTGAGCATATGCAACTGGCTCAGAGCATCACCTGGGTACCCCCTCTCTTCCCTCTGATCCTTACATGGCCCTTCTCAACCTTCCCTTTAAGTTCCTCATGTTGTGGTGAGCCCGCCAACTATAAAATTATTTTCGTTGCTACTTCATAACCGTAATTTTGCTACTGTTATGAATTGGGCCAGCCCTGTGAGTCTTTCAACCCACAAAGGGGTCACGACCCACAGGTTGAGAACCACTGGTTCCAGCCATCTACAGCTCTCTGTTGTTGCTAAGTGACATCCAGTCGGTTCTGACCCACTGCAGAACAGAAAGGAACACTGTTCGGTCCTGCACCTCCCTCACAACTGCTCCCGTGCCTGCGCCCACTGGGTCAACGGGCCCCTAGAGAACCTGATGACAAGTGGACCAGGGAAACTTCCACACGTCACACAGAGGGTCCACAGGTCCTTCAGGATTGGAGACAATCCAGCCTTCCCCAGGCTGCCCCGCTCATCTCTGGCCATCACAGGCAGGCCTCGGATTCCCGCCAAGATCAAATGTGGACGTAAGTGGGTTCATAGTTAGCCTGACCTTCGTGTAAGCAGGAGCCCTGGTGGCAGGGCGGCTATGTGTGGGGGACAGTTAACCAGGAGGTCAGCAGTTCAGGTCTCCAGCTGCTCCGCCGGAGAAAGAGGATGCTGTCCACTCCCATAAAGCGTTCTGGTCTCAGAAACCCGCAGCCAGTTCTTCCCGGCCCTAGTGGGTCACGGTGAGTCAGGAATGACTCGGTGGCAGTGAGAGGGTTTAGCACTAGAGAAGGAGTCCCGAGTGGCACAGTGGTTAAAGCACCCAGCTTCTCACTTTAAGTGGGGGTGGGTGGGGCTTAGACCCACCAGCTGCTCGGAGGGAGGACGACGTGGCCGTCTGCTTCGGTACAATGACAGCCCTGGTCACCCTGTGGGGGAGTTTGACTCTTGGGTTTTGGCGAGGGCGAGGTAGCACAGTGGTGGCACAATGGTTAAGTGCTCAGCTGCCAACTAAGAGGTCAGTGGTTCGAACCCACCGGCTGCTCACAGAAGAAATACGTGCCATTTGCTTTCTTAAAGTTCTGCTGTCTTATAAGCGACGGAGGGCAGTTGTGCTGTCCTGAAAGGCCGCGTGTCTCTCGAAATGTTGAAAAGCAAGGATGATGCTTGCGGGGTACCCCCATTGCCTCTTCTGCGTGGGATCGTCGGCGTGGGGCAAGGACGGTTGAAGAAGAACGGGCGCGTTTGCATGGCGGTGCTGGAGGAGAACGTGGAACGGACCGTGGCCCGCCCAAAGGACACAGGAGATGCGTCATGGAAGCAGCACAGCCAGAATGCTCCTTCGAGGCCACCTGGCGAGACCGTGTCTCACTGTGGACATGCAGTCAGGTTTGGACCTGTTCGGACTGCAGCACACGTTGCCTATTCTTTGGACCTGTTGTCAGCAAAGCCCAGCCCCTGGGAGAGGACTGCATGCTTGGTCAGCAGAGGGGCAGGGGCTAAGCGAGCGACCCTTGGCAAGATAGGCAGACACGGTGGCTGCCGGGGGGCTCTAAGGTGAGCACTGTTGTCAGGAAGGTGCCAGACGGGCGATGCTCCTTCCGTTGGTCTCTTGCTGACGTCCCTTTCCATCCCAGAGGTCACCGCCGGGCCCCGGGAGGGCACTGATGCCTGTGTCTGCTTCTTCTAGCTCAGGCGCTAGTTATGGATTGGTTTGTCTCAGACGGGCCTGCCAGGGCTAACAAATCAATGTGCTGAATTTTAGATAAGGAATGAACACGTGCCCCCCACTCCCCGCCCCACACACGTTACCAGCGTGCTGTCCTTCTCCAGGGCCTGGTCTCTCCTGACAACGTGTCCAAAGTGTGTGGGAGAGGTTGGTCCTTTTGGCAGTCTGTGGTACTGTCAATCGTCTGCGCTGCCCCGAGCTCGGGTGCAGTCTTCCGTATGCAGAGTCCAACGTTCACGTGCGTAGGAGCTGATGGAAAACACCTCGGCTTGGGGCAGGCGCACCCTGGTCCTCAAGGTAACATCCTTGCTTTTCAACACTCACAAAAGGTCCGGTGCAGTGCCCAGAGCAACGCGTGGTTTGATCTCTCGACTGCTGCTCCCAGAGCATTGATTGTGGATCCCAGCAAGATTCACTTTTGACAGCTTCAAGCTTTACTCCATTTATCATGATGTTACCGATGGGTCCCGTGGTGAGGACTTGGGTCTTCCTGACATCAAGTCGTCATCCACACTGAAGGCTGCATCCTTGAACTTCATCAGCAAGCGCTTCAAGTCCTCCTCGCTTTGGGCGAGCAAAGGTGTCTGCATACTGCGCGTGGTCCGCAAGCCTTCCTCCATAAGCTGCCTGCTTCTTCATGTGACCCAGCTCCTCTGAGGGTTTGCTCAGCACCCAGATTGAGTCAGCGTGGCGCAAGGATACCATGGTGTACACCCCTCCTGCTCTTAACCTATGCGACGTTCACTGTTCTCTTTGCCCAACTGCCTCCTGATCCGTGGACAGGTTCCACGAGAGCGCGGCTAGGTGTTCTGGAGTGCCCATTCTTCTCAAGGCTGCCCACAGTGTGTCATCATGCGCACCGCCGACGGCCTTTGCATCAGCAGAAAGAGGAAGGCCCTGGACAAGATGGATTGGCACCGTGGCTGCAGCAATGGGCTCAAATAGGAGCGTGGTGAGGAGGGCCCAGGACCCGGAGGGGGGGTGTTTCGTTCTGTCGTATATCGGGTCGCTATGAGTCAGGACCGAGTCAAAGGCACCGAACAACAACGGTGAGTGCTTTTGTCAGTGTGACTCTGTATCCAACATTTCATGGGGCCAAATAGCTGCCAGCAACTGGAAGGGTTAAACGGAAAGCTGTGGGGGGTGGGAAGGCAGGGCCTGGGCAGGGGTGGCCAGGGAAGAATAAGGTGGGAAGGGAAGGGAAGGTGGGGAGGGACAGCACTCTAGGAAGAATTGCCCCCACCCCCCAGGTCCCCTCATTGTCCACAGAGAAACGGCATGGCTGGTGTGTGCTTTGCTGTGCAGATGTCTAACCGCCGTCAGTCGTGGTGGCACTAAAATATAATCCTTACATTCGATTCCATGTCGGGGTGGATCCTCATGCTAAGACGAGGTAGGTGTATGAAGGGGATATGAATCTAAGTGGGCATCGCTCTCTGAAGCATTTCCTGCCTGACTCCTGCTCTGCTTCTGTCACTGGGACTCACTGCCCACCCCCTTCCTCTTCAGGTCTGGACAGGTTGTCTTCGATGGGTGGGTGGGGGGAGGACATGGCTCGCCAGGATTTATCTCTTCTCTCTTTTTCTGTGGCCTTCACGGAAGAAGGGAGAGGACTAGTGGAGTCTTGCCCCGCCTCCAGCGCCTCCGTGTTGTATCCGCCATGTTTCTGCCTTCTCCCACCGCCAGTTGGTCAGGATCTTGGGACGCAGTGGCATGGGTCTGCCTCGTGACCAGCCAGCCTGGGGGTGGCAGCCTTGGTCTGCAGCCTCGAATCTCCTCATTGCTTCGGCATCCCGTTTGGATTCAGATCTCCCAGTACCCGTTTAAGCAATTTCCTGGATTCTGTTTCCTCCGTTGAAATACCTAGAGCGGCTTCTGTCTTCTTGGCTAGACCTTGGCTGAGAAGCCTGTTTTTTATTTTCTCCTTAAGTTTCTTGGCCGCCTCCTTGCCCTGACTTCTTCCTTCAGCCCGACACAGGTACTGTCTTGGCTTAGTTCCTCCTCCATCCTCTTTGTCTGTCAACTGCCTCTGCTCAGAAAGAAGGCGGGGTTGTAGGTTCCAACACCCGTGCGTGGGTGCTCACGCAAAACTGCCCAAATGACATGCAAGTAGCTCTGATCATTGCAGTCGCCTCACGACGCACCCCCTGGCACTCCCCTCGGGCCATCAGAGAACAAGACAAACGTGAGAAGCTGTGGCCCTTGGGGCGAGCAGAGAACCCTGAGAGGGCGGCTCACCTGAGTCAGGAAGGCACCCTCCGTGAAGTCTGCTGGGGAAGAGACGAAAGGAGTAGCGATGTCACGAAGCAGGAAGGGGACCATCGACATGTAGGTCGACATGCAGGTTTCTGTCTCTCCCCTGGACAGCTGGTCCTCACCCATCTACAGTTTCAAAATAAACCGCGTTTTCAGTAAATATGCAGACGGTACAGTCCCGAGAGACACTCAACCCCCAATTACTGCAAAGTGGTCTTCCTTAAGTCATTCTCCAGCCCGGCTGATGAGTATCCCAGGAACCGGCCTCGGAGTCCTAGAAATGGGCCCCCACAGGCCTCCCCGGCTTTGGTTTCTATATGGCGGCTCCGGGTTGCTGCCTCCCTATCCCCAACAGCCACCTGAGATTATGGCCCCGTGCCCACCTGGTCTCGGCTGGTGGAGAATCCACCCAACACCGCCACCCCCACCACGGCCTGCTTCAACTGTGGAAGACACTGTCTCCAAGTCCCCCCACACATCGCAGAAACCAGGCTATCACTGCTGATCCGGATTCATGGAGACCGAGGGTGGGGTGAGGGAGAGAAATGAGCACAAGAAAGGCTCAGAGCGTCCATCACATAGTGCTGCTTCCAGAGGCCACCAGATGAAGGGCTTGCTCTGTGTGGCTCCAGGCCCAATCCTGCAAGACAGGAGTCAGCTGACACCCCACCCCAACTCCTTTGAAGACGTCTGTTTGAGTGCCGTTCACACCGACAGACGTGTCCACAGAGAGATAAGGAAATTCCTTACATGGGGAGAAAAAGGACAACCAGACCATCCGTGAGCTGTAGGATGAGTGTACATGGTTTCCTGTGGATGTGATCACACCCTCCAAAGGAAGTGCCACCCACCCACTGCCACCGAGCCCGTCCCGGGCAGGAAAGAGCAGAGCCAGCCCTCTGGGCATCGCTACGGGAGCAGACAGCCTCATCTGCCTCTGGTGAGCCTGAACTGCTGACCTTTGGGTTATCAGCCAACACACAACCCGCTGCACAGCCCGGGCTCTTGGGAAAGTAAATATTGTTGACGTAGTTAGGCCCTGTTCAGTCCGTTCTGATGCATAGTGACCCCGCATACCACAGAATAAAACACTGCCCGGTCCGGTGCCGGCCTCACAATTGTTGTGTTTGAGCCCACAGGAAAGAAATAAGCCTGCCACAGCCACAGCCACAGAGTTGGTTCTGACCCACAGCAGCCCTGCAGGACAGAGCGGAACAGCTCCTGTGAGTTTCCAAAGCCTTCAATCGTCACCGCAGTAGAAAGCCTCATTTTCACTAGTGGACCCGCTGGTGGGTTGGAACTACTGACCTTGTGGAGAACAGCTCGTTGAGGAACCCACTACCAATCAGAAAAGCTCCAAATCTGGGGGTGGGCACATCTTCATATCTTTGAGGGGGCACCCCCAGGATTCCCCCCCCCAAAGATACGCATTATGTATTTATTTATTTTGACAAAACCACCTCATCACCTTCAAAGTACTCTCCATTGCGTTCGTCAAATCTGATACTCCATTTTTGGAATCATTTTTCAAACTCATCTCTTAGGATGGCTGACAGCACCTCCCTCGCTTCTTTCTTCACCTCTTCTCCATCACCAAACAGCTGTCCTTTTGTGTCCCCCTGCACACGCAGAAACAGCAAGAAGTGGTACGGAGTGAGGCCAGGTGACTCAGGTCCACGGGGCAAGAGAGGTATGCTGTTTTTGTCCCCACCTGGCTCAATGAGATGCTGCAAGCGCAGGTGCACTGCTGTGGAGGCAAAACAAGCCCCCCACTGCCACCAATCAGGCCTGTTTAGTCACACACTGGTATGCAATTGCAATCTTTTTAGAATCTCTAAGTAGAAAGCTTGATGAACAGTCTGACCTGGTGGAATGAACTCCAAATGCGCTAGGAGTTGACATTCCCGTCCATTTGGGAAGCTGGCGGATGTCCAGAACGAGGTCGGTCATCAATCGACGTTGCACCGTTTTTGAAACGAGGAAACCACTCGTACACTTGAGTTCTCCCCACAGCGCTCTTCTTGTAAGCTGTGATCAACGTCAGAACAGTTTCTCCGGCACTTTTCCAGAGCAGGAAACCAAATTTCACAGCCGCACGCTGTTCTCCTGAATCGGCCACCACAAAAAATTAGGTGCCCTCTGGTAAGATGAGAAATCCAAGCACAAGAAATAGGAAAAAACGATAACAAGACACATGCGTAAAAATCCCATTTCTCAATATCCTTGACCAATAGAAACTCTTAAAAAAGCAGTCGGAGGAAGCAAACAAGGGGGAACGCAAGTAGGATGACAGCTGATTTCTCATGATAAACAATGCCAGTGAGAAGACGGTGGAGCTGCACAGTTTCCAAGATTGTCTAGCTTACAGTAGCAGACCACTTCATACGTCTCCGAGTGGTTGGTGGGTTTGAACTGCTAACCTTGTGGTGACTAGCCCAATGTCTGACCCACAGCACCACAATAACTGCCTCTCTAACAGTCTATTTTAGTATCCTTGGTCAGATGCCCCCTTAGGACACACACAACCTCTGGTGAGAAGCGCCTGGTCTTCAGCGGGAAGCGTCTACTGCTGAAGCAGCAGTTGGCAGTCGGAGATCAAAGGAGGTGCCTCACATTGGGCAGACCCGCTGCACCAGAGCTCTCCAAAGTGTCCCGAGCAAAGATGCACTCCGAGGACCAAGGTGCCCCTGTCCCAAGCCCCGCACAAGCACGCACAGGCTGGGCAACGAACAACAGAGACCGGAGAAGAATGGACACTTTTGAAAGACGGAGCGGGTGACGAGTGCTGCGGGCTACCGAAAGAACACCGTGCGACGGGCCTGGCAAAGAGCACGGCCAGGATGCTTCTTAAAAGCGAAGACGGGGAGAGTTGTCTGTGCATTTGTCTCGTGTGCTTTGGGCATGTTCTCGAGGGAGGCCAGTCCCTGCAAAGGGACATCATGCTTGGCAGCTGTGAAGATAAAGAGAAGAGACCTTGACAAGATGGACACAGGGGCTGCAACAGCGGGCTCAAGAACGGCCACCGCTGCCAGCATGGCCACGGGCTGGCCGGTGTTTCTTCCTGGCTGCAGGGTACCCGGCAACAGTGACTTCTGCACGATTTTCTTTCTTCGTCTGTCAACACTCAACTGAGTTTAATACCTAAATAAACCACAAACTCACTGCCAGTGAGTGGATTCTGACTTACAGTGACCCTGTCGAACGGCCCCATGTGGGTTTCAGAGACGGTCACTCTTGACAGCAGCAGAAACCTCATTCTCCTGCCGAGGAGCTGCGGGGTTTGAACTGCTGACCTTTAGCCTCCAGCAACACCACAGCTACTGAGGATGCTCACTTGTACCATGCTGCCACAGATGCCCAGGTTCTTCCTTCCCGCCCTTCTGCCTAATACCTATGGAGACGCACCCCAGGCCATCTAACTGACCCCCAGAACTCCACTGACCGTTCTATTGTCCACCCCACTGAGCAGCGCACAGGCCAGGCTCGGTGACCCTCCTCGCCCGCTCCAGCCTGCCGCCCGAAGTCCACTCTATCATCCTGACCCAGTCACAGTCAGATCCTGGCACGTTATTGATAGCACCGCGTCTGAATATTGACGCTGCTTGTGGGTAGCGGTGGAATGAATGGATGGAATGAGCCGGAAAGGCAATGCATGAACTTTCCATGAGTCGTTTCACCTCCTTCTGGGGCAGCGGTTCTCACCCTGTGGGTTGTGACCCTTTGGGGGTCGAATGACCCTTTCACAGAGGTCATCCGATTCATAACAATAGCAAAATTACAGTGATGAAGTAGCAACCAAAATACGTTTAAGGTTGGGGGTGACCACAACATAGGAACTGCATTAAAGGGTCGCAGCATTAGGAAGGTTGAGAACCACTGTTCTGGGGGATGTGGGTCTGGGAGGCCACAGGGTAACAGGAAAGTGGGGTGTAAATGTGGATTGTGGGAAAATCAAGTTAAGTCTCTCCTTGCTTCTGAGTAAGAGTCCCGGGGGGGTAAAAATGGCTAGTGTGTGTGGCTGCTGAGAGGTCCGAGGTTTGAGTCCATCAGGGGTCCCTCTGGGGAAAGGTCTGGGGTTTCCTTCTGAGACACCAGAAGCCACGAGAGTCCTGTGGGGGACAGGTCCACTGTGACTGATTTGAAAAGACGGGAGACCTATGAGCTATGGTGGCATTGTTGGGTAAGCTCCCTGGGGTCGGTGGTTCAGATCCACTAGCTGCTCTTGGGAAACAGATGAGGCGATGTGTTTCTGTAAAGGCACCGTATGGGGCAGTTCTACTCTGTCCTGTAGGGTTGCGATGAGTTGGCTTCACGTCGATGGCCGTGGGTTTGGTTGGGGTTTGGGCAGCGCTGGTTATAGTGAGACCAGCCCCCTGCCATGACTCACAGCGACCCTAGAGAGGGCCGCGAAGAGCTGCCCCCAACACCGGCCTTCTGGCGGTCACACTGGAAGCAGAGTGCCTCGCCTTTCCCCTGCGGGGAGGCAGGGGCTTCCAGCTGCCCACCTTTGGGGGCAGCCTGTGGCTCAGCCCTCTGTGGCACCAGGGCTCCCCAGACCCCATAGGAGAGACCATCTTTCTCCCTGACCAGAATAGCTGTGCCCACTCTCTTTACGGTCTCAGGTTGTTGGAACCTCCCGGAAGCTGCTGGGCTGGCTCCCACTGTGTGTCTCCACACAGTCTCGGCTCTGGGCCCGGCAGGCGCGCTCTGCCTGCCTTTGCCAAGTCTCTTTGGAGTTCGATGGTCGTCCGCATTCCAGCTCTGCCCAGCTGAGATTGCAATCAGCTCCCAGGGCTCAGAGCCCAGGGCATTGCGGGTCTCCTCCTCCTGGGTCCCCTGTCTCCCCCAGCCTCACAGGCATGTCTCCTCTTCCCGAATTCTTGGGCGAGGGAGGGAAGCACCGCATCCCCAGCTTTGCTCTGACTTAACTAGGGATGTGTGTCTGTGCGCGGGACTCTCTGAAACGAAGCTTTCAAAACACCCCCAAGGCCACATGGTAAAGGTGACTCTTCAAATATGTTTTAAGTCCCTGCCGTTTGATGGCTTTTATCTCCTCCAAAGTAAGTCAGAGCTTTCGGCAGAGCCGTCTGCGGACTGTTCAGTCAGTGCAGGGACTTGAGTGGGTGGAGGACGTGGGCAGGCACCTCGTGGCGAGCCTTGTTGCCTCCCTCGTCCGGGAGACGCTCAGCCTCACAGAATTCTGAGATGACAAGCAAACCCACTGTCCCCGGGGCCATCCCACCTCACAGACACCCCCCGGGGCCGAGGAGAGCTGCCCCGTGGTTTCTCCCGGCTGTGAATCTCTTTCCTCCCCGTGGGTTCAAACCGCTGACCTTTCGGCTAGCAGCCCAGTGCTCAGCCCACTGAGCTGCTGTTGGGCAGTGGGAGTTAGGGCTACATCCCTTCTTGTGCTCTGTTTTTGGCACAGCGTGGAGCCCCTGGGTGGCACAGATGGAGGACACACCCCGGTGCTGATCAGAAGGCCGGAGGGTCGGGAGCTCCCCCAGAGGTGTCTCTGAAGAAAGACCCTCTCCTGCACCCTCCATGTTGGGGGAACCGCTGTGGCTTCAATCAGTGAGCACCAATACGGGGGAGAGGTGGGGACTTCAGAATGTCCGTGGAAAAGTGGAATGGAAAAATAACGGGGTCATTCCATGAGGTTTTGAAGCCCCTTCATCTTTGGGGGCTGGCCAGTGCATTGCCACCACCCCTGCACAGTCTCCGCCACCCCTGCACGGTCCCCGTCCCCGCACCCCTGCACGGTCCCCGCACCCCTCCGTCATTGACTTCTTGACAGTGATGCCCGCGGAGTCTGGCCTCTGGGAAACGCTCTTCTTTCTCACGAGAAAAATGACCGAGGCACTAAAACTGACTTTCACGAACAAACCCTAAGCCTTATAATCTACTTTGAAATTGAGCAGATGAGAGGAGGCGACGGAGGGGAAGCCAAGGGCTGAGTGAACCTCGGTTCCGCGGCTCAGAATGTCCGCCTGCTGCTCCAGTTGTGACTGTGGCAGGGCAGTGTCATGGCCAGAGCTGTTTCACGCATCTTGCTCTTCCCAGCAGCCACGGGGGCTGTCCTGACCATCAGCCAGGTTCCCCAGTGTAGGGGACGATGGACAGGAGGCAGCTCTGGGGGCAGTTTGCAGCGGACCCTGGGGCAGCGTTGTACCCAACGACTGAATAAGCATCTCAGAGGGGCCAGGATGACAGTGCGTGAGCAACAGGTAACTGGGGCTGCAGGCCTTCTTGGGCTCCACCCAAAGACCACTTCCCTTTCCAGGAGTGGATCATGTACGCAAGCTCCCGGGCAGGCCGTGTGTGACCCTTGCTCAGACAAGGCACACTGGACCTGCGTGCGCTCGCAAACCACCCACGCGTCACTCGGGTAGCGAACATTGAAGATCGCGGCCAAATAATGAGCGGCTGGGGGCGGGCGGGGGGAGGGGAGAAGCACGCTAAGGAAACGGTCCACCCATCACACCTCACTGTCCGGTGGCTTTAAGAACGCGACTGCAGCCAGCCACCTGCCTTTGATGACGGCTTCTAAGAAGCAGCCTGTCTGCTGTATTCAATCTTTTCCTCTAGACGCGGGTCCACTTTTATCTCCCTGCAAAGAAATGGGCTGCGTCCCAGGAGAGGGCGGGCCTATGAGTGCTGGGGTGGCATCTCTGGGGCGCTCCTTGCAGACGATGATCAGTAAACTCCCAGTCCTGGTCTGCCGGGGCCCGGCTGCCTGGTGACCTTCAAGTCCCATTTGTGTTCTGCTTGCCTTTTTGGAGGAAGCAATCTCGGACGAACTCCTTCCCGGCCATTCTCTGCCACATCAAAGCCCCTCTTGGCGCTTTCCTCTCCGGGCTCAGCTGTGAGCCACCACGGAGGAATGCGGGCTCGGCTGCGGAACGCTTGCTCATTAAGCGTTGCACAAACACTGCGCGTTCTCCCTCAGAGAGAAGCCGTGTTTCTGGCAAGGGCAATGTTTCCTGTGCTTTTATGAGAGCGAAGACTTAAAGAGACCAAACCAAACAGCCCTCCCGCCCTCCATGCACATTTCAAAGTGCACGGTAGCGGGGCCTCTCATGGGAAGGCAGTTGCTTATGTTTGCTGGGTTGCAGCCCCAAGATGGAGGGGGCCAGGTGGGGCTCTGAGGTCACAGGGAAGAAATGTCGCATCCTGGCAAAAGCAGACACCGACACCGGGCTCCTCTGCTCTGCTGCCAGATCCAGGGCTGTACCATCTCTGCAGAACAAGCAGCAGCAAGGCGGGGCGGAGCGGGGGACTTGGGGTACCTGGAGCTTTTCCAGAAGTTTCCAGGGCATCCCGCTGGGCAGCCAGGTGTCCCACGCGGCTTCTGTGGAAATGTTTCTTCTGCTGCTGCACAACCTGCATGCCCGTTGGGGTCCGCCCTTAGGTAGCGTGAGCACAGCCTCTTTCTCCTGTGGATGATGTCATTAAATCAGGGTTCCCCACAGTGGGCGACGTGGCCCATGGCGCAATGCTGGAAGGATCTGGAGTGGGGGTAGGGGCTGCAAAAGCTGAGACCTGCACTTGATCTTGGTTTCTGCGACTGGAACTCTCGAAAGGAGTGGAAAGCCGCATCTCGCGCCTATGTATTTGGCCTACTGCTCCCTTTCCAAAAAACCCTCCCACCCCACAGCAACTCAAGACGGTTGTTCTCTGACCCGTGACCCATGGAGCGCTCAGTCACCTCTGCTGACCCAGGAGGCCGTCACCACGAGAGTGCATGACGTTGGGAGTCCCCCAGGGGGGTGGGTGGCAGCCTTCTCCATCTGGGTTATTCACGAGGGGGCTTCCCACTGCCCATAGGTAGACGTTTTAATTTCCTGGTGTTTTCAGAGAGGTCTGTGAAACTTGCACAAGGAAGAATGAAGAAGAATCGATGCCTTTGAACTGTGGCGCTGGAGAAGGATCTTGCAAGTACCGTGGATGGTCCAAAGAACCAAGAGAGCCATCCTGGAAGAAGGGCGGCCAGAGTGCTCCTGAGAGGCAAGCGGGGCGAGACCTCATCTCACTTAGGTGGGGCATGTTGCCAGGAGAGACCAGTCCCCCGGAGAAGGATGTCACGCCTGATAGAGGGGGGCGGGCAAGCGGGACAGAGGCAGACCCTGGACCAGGTGGATTGACACAGCGGCCGCCACAATGGGCTCGGGCACGGCAACAACGGGGAGCATGGCCCAGGACCAGCAGCACTGTGTCAGGCTGTGCATAGGGTTGCTCTGGGTCGGAATGGACCCGACAGCACCTAACAAGGGTGATCTGTTTCCGTGTGAGTGAGCGTAAACGTTTAACAGGAACTCCACGCCCATCCAGGTGATTGCCTCGGACGGAAGTTGTCGATTCTGACTCCCCACATGCCATAGCAACTGCCGCTCCAGGGTGCTTTCTCGGCAGTCACGTGAACAGCGACCAGCCTCCAGATCTTTCCTTTCATGGCATCCCTGGGCGGGCTTGAACTGCTAGCATTTAGGATAACAGTTGAGAGCAGACCCTCGTCCTAGCCAATTCCTCTTTTCCACTGCCCCTCCGTTTTACTGAGCACCATGGCCTTCTCTGGGGACTGGCTTCTCCTGACAGCATGTTCAAAGTATGTGAGATACTTCCATCCTTCCTGGACAGTCATCCTGGCCTCTAAGGAGCACTGTGGCTGTCCTCCTGACCCTTGTTCCTGGGCAAAACCTACGTCTTCATCCATCAGGGTTGACTGTTCTAAGGACCATGTACCTGTGTTGCGATGGCTGACCTTCTCACCCACCTCCACCGAGTCGATGACGACTCGCAGTGACCCTGGAGGGCAGGATAGACCTGCCTCTGTGTGTCCCAAAGATGATCACTCCTTAAGAGAGAGAGCAGAACCCCCTGCCTTTCTCCCCGGAGAGCCTAGTGATTTCCAACTCCGGGCCTCGTGGTTGGCAGCCCAACGCATCACCACGCCAGCGCCAGGACTCCTTGCTCACCTATCACTCACTGCCCTGAGTCCACAACGAGTCCCAGTGGTCCTGGGGGTTTCTGAGACTGCAACTGTTTGCAGGAGTAGAAAGCCCAGTCCTTCCCTGAGGACCTGCTGGTGGTTTCGAACTGCCTGCCATGCAGATAGACGGATTGAAGCCCAACTGGTAACCAGTACACCGCCGGGGCTCCCGGTTCACCTTATAGCGCTGTCTGATTATCTGGTTGAACACTGAGTCTCAGGGCTGCTCCATGCCAGGCCAGCCAGCCCATAGGGTTTGCTTGACTGTATTATCTTCTTTTTTAGCTTTTATTATTAGTTGGGATTTAATACATATATCATATTCCAAATTTCAATCACGTCAAGTAGAATGTACGATTGCTACCACAGTTTCCAACATTCTGTTTCTACATGGACTCCCTGACACTGTCTCCCTTTTACACTCCCCACCCCCCACCAGCCCTTCATTGTACTGGCTGTCCCCCTAGGTTCATCGATCCTGGGGTTCAGAGACCAAGAAATGGAAAAACATGTAGCACATCCTCAAGAAGGTGACCCCTAATGATAAAACACCTCTGAGATAACTCTGGTCTGGATAAGCAAACACCGAAGAAACCAATACATTCTTTATGGAAGCAGATCACCCTGCCTCTCTCCTGCAGAACCACTGGGCCGGTTGAAAGTCACCATCCTGCGGTTAGTAGCACAAAGCTGACTGCCCTGCCTCCAGGGCTCCGAAGGGGCTTAGGAAGGGAACATCCCAAGGAGCCCTATGCAGGAAACAGTAGGCGATCCAAGAACTGGAGGTGCAGGCCCACAGCCAGAATCCAAGCCTGGTAAGGAGCCCATTTTCTATCCTTCATGATCGGTCCCCCCCCCCTCCTTCAAAGCCTCCTCCAACCCCCTCCGGGTGAGGCTGACAGTCTTCTGGGGGCTACAGAGGGACTTGTTCCCTGGAGCAGGAAGAAGCACTGCTTTGTGTGTGTGGTGGGGGAGGCTTGTTCTTGCATCCCCAGGGAGAAACCCTAGAGCCTGCAGCAGGCCCCGCCTCGCTTGCAGCATGGCGCCCTCTGAGCACCAGCCCCAAACACAAAGCGGCTGTCTGCTCACCTCCTTCTTGCTTTTCTTTTGGCAGAAGGTCTCTGCTCTCCTGAAACGCGAGGATCAAAGGGAACTTCTTCCCCTGGCGTGGAGGGAGGCATACGTGACTGGCTGGGCAGCGGAAGAGACAGCCAGCCACAGGAAGGGCGCCTCAAGTCTAGCTTAGTCAATGTTTTTAGAGCAAGTGATCCTGGCTTATGAATATTTAAATCTCCCAGCACCTCACAGACTGCCTGCCACTCAGGTTCAAAAGCACGTTGAGTAAAGAAGGACTAGCTTACTCGCTTGCTCTACTCTTTTCCCACTCCCCCTAAAGTGTCCAAAACACCCAGAGACTAAAATTTTCAGTTATAATGTGCCCTTTAAGGACTTGAAAATATGGAAAACAGAGGCGGCCTTTATGTCCAAACAGGCCAAGAATGCTTCTTTTTACACTGGAATGTGACATCTGAAGGGGCGGTGGAGGCGGGGAGAAATCAACAGGTCCCAAATCCTTTTTATATAGGCATTAGATTCCCCAGAAATATTCATTGGTGCTATTTACAATTTCATTTGTAAAGGTCAAATCATCCTTATCGCACACATAAAAAACAAGCATATGTGGAAGATGTGATGTCATGCTTGACTTAGAAGGAGCCCTGGGTCATGGGCTGGGCTGCTGAGAGCAAGGTCAGCAGTTTGAAGCCACCAGCTGCTCCAAGGGAAAGAAAGACCGGCTTTCTACTCCCACCAAGAGTTACCATCTCTGAAACCAACAAGGGCAGGCCTACCTTACCCCGTATGGGTGTCAGGGGTCCCCACTGACTCTGTGGAAGTGGTTTTGATTGTTTTCTTTATCTGGTTCCCAAGCCCTGGTCTTTTCCAGTTGCCTCCTTTCCATGCAAAGCTGGATGGTGAATAAGGGGTGGGGGGGGAGAAGAATTGATGACTTTGGATGATGGGTGTTGGCGCATAATTCCGAATGGACTCCGATTATTCCACCCTGGCCACCGTGAGTCAGTGCTGCCACGTCATCGTGATGCCACGTCATCTCTGCTTGCCATCACTTTGACACACCGCAGTCTCACCGAGAGACAACACTCAGTGGTACCATGCTGGTGCCCACGGAGCTGCTCCCCTCTGCTGCAACCGAGTATCCCAATCGAGCTTCCTTCCCTGCCTGCCATGGTCACCAGGGCACTCTTCTGTTGCTGGTAGGTGCCATTGAGTCGCCCTGACTCATAGCGACCCCATGCCCAACAGAGGGAAACAAAGCCTGGCCTACTCCATCCTCCACTCGTTGGTAAGTTCCAGGTCATTGTTGAAAGCCCCCATATCAGTCCATGTTGCTGTGGGCCTTCCTCCTCCAATTCACCCTCAGCTTCACCCAACGTGATGGCCTTCCCCAGGGCTAGACTCCCCTAACAACGTGCCCGGTGCATGTGAGAAGAGCTTTCTGGCTGGATGCCCCCAAGGCAGACGTGTTCATTCTTCTGGAAGGCCGAGGCACGCCTCTTGTTCTTCACAAACACCCCGAGTCAAACATGTCCGCTCTTCTAAGGGCTTCCTTGTGCAGCGCCCAGCTTTTGCAAAAGTACGAAGTGCTGGAAATGCCACCGCTTGGGTCACATGGACAGATTAGTCCTCAAAGCAACATCTTGCCTTAAAACAACACACCTTAAGAAGATCGTTTGTGGCAGGTGGGCTCAGTGCACATGATGTGATTTCTCGACTGCTGCTTCCGCAAGCCAAGTGGTCTCAGAGTTGGGCTGTGACGGCAAAGCTTCTGGACGACACCGTGGTCACTTGAAAGACTTTTTCAGAGACCAAAGCTGCGCTTTCTTCAGTGACTTCAGGAGTGAAGATCTTGGTTTGTCCTCCTTAAAGAGATCCAATATGCCCTTTTCAGTATGGGTGGGGAAGCTGGTCAATTAGTAAAGAAGACAAATCAAAGAAGGATCGATGTGAACTTGGTATCTGTCGGGACAGACTATTCGGTCTATCACACCCTGCCAGAAGAATGAACAGTCCATTTTAGAGGAAAGACATCGGCATCTCCCTTAGCGATGGAAATGGCCAGGTTTCAGCTGGTTTACTGTGGACACGGCATCTGAGAGGCCAAACACGAGAAGAGGACATCCTAGTTGGGAAAGTCGAGGGTCAGGGAACATGAGGGAAATCCCACGAGAGAGCCTGGCCAATGAACTCCAAGGTACCACGGACGGCAAAGACGGCGCAGCACCGGGTGGGTGTTTGCTGTGTTGTTCGGGGGCACATAGGTCACTGCACATTGGGGCCCATGCAAGAGCATTGAACAATAGCAACAGTCCTGGCTGTAAAGTGATGTTCCCCCTCAGCCGTCTTGAATTAATTAGAAGGAGAGGCAGCCTCTAAATCTTACAGCCATATCTCTGCCCCACCTACAGCCTCAGGAAGTCTTGTCTTACTGAAAGAACCAACGTTTGCAGAAAGGCAGGGGGTGGGGTGGGAGGGGGCTTGGGGTCCTGCCACATTTCTGATAACCAGCAGCTCGATGGTGGCAGCCGGCCAGCATCCCCCTCACCCTGGGACGTGCCTGGCAGGCCCTGGCTTCATCGAAGACGGCTGCGTCCGCCCGCTAGCAGTAAATGTAGCAGGAGACGCTCCGAGAGCAAATTTTCATTAAATGGCATATTTTCATTTTTCATTATTGCATTTTGGAGTACACTTTTTCAAACGATGGGCCTGTCAACATAATGGATTGGCAGTTAAAAATAGCCGGGAGAATACATACACACACACCCCCGTGTGTGCGCACACATACACACACACACAGGGTAAATTATGACAATGATGATATTGGTGATTCCAATGATGGTCCATCACGCTAAACAATAAAACACATCCCAGTTCCTGACAAGTTCACAGAGAGCCCCCGATATGTTTTCCCACCATTAACCCAGAACTGGCAAGATCACCCAATCTGTCATGCCTAATGAAGGCCGTTGATTTGAATTCCATTCATTTATAAGGCCTCTCTATTTCGATTGCCTTGGTAAATGGGTGCTGGTAATGAAGGAGAGGGGCCCGCACATGGTTTGAGGTGTGTACGTATTGAAGGCACGCTGCAACGTGTGGGGATCGACAAGCACTGTCTTCTGTTAATGGGAAATCAAGCTGGAGCCGAACGGACGGACTGCTGTGACCTTGGCTGTCCTTGATTCCCAATTTTCCAAAAATACCAGTTTGCTCTCTAGGATGTGTGTGTTCTCTTCTCCCCGCGGTTGTGCAGGGGGTGTGAACGGTTACGTGAAGGGCGATTGTTTATCATCGCTGCACGGTCCACGCTGCTTTAACACCTCTTCTCCTAGGGGGTTTCCGCAAATGTTTATCCTCTAAAGCAAACACGGTGTCCTGCTCGGGCTCTTCTTGTGCAATCCGCTTCCACCCTCAACAGATGTTCCCGACTGTCGCAGGACGGTCAGGGCGACTTTGCAGCCGGAGACCCGCTGCAGAGAATCCACCACACAACTGTGCCAAAAGCCTGCGTTTAAAGGGGGCCAGAGAGGCTCCCCAGTGGGGCCCAGACAGCGGGAGGGAGCAGTTTGTCCCCGCCTGTCCTCAGGGCCCAGGAGTCGAGAGTAGGCTGGGAGTTGAGAGTAGGCTGGGAGCCAGTGGAGGCTGGGCAGAAGCCCTGAGCTTCCCAGTCCCTGCAGATGAGGGTGCTTCTTGCACACCTGGAGTCAGATGAGTGGGCTCCACGTGAGGGGAAACTTGGCCCCAGTGCCCTGAGAAAGCTGCGGGCACAGAGGCAGCTCTAGAGGGAATGGAGCCAGTAGAAACTGCAGGACTGAGACCGAGGAGGAAAGATGTATGAGCCTGGACTTCGTGGAGCCTCAAAAGGTATTGGGAAGAGTCGCCAAAACTTCCTTTCTCTACTTTTTTTTTTTTTGTCGTTTCTATGGCGAGTCAGTATAAGCCTGCCTGATCCTGCATCCCCCTCACAACCGTCGTCTGGTTGTTGCAACCGCTGTGCTGGAGGTCTCCCTCTTTGTCGCCGCCCCTCCACTCTACCGAGCATCATGATGTCCTTCGCCAGGGACTGGTCTCTCCTGAGAACCTGTCCAAAGGCCCCGAGATGAAGTCTTGCCATCCTTGCTTCTAAGGAGCATCTACATTCTACCTGTATGTGGTTGATTACACACACACACACACACACACACACACACACACACACACCATGGAGCTAGCTAATGGAGGCACAGGAAGAAAGACTGGCTATGGGATGAGCAAGGAGACAAACATGGGAGGTTTCCATGAAGGATGTCCAAGGTACTCTTCCCTGGATTCGGAGAAGGGATGTGAGCTAAAGGACCAGAAGCATCTTTTGTCTTCTGTTACAATGAGACCTTGGCCTTCAGGAGGTTTGAACTATCTTTACATCCTTCTCTTTGGAGGTCACAAACAGAGGGCCACACCTGGGCTCTTAGGCTTACAAGACCTTAGGTACGGCTACCAGGGTCAGCTTCAAGGCCAAGGGACTTAGCAATGGCCCAAACAAACCAAACCCACTCCCACAGAGTCAATTCCGACTCATGGTGATGGCACAGGAGAGAGTAGAACTGCCTCTGGGTTTCTGAGACTGTCACAGAGCGGCTGGTGGATTCAAACTGCAGACCTCAGGAAGGGCAGCCAATGCGCTCCCTTGACCATGCCCACTCTCCCATTGGAAAAATCATGCTGACGAGGCAGTCCTCTGAAAAGGTGTTCCCTGCTCTGCTCTGTTGACTCAGGAAGATGTGCTCAGCTCAGGCCACTCGGTGGTTTCCAATCCATGCCCAGAAGTGCCCAAGTCTTGTCGTTAGACGGAACACCGGCCTTACCCTCACCAGACACCTGGAGAAGAACTGGTCAGTCCTTCCACCCATCCCTGAGCTTCTCTCTCTCCATCTCCTTCTTCATCTTATGAATGTCTCACATTCCAGGCACTGTCGATTGGGTCCCCACCCCCGACACAAGCGAGGGGAGTTTGCATCCACAGGCCTGCGGGAACGTAGGTCTCCATTTTCCCAGTATGACGATGCGTTCTTTGGATGGATGGAGAAGGGGCGCCACCTTGGAATGCGTGCAGCTGCTTCACCTGTTCAAACACGCCGATAGAGACTGGTTCTGGGGGCTGCTGTCGACCGCGGCTGGGCTCGCAGAGGCTCTGCCCTCCCCCTGCTGAGTCAGCCGGTTTCTCATCTCAGCTTCTTTGATACACAAGTGGAATTATGTATGAGAAATCCCCCCTCCCCCAGGGCCATCTGGCTAGTGGTATGTGCTCAATAAGTGGTTTGGAAAGATGTGGTTAAGAATGGAGATGAATAGACTCCGGGCCCGGGTAGCGCTAGAGGGTTTCACTGTAGAGGGCGTGGTTGATTCTTTCAAATTAGCGAAGGACCTAGGGAGTCGGTTGGCATTCAGTTCAAGCTGAGAGCCTGACAGCCAGAGGCTTCAGGTGCACAGACCTGTCCTCTTGGGGATCCGAGAGAAGCTTCTCAGATTGCCCGCCCCCACCCCCAGCACCCTCTAGCTCTCAGCCTTCTCCAGCGTCTCAAGAGAAGTCCCATGGGCTTCAGCCTGGGGAGGGCTTCACTGTGCCTTAAGGGAACCCCCTTGTGTTAATGCCTAGGGAGACTGTGAGGATCCTTTGATGGGATCAATGGAAAAAGTGAGGCAGTTATTCCAGACAGCTTGTGGCTGAGAGATCAAACCAGATGCATTTTTTTTTTTCATTCAGCTCCCTTGGAGTCTAGGAAGGGGGCTTTAAAATGTCTCTGGGAAAACAGAATCCAAGGACAATGAGATTTCCCGCCAAAACATTTTGAAGGCCCCTTGTCCATCCTGGCTTCCTTGCTGATAGCTGGGTGACTCATAGGAAGTCATTGACCCTCCAGAGCCTCCGTCTCCATCTCTGTCACGTGGGCCGTGAGAAGCTGCTGCTGCGCCTGCTTACTGAACTAGCATGGGAAGCCCCACGGGAAGGCTTGAGCTGCTGGGGAGATCCAACTGTTCTTGCTTTGCTCCCCAACTGGGTCTCCAGCTCCAGCTTCGCCAATTGAGTCTGTGAGGAGAAGGGTCAACACGGCATGCCCCGCTTCCATTGTCACCCACCTCTAGTGACCTTGGGCTTTCGTCAAGGGCACCTTCCTTTGGCACACCTGCTGATGATAGGGACAAACCCACTGCCCCGGAGCCATCCTGACCCAGAGCAGCCCTCCAGGACCGAGTGGAGTGGTCCCCATGGGGTGTCCATCTTTATAGGAGCAGACCACCAGGTCTTGTCTCCCTCAGAGTGGTTGGTGGATTTGAACCCCTCACCATTCAGTTCTCAGGATGCACCAGCCTCCTCGGAGACTAGCTGTATGGGACATCTCAGACCAGCTTGTTCTAAGGAAGTCATGAGACACGACGGTGTGAGAGAGCGGGGGAGCAGGCCTGGAGGGTAGTCTACAAGTCATATAGCCTGGTCCATTGCCACCAGTTGATCCGGACTCACGTTGACCCTGTGGAGCTCAGAGGAGAGCAGCTCTTCATCGGGGTTTCAACGCCTGTGACCTTTGGGAAGTAGCTTCCAGACCGTTCTTCTGGGTGGACTTGACCTGCCAACCTCTGGTCAGGGGCCCAGGGGTTAGCCGTTTACTCGGACTCCTGAGAATTCAGTGTGTGCGTCTGCAGCTCAGCAGAGTGCATTCCCGAGTACTTACTTGTGGAAAGATTCTAGCACACCAGAGTAATTAGAAGAATACAAGCTTACCACGCACGGAGCACATCAAAACGGCGAGCTCGCATTGGCTTAGCCTCTGGATTGAACTTGAGTTCCCTGGGCTTAGACAGCCTTGGCAAATGTCAAACAATCACCGCGGACTTCAGATAATTAGGAAAAGCCTAATTGCACCTGGCGCTGGGTGCCTGCTTTAAATAGGTCTGACTAGCAGACATGCCGAGTAAGGCCTGAGTGTGTGTGTGTGTGTGTGTGTGTGTGTGTTGGGGGGGAGGGGCGAGGTCCCTCTCCCAAAAGCCATCCCGGCGATTGCCATGGTTCTCTGTACATGCCTGCAGCAGAAGGGGCTTTCTTTCATGCCACGCATGCGTGCTCCACGCCCTCATCCTCTGTGCTAAGCGAGGTGTTGGGCAGAGGAAGCAGATGGCTGTGCGTGACGCAGAGTGCAGAAGATAGCATGTGTTCCCTGGGCTCCTGGAGGGGCACAGACAAGGAAGTCCTCAGTGCTGCGGAACCAGGGAAGGATGCCTGGGGAGACTGGGCTCCCGAAGAGCAGTCGGGTTCCTTTGCAGGTGACCATGCAGGGCTGGGGGACAGGGCCTGTGTGCAGGGCTACCAGCAAGACCCTGGGCACCCAGCTGCCATTGAGTCCAGTCTGCTTCACACCAACTCCCCGAGCGTCCAGAGTAGAAGGGTGCTTTTCTTCATCATGTCTTCAACGGCTGATTTCTTGGGAGTAGATTGCCGGCCTTCTCTTCTGAGCCTCCTTGGGTTTACCTTGAACCTCCAGCTCTCTGACTGGCGGCCGAGTGTGTGAACCATTTCCAGCACCCAGGGACCTCTTGCCACCGAGTGGGGTCACCTTATGGGTGGAGCATTCGGGGAGGAACGGGTCACAGGAGAGTGTGGGCTTGGATGGACTTGCGGAGGTGGCCAGTAATGCCCCCACTAAGGGACTGCGACATGAACTTGAGGGTGATGAGGGCCCAGGAAGCCTCTCAAACAGAAGGGCAATCAGCAGCCGGTCACTTTAGTGAGATGTAATTATAATTCATGAAGTGTCCTTTTACGTCTAATACTGCTACTTTCAACACTGCTGCTTTCTACACAGCAGCTGCTCTCTACACAGTAGCTGCTCTCTAAACATGTGTGACTGGTCCACATAAATACATTATGGCACCAACCCCGTCACATACATCTGTGATGGGTGTATGTGACGGGGTTGGTGCGATGATGTCATTACACTGGGTACTTGTATGTACCTGCCTGGAGACGGATAGAGGAGCAGTGTCTTTGGATGGTCTTAGGTGATCCCTGTGAAAGGGTCGTTCGACTCCCAAGGGAGTTGTGACCCACAAGTTGAGAAGCACTGAACTGTTGTGAGGACAAGGCAGGACTGTGGTGGTAGGTGTTTCTTCCATTGTGCATAAGGCCCCTGCTGTGGATTGAAGCTGACTCAATGGCACCCAACAACATCAAGTGACACCTCGGGGTGCCCTGGAGAGAGGATATGTGCAGGAGAGAGAGGGGCTCCGAGAGGTGAGCGGGGCCCTCGTGGAAGGGATGTGTGCCCACCTGACCAGACACCTCAAACCCCACTGGAGCCCTCGGCCCATCTCAGATGAGGAGGGAACCAGCTGACATCCCTGGAAATATTTGTTGTGAAACAAGCCTATGGGCAGCTTCGTCCCAGCTGGCACCATGGACGACCCATTGGCATCCGGAAGGTTGACGGTGGTATGGTCACCTCCCTCCTCCACCCCCACCCCCGACAGACACCGGCGCGCAGTGGCTAGGTGACTTCCTCAAGGTCACAGCAGCGCTGAGTGACAGGGTGGGGACTCAGGTCCCGGGTGCTGGAGTCGGCCACGTGTGCCTTTCTTCTGCTCCGGCCCATCCTCTCTGGGACATCGGCGAACTGACAGTGTTGCTTTAATTGCTCGGAAAGCCAGACTGCCACAGCGTGTGCATGATTCAATCCACCCTCAAAAGAAACGCTTCAGAACTAACTCCAGCGAGCTCTGAAAGACCTCGGCAAGTGTTCAAACGCAGAGGTGTCACTTTGAAGAGTAAGGTGCTCCCGACCCAAGGCAGGCGACTTTTCAATCGCCTCATCTGCATGCCAAAGCTGGACAATGAATAAGGACGCATGGAGGAGGACAGAGGCCTTTGAATTAGCGTGTTGGTGACGGATCTTGAAGAGGCCCTGGACTGGCAGAAGAATGGGTGAATCTGGATTGGAAGAAGAGCAGTCAGAGCGCTGCTGGTGAGACTTCATTCCACATACTTCAGACATGTGCGCCAGAGGGGCCGGTCCCTGGAAGAGGACGTCATGCTTGCCAAAGTTGAAAGTCTCCGTGAAGCAGAAGGCGGTTCTTTACGGAGATGGAGGCAACAATGGGCTCAGATATCGTCACTCTTGTGAGGATGCTACAGGACTGGGCAGTGTTTCATTCTCTTGTAGGCAGAGTTGCTCTGAATTGGAACCGGCTGGAAGACTCCCGAGACACCATGCCCTTGGCTCGTTAGGCCCTCACAAGGGAACGCATTGTGACATCGTTCCATTGTCATCAGGTTGATGCTGACTCACAGCAAGCCCATAGGGCAGACTAGGACTGCTACAAGACTGTGAATCTTCACCAGGGAACACAGCCTCGTCTCTCGCCCTTAGAGTAAATGGTGGATTTGAACTTAGGACCTCTCAGTCAGCAGCCCAACTTGTAGCCCTTTGTGGCAACAGAGCTCCTAGACACAGGTGGAGCCGTCTGTTTGTGGTTGACCAAATGATGAAGATACAACCCTGCCGCACACCTTTCCTGATTTTAAAGCAAACAAGACTTGATGCGTTTGGACTGCGGTGCTGGAGAAGAATGGTGAGGGTCTCAGGGACTGCTAGAAGGACCAACCAATCTGTCTTGGAAGAAGGACGGCCGGAGTGCTCCTTAGAGGCAAGGATGGCAAGACTCCATTGTACACACGTGGGACACATTTTCAGGAGAGACCAGTCTCTGAGAAGCACATCCTGCTTGGTAAAGGGGCGGGAGGTTGCAGTGAAAAAGAGGAGGGCCCTCGACGTGATGGATGGACAACAATGGAGTCAAGCACGGGAACCATTGCGAGGATGGCACAGGACCAGGCAATGTTCTGTTTTGTTGTGCAGAGGGTCCCTCTGGGTTGGAACCGGTGGGAATGGTACCCAACAACAACAACGAAGGATGTGAGTAGGAGATTTCAGTCTTCCTTCTTCAGCAGAACGTTCTACACGTTGAACTAGTGAGTAAGAAATGAATGAGATACGCCGGTGGAGGCAGAAGCATTCTGGTTTTGAAGGGGGAGAGGATGGTTCCCTATTGGTACCCGCCTGTTTGGTGGGTCCTCCAGGCCCCTGCTGGCGTGGTGGCGTCATAGGTAGGTTTATTGTGCCAACCTGGCCAATGAACACATGTGGAATTAACTGAAGGGCAGGGAGATAAAAGGCTCAGTGAGCCTCACCTTTCTTGTCTCTTGCTCTTTAATGATCAGGCCTGTGTGCAGCTGCCTTAGCTGGTTCTCTGCCTCAACTTTCAAGCTATACTACCTGTGGGACACCCACACCCAACCCGTGGACTGTGTTGCTATAATTTGAGGTTCATCATGCTACTGGAGTATCCATTGCTTGAGCTGGGGACTGTGGGATCTTGTCATCGGGCTGACTGTTGGTGACCTGCCTTGCTGTTTGCTGCCTGTGGCCAGATAGTCTGAATTTCTCTACAGAGGACTCAGCTGTCTGCTTCCTTGACTTGCACCCGGTGGCCCTCAAGACTTGAAGGACGGCCAGTGTATAGCTGTCTCACGGAAGTGAGTTGCACTGAGCCATTTGCACTGCTCTACAGACTAATTAGCAGTTTATTTCTTATGTTGTAACCATCTATCTAGCTATTTATCTATCTATCTAAATACATATAAAATCACCAGGGTCCTGGTTTTGTGTCTCTAGAGAACCCTGTCTAACATAGGTCGGGAGTCGCCGGGCTAACCTACCATTGGGTTTTACTGTCTGAGCCACAGAAAGCTGAAACGAAACATGTGAATGACTGAGTCTCAGCTCGGCAGGATGGTATGGAGAGATCAGTAATACATGAGCACACACACGGTCACCAGTGCACACACACGCACACTGATGTTTATGGATCCTAGATATAGACGTTAGTATTATTTAGCAATGTTCTTAAGATCACTGCCATTCAGTCCACTCTGACTCCCAGCGGCCCTGTAGGAGAGAGGAGAAGGGCCCCATAGGGCTCCCAAGGGTGCAAACCTTTACACGAGTAGATGGCCTCCTCTTTTCCTTGGGAAGCTGCTGTTGGTTTTGAACACTTGACCTTTCAGCACACATCCCATGCACTTAAACCACTGCACCACCAGGGCTTCTTAGCCATGCTCTTCCCTGAATGGATACAAAATACCAATTGCTGGGTCCTCTTTTCTGTCCAGTCGCACCACCCCTGTTGTTGTTGCCCTTGTGTGCCTGACATTCATTCTGATGCTCAACACTCCTGTGTGACAAAGTAGAAGTGTCCCCTGGGGTCCCAGTCTGTTCTCTGCAGGAGCTGACGGCCAGGTCTTGTCTCCCACGGTGAAGCTGGGTGGGGCCAGACCACCCCCCCTTTAGGTTAACAGCCAAGGGCTCAACCACTGAGTCACCAGGGCTTCTTAATCTCACTCTGCTTGTGTGCCCTTGTGTGCCCGTGGTGGGTGCTAATTTGGAGTCTACATAGGAACCTAGCAGGAGGCCCCCGCCACTGACACCTCCTTGCTCCCTCCCTGACTTGGCCCTCCAGTGCCTGTCATCGTGGGGAGTTCTGGATTTAAGAGTGCAGCATAGCACACTGCCCACTGCTCCCTAGGCAGCTTTACTGAGATGCCAGCACAGTGTGAGTCAGGGGACAGACAAGGGACCGCAGTGGACTCAGAAGTTGGCTGTCTCATCCCCACCGCCCTTTGAGGTCAGTCACAAGGAAGCATCAAGGGGCCCAGGGATCTCTTACCAACCGGATGCGGCCTCAGGCGGTGGTATTGTCCAGGGATTACCTGGGAGGGAGTCTAAACAGGGGTGAGCTCCATGTTGGAGGGGAGACTTGAAAGAAGACAATTCCCAGGACATCCCCGGGAGGGCCCCTCTGCAGTCAGCTCTGCATTCACGGACCCAGCTTCAGGGGGTCAGAGGACGGCCAGCAGACTTAATTAATGGTTGCGCTTTGTCTCCAGGTTTTAATGCCCATTGCTCTGGCCCCGTAGAAACTCACAGGCACAATTTAGTCACGGTGACAGGGCTTATGGCGGCAGTTGACACGTTGTCATGCCAGGGAGAAATGCTCAGGCTGCAGTTAGTTAACAGGACCTATGACAGTTCCAGGTCTGCTGATCAGCGCCCCACGGGGCACACCGCTCCTCTGTGAGTCTCAACCCAGGGGCATTCACCTCAAGTTCCGTGGGTCAGCAAACCCAGCTCCCTGAAGTAAGGGCCCAGAGGCACCCACTTCCCCAACTAAGTGCCCTGAGGCAGCCCGCGCTGCTGCACACCAGCGCTCAGCTTCACTGGCTCCGTGGGTTGGTCCGTCCATTACTGTGTTTCGTTTCCCTGGTTCTGCTGCTGTTCCTCCGATGTCGCTGCCTTCATCTGCATCCAGGAGGCTCACTGCGCTGGGATCTCGGGTCCAGAGGACACACTCCACTCCTGGCTCTTAACAGTAGAGAGATCCCTCCTCCTGCTGTCCACAGCAGGACGCTCCAGGGAACTCTAGTTGCAATTCCTGAGGGGAATCCTGAGTGTCCTCCCCGCCTTCTCCCCAGACCCATGCAGGGGGAGGCTTCTTGGTGGGAGTTGGAGCATTGACTAGGAGGGCCGCATTGAAGAATTCACTGCTGATACTGAAGGGCCAACAGGACCTGTGTCAGGGAGGCCTTGGGACGGAGGAGGGACCCCATGAAGTCACTTGGTCCTCACTTCAGGGTATCTGACCCACCCCCCTGGACACCCAGTGCCACTGACCTCTGGGTCCCAGCAACTACAGCTCCTAAGTGCTGGGGCCTCCAGGGCCTGGGTGTCTTTTGTGACTGTTCTTGGCATTGCTACAACCTGGCCAGCTGGCTGGCATCCCTGCCCCCTCCCCAGGCTGGGTCCACACTTGGACTTGAGGTTCTGAATTCTGCGTCTGACCTGGTAGTGCTCAGCTGCTGATGGAAGGGCTGGACGTTTGAGTCCATAGAGAGCAGTGGGTCTCAACATTCCTGACGCCGGGACCTTTTAATACAGTTCCTTATGTTGTGGTGACCCCCCCCCCCGCACCATAAGATTATTTTTGTTGCGACTTCATCACTGACATTTTGCTATTTTTATGAATCGGGCGACCCCCGTGAAAGGGTTGTTCCACCCCCAAAGGGGTCGCAACCCACAGGTTGAGAGCCGCTGATGTAGAGGCACCTCCGGAAATCAGCCTGGTGGCCCTCAGCATGGCCATTGAGTCCATTCTGACTCCTAGGGAGCCTGGAGGACAGGGCAGAAATGCCCCTGTGGGTTTCTGAGACTGTCACTCTTTACGGGAGTGGACAGCCTCCTCCTTGTTCCTGGAAGCAGCTGGTGTTGGAACCGCTGACCTTGTGGTTAGCAGCCCAGCACTGCCACCAAGGCTCCTCGCCTGGGGACCTGCATCCTTCAAACCAAGCCAGGGAACAACCCTGTGACGTGCAGGGCTTCTCTGACGCACAGTCAGAATCTGGCTCCCCTTTCCCGTGTTCTCTCCTCCCCGCGAAAGCAATGCCTCTCCTTTTCTGGACTTTGAGGAACCCAGGGAAGTCCTCAGACCTGCGGTTGCTGGAAATGTCAGAATCTACTTCTGAAATGAGCTTGCATTTTGGCCCGCGTGTGCAATCCCATTTTACCTCATAAATCCTGCAAATTAAACAATTCTGCAGCTTGCTCTTCATCCCCTGAAGTTCCAGCCAACACCTCCTGGGGTCTCCTGTTTCCCCCTCGATTCTTAGCCTCCACCCCCAGTGTACCCCGATACCTACACCCTGTGCCCTCCATCCACCCCCAGCCCCTCCTGGAGGAGAAAGAACACATGCCCCTTGGCTTGTGCCCCATGGACTTGAGCTGCTTGCTACCAGAAGCCCCTGGAAGACGCTCACCCCATGACGCATACACGGTGCATGTTGGGAGCATGGACGTATACCACATTCCTGACATAACGCATGGAAGGAGCAGGAGTCTGTGTGATGCTCAACGCGCCTTCGCATATTAAATTCAGGTCTGAGTTCTGCAGCAGCCGACGCCTTGTGGTCACCGCGGTGAGTTATGGAGCAATCAGAATTGGTGCCCAAGACATCGAAGCTCGTGTGCGAACGATCAGGATGTATCGAGTGTCTCTGAGGCTGGGCATTGGCGAAGGCAAGGAGGTGCTTAGGAGCGAGGCTTCCTCCCCGGCTTGCGGAGGGCCTTGTGGCTTCTTAGGGAGAGAGGCAGGGTGAGCCTGGAGCCAAGCTCTTCATGGACCCGTCAACAAAATGCCAGGGAACGTGGAGGAGGGGAGATGAGGGGCTGAGAGCAGCGGTTCTCAACCTGTGGGTTGAGACACCTTTGGAGGTCAAATGACCTTTTCACAGGGGTTGCCAGATTTATAATAGTAGCAAAATTAGAGTTATAAAGTAGCAATGAAAATAATTTTCTGGTTGGGGGTGGGGAGGGGGGGCTCACCGCAACATGAGGAACTGTATTAAAGGGTCGCAGCATGAGGAAGGTCCTAGAGGGAGGGGAGGCTGTCCCAGGGAGGCTGATACTCTGGCCCTGGAGAATGGTGTCCTTCACGGAACAGGAGGGTTGGGGTGGACCCTGCTACAAGTGACAGGCACATCCTCGTTTCAAGGAGGCAGGAGCTGGCACAGACATTGGACACTGACAGGGGACGCCCCCCCCCTTACACAGGGACCCTAGGCATGTATGTACCTAGCTCTTGATCTGGTTCCTAAGAACCAGCACTGAAGATTGTTCCTCTGAGCCCCTGGGCAAACTTCAGCGTATCTGAATCTGCCAAGAATCACGTATCCTATCAAAGTTCCACCTGGGTGCATCTTTCCTGGAGAGAGTTCATGACATCCTTAGGTGGCCACACAGTGGGTTAAGTGCTGGGCTGCTCAATGAAACGTTGGTGGTTCAAACCCACCAGACACTGCACGGGAGAAAAATGAGGTTGTCTGGTCCCATGAAAACTGAGAGTCTCCGAAGCCTGGGAAGCAGCAACTTTCGGTCCTTCGGCATCGCTGTGATTTGCAGCAGTGACTTTGGCTTTGGCACTTTGATGCTTAAGGGAGCTGCCCCTGAACTTCCAGACTTTGGTCCATGTCCAAGTACTAACCCTTGATCCCTTAGTGCTGTTAGCTTTCCTGTGTCTCTGGGCTTCTGTCCTAAGGTGCCCTCTCTCTCAGCTGGGCTGTGGCTCCAGACAAGACTGGTGGAGTGGAGGGAGATGCAACCGGTCCACTGACTTTGCCCTGTCTGTCCTTCTGATTTCCAGACGGTGTGGAACAAAGGTGTCTGGCCTCAGACAGAAAGTATGTCCATGTTCAGGGGCGAAGCATGCTTAGTAGAGGGGGTTTGGAGGACAGTGGGGGGAAGCAGAGATCCCAGTGGCTGCCATGATGAAGGGAAAGAGACTGGTGGTCTCCCTAGGGATGGTACCCCACCTTTGGTAAGTGGAGTCGTCTAGCTGGTCTGGTCTGGACAAGTTGGCTGGGAGATCCGTCTGCCATGGGTCCCCATGGACTGGATCCAAGGGAATGGATGAGCAGCTGTTAACATTGGCTGACCTCTCATGCCCTGGATGTCTCCTCTCTCATGGGAGCATGTTGTTGGTGCTGGGTGTCAGAGCTCCCAGCTCTGACTCACAGTGACACCATCCACGAGAGGCCTAAACCCTGCCTGCTCCTGTGCTGTTCTCACAAGGTGCTGCATTTGAGTTTGCATCCATTGGCGCAGCTGCTGTGCCCACCCACCTGGCTGAGGGTCTTCCTCCTTCTGGATGACCCTCTGTTTCACTAAGCATAATGCCACCCCTAAGCATAAGGACCTCTCCCTCCTGACCACATGCCCACAGGACACAGAGATGGTAGCCCTGGCTCCGTATCTGTGTTTGCCAGCCCGGTAATTCAAAGGCCTCCATGCTTCTGCAGCCATCCTTGGCCCAGCTTTGCATGCATAGGGAGCCAGGGCTAGTACCACTTCAGTACTAGACCAACATCTTTATCCCAACAGGTCTCAGGCTGGCTCCCTAAACTGGCACACAGTAGACGCCGGCAGAGCTGAGTGTTTACCTAGATTGTATTTCCACCTCTCCGGCACACCTTTGTACTGCCAACGAAGAGGTGGCTACCTACCTCCGAGAGCTCGGCGTTGGCAGGGAGCCCTCCCCACTCAGCCACGGGAGTCAGCATCCCCCCCTCCTACTCTGGCATTCTCTGCGGAGTGAGTTTTGTGGGGTTGGCTGTTCTGTTTAAACCGGGAGAGCTGCAAGAGGTGGGATGTGGGGGGTCTGGAAGCACAAGAACGAAACCGTAAAAGTTGATGGTGGCTTTTCAAGAAGTGGCTCGGGAGACATCGAGAAATGAACGAAACGGCCCTTCGTTTTCGCTTGCATCTCATTGACTGCTGTCGACGATGGCAGAGAGATCGCCCCTGAAAACGCACATTTACAATGACACAAACTAAACCAAACTCCCTGCCATCAAGTCCATGCGGGCTCACGGGGCCCTACCACCTGTGAGTTTCCCGAGACAGTTGCTCTTTACGGGAGTAGGAAGCCCAGCCTTTGTCTCACGGAGGGGCTGGTGGTTACAGCTGCTGTCTCTGATCCGTCCTAAGCCCTACGTGTAACCACTGCGCCACCTGGGCTTCCCCTCAGAGCACACAGCCCATCACACAGGACCGCTGGGCACAACAGCCCAGCCATCTTTTCTGTTCTATGGCTCAGTGACATACCAACCTGTGGTTTGGGCAAGTCCACTAGCCCTGCCTGTGTCACTAGACCTCCATGCCCTTCTTGGCCGTCTCCTCTTGCGCCCCTGCTGCGAGGATCAGAGTGCTGAGAGGGACTTGGATGAACATCACCTCTGTGGCCACCGTCACGATCAATAGTGACCATCGGAGACAGCTAGGCTCCTTCCAATTTCCTGTCATTGGAGGAACCGTGGCTTCTTCCATGGCACCCCGCTGGCCACCAGGTGGACTCAGCTGCCCCAACGTGGGGGCAAAATGTGCTTTTGTTTCTCATTGATTCTTCCTCCTACCTACGCCCTTTCCCCCACTGAGTGCCTGAAGAGACCGCCTTCCCTGCCCTTGGTCAGTCCTTTCAGCACTTAAATTCTCCCCTCCAGGCAGGTTTCATAGCTCTCTCATGAAACAGAGGAGGTATGGGGTCAGAGAGGGGCATGGAGAGAGGGGTCCTTGTAGCAGCCTTCTTACTCTCCTTTTCATGAGAAGCGTCCCCCCCAGAGTGCTGTCCTAGGACCCCTTTTTCCTTGCAGGGTCTCCCAGGAACCCCTTCCACCTCTCATGTTCAGAGTCCAGCTTTGGTCCCTGTGGTGGGTGCTGCTGCAGGGGGCTCTGCCTCGGCCCACGGCAACGTTTGTACAACAGAATGAGAGGTGGCCTGGTCGCTGGACTGTCTTGACTCCGTGTTGACCTTGCTCTGTCCATCCACCCCATGGAAGATCTTCCTGTGCATGCTGACCCTCTACTTTGCTGACCCCGATGACGCGTCCAGAGACTACCTTTTCCTGATGACGCGTCCAGTGTCCAAACTAAGCAAGACGCGTCTTGCTGCTCTTGCTTCTGATGAGCACGGTGGTCGCATTTCTTCTAAGACCCATTGGCTGGTTCCTTTGAGAGGCTGTGGTTGCGGTTGGGTGTGCCACCGAGCCCGGTTCAGCTCACAGTGACCCAGGGTGTGCACAACAGAATAAGCTACTGCCTGGCCCTGCCCCCTTGTCACCATTGCTCCCATGTTGTAGCCCAAGGCTACAGCCACCGTGTTTGTCCATCTTGTCCAGGGCCTTCCTCCTTGTCACCGCCTCTACTCTCCCAAGCATGGCGTCTGTTTCCCGGGACGGATCTCTCCTGATAGAGTCCAGAGCACACGAGATGGAGCCTGCCCACCTTTGCCTCTAAGGAGCATCCTGGCTGTGTTTCTTCAAAGATCGATTGGTTTGGGCTGTCCTGGGTCCTTGGGATAGTCTTTGTCAGCGCCGTCATTTAAATGTATCAATTCTTCTTTGGCTTTCTTTCTTCAGTGTCCAAGTTCCAGGTGCATCAGAGGCTATCGGCAATACTGTGGCCTGGGTCAGGAGCACCTTCGTCCCAAAAGGAGCATCCTTGTTTTTCCCCTCTTCTGAGCGGTCTTGGGCAAGAGGAACTGACCCAATATTGTTGGACTCTTGCCCGCCGAGAGTCTCTGGTGTAGCCAATATTCTCCGAAGCAGCACAATTCCGTGCCTCTGTCCTTCTTCCCGGTCCTTTCTTTCACAGGCTTCAGGGTGACCGAGAAGACCATGACTTGGATCACACTGTAGACATCAAAGTGAAAACCTACCACTAGCAGCGGGATGCTGTTTCGTCTCCAAATATTATGTCTAGCTGAACCCCAAGCCTCCCAAGAAGCACCTGGCCCCTCCAAAGATTCTCAGCAGATATCGGTGGAGTGGACACACGTCCTCCCGGGCACCCAGCACTTCCATGCCCTTGCTCACACTGCACTTGTTTTCTCGGGGTCTCTGGAACCACTTGGTACCTCCATGCTCCTTTCGTGCCTGGCTCTAGGATCCCCTGTCAGGGCTACAGGCCATGGATGCCCAGTCCTCTTCTACTCATGGTGACCCTGTGACAGAGTATGGAGGAGACCTGCTCCATGGAGCTGTCCAGGCGGTTGTCTTTAAGAGGGTTCACGGTTACATCCTTCTCCCACGGTGGGGGAGCGGGGGGTGGGGGGGTCCAAAGCGCCAGCCTTCCCATTAGCATCGAGTGCTTAATCAGTGCACCACCAAGGCTCCTCGAGGTTCACCCCACTTCATAGCAAGCCTTAGTCCTGTGCGTCATACCCACCCCCACCCCCACCCCCCACACGCATGTCTTCATGCAGTGACTCCATGGGAACCCCATGGCACGGTTCTCCCCTGTGTTTTCTGTGAGTCCCATCCCCTCCGTGGCAAGGCCTCCACAGGCCACTCCTTGGTCCTCACACCCCCTCAGCCTCACTCATCCCCTCACCCCGCTTGTGCGTCAGGCTGCTCCGCATGCCTGGCATTTACGTCCAAGTCTGATCGCCTTCTTCCGGTTTTCTACCAGCTTCTGCCAACTCTTCTTGAGCCAAAAAATTAACCCTGGGAGGTAGTGCCTCTCTTTTCCTTACTCCCTCACGGGAGCCCAGTTAGCCAATGGTGATCATCTCTTAACTGGCCACCCAGATCCGGCCTTGTCCCAGTCCGTGCTCTAGCGTTGCCCTGCCCAGGAGCTGGGGTGGGGTGTAGCACCCGTGTGGAGTTAGGGGGTTTCTCACCCTGACGGCCTTGCAGGGTTCCCCGAGGGTGTGAGGCAGACATCGCCGCCATGTGGTCACAGGGAGTTGGGAAGGCCAGCGCCTGCGGACCGGGATACTCCATTCAAAGGAGCTCCAGGAGCTCACGGGAAGCCCATCACAGCCCCCAGGGGAGATCCAGGCAGGCAGGGCGGTGTCCCGGCACCAAGGCCTTCTCCGGAGGGGGGAATTGCTGTGAATGAGGGAGAGGGGGCTGGGAAAAGGTGAGAAAGGGACAGTATTTTGAAGTCTCGTAGGAGGAGATACCAGAGCTTCCTCTGACCCAGTTTTCCCTCCTTGACTCCTTGAGGGAACAATTGCTCCGTATCCCGAAGAGATACGGTGGAAAGAATTATATTGGCAGGATCGCCGGCCTTGATGGTGTAAATCTCCTCTGGGAACAAAGAAAAACCAAGATGTTTCTCACTGGCTGGAAAGAAAGATGAGACCCGAGGGCCCCAGTGGTGACGGAAAGGGAGCGTCTGACGGTGACGAGAGAGCATCCCCTAGGCCATTCCACGGTACTACCTCTCGGTGGCTGCAGGACAGGTAGGGACTGAGCCTCCAAGATGGCTTCACCAATGACGGGGAGGGGGGGCTCTGGCCTCTTCTTGTCGGCAGACATTCTGTGCAAACGGGCTCAGTGCCTCTCAGACCAAGTGATCAATGGCTAAGAAATGATTGCGTCTAACACACTGCCACACGCTTCAAGGTCCGGAAGCCCCTGACAGCACTGTATTCTGCATGTGGCACACACACGCACGTCACACATATGGCAAGCATAGGGGAGGGCTGCATGTGCAATTTGTGAAAAGCATGTAGTGTGTGTTGCAGGCCGACCCTGTCCTACAGGGTCGCTGTGTGCCAGCATCCGTTTGATGGCAGATGGCGGTGAGTTTGGGGTCGGTGTTTGGAACTGCTTGAAATATGACAGTATTCTTGTTTGAGTGGCATTCCTAGGGGCTGGTGTCCCCTTTGCCCACTGCAGTGACATGTCACCTCTCCCTTCAATAGGCAGGCCTAGCCACTCGGCCCGTCGGGGGATGATAGGTGTGCTTGCTGGCTGACATGGGTGACACTGTGAGCTATCCCACCGGGTGACACCAGCCCTAGAGAAGCCGCTGTACACACAGTCTCCCACAGATGTCAGGGCAACACTGACACCCAAAAGAAGCCCCGGTGGAGAACTGACTGAGCCCCCAGCCATCAAGCCGATTTCAACTCCTGGAGACCCTGCAGATCAAGAAGAGACCTGCTCCTCGGGGTCTCCGACGGTCTCTGAGGCTGTGACCTTGGGAAGCAGCTCCCTCGGCTTGTCTTCTGTGGTGTCTCTGGATGGATTTGAACTGCCAACCTTTTTGCTAGAAGTTGAGTGCTTAACCACTTGTGGGCCACAAGGGGTCTCGGCACAGACAGAAGCTCTCAAAAGGTTTTACACTCGGGAGTCTGCTGCACACAGTGGACCTTTCAGACTTACAAGAATAGTCTACAGTCAGTAAGCAAGCCTGTGTCACCTTACTTCAGTGGGGCAGAGAAGAGAATTCACTCCGCGGGTCTGTTCCCGTCATAAATGCTCGGGTGCCTGCGACCTAAAGTATTTAAAGGAACTCGCGTCTCATTGAGCCATCAGATCTGTCACAGGGAAATTGAGGACGAGTGTCAGGACAAGCCCCGTTGCAGAGAAGCCTGATGGGGACAATAAAATGATTTCCCAAGGAAGTTGTTAAAAATCCATTATGTGAGTCATTTGTAAATGTGCTATTTATCAACACCTCGTGGAAAAAAATGCTAGAAAGCACATTACCAACAAAACTCCTATGTTGGCAAGATTGACCAGATGCCCTATTAAGGAATTCTCATTCCACTGACGGTTTAAATGATAGCATCCTAATTATTATTATTTTTACAGACTAGAGAACGCTATTTGCTTTGCGGGATGAAATGTAACATCAAATGGAAAACAACGAGATGGGCTCATTGTCTTTCAGAGCGCTCCATTCGCAGATCGATGCAAAACACAAACATTTATGGGCCTTCCAGGAAGGTCATTTCTTAAAAAGAGATTATTTGTGCGCCTATATCCATGGAGGACACCCCGTTGATTTATTGCTGATTAACATGATGTATTCATATTAACATGGCTATTCGTACATATTCTTTTACCATGACCCAAGGGAACTAAGGGCTGGGGGCTGGGGGAGTCTCCTGTGGAGACTTGGGTGGGGGAGGACGATGGGCAGGCACGCAGCAGGGAGACTGTCCAGCCGGGGGCCAGCAGGGTGGGGGATGGGGAAGGGGATGCGCTAAAGGCTTCTCCTACGCCTTGTCCAGGGCTATGGCTGCCTCCCGTGCATGCAGAGGCTGAGCAACAAAGAAAGAAGACCGAACGAGCTCGGACGCCTTTGAGCAACGGTGTCGGTGAGCAACTTCACTACGCCGTGGACTGCCCGAAGAACGGACAGATCCGACTTGGACACGGTCCAGCCGGCATGCGGCTTAGAAGAGAGGACAGCGAGACTTCATTGCGTGGACTCTAGACCTGCTGCCTGGAGGGATCGCGTCTGGGGCACGCCACTCTGCTTGGTAACTCAGAGCTTCAGCCAAAGAGAGGCAGACCCTGGACGAGATGAGCTGACACAGCGGCTAGAGCAATGAACCGGGAGACAGCAAGGGCTGTGAGGCCGTGGCAGGACCAGGGTTGGGGGCTGGTCTACGGAGCTCATGGGACTTCGAACCTGACCCAACTCAAGGACACCTACCCACTGCACAACGACCATCAAGGACTACACGAGGTCCAGGGGCAATAGGGTGCCACTGAAGAGAGGGGAGGACATCTTCTAAAAATCAAATACTAGGACCCCCCACCTGGAAGGGAAAATAACTGGAGAAAACAGCACTCAGCGATTGTCTTTAGGGGCTGCAGTTGGTCTTCAGCTCGTGAGGACCCCAGGGGACCAGACCCCTGGGCGTCATCTTTCCGGGAGTAGCTTGTTCAGTCTTTCTCTCAAAGAGCTGCTGGTTGGGTTTGAACCACTAACCTTCTGGCCATTCATCAGACACTTAACTATCTCCCCGCAGCAGTGCTCCTTTTGTTCAGAAGATCTGCCCAATGCATACGTAAGAGATAGCCCTGCACACACTTTAGTCATAAATTCAATGCCACACACTTGTAGACATCAGCGTTTGCGGGCACATGCCAGCAAGGTTTCAACTACCAAGTGCCTGACTTACAGCCCAACCTGAGAGGCACAGAGAGCCCTCTGTGACAACGTGTGAAATGACCAATATAAAATCCTCCGAGCTACAGAAAACACTGGGAATCCAATATGAGCAGCGCTGGCAGGCTCTTGTGCAGTGGAAAATAGCCCCCAAATCAAGACCATCTGGGGGGGAAATCCTGAACAGCGCAAAGTAATGAAGGCAGCAGTAACGAAACAGATGGTCTGTGCGGACGGCTCACTTCTTTCCTTCGTTTCCATTTACTTATTTATGTGTTTTCCTGAAGCATAACGAGGCTACCTGCCCGTGGTGAGCTTGGAGGAAATGACTTGATTCTGTCTGACTGAGTTTACAACCTACCAGAGGGAAACGGCGCTACTTTCCAGTTTCATGAAATAAAATAATTACTGATGTAGAGAACAGGAGAGACAAGGAAGGGATATTACACACGTACACACACGTGCACATATATGCGTACATATAAGAAGGTGAGAAAACTGGGCTTGCAATTGGAGTTCCCCTTCATGCATCCACAGGTTTACTTCCAGCAAAGCCAAGTTTAAACATGTCATTTTAAAATCTCGCTCTGGACAACCTCATCTTTCAGTCTCTGTTGGGGGTAGTGCCTTTGAAACACAGGATGATTTTGGTTCCATGGTGTACTTGGAAAGCAATTTTGGGGTCCGAGAACATCAAACTTGTAATTAAACTCAAGTGGACGTCTTTTCAAATCATTGGAGCCTTTCAGTGCGTGTGTAGGACTGCCACCCGGTGCGCATCGGCAGGGCTTGGCTGTTGTTGCTGTTCTTGTTAGATGCCACCTGTCAGTTCGGACCCCACACACAGTAGGACCAAACACAGCCCCGTCCCGTCCCATGTTCCTGTTCTTGAGCCCGTGTCGATCCATCTTGGTGGGGGCCCCTCCTCCCTCGCTGCTCTCCACTTTACCATCAACGATGTCCTCATCCAGGGACGGGTCTCTCCTGACAACTTGTCCAAAGTGTGTGAGACAGTCTCGCCCTCCCTGCTCCAAGGAGCTCTCTGACTACACTACCTCTGGGACAGAGGGGCTTGTCCTTTCAGCGGTCCCTGGTGCTTCCAATAGTCTTCTCCAGCACCACAACTCAAACACATCCATTCTCGGTTGCTTTAAAATCAGGAGAGGTGTGAGCCAGGGTAGTGTCCTAATCATTTGTTCACCCATAAAACAAAACACCATGGACTGCTAAAAGGACAAACCGAGCTAGCTTCTGAAGTTGGGGGTCTCACATGGTACCGGGCGGCATTTTCAACGGTACGCCCGCGTGCTGACTTCAGCCAGCTTTCAGATTGAAGGATGCCAGAAGCGTTGTGTGGAGACCAGTGAGCTCAATGAGCTGATCGTGCCACCAGTCTCTAAGAGAGATCAAAGCAATGGAAGGTAGTTTTATTGGATAACGAGATAGGAATCTTGGATTTACCAATAGGATCCAAAGTCAAGGTGCAATCGAAACAGGGGCTGCCCATGGGCTCTCGGGGGCAGTCCAATTTGAGAGACTCGGGTGATGATAACTTTTTTGGGGGGGGAGGTGGTAATTCCCAAAGTCTAATCATCATCGATGTTCACAAAGCACGAAGGACGATCGTGGGGTTTGGGGAGGAGGAAGTTTGAAGAAAACAGAAAGCTGCCTTGGGAAGAGGAAGGCCAGGAAAGTTGTTTGTCTATCCTGACAGGGCACCTGTCATGCTCAGAGGGTAGCAAGGGCTGTCCTAGGAGACAGGCATCCTCCCTACAGTCCCCCAGACTTGTGTTTCTTCTCAAAGATCACAGACAATTGAAAAGAAATGCAGTTGGGTCCCCTGAGCACACCGGTCGACCATTTTGAGGTGGTGTAAATTGAGGAGCACAGATTCTTGGGGTGGGGGGATTAGCTAGATGGAAACAGTCCTCATAACTATACAGACCTGGAAGGAGGATATGCGCAGAAACAATGGACTCACATGTTGACATTTTTGCTTGATAAGCATTTCTATGGTTTTGTAGCAATACTTTTCGACCTACCAAATTGGGTGGGCCAGGATCCTCTGGCGATATGCTCTGACATGGTGTGGCCCACTCCTCTGCGAAGCAGCCAAGCAGTTCTTCTGGTCACAGTCTGGATACCATGGAGGGAGGTCTCGTGCAGGGCGTGGTCTACTCTTGGTATAGACCGGCAGTGTGCTGAAGGCAGCTCATTTCTTCTGCTGGAGCTGGATCCTGAATTGGTTCCATGGGCCGCCTGTTATTTTGCCTGCTGATCCCAGAAACCATCAGAACCTTGGGTTTCTTGGGACAATCTTGGATTCATTCAACTCGGCATCCATCTGCCCGAAGTCTCCCTATTTCATCTTCCTGTTTCCTGTTCATCAGCCTCTGTAGCCTCAGCAGATAGGGGAGACTTCAGCTAACACCCAATCTACTTGAACTTGAACTGGACTGGACTTAACCACGTCTACAATGGGGTGAGCCATCTCTTCATATAAATCTCTTTCTGTAGACATACACACACAAGAGTCATTGGTTTTACGTTTCTAGCGAACACAGCCTAACACATATATGTGATGGTTGGTACAGGAGAGGGTCGCCGTGAAAGAGGAAGACTGAGAAAAGAGGATCTCTGTGAGTTGGGGTTGACTTGCTGCCCTTGAGTTGGCTCAGATTCATAGCAGCCCCGTGTACAACAGGACAAAACACAACACTGGCCAGTCCTGCGCTTCATGCATAATCGTTGGCAGGATCCACCCGATGGATGCCCTCACTCAGTGGCCCTTTCTGAGTCATGCTTGGATTTAGAGCAGGCCTCTGTCTGTACACTGCTACAGATAGTTTAGAACTATCTTCAGAAAAAAGTTACTCGTGTGTGATATCGATGACAATCCTCCAGCTCATAGGTTAGTTCTTCGAAAGGTTGAACGAGGGCCGACTCTGAAACTGTGGCCCTGCATTCTTGTTGCCGCCTTTTGCTGCTTGCTGAGTCCCAGAATCCTTCAATGAGGCCAGGCTTGCTCCCAGGCCAGCCCGAAGCAGTTCTGTCTCTTCTCAGCTGTAGCATACAAACCCTTACATCCATTGTAAGGAACAGTAACTAAGATAACCATTAAGCAAAGAGTGTGGTTCGAGTCACATCCCCTTCCAAGGCCAGATTTTTAAAATTCATTTTATTGGGGGCTCATTCAGCTCTTATCACAATCCATACATCCACGCATTGTGTCAAGCAAATTTGTACATATGTTGCCATCATCATTCTCAACACATTTTCTTTCTACTTAAGCCCTTGGTAACAGCTCCTCATTTTTCCCCTCCCTTCTCCACCCTCCCTCCCTTATGAACCCTTGATAATTTATAAATTATTATTATTTTTCCATGTCTTACACTGGCCAATGTCTCCTATTACCCACTTTTCTATTTTCCATCCCCCCCAGGAAGGGGTTTATATGTAGATCATTGTGATCAGTTCCCTCTTTCTCCCCCCCACCTTCCCCTTCCCCTCCTGGTATGGCTACTCTCAATATCAGTCCTGAGAGGTTTGTTTGTCCTGAATTCCCTGTGTTTACAGCTCTTATCTGTACCCATGTACATGCTCTTGTCTAACCGGATTCGTAAAGTAGAATTGGGGTCATGATAGTGTGTGTGTGTGTGTGTGTGTGTGTGTGTGGCGGGGAAACAGTAGAGAATTAGAGGAAAGTTGCATGTTTTATCAGTGCTATACTGCACCCGGATTGGCTCATATCTTCCTTGTGACCCTTCCATGAGGGGATGTCCAGTTGCCTACAGATAGGCTTTGGGTCTCCACTCTGCACTGCCCCTCATTCACAATTATAAGATTTTTTGTTGTTCTGGATCTTTGATGCCTGATACCTGATCCCATTGACACCTCATGAGCATACAGGCTAGGGTGCTTCTTCCAGGTGGGCTTTGTTGCTTCTCAGCTAGATGACCACTTGTTTACCTTCAAGCCTTTAAGACCCCAGATGCTATATCTTTTGATAGCCAGGCACCATCAACTTTCTTCACCATATTTGCTTATGCACCCACTTTGTCTTCAGTGATCATGTCGGGATGATGAGCATCATGGAATGCCAGGTTATTAGAACAAAGTGTTCTTGCATTGAGGGAGTACTTGAATAGAGGCCCAATGTCTGTCCGCTACTTTAATACTTAACATATAAATATTTTTACATAGATCTATTTCCCTATCCTTATATATAAATAAATTTACATATGTACATGCCTGCATTTAGACCTCTATAAATGTCCTTTGCCTCCTAGTTCTTTCCTCTATTTCCCAAGGCCAGATCTTAACTTCATCCTATTCCTTTTTTTTTTAAAGCAGGTAATGATTTCCAAAATGGGATTATAGCCACAGGTTTATAAAATCCAGAATTATGATAAGGGATTAAGGCTGCAAGGTCCAAATGAATTAAGTATAACTGACGTTTCATCTGTTCTTGATCTTGCGTGGTCTCTAAGTTCAAGTGGGCTATACGGAAGGTCATATGTTGGCTCTCCTGGACTTCTTTTCATTGTCTTCAGCTTCAGCTTGCACTTGCATATGAGCGATTGATGGATTGTTTGACGGTTGGCCCCTGACCTTGTTCTGACTGATGATACTGAGCTTCCCTGTGGTCTCTTTCCAAAGACGGCGTGGATTTGATTCCTGGGTGTTCTGTCCAGCGAGGTGCCCATGGATAGTCACCATCTATCTTGTTGAAAAATAATTGCAATGTATAAGTCATTGCAAGAGTCTATTACACAATTCCCTACATCATTTCTATCACGAAGCCACCCCCGCACCCCTTTATTTCAATTACCAACGCATCATGGTTGCCAACTCTCACATTCCAATTGCCAGTAAGAATCAGTGCATCTTGATTGAATGCTTGATCTCTGTTAGACTTCCTAAGTGGATCAGAACCTTCAGCGTCTTCACCTTTGGAAGTGTGGTTGGTGCGTACATTTGCATACGACTCTTACGAGCTGATCTTCCTTATAGGGCATGAGAACTATCCTAGCACGGACAGCACTACACTTCCAGACACGTCTGGAGATTTTCTTTATGATGTTGAGCGTGGGTGGTGCCCTTCCTACTCGATGTTCCATTCCTGGCATAGCAGACCTTGTGATTTCCCGTTCAAGATGGCAAGAGTAGTTCATGTCAGCTCAATAATGCCTCGATGGTCTATCTTGAAAGGTTCCATTTCATTTTAACAACTTCCAATTTTCCTAGATTCATATTTTGTACATTCCACAGTCCAGGTATCAATGGATGCATGTAGCTGCCACCTCTCACAGTTGGTCATGCCACAATAGCAATTGTAGACAAAAGGACTCTGCTCCGACCACATCATTGAAGCCACCTGGACTCTGCGGAAGCAGCCCTTCCCTCATCCTCCTGAGAGGCAGCTCTTGAGGGACTCGATCAGATGAATTTCCGCTGCTACTCCTAAGGTGGCCATTTTTCCCAGAGGCCAATTACCAGGTCCTTGCTCCTAGTCGGTCCTGGTCTGGAAGCTCGGTTGAGACCTGTCTATCCCAGGTGTGCATGCTAGTATTCCACAGAGGTGGCTGAGCTTCCAGCATCACAGCAACGCACAAGCCTTTTCAGGATGACAAAGTGACAGAAAAGTGGTGATGTATTATAAATAACCTATGTAATTACATGGCATCAATCGATTGCTATTTTACCTGGGTGATAGGCAAACAAAATTCCCCAGAGTTTCATTTTACTTTCACGATCAATCCACAGCCATGGAGTCGGCAATCAAGAAGTCAGATGATGCCTTGACTTGGGCATTGTGGTAGTTACATAATCTGGTATCGACTTGAGATTATGAATAGTGAAGGAGCGGAGTTTAGCCTGTCAGTCAGGTCGCAGCTTGATGACCTCATTTGGAGACGTTACGGAGATACATAGCCCACTGGAAGCCGGACCCATACACTCTGCTTCATCTTGTTGACAAGCCACATGGAGACATGCTGGAGGAACCACATGGAGGCCCCTTCCAGTGCTGAGATGTTTCCACCACCACTGGATCCACAAGACTCTGCACCCACTGGCTGACAATCTTCCTGCATTCAGCATCGTTGTATATGTTGCATGAGTCTGTAGAAGAATTTATAGATTGGTATCAGATGTATGGGCTAATATCAGACTTATGGACTTGAACTGGACTTGGCTGGGATGTTTTCTTAATATACAATTGCTCTTTTATATAAAACTCTTTCTTACACACACATGAGTATCTCTGGATTTGTTTCTCTAGTTAACCTGGACTAACACACTAATGCAAAGACTTCTTTGAAGATTTTCTTTTTCATAAAAAGAGCAAAGATGGCCCTTTGAGGACTGAAGTCACCCGTTTCCAGTAGCCTCGTGTGCTCGCTAAAGCTGGTCACAAATAAGGAAGACCAGAGATGAAGGAGCACATTGGTACTTGCACTGTGGTATTTGTGAAGACTGTAGCCTGTGTCCTGGACTTCCAGAAGAATATAAAGTGCCTGTCGTACCAGAAGTTTAATCAGAATGCTCCTTAGAACCAGAATTGTGGGTCTTACTTTCACGGTGTGGCTTCACAGGGTTCATAGACAAATTGCATAGTGTTTTAATTCCATTTTCCCACGAACTTTTGAAGCCCACCCCCCTATTTGTATGCATGGTCAGGAGGGACCATCTCTGGAAAATGGCATCGTGCTCAGTAAACTATAAGGTAAACAGAAAAGATGGGTGGACACGGCGGCCGTAACAATGGGCCCAGACAGAACAGTGGTTGTGAGGCTCTCACGGTGTTTTGTTCTGCTGTGCACAGGGTCTCTAGGAGCCGTGACCTCTTCTCAACAACACGAATGACAACAATGCACGTGGACCTGAATGGATGGAAGACGCAGGCATCCAATCAACGGCATCTGTGGAACGCGACAATAGAGAAGCTCAGCGTCGTCACTCAGAACAAGGCCGGTGGCCCACTGTGGATCGGACGATCCCGTGCTCAAATTCAAGTTGAAGTTGAAGCTGAAGAGAATTAAAACCCGACCTGGAGAGTTGGTGTGCACTAGGCTGATGCTCTTCACGGGACATAATACGTGTGCAGAAGCTCGCAGTTGCCGCCTACTTCAATGCAGATGGTTTTGAAGTTGCTCTGTTCTTAGATGCATATTATTTATTGTATGCATACTATACCCATTGCTTCAGCCTCAAGAGCCTCCTGCCACGTAGGCACCGAGGGCCCCTTGAAGTTCACAAAGACGTGGACATCAAAGATGGCAATCGACCAGGAATGCAAGGCAATGTAGGGGGGAACCAGACCAGGACAAAAGAATCCCATGGTATTCAAATCATAATTATGTCCCATTTGATGTTTGCCTGCTGTTTAGAGATTCAATAGCCAGCTTCAAAGGGTTTCTAGTCTTAGGCAGAGCTGGACTGCCCATTGGGGTAGCTCGAGAAACTAACAATAGCAAAGAAAACCTTGTAAGAAAGATCCCAAGATAGCCCAACTCGGTGCTGGTCACCTCGGTTGCCTTCGTGACTGGCATCGTTAACGATGCTGGCATAATCATCTATATTGTCTTAGTCTCCTGCGAGGTGCAGTCCAGCTGGTTCCGATTCACAGTGACCGCGCGTACAACAGGACAAAGCACTGCTGGCGCCTGGAGCATCCTCATAGCTGCTAGGCTTGGGCCATCGTTTCAGCCACTGTCTCCATCCATCCCATTGAGGGGCTTCCTCTTTTTTGCTTCCCAGGAATGCCTCTAGTGGGTAGCTTTCATGAGCGGGAATTTAGGTGGTTATCGTCACACGCAGGGCACCCGCTCGAGCTAGGGGAAGACTTTGTTTCTCAAGACAAGGGTGATCCTTGGCTTGGCGTGCCTAGATGGCTGAGCTAGGAGTGCCTGGCCTTGTGAACTTGTCTTCCTCCGGGGCTTCAGGTCGTGTTGGTCTTCCCGCAGTCTCCCTTCTTCGGTCCCTCACCTGCCTCCTAGGCTCGTGAAAGTCGGACATTGAATAAGGGAGGCCGCAGGTGGGTGGATGCTTTGGAATGATGACGCTGGTGAAGACTATCGGAAGTCCCATGCACTGTCCACAGAACAGACGAACCTGTCTGGGAAACAGTCCAGCCAGAATGCTCCTTAGAGGCAAGGATGGTGAGACTTTGTCTCCCGTCCTTTGGACACGGAGTCTCTGGAGAAGGACCACGTGCTTGGTAAAAGAGAGGGGCAGTGGGAAAAGAGGACGGCCCCAGAGAAGCTGGAACGGCACAGTGGCTGCAATCAGGGGCCCAGACATGGGGACACTTGAGGATGGCGCAGGACCGGGCGGGGTTTGGTTCTGTCGTTCGAGGGGCTGGTGTGAGCCGGCCTGACTCGATGGTGCCCGAGAACAGCAACAAGGATGCTGTGGCTTGTGTGTGCTGCTGCCACGGGGTGCTTTGCACCCCTCGCTTGTTAGCGTGTGCCAAGCCATCCCCCAATGTCTCTGGGGGCCTCTGCAAGCTTCTGTACTCCTTTCACATCTCTCACCAGCCCTCCTGGGCACGCACCTGTTTCTCTTTGTGGTATAACCTGCGCAAATGACTCCCAAAGACCGGCCTCCTGGTGCGAGTAGAACTTGGCTCCACAGGGTGTTTGATGGCTGGTTTCCACAGAAGTCGGTGGTGGTGGTGGTGGTGATGGTGGCAGTGGTGGTGGTGGTGATGGTGGCAGTGGTGGTGGTGGTGATGGTTGTGGTGGTGGTGATGGTGGCAGTGGTGGTGGTGGTGATGGTGGTGGTGGTGGTGGTGGAGGTGGTGGTGGTGATAGTGGTGATGGTGGTGGTGGTGGTGGTGGTGGTGGTGGTGATAGTGGTGATGGTGGTAGTGGTGGTGGTGGTGGTGATAGTGGTAATGGTGGTGGTGGTGGTGGTGGTGGTGATAGTGGTGATGGTGGTAGTGGTGGTGGTGATAGTGGTGATGGTGATGGTGGTGGTGATGGTGGTGGTGGTGGTGGTGATGGTGGTGGTGGTGGTGGTGGTGATAGTGGTGATGGTGGTGGTGGTGGTGGTGATAATGGTGATGGTGGTAGTGATGGTGGTGGTGGTGGTGATGGTGGTGGTGGTGGTGATGGTGGTAGTGGTGGTGGTGGTGATGGTGGTGATGGTGGTGGTGGTGGTGGTGGTGGTGGTGGTGGTGATGGTGGTGGTGGTGGTGGTGGTGGTGGTGGTGATGGTGGTGATGGTGGTGGTGGTGGTGGTGGTGGTGGTGGTGGTGGTGATGGTGGTGGTGGTGGTGGTGGTGGTGGTGGTGATGGTGGTGGTGGTGGTGATGGTGGTGATGGTGGTGGTGGTGGTGGTGGTGGTGGTGATGGTGGTGGTGGTGGAGGTGGTGATGGTGGTGGTGGTGATGGTGGTGGTGGTGGTGGTGTTAAGTGCCATAGGGTCACACCCAATGGCAATCCTTTCTTCAAGGAGCCTCTTGGTGAACTCGAACCACCGACCTGTTGGTAACAGCCTAGTGCATTCACTATCTGCACCACCCAGGTGCCCTGCTGCTCTTGTTGGGAGCTGCGGCCACGTCAGGAGGCAACACTCCCGGGCCTGGACTATCTCCTCACAACTGTTCCTGGGCTGGACCCTACTGTCATGGCCCCTGTGCATTTTGAAATAGCCCGCCCCAAAGGCCTGGCCCTCACTGCCACCGGTACCAATGTCCTCTTCTTAGCTATGGGCAGAGTCGTCCACTAAACCCAGGTTATGGCATATGCTTCCCCGCTTGACTCCCATCAGCCTGCTGGCCTCCTCCTGAGTCCAAAACTTGCTCTGTAGTTAGAGGACACGTGGCCCGTCTTGGAAAGGGCCGGGAGGACGGAGGACGCTCCTCTATGGGTCACCGTAGGCGCCTGTCTCTCAAGGGCCCCGCTTACTCAGAGCTGCCTCCCACCCTCTTGTGCCTGTGTTTCCATGTCAACAGTCCTTTCAACCCAGACGTGCAGCTCGGGGATGACCTATGTTTGGGGAAAGAATAGTGTCCATGTGTGTGATTCTCATTATGCCTGAATGGATTGCCAGACGAGATCACTGAATCAAGGATGCAGCAGACAAAGAGTCCGTGTTCCAGCTGGTGCAGCGTCCTGCCCCCACAGCCTGATCATTTTCTCAGTAGGATCCTTGGAAGGGGTTGTTCTGATTCATCACTGCGTGGGCTGGCCCTCAGGGAGGTAGGCAGAGCTTCGGTCTCTGTGAATCCGACGTAGTCTTTGTCTGCTGTGGCTACTGGCTGGCCAGTGGACTCTGGTCCACGGCGACCCCCGCTTGGGAGTGGGACTGGGCTCCGTGGGGTTTTCAAAGCTGTGATCTTCCAGAAGCAGATCACCAGGCTGTCCTCAAGGAAGCTGTAGGTGGGTCCAAGGTAGAGGAAGAGTAGAGGAGGACTCAAGCATCTGGGCCACCCAAGCATCCCGACCATCTGAATGCAGTTTGTTGTCCTCAGGGAGGGCAAACTAAAGGTTAGCATTCCAAGGGGGTTGCCTCTTCACAAAGCAGCACCTCCATCAGCATTGGAGCCCTGGTGGTGCTGCCAGGTAAGCACTGTGCTGCTAAACAGCCAGGCCCCCGGTTCAAATCCACCAGCCGCTCCTTGGGAGAAAGGTTCAGCCACCTGCTCCCATAAAGATGGATGCTCTTGGAAATGCCCTTTCTAGGCTTACTATGTGTTGGAACTGGCTGGCTAGTGGTGGGTTAGGGTGGCACTGTGGGCTAGTAATTTAAGTGCAGAGCTGCTAACAGAGAGGTTGGTGGTTCAAACCCCTCAGCTGCTGCTTGGGAGTGGGATGTGGCAGTCTGCTTCATAAAGGCTTATGGCCTTGGGAACTCAATGAGGTGGTTCTAGCCGGCCTTAGTGGGCCGAGATGCAGGCATTGGTGGCATAGTGGCTTTTATCTTATTGGGCTCCTAACCACAGGGTCAGCAGTTCAAAACCACCAGCCTCTCGGAGGGAAGAAAGACTGGGCTTTCTCGTGCGGTGAAGAGGTACAGTCTGGGACACCCACAGGGGCAGTTCTACCCTCCCCTGCAGGGGTGAAGAGGTACAGTCTGGGACACCCACAGGGGCAGTTTACTCTCCCCTGAAGGGGTGCTGTGAGTCAGCACCGGCTCGGTGGCAATGAGTTTGCTTTGGGTTTCTGTTACCATTGATTCTCCATCCGTGGAATCTTCAAGCCTAGTACAGGGGCCACCCTGAAAGATGACGGTGATGTCACCAACCAAATCACCCTCCCTACCCGTATCTGGGCCTGCTTCGGGGCCCACAGGCCATGTCTGGGGCTGCCAGGGATTGGGAGGGGCATGCTGGCCTGCCATGGCTGTGGTTCCTTATCATGTGGCTTAAGGGCTGCCACTCATGTGGGACCTCCATCCAGTTAGCAGGGGCGGGCAGCGGGCCCGGGACTGAAGAAGTGGCTGGTCACCTGAAGATGTCGCCCTGGACAACCTCCCAGAGTGGCAAGTCCGGAGCGGGACTCGGAAAGCCCCTCTGTCCCCCTGCTTGGACAGCTTCTTACCAGGCCTTCGGCAGCGGCACTCCTTGCAGTGTTCTGGAAGGGAAAGATGATTAATCAAGAGCAGAATCACAATGGCCCTCTGTCCTCACAGCCATTCCTCTGCTGCCATCTGACCCTTCCTTCTTGGGCTGAATGGGCACCGCCCCTTCCCACCCTCCACACCCTAAATGCACAAAACCCCAAGAACAATGGCCCTTCATGTCGCCTTTATCTGCCTGGACGACAGAGAGCATTTTTTATCTTTCTTTCCGGAGGTAGGGCAGGAGGGTACGCATCCACCCAATTCCAATTTTCTCACGGAAAAATACAACAAAAAGCCTGTGTAGGTTTGGGAGAGGACCAGGGGGGCTGCCTGCTTAGTCAGTGTTGGGAAGAGTCTCGAGGGGGCCCAGGAAAGGACAGAGAGCCACCAACTACCTGCTTCTGGACCACGGCGGCACCTTTCCGGGCCTCTGCCCCCTTCTGCCCGCCCCCCGCCCCAGCCTGGTCGCCCCAGCATAGGGTATCAGTCTGATTCTGTTGTCACCAAGGACCCTTTGGCTTTTTAAAAGCACCGCCTTGTGACGAGATATCTCTTTTAGATGGCCCTGGACCATTATTAAAGATTCAAAATATCGTTAATTTCCTTCAAGCTCTATTATGTTTACTATTCATCACCGTGTCAGCCCATTAATCACGCCTCCAGCGGCCACAGCGTGGCTGCCCAACTCTCTCCCCTTTTGATAGCAATCTGACCGCCAAAGCCTTTCCCTGCGCAGGCCCACAAAGCCCGTTTCATGAGCTGCGGCGCCTCGAGAGAAGCCAGGTCTTTTAATGAGCTCCTACATGGGCCAGATCGCTGCTTCCGATAATGGAAAGGAAGGGGCCAGCAACGTGTTTGGGGGACAATAGAAACACCCCTAGCCTTTGCAGCAGAGGGATTGTTGACCAGAGTGGGCTTCATCCAGGCCTGGCCACAATCCTGAAGGAAGGACATGACCTCTAGCGCTGTGTCCCTGGGCTTAGTGGACAGGTGCTGCGGGACAGGGCATCGGCCCAGGAGATGCGGCATGCAGGTCAGGGCTGAGGGGTGCACTCAGTGACCAGCAGCGTGAAGAGTTAAAACTGGGCTTCGGATTCGCTGTAGACTTCTCTGTGGGCTGTTGTGAGCTCCCCCATCTCGTGACCCCATGTACAGAACATCGCTGGGTCCGGGGCCAACTTTGTGATCCTTGAGCCCTTGGGTTTGGGCCCCTGGAGTCGGAGAGCTGTCCAAGCCAGGGGGCTTATTGCCTGGCGTTGGATTGGACAGGGTTCTGTTGGGTTCTGTAGCATTTCCACTGGCCGATTTTCAGAACGAGGCCACAAGCTTTCCTCCCTTGCCAGACTTTGATCTGAAGGCTCTACTGAAAACCATCCTCTGGGCGACCCTTGTGGCATCTCAATACCAACAGTGTAGCTTTCAGCCTCATAGCAACGTGTAAGCCACCCAGTAAGACACGCTGACAACTGAGCGGTGGCCACACGTGGCAGCTATGTGACATCGGGCAAGTGACCCGACCTCTCTCATTTGTTTCCTCGTATTTGGAGCAAGTGACATCCATAATCGTGTGTATGTCAGGGCGGGTGGAGTGGGGATGGCGTGGGGGTGACATCTGACCCCGTTTGACTTCACAAGGGGAAGGAGGTGAAACTCCATCAGCATCAGCCCTTGCCTGGTTCCTGCAAAGCGGAGGTCAGGCGTGCCGCATCCCTTCAACTTCTTGACCACTTCTGACCCCAGCATCCCTCCCACGACACTCTCTTCCACTCTCTGCCGGACTCAACAATCCGTTGCGATAGGCACAGAGAACGCAGATCGCAATCATGCTTAGGGGCTTTACTAGGGAAGTGAAAAGGCTACAATTCAGGATCAGAAGCTCAGGACACAGTTCTTCCAGTCAGGGCAGCTTATGCTCAGCCATGCCCTTCCTCAACAATGTGACAACACTCTTTTACTGCGCTGATAAACCTTCGCCTGAAAGCACTCGGCTCTAGCTCCATGGGTGTGCCAACCTGGCTCCCCCATTAAGTCCCTAGAGGCACTAGACTCCCAAGTGAGCCTTCTGCTTAGGCACTTAGCTTTGCTCATTTCAGGGACTGGGAGCCTACCACCCTGTCTCCTGTTCCAGCTCCTGCTGCTGCTGCTTCTCTGTCTTGGCTACTGCTTCGCTGGTGTCAGGACTTTCTGTCCTGGATCGAGGAGGTTCAATGGGAAAAGATCTCAGGGTCCAATGGACACCTTCCAAGCTCGGTTCTTCTTTCTTGATGGTCATGAGAGCCCCCTTCCTGTTTCTAAGACGGCTCATTTTATACCCAGCAGGTTGGTAAAACTGACCACCCTGCATTAGAGTTCCACATTTTTACCATCCCAATGAACAGTCACCTGCAATGGAATATGCATCTTCCTCGTCCCTTGCTCACCCAGACCCTTTAGGAAACATTGTCTGCGGTACAGTCTGCGGGTTAGAGGAGCCATGGTACGTAATTCATGACAGCCCAGCCATTCCTACAAGGAGTATACACTGGACACTGGGCCTGACGGCAGAATGATGATGGCGTGTCTACACCAGCCCCCGGAAGAATGTGAGTGTGTTTGGTAGGTTGAAGGAGTGGACTTGGACTTGTCAGGCACATTCAAACTTGGGCTGTGGGTGGAAAAACCAGTGTCCCTCTGAGGCAACGGGGGGGAGGGGCATAGACGTTACGCTGAGAGTCTGCTGACCAGGAGGCTGTGCCACAGAAGCCCAGGGGCCAAATGGGGAGTCACCTATGCCTTTTATGGAAAAGTGTAGGGACATGTTAGTAATAGACGCACACGTTCAAGTCTGCTCTGCTTTATAAATGGGATATTCTTTCATGAAACATGCAGAAACACAACACTGGCTGAAATTCCGTGAGCATAACTGCAGGTGACACCTCTCTCACCCCCATGCCCCAACCTTGCCTCCCCTCTCATCTACCAGTGGGTTGGACTGTGGGGACTTATCTGTTGCTGTGATGCTGGAAGTGATGCGAGGATTTCCAACACCAGTGGGGTCCCCTATGGAGGACAGGTTCGGTAGAGCTTCCGGACTAAGAGAGACTAGACAGAAAGGTCTTGGTGATCCACTTCTGAAAACCAGCCCCCGAACCCAATACTTCACAGCAGAGTGCTATCGGACATCACACCAGAGGGGGCGTCTTCTGGTTGGAAACCCACCCACCAATTCTGATTCATAGCGACCCTTTGCCGAGGAAAGGGCTGCCCCACCCCCATGCCCCCAGGGCTCCCGAGACTGTAAATATGTGAGGGAGGCACTGCCCACGTCTTTCTTCCAAGCAATGGCTGATGGGTTTGGACCGCTGACCTGATTGCGGTTATTGACCCAGCACTTAACCCAGTGCACCAACGGGACTCCCGAGGCATTAAAACCCTCGAACTCACAATGTCATCAAGAATGCAAGGCGCCCTAGCGGTCACACATTGGGCTGCGGTCCTCAGGGTCAGCAGTTGGGATCCACCAGCATCTCCACAGAAAGAGGGGCTTTCTACTCTGTAAACAGTCACAGCGGGTCACTGTGGGTCACAACTGACGCGATGGGATGGCAGCCATGGCAAGTTCACCAACCACTGTGAGGCTGGCACAGCCTCGGGCTGCATTGCCCTCTCCGGTACATAGAGTCACCGGGGTTCAGAGCCACCAATAAGACACGACTCTGCTGGTCCCCTCAGATGACCATGAACGGCCAGGGAAAATTGCTTTCAGGGGCGCTGGAGGCCCGCTGCTGGCCCACGGACGGACGGGTGGAGGTGGAGGAGTGTGTGACAGAGCTTCAGCTTGTTTAGGATTTCTCAGTCCTTACTTTTAACTGTGCTATAAAAATTCCTCTTCCAGCTGGGACTCCGGAGGTTTACGTCTGGAAGGCTGAAGGCACGCCGAGCTGCGTTTCCCCCAAAGTGGAGCATAACCGCCTATTTGAAGCAGAGTGGATCTGTGGCCAAGAGGGAGGGAGGCAGGGAGGGAGAAGAGAGAAAACGCTTTTAAGCAAATGAAAGACATCGAGTGGAGTTTTTATTTGGCATTCTGGAGCAGCGTTTGATATGTTAAAATAAAATGCCTGCCTATATCCCATGGTTTATGAAGCAGGTAATGGACAGCTTATTCGGGATTTGACATTTAAGAGGGCCTTGTCCTGAAGGAGCCCAGTGGCTCCATGGTTAAGCACTTGGCTGCTCCTGGGGAGGTCAGCAGTTCAAACCCACTAGCAGCTCCATGGGGGAAAGAGGAGGCAGGCAGCTTCAGTAAAGACTGGACTCATCTGACTTAGGCATTGGGCTGTTCACCACAGAGTTAGCAGTTCTCAACCACCAGCTGCTCTGAGAACCTTTACTCCTGTAAAGATTCACACTTTCAACCCCCCCGCCCCAAGGGCAGCTCTCCTTGACCTATAGGGTCGCTTGGAGTCAGTAAAGCTTACAGCCTGAGAAACGTGACAATACCCATTTAGCTCTGAATGTCAAGTAGCATTAGCAGCCCTCACCCCGCCCCACACCTCAACTTCACAACTCCACCAACCGAAGGTCGGCGGTTCAAAACCACGAGCTGCTCCTTGGGAGAAAGATGAGGCTGCAGCCCCAGGGACTCACAGGGAAGTTCCACTCTGTCATACAAGGTCACTTTGGGTTGTAATTGACTCAAAGGCAATTGAAGAACTTAACTTTAAAATTGTACCTTAGATTTATTTGTATGCCCATTTTGTTTTTTGAGAACACATTATTTCCAAGGTGCTGATTTATTATCTTGCCTTCTTTTATGTTTTTTTTTTTTTTTACTTTTTGTACTTGACCTTGATTCAGTCTCTTAAAAGGGTCTTCTGGCCTTTTAAATACATACCAGTAGTTTGGATTCCATTTATTGACACAATTGATGCAAATGTATCCTCTGACATGTTTCCTTCAGGGGGTTGGGCTAACCCTTTTCTGAAAGAAAGCGGAAACTGAATTTATCATGAGTTTGCTGCATGTCTTCTTGAAAGCTGAAATAAACACAAGAACAAAATAACCCCGACAATGTCACTGTTCTTCAAAGGCAGGGCATTTCTGTGGATTTTCCTCTGGGAATACACCTGTGATGACTGGATAGCTTCCTTAATTTGGAGATTACAGTGTAAAGTATGGAGAGAAATTAGTTCTCCAAATTGCCACCAGCTTCTCTCGATAGTAGTTATATTATAACTCATCCATGTCTTTTGTTTTGATAAGATTGTCCAGAAGTCTATTGTGCCTGTTGGCGCCTACTGTGGCCTCTTCCAGCCGCTTGTCTGGGTTTCATTTCTCTAGCAATTCAGTTTGTCAGTGTAGCTAATATTTTGCTTGTTAGTTTTCTATTTCCCACACCCAGACCCACTGCCATCCAGTCCACTGCTATTCATAGTGACCCTATGGGACTGGGTAGAACTAACTGCCTCTTGGAGTTTACGAATCTGCAGTCTTTACAGGAGCAGACAGCCTCATCTTCCTCCCATGGAGCGACTGTGGGTTCCAACCTCTAACCTTGGCGTTAGCCACCTGACTAGTAACCCAGTACACCCTCAGGGCCGTGGGGTTTGAAAAGACTGAGTGTGTTTGTCTGGGTAGACCAGAGAAACAAATTCACAGAGACTCACATGTGTAGAAGAAATAGCTTTATATACAAGAGCAGTTGAATATTGAGAAAACATCCCAGCCCAGTTCAAGTCAAGTCCATAAGCCTAGTATTAGCCCATATGTCCAATAAAAATCTATAAAGTCCTCTTCAGAGTCAGGACACACATGCAATGAGGCCGGATGCAGGAAGATCACAGGCCGGTGGGTGGACAGTCTTTGGATCCAGTGGTGTTGTAAGCATCTCAGCGCTGGCAGAGGTTTCCATGTGGCTTCTCCAGTTCCAGAGGTCTGGCTCCACCAGTCTTTCTCCATGTGTCTTCTCCACAGGGATGTCTCACAGGGAGTGAGGATGTGCCCCGCCTCCAGAGAGCTATTTATCTCCTTAGCGCCTCCAAATGAGGTCATCAAGCCACGACCTGATCGACAGGCTAGACTCCTTCCCCTCACTCTGAGTCCTCAAACGGAGACCAGGTTATGTCACTACCACACTGTGCCTCAATGTGTTTTATCCTCTACGGGATATTCGTCAGGATCCTCACACAGGAGGGACACAGGTTTTGTGGAGACTCACCCAGTGGTGGTGGTGGTGGCGTGCGGGCGGGAGAGGTTGCTCTAAGGAAAGAAGATGAGACGATGACAAACAGGAAACAGCTGGCTCCCCTGTGCAGACCGGGGTTCACCTGTGCAGACCGGCAAGTTCCACCTCCACGGCCACCTACTCCTCTCACTGAGCGAACGAACACCGACGGAAAAGACTCCGTGCAGAGGGTCTTCGAGGCCGTGCGGCACCACGAAGCTTCCTCCTCCCACAAGGCGTCCCCGTCTCAGAAGCTCACAGGGCAGTTCCACCCTGTCCTCCAGGGCCACTCTCATCCAGAGTGGCCGCAATGGCAGTGAGTTTGAGACTACACCGTAAAGCGCACCACCCAGTCTTCCCACTTTATTCTACTCTTCTTTGTCCACTTCCTGCGGAGACTTTCCGATGCCACTCATCCACCCAGCAGCGGATCGAGTGCCTCTTCACTACTTCTGCTGGCTCCTAAAAAAATTAAGATTATATTACATGAAAGGAATTTAATTTATCACTCTTTCGAATTGTTGATGGCTTTGTAAGTGGGAGCTTGGATTTCGGGAAGATTAAATTATAGTGCTGGCGAAGAGTGTTTAGAATACCACGGGCTGCCAACGGAATGAACCAGTGCCGTGCTGGGAGCAGAACAGCCAGATGCTCACTAAAAGCAGAGACGGTGAGACTTCATCCCACGTGTTTTGGACGCGTGATGGGGAGGGACTGGTCTTTGGAGCAGGACATCGTGTTTGGCACATTGCAGGATCAGTAAGAGAGACGGACCCTCATTGAGACAGAGTGACTTAGTGGACGCAACAAGGGGCTCAATCCTGGCAGTGGTTCCCAGGAAAGTGCTGGATGAGGCCAGGAATGTTTTGTTCCGGTGGACGTGGGGTGATGGAATCGGAGCTGACTCAACGGCATGTAACTGAAGCATTAACTCTTCTACAATGGTGAATGTATGTGAAACTAGGGTCTCTGCACATATAATTCAATTAAGGGCCTTGAGGTGAGGCCATTGGGGTTTAGGATAAGCCTCCAAGCCCATGACTGGCATCTTTATGATGGAAAAGGGAGGTGGAATTTGAGAAGCAGAAACACATAGGGAAGAAGGCCAGGTGACAACGCGTGTGAAGCTGGAGGCCAGGTCATGCCTGGGGCCACCAGAAGCTGAAAGAATCTGGGAAAAGTTCTCCTCTATGGTCTTCAGAGAAAGTGTGATCTTGCCAACCCCTTCATTCTAGACTTGGGGTCTTCAAACCTGTGGGACAGTGCAATCCTCTTGTTTCAAGCTACCAGCCACCTTGTGGGTCATTTGTTACGGCACCCCTGGGATACCCAAGCATTGCCTATGACGCTCCCACAGTTCCTCATGGACTTTGATGGAGTCCTACGTCCCAAACAGAGCCTGCCAAATCCCATGCAGTCTGCTGTGTGCTGGGGCCTCCTGCTTGTTCTGGGTGCTCCATCTGCAAGGCGTCCTTCATCCTCCTTGGAAGAAGATGCCACGTGGGCTTCTTCCCAGAATGACCATCCTTGACCGTTCATTTCGAGTGCCACCTGTTCACAGAGGCCGGGTCTCCCTGCTTTAAACTGATGCTGGATCTCTGCCACTTTCAGCCACCCTACCCTGTGTTCTTTTTCTTTCCGGGGTGCATTTATCACGACCCACCCTTTGACTATTTATGTGCCGGCCATCTCTGTCCACGAGGACCTGGGTGTTGTCTGACACACCACTCCGTCCCCACGCCCAAGTACAACCGGGAGTGCCCTACTAAGTCTCTCTTCAAGCAGCTCATTTCTCGCTGCTTCTTTCGTTATGGGGCTGTTGATGCTGATGTGGCTGTGGGTCAGAGTAGAACTGCCTCGGGGGCTTCCAAGCCTGTGTCCTTTACAGAAGCAGATTCACAGAACCTTTTGTCCCTTGGGGACGCTGGTTAGGTTACAACTGCCAGCTGGCTTGTCTCTAAGCCTCTAGGTGCTTAGCCAGTGTCCCTCGGGGTTCCTCCTACACAGTCGTTGAGAGCCATTGGGTCCACTCTGGCCACGGTGACCCGCCTGGTCCAGTGCCATCCTCTCCACTGGCCTTGTGCCCGAGCCCATTGTTACAGCGTGGTGTCCTCGGCTCACTGAAGAGCTTCCTCTTTTCGCTGCTGCCCCGAGCGTTGCCAAGCACGACGTCCTTCTTCAGGACTGGTCTCTCTTGATGACCTTTGCGAAGTTCGTGAGACAGTCTTGCCATTCTGGCCGCCAAGGAGCATTCTGGCTGCCCTTCTCCCGAGATAGAGCAGCTTGTTCTTTTGGCAGTCCATGGTCTTTTCGATTTTCTTCCGAGTAGAGAAGTTTAAAACATTAAAATAAGGTGGCTACCTTGCTTCTTTCCTGAATTTGGAAGTATGTTTAAAGCACGTGGTTGTGATCATGATGCCAGGTGTGGTCAGGTCAGCTCCGCTTCACAGCAACCTCAAGTGTGGCACAGCAGGTCTGTTTGCTGTTGCATGAGGCTGGGTTGACTAGAGAAAAACACCCAATGACACTCATATAAGAAGGAATTTTATATCAAAAAGCAATTGTATATTGAGAAAGCATCCCAGCCCAGTCCAGATCAAATCCAGAAGTCAGAGACTGCCCCCAAAAGTCTGATTCTAGTCCATGAATCCCTCTTCAGACTCCTGCAGCCAGCTACGTGCAATGGTGTCGAATGCAGGAAGATCACAGGCCGGGGGGTGGAAAGTCTTGTGGATCCAGTGGCAGTGGAAGCATCAGATCGCTGGCCCAGATCTCCCCGTGGCTCCTCCAGCTCTCCTAGTGTCTCAACCGCAGGGAGGTGGAGCAGAGAGAGAGAGAGAGGCTCTCGTAGGGCTCAGCAAGTCTCTGCGTGGCTTGTTCATAGGAAGATGAAGGTAGAGAGAGAGAGGAAGTGCCCAGAATCCTCATGAGAAGGCCATGCCCACAGGGAGGCACCCTCAGGCTGTGAGCTGATTGACAGGGTGGGCTCCACCCCTACACTCCTTTCCCAAGTTGACGTGCAGTTATGTACCAACCATAGCGGTTGAGCTTTCAGTGGCTGCGTTTTTAGGAGGTAGATCAGCAGTCCTTTCTTTCGTGAAGAAGTCTTTCTAGTGATGTGCTACTACACAAGGTGACATTGGAAAAACAGAAATAGGCTCGTTCGATCTTTAAAGGAAAGACCCTTAAGGCAATTGTGCCCGAAGTCATATTGGTTTCCAATGGCTGCCATGTTGACTCACCACAGCCTGGGTGGTTTGAAACCACGAGAACGTGCTCTCTATCACTCTGGCGGTGAGACGTCGGAAATCAAGGTGTTGGCAGAGCCTCCCGTTCGTTCTCCTAAGTCTCTCATGGAGAAACTGTGCCCGGGCCTTCTCTGGAGCCTGCTGGAAGCCCTTGGGATTCCTTTGCTTGTAGTTAAGGCATTCCATCCTCTGTCTCTGTGGTTGTATGACATTCTCTTGGCGTGTGTCTGTGTCCCTTCTCTTCTTCTTGTGACACGTGTTGTCATAAGGAACTAAGGACGGTCATGGACTGGATTATGCCCCTCACCCCCCACAGAGTGTCCACTTGGCGCAGCCTTGATTCCCAGGATGATGTCACTGTCCTCCATTCTGCGATCGGATGTAATGCTCCCCTGGGTTGTAAATCCTCACCTCTATGCTGTGAGTGGGGCAGGGAGAGAGGCGGTCTTCGCCATGACACTGGGAGCCATCTTCAGGATTAGGTTGGAGTTCGAGTTAATCTCTGAGATAGAGAGGAGATGAAAGCGATGTGCAGGGATCATTTGAGCAGAGGGACATAGTCCCACGGAGAAAGAAGAGTTGAGAGCAGAATCTGCCCCCTGCACCCAAGATCTGTGTGCCGAAACCTCCTAGACACAAGCGGAAACGCATGCCAAGACACATGGCGGTATCCATGCAAAACCTGGCCCACGAAGATTGAAAAGAGACCAAGATCTTCCCCCAGAGCCAGGACCCTGATTTACGACTTTCAGCCTCCAACACTGTGAGGGAGATAGTAATTTGTTTGTGAAGCCCCCCCCCCTACCTCACCCCCCATTTGCTCTGTTCCTGTTATACCACAGAGGGGGCCCAACCTGCTGACCTCCTGTGAACTTGACATCTGGGAAGATCCCACCCCCAAATAATGTCACATTCCTATGTTTGGGGGGACAGAATGCAACCCAATAATAGGAGCCCATGATGCATTATATTAATTCTGCTTCAGCATCTATTTGAAATGTTATCCTTTGTTCATCTGGCCGAGCATATCGTGGAGCAGGGCCCTCCAGCAAGGCCAAGATCAGGGGCCCAGACTCTAAATTAGCCACAACATTTGTGTGGCGTGACAGTCGCTTGGCTAGGGAGGAGCAACGTGACTCGTTTTGTTTAAGATGAGTGACCTTTGCATCCAATGACTCTGAAAGCATTTTGAAATTGACATGCACAATTACAAACCAACAGTATCTCGTTGAGAAAACAAAAGCCGGCACTTAAAGACTGGCTTCTTGGAAAGGCTGGAGCAAGGCATTTTTCGTGTCTGGTCTCTGTTTATAGCGTGATGCCTGGAGCTTCCTGCCATGGACAGCACTGGTAAATCATGTGCACGATGTCTTTCCCACACACATGCAGACGTCCTGTGTGGGTCAGGAGACATTACTCTAGAATAATGAGGCCTTGGGGTCACTCCACTGTCCCCCTGTGGGGCCTTCCCGGTGGCTCTGCTGAGCCCCACCCGTTGGGAGAGACAGGAAGGTATGGTGGGAGCAGAGTCCCTCTCCCAGGTCAGCCCACCCATGTGAGCTCATTAGCTGTTGCGGATTGAATCCTGTTTTCCGAGAGACTGGGGTGAGTAAAAAGTATGGTTAGCGGGGGTCTACTTCCTTCCTGCATGCTTAGGTTGATTGCAAACAAAATGTGACCGGCGTGCCTCTGCGATCAGTGGATGGCTGCAGGCAAGCTTTCTCTGTGAGCCACTCACCTCAGTCTCCTTGGGGAGCCTTCAGGATAAAAAGAGCCATCAAAACAGTGGCTTCTGGGCTGGGGAAGGGGGGCCGGGGGTACTGCTGGGTCAGTCAGTCAGACTCAAGGTCAGCTCAGATGGGTACAACATTTCTCTTTTGGAATTCTCAAAGGGGTCATGATCTCAAAGGACACAACCATTTCAGATACTTATTAAGAAGAGGTTTTGAGGAAATTGAAAATTGCATCGATGAAGAATAGGCTTGGGAGTTACACTTGAGAACACCCTGCCTCCACCAACAGCAACAAGAACACACACACACACACACACACACACACACACACACGCAACCACACAGTTTCTCGTTCTTTGAGGGCAGCGAGGACTATCCTATGAGAGTTTCACTGGGGAGCCTTTCCCCCCATGTGGTGGTCAGTTTGGACGTCCTCTTGCATCTGGATGAGAATATGGGGCGGAGTCCAACCTATCAATCAGGTCGCAGTCTGATGGTGCCTCCTGGGGGGTGTGACTTTTGTAGAAGAGACTCTGGCGACCTGTCTCTCTTCTCTTGCCCTTCACCCTCCTGCTGCTCAAACTCTGGCTCTGCCTCAGGGGCTGTCCCATGGGGGTCGCTGACCCAGGGAGATGTTGGCACCCCACCATCATTCCCACCGACCTGGGATCCAAGCGACGCGGCAACCTGTGATCTCCCTGCTTTCTGCTTTATCTTTTTGTCCCGTGAACTTGAGCCGCACTGGGCTGGATGCATTTATTTTCTTTTGTTTATCTGTATTTCGCGCGCGCTCTCTGAAACGGTTTTATTGGCATATAAGCCACATAGCATACAATCCAATTGTTTCATGATGTTTAGAAGAGCTGCACAATCGTCACCACAATCCATTTTAGGATGACTTTCTTCTCTCTTGCCCTTGTGCTCAAGAATGCTCGGGACGCGTTCTTGATCTGACATTGCCTCCTGGTGTAACATTCTTTCTCATATGCATAAGAGTGTCACTGACTTTGTTTCTGCAGACAAGCCAGCCTCAAAGGACACATCAGTCCATCTTGGAAGAAGTCCAACTAGAGTGCTCCTTCGAGGCATGGTGACACTTGCTCTTGGGTGCTGTGGACATGTGGTCCTGAGTGACCAGTCCCTTGGAAAGGACAGCATTCCTGGTCAAGGGGAGGGGCAGAGAGACGGGGAAGATCCTCAAGGAGATGGATGGACACCGTGGCTGCAGCCATAGACTTGGGCTTGGGAGGCATGGTGAGGACGGCCCAGGGCTATACGGTGCTTTCTTCTGCAGTGCAGGGTCGCTGTGGACGGGGACCCACTTGATGGTCCCCAGCAGCAACACCCACTACCAACAGCCACGGTCTGCTCCTGTCAGCCATTTGTTATTCCTTCTCAAAGGCAAAGAAGATTGAGAAGAACCCAGGTGGCGTTCTCCTAGGAAACCGACTTTCAGTTCCATGTTTTTCTAGGAATGTTTGAAGCCCCCTCATAGGGATGGAATAATTTTTTTTCTAACATCCCCCAACTGCCTGTCATTTTTTATTAGATTGATTTAGAAACTAGAAGGTTAAACTTGGGATCTTGCTCTGCATACTCTGGGTCTATGTGGGAAATGAAAAAGAAACGAAGCAAAACAAGACAGAACCCCTCTCTCTTCACAGGCCACCATGGCCCTATCTGGCCGCCATCATTGGCACAGCGCGGCCCACTGAGCGGTGGCTGTCATGAGTCAGGGAAGATTTGAGGGCAGCAAACCACACAGCCTCTGAAAGGGGACGTGAGGATCCCTCACTTGAAGATTCCTAATCCTGGCGCGTGGCTGTTGAGTCAGCGACAGCAAGGTGTTCTTGAGACAAAGTGGCACAAGGAACTTATCCAAAAGGCGGGGTGGTAGTTACCTAGCTTCCTGCCAACTTGAAGATCTAGAAAAGCGTATGGGGTGGTCTTGAGCCTGTCAATCAAGTCCCATCCAGATGGTGCCTCCTTGTGGGTGTGGTCTTCTCATAAGGAGGGTCCTGGGCACCTCCCTTCTCTCTCTGCCTTCACCTTCCTGCTGACTGACCCTTGTTGCTGCCAGAGCCCTGGGGTGTTCCACCGCCGTGGGGTCCACACACCTTTGCACCCACCAACTGGTGATTTTCTTGCATCACGGGGGGTTGAGGGATTCTGAAAAGGGACTTGAGGACTAGCATTGGACCTATGGGCTTGAGTGGGACTGCGCTGGGATGTTTTCTTGATATATAATTTCTTCTTGATGTAAAGCTCTTTCCTGCACATATATGAGTGCCATTGGATTTGTTTCTCTAGTTAAACTGGCCTAACACAGGTACGGAGGGTAGAGGGGGGAAATTGGCCTGCTGTGGTAGTTACATAATTTCCTGTCAACTGGAGGGTATTGAGAGTGAAGGGCTGTAGTCTTGCCTGTCAATCAGGTCACAGCCTGATGATGCCTCCTTTTGGGCGTGGCCTTCTCATGAGGATTCTGGGAACTCTCTCTCTCTCTCTCTCTCTCTTTCCCCTTCCTGTTGAGTAGCTACAGTTAGAGAGCTGGAGGAGCCACACCAGTGCTGAGATGCTTCCACTGCCGGTGAATCCACAAGACTTTCCACCCACTGGCCTGTGTCCTTCCTGCGTTTGGCGTCATTGCATGTGCTGCGTAAGTCTGAAGAGGAATTTATGGACTAATATCGCACTTATGGGCTAATATCTGACTTTTGGACTTGATCTGGACTGGGCTGGGATGCTTTCTCAATATGCAATTGCTCTTCCATATAAAGCTCTTTCTTTTACATTTGTGAGTCTCTGAATTTGTTTCTCTAGTCCATCCACACTGACACACCCGTCACACCTTTGTCTCCTCTTCCTGTCTCCTGTTGTGTCCCCAGGCCAAGCCGACCAGAAGACAACATACATTGCTGACCCAGACCTTATTGAACTTCACTGTAAATTCATTTTCTCCAAGTTACTTACAAACCGTGCCCCTGTCATTTATTACATACTTGTACATTTTGCCAAATGCGATGCTTTCTTGCTGTGTATTAAAATCTTACATATAATAACTCTTTCACATTTCATGATCATTCTACTCTGCTGCCCTGACTTTAAAAATAAAAATGAGTTCCTTGCTATTTCAACGACTTGTTTTGTGGTTTAATATCAACGCAGCTAGCAGATGTAATGCTGCCGCCAAAGTAAAATTTGGTCTCCCCTCCTTCTCCTCCCTGTTGGTTCCCCCATGGCAGAGCTGCAACGACTAACAGCCAAAGACCTCCTGACGCAGCCTCTAGATCTCCTGACCCTTACTAGGAATTTGTTGTTGCTGGCTGTTGGTGAGTCACTGCCACGAAAGTGGACCCTGATGTACAACAGAAAGAAACACTGCTCGGTTCTACACCATCCTCACAATCGTGTTTGAGCCCTTTGTTGCAGCCACTGTGCCAGTCCATCTTATAGAAGGTCCTCCTCTCGTTCACCGGCCCTCTGATTTGCCGAGCATGATGTCCTTCGCCAGGCACTGGTTTCTCCTGACGACACATCCGAAGTGCGTAAGCTAAAGTCTCACCATCTTGGCTTACAAGGGACGCTCTGCCTTTAACTTCCTCCCAGATGGGGTTGCCTGTTCTTGTGGCAGTCCACGCTTCTTTCGGTCTCCTTGGCCGGCACCACGGCTACAATGCGGTGCTGTTTTCTGCGGTCTTCCTTAGGCATCATCCAACCTCCATTAGCATATAAGGCAATGACGCAGGCCATGGCTTGGGCCAGGTGGACTTAGTACATTTTGACCCTCGTTGGAGTCTTGGGTGGTGTCGCACTTACCACACGTCACTGATACCTGAAAAGTCAGAGGTTCAAGTTTCATCCAGATGATGACTTGGGGTCTACTTCTGAAAAAGCCAACGTCGAGAACCCAAGGAACACAGTTTATCCTGACACGCATGTGGTCACCATGAGTCCGGGATGAGAACTGGGTGGCAACTGGCTTATCACTTGTCAAGGTTTACTTTGTCTGGTTTTGCTTTTGATTAAAACCCAAAAAGTTCTTTTGAATGGTTTCTCTGCCTGTAGGCCAGCACGGTTTGGTTCATCTTGAATGCAGACATAATTAGCTTCTTTTCCAAACAGAAGATTCTCAACAATTGACACACACACACACACACACACACACACACACACACACACACACACACTGGTGTGTATTTTCCAGACCAGCATTGCCAACGGTAGCCAAAGCTTTACTTAGTCTCCCAATTATGCTCCAAGTCGTACTTCAGAGCATGGCTTTATGGAGCCTGATGTGCTGCCCAGGCATCCACTCATGCCGTGTAAAAGCTTTGCTTTAATGAGGAGCAATTTAGACTCAATATGTGCTAGGAGAAGTAACATGTTTGGTATCTGACATTACAACCGATCCTTTGGGATGTCTGAAATGCCTAACATCTGGGTGCAATAAACAATAATAAGGTTTAATAATGTTTTTTACTGCTCAGCATCCTCTTAATAACCTGTCTGCAGATTTTCTCTCTTCCTTTCATTTTTTTAACGTCCTAAACAAATAGTCATAATGGAGTTTAAAACCGCAGGGGTCATGCGCCTGTGTGTCCTGAGAATTACTCTGCTGGTGAAAAGGGTGTGTGCAGAGCTGACATAAGACGCCTCGCTGAGAGACATGCTCATCAGGGCACCAGGGGAAGCACCTAATGAGTCACAGGGAAGCCAAACGAGCTCGCTCCTGGGACGCTGATTTGTGCAGCATCTTGAGGACCCAGAGGTCAAGGTGACTGAGTCCCAACCAGAGTCTTCAGAACAATGCAAAATAATATATAGAGATTGGAGTTCAAGCTGGCGGACGTTCCCCGGCCCACTGACCATTTCAGTGTTTTGGTCAGGGCAGGAGAGGGCAGGCTCTCCTGTTCTCCACGTGCTCGCCAGGAGTCCGAGCAGCTCAGTGGACTACAACGTTAATCATCATTAGTTTTAGCCGGTGTCACCCAGTCCCTTCTGATACACGATGGCCCTGCAGTCAACAGAGCGGAGCCATGCCTGGTCCTTCGCCAACCTCGCCCTGCGACGACGCTCGGGCCCTTGGCTTCAGCCACGGTCAGCCCGTCCTCCTCTTTGGGGTTGCGGCTCTACTTCTCCAAGCATGAGGTCCGGCTCCAGGGACAAGTGTCTCCTGATCACATGTCCCCAGGACGTGAGACAGACTCTCCCCATGCTGGGCTTCGAAGGAGCCTTCTGGCAGCACTTTTTCCAAGACAGATTTGCCTCTTCTCCCAGTGCTCCATGGTATCATTAATATCCTTCTACAGCACCATCACTCAAAGGCACCATGGCTAGACGACAGGGAAATACCTTGGGTTTCATCGGCGAGCGGAGAAGAGCTCACCAGACCAGCAGACGGGGACACTCCTGAGACGGCCACGCAGGCTCGTGCCGCAGGCCGGGGCCAGGAAGGGGCTAGCAGAACGAGCGGTCTGATGACTGTAACAGGTAACTGGGCGTGCTCGGGGGATTCGGGGTCGCTCCAAATTCCCATCACTTTTCCAGGCAGGCGAGCCAGAGGGCCTGGGCTGCCTAGGAGCCTAGGAAGGAGGGGAGCCCAGTGCACTGCCCATGATGTCTTTCCCAGATGGAATATGGGATCTGGGAAAAACCGGAGGGAGAGCACATGACAGGCAGCATGCTCTTCAAATACAAGAAGGCCACCGCCACCTCTTCCCGAGCCCGCTCCTCGCCAGCACGGCTCCCCTGAGTGCGCTGTCTGCACCTCATAGATCACGCTGCCTGGTGTCCAGGCCAACAGGAAGCCCTTCGGAAACCTCTCTGTCCTCCCTTGAACTCCGCTTCGGGCTTCCATAGTGCACCCCGGGGAGCTTATTAGAATGAAATGCCTAGGCCCTGTTCCAAACCCGCCCAATTACAACCAGCCCAGGTGGGTCCCAGGATTTCGAGTCTAAGAGATGCCTTTGTTCCATCCTTTGTTTTCAATTGGATGGTGGTGGAGATCCACAGAACAAGACGTAGACCACCTCGGCAACGTCTCCGTGCCCAGCCCGGCCATCCCGTTCTTCCCGGGACGGCGCACCTGCTGGAGATCCCTGTCGGAGCCATCCCACCTCCGTTGACGCAGGGTCACTGAGGAGCTTCCACCGCAGCGGATCTGTTTGTGCTTGAAGGAGAAACCTACCTATGTGTGAATACATCCACGCACCCACCCATTCGAATGTTCATGGAAAAACAAAAATCCTCACGGAGTTCCAGACAACTCACTGGGAACTGAAGAGAGTGGGGGGCAGCACAGACAATGGCCTACCCACTGCAGATGCCACTGCCTTGGGCGGGAGGGAGGGAGCGAGACAGACACCAGACAGATAGGAAAACCATGTAGATGGTTGATTGGGGTGCACATGATGGAAAAGCGAAGGAGCGGGAGGCACAGGCAGCGTGAGGTGCCAGGCAGCTAAGTAGCTAGCAAGTTTGTCTGGGCTCAAGGTCCCCTGAGAGGGTGATGGGTGTCACTGAGAGGGGAAAGGAGCTGGTTTTACTCTAAGTAAGTGCCTTTGCCCTTGGCTCCGGAACAATCACCTTCGAGCAATTGGGTGTGTGGCGGTGACATCCTCTCCTGTCAATTTGAGAGTAGGCGTAGATTCCAGCCTGTCAATCAGGTCATAGTTAAGGCCTCTGTGTGGGCGTGGCCTTCTCCTGAGGATTCTGGGAACTTCGTCTTCCTCCTTGGAGGTGGGACACACAGTCTTTCTGCTTTGTCATCCTGCTGACAAGACTCATGGAGCCACTCAGATCCCAGCCAGAGCCCTGGAGCTGGAGGAGCCACATGGAAACCCAGGGCAGCGCTGAGATGCTTCCACCGCCTTTGGATCCACAAGACTTTCCACGCACTGGCCTGTGATCTTCCTGCATTCAACATCATTACATGTGTTGTGTGAGTCAGATGAGGAATTTATAGACTGATAACAGACATATGGACTAATATCAGATGTATGGACTTGATCTGGACTGGGCTGGCATGTTTTCTCAATATTCAATTACCCTTTGATATAAAGCGCTCTCTTGCACACACACGAGTGTCTCAGGATTTATTTCTCTAGTCCACCTGGTCTAGCACAGGGTGCCTTGGTCTGGGACTCCCAGGTCACACCTGAAGATATGGGCGGGTGACTGGAGGCTGCCGGGGCAGGAAAGACTCATCTGGGGTACTGAGAGCCTCAGGAGGTGTGGAGTGAACCTACTGGCTGCTGGGTGCACAGCAGAGAAGGGCAAGAAGGCTGTAGGGTGACCAGAAAGGAGGCACAGGTGAAAGATGCTGATGTGGGGAGATGCAGTCTGTGGACCGAACAGTGATAGGGGCACCTTGCCTCAAACGGTGTTGGAGCAGCCCACGGGGGTCAGTGGTAGATGTGGATCCAAATGGACAGGGTATGGTCTGTTTGGAAGGCAAAGTCTCCGGATTCACCACCAACAAGCTTATATAAGCCAAGTTCCCTTCCTCAGTGCAAGTGGAACGGTCATTCACCCTTTCCCATAAGCCTCCTCTTGTTAAGAGTAGATGTCAGACAGAGCTTTCTCCTGGATTCTTAAGAGCCAGCACAATCGCACCGAGCTCTCCCCCGGCTTTGTTGCAGGTCATCCATCTCCCCAAAGCCAGGGGAGGACAGAATGGACCGTGAGCCCAAATACATCTTTGGAGATGAGGTGCCTACAAATATAATGTCATATTTAGTCCGTGACATCGCAGGCATCTCTCTACGTGTTTCTGAAAGGCAGCAAAGCATTCTGCCTTTGATAGATTTTTCTCTCGCGCAGACATAATTAATCACACCATCTTCAGAAATCCATTTCTCTAGCAGCAAAACTAATCTATGTCTTGCCAACTGGAAACACCAGTTTTGCTTAAGGAACACTGCCTCGTGGTGGATCGTACTTCTTGGCCCTGGGAGCGAGAACGCCATCGGGTGCTCAGACGATCATGATTCATGGAGCGAATGTGGGTTCCCGAGCCGGTGAAGAGTGTTAAAACGTGATCGCCTCGTCGGACGAATCTCATTCTCAAGTGACCTGACAATGACTGGTAGAGGTGACAACAATGACTCTCAAAACTTTTCTGCAGAGCGCTGTGGAATAGCCCAGAGGCGAAGACTTTCAGAGCAGGAGGAGAGGTTAACGCAGCCCCACCTCCCCTCTGCGCCTGCTGCCCACTTACCAGTGATCTCATCATCCGGCACTTCACATTTACATAATCGTAAAAAATCATCTCGTACTTGACTATACTGCGCATGAATGACGTACGTCTGGTAGTAACGGAGGGTGAATTTACAAAGAGAAAGTGGTGCTGGCTGCACTGGTCAGGGTCATGTGTGTCCTGGGCTGGGCCCCAACTTCTCAGTGGTGGAGTGGTTGCATGATGACCTACATCGGTCGTGACGTCGTGGTGTGACTTGGCAGATATGCACCGAGGTTAATTTGGCCGTTGAGTCATGGCGCAGTCATCTTCCACTGCCATCTGATGTGCTCCTCCCTCATGGCCATTTCCACAGAGGAAGCTGGTCTTTGGAACACAGCCGTGCCCATGACTGAGGAGTGGGTGTATCCTGGGACCCTTCCTCAAGATCACCCAGGTATAGGCCCTTATGTTCGTTCCCAACACTTTGAGGAGTGGTTTTGACTGAAAAACAAATTTTTAAAAACCCCAAAATCCACTGACGCCAACTCACAGTGACCCTCTAGGACAGAGCAGAACTGCCCCCAGTGAGTTTCAGACTGTAACTCTTGATGGGAGTAGAAAGCCCTATCTCAGTCCCACGGAGTGGCTGGTGGTTTGGAACTGCGGACCTGGCGGTCAACAGCCCAGTGCATAACCATTATGACACCAGCCTCCTAGAGGTCGATGAACCTCCTCATGTTTCCTACTTGAACAGCTGTTGGAAAACTATTCACTGGAAATCTAGAGTCCTGTACTTTCTCCTTCGGCGTCTGAGTCTGTCCCTCCTGTACTTCCTCCTTCGGCGTCTGAGTCTGTCCCGTGGATGACAAGCAATTTGCATAGTTCCCTTTCCAAAGAGTTGAAGGTAGTTATCAAGTTGTCACTAAACATCCACTCATCGATGTTGGCGCTCACAGAACAGGAGGCGAATTCAGGGGCCACCCCAGGACCAGGCTTTGCCTCCCGTCAGTTCGTAGCTCAGGAGGATGGTCCCTGCCTTCTCCTTTCAGGACCTGTGGACCTGGCCTCCTTGGAGATCTCCAGGTGTCTTGACATTCCCCTGGGTCTGGGAGCTCCCAGCGCAGGGGCCCAGGGTTCAGAGGACACACCCTGCTCCTGGGGCTTCTCTCATGGTGGCTGGAGGTCCTTTTTGTTTTTGCTCACGTGCGGAATCCCTTTTCTTTCTCCAAGGAGATGGACTCCAGAGAGTACTCCATCCTGCAGAGCACACCCAGCCTCATGAACATGTTGTCAATCGTTACTGGTAGGTGCTGTGGAGCCATCATTGCCCTCGTAAGCAAAGCTGCCTCCAACGCTGCCTTATTGACTTTACAGGGGAGAGGACATACAACACGTAAGACCGGTATGTCAGGTCATGAAACAGAGAATAATTAGATAGTTCTGAGCATCGTGACTCAGCCATGTGGACACATCGTTTTGGAAGAGATGCAATTCAACCCCTAACGAGCCTTAACGCCTGGTACCTGTGAACAGGGCCTTATTTGCAAATAGTGGCTTGGGAATGTAAGTCGTTAACAGGAAGCCACGGTGAGGCACGGCGAACCCTGTTGCAAGTTCACTGGTGTCCTTGTAAGCAAGCCAGTCACCGAGACATGTAAGCACAGAGGAAAGACAGCCCCGGGGGCATGGAGGCAGACGCTGGTGAGACGCACCCAGAAGAAGCCACACGCTGGAAGAGGAAAGGGAGGGTTCTCTACTCTGGGGGAACACTGGCTCTAGTCTTGGTTTCAGATCTGGAAGACCGATGACTTCTTCATGGAAAATGCTTTTTTTCCCCCAACAACGTAAATGACAGCTAGCCACTAGGACCTCACCAGATAAACTTCACGAAAATGGAATTGACTTCATCTCTGGGGAGGGATGGCAGAGAAGCTCAGAATCTGCAGCTAAAGGGAGGCCAGCGGCGGGCCGTGGGACAGGGCACACATGGCTCGTGCATAGGCTCAGGTTAAAGCTGAACAAAATGATAACAAACAAGTTCCCAAGAAGCCTAGACGGCGAAGAGCCCATCTGAATTCAGAGGCAGCCTCAAGATCAGACTGGACGTGCGGCATCTGAATTCAGAGGCAGCCTCAAGATCAGACTGGACGTGCAGAACAGTCGTGAGCAAAGGCCTCAGCAGCTGTGGGAGGGCATCAGGAACGCCATGCACGAGCAGAGCAGAGGGTCTTTCAGAAGGCAGGGAAGGGAGGAAAGCGAATGTCGACAGAGCCTCTGGGGCTTGCCTCGCATGCACGCAGCTAAAGCAGATGGGAGCAATGCTGAAGGGAAAATGTGGGACAGAGATTTTCAGGTGGAGCTTGAGAAGACACAGTGAAGCCTCACAAGGAAACGTCCACAGAGGGAATGTGAAAAGGAGACCATTCCCAGCACGCCTCCAGCTGAAAGAACTGAAGACGAAGACGAAGAAGAAGAAGGAGGAGGAGGAGGAGGAGGAGGAGGAGGAGGAGGAGGAGAAGAAGAAGAAGAATCCAGCCCAAGTTGACATGGAAGGATTTCATGGGCAAAACACTGAGCGATGCAGGAAGCAAAAAGGACAATGGAAGACATGCGCAGTAAGTACCACCATTCCAAAAAGAATCGGTCGACATGCGACCATTTCAAAGGGGGTTCATATAGCCAATGCTATTGAAGGAAGAGGCCCACACCACACTGAAGGCATTAGCAAGAGACAAGGATCCAAGAGTTGATCACAAATTGAAATGTTTCAGAAAATGTAGGCAATGCCGGAACCACTCAGAGCCTATGCCAAGAAATTTGGAAGACAGCTGCTTGGCCCACCAAATGGAAAGAGGTCCGTATCCGTGCCCATTCCAAAGCCAAGTCATCCAGGAGAATGTGGAAACGATCGAACAACATCACTTTCACATGCAGATACCATTTTTGCTGATGATGCTTCAACGGCGAGTACAGTGGAACACTGACAGAGAACAGGCTACATTCAGAAGAGCACATGTAATGAAAGCAATAATTGCTGACGTCAGTGGAGAATACAAGCAGAACACCAGGAGGATGTTTACCGGAGCTTCGTGGCCCAGCCAAGGGCGTCCAGGTGTGGACCGTAGCAAATGACGGGTGGCCTGGAGAACAACAGGAATTCCAGAACCCTACATTGTGCCCAAGTCGACCAAGAAGTGGTGTGTCAAATAAAACAATGAATACTACCCAGATCAAACCAGGAAAGGCTTGTGCCGGGGCTGTATCCTTTACCACGTGGATTCAATCTGTAGGTTGAGCACGTAACCCGAGTACCCGGACCTTGTGAAGAAGGATGAAGCATCTGGATTAGAGGGAGACATACAAACAACAGAGGACACCACGTGGCTCGCTGGAAATGAGGAGGACTTGAAGCCCTTGCCGATGAAGGTTGAGGACGGCAACCTGCAGTTTGAATTGCGACTGAATATAGAGGAAACCAGAATGTTCACACCTGGAGCAATAGACAGCATCATGACGAAGGGAGAAGCGCTTGGATTTGTCAAGGATTTCAGTTATTTGGACCCACAATCAATACTCGTGGAGGCAGCAGTCAAGAGCTCAAGCAACGCATACGGTGCATTACATCGGGAAAACGTGCTGCAAGATGATGTATTGAAAGTATGAAAGGAAAAAGATGTGACCTGAAAGGTGAAGGTGCACTCGATCCAGGCCATGGTATTGTCAATCACCTCATGCTTGTGAAAGTTGGACGATAATGAAGGAAAACAAGAGGAGAACCACTGCCTTCGGATCCTGGTGCTGGCGATGGACAGAGAAAGCACTGGGGACACGGGAAGGATGAATGAAGCAGGCTGGGAAGACGTAAGGCCAGAATGCAGCTTAGAAGCCAGGATGGTGGGACTTGGTCTCACGGACTTTGGATGTATTATCAGGAGAGGGCAGGGCATCACTTGGCTGTGAGTTGAAAGGGTGTGGTTGGAAGTCCACCCAGACAATCTGCTTTCGAAGGCAGCCACTGAGGACCCAGCAGAGCAGGGCTCTCTTTTGGCGCTCACAAGATCAGCGCCATGATCCCAGTGACCCAGATGGCAGCCGGCTGCTGCTGCTGCTGCTCTGTTACTTTGCTCTGGAGGCCCCTGCAAGTGCAGACATCCACTCTTCTCCAGGCCCCGCGTCCCCAGGCCCCTCAACGGCCACAGGGGCGTGGTCTCAGCGAGGGTTTCTGAGGACAGCCCTCTCACCCGGAACCCATCTTCTCAGAGGCCTGATGTTTCCCACCTCTCCCTGCACACGGAGAACAGATGGAGCGAATCCGGGCCCGAGCTAACGCTGCCTGGTTCTTCCTATGGGTTTGGTGGTGGTGGTGGTGGTGGTGTTAGAAGCCTTTGAGTTGGTTCCAGCTCACAGCGACTGTATGCACAGCAGAACACACACGGTTCTGCGCCGACCTCACAATCCCTGTTATCTGAGCCCATCTTTGTGGCCACCACGTCCGTCCAGCTCAGCTCATCTCATCTCATGCAGGGCCTCCCTCGTTTTCCACTGCCCCTCTGCTATTCCCGGCATGACGTCCTTCTCCATGGAAGGCACTGCTCTCCCCTGTGGACGTGCCCAACGTGCGGGAGAGGAGGAAATCGTGGGTTTCAGAGGTGAAGCTGCTTTGCGAGGGTGGGGGACAAAAACCGACCACCCACTCTCATTGAGAACGATGGAGGCCTGAGCCTGTGGCTCACCCCAGCTCCCATGTCTGGGCTCCGTGGGGAAGAGAGAGAAAACCACCAGGGTGTGGACATGCTCCACACGAGGTCACTCACAGGCCGCCTCACAAACATGTCCTGGAAGCTGAAGCTGGGCTTATCATCAGCCAGCTTGAGTTCCAGCAACTGCATCCAACCATCCCCACCCTGGTCAGGCATTCACTCGGGGCCCACTGATGTAGCCTGGGGGTCCCGGGTGGGAGGTTGTGTCGCTCCCTCTTGCTAGTTGTTACCGCTCAGCTGCAGGCGCCCGCCCTCTGGAGTGCTGGCTGGGCCAGGGCGGGGACCTGGCCATGCGCTCTGACAGCGGCTGGCTGACTCCAGCCTGGCCTTGACCTTGGCAGGGAGGCCCTGTCCCTGGGCTGAGAACAGTCTGCTCACCACTCCTGTTCACTCGTTTCTGCCCCGAAGGAACACAGCTGGAGAGGGTCTGGACTGGGGGGGACTGGCTTCTGTCCCAAAGACAGAGCAGGCAGTGTCTCCCCCAAACGTCAAAATAAGAAACAAGTGGAAGATGACACAGATGCACAGAGGAGGGAAAGGACGCTCCAGGTCCAGGCTCTGGACACCAGTCACCCGAGTGCTCAGGGCGCGTGCATCCCTGCCCTCTGGCCCCTTAAACCAGAAAGGCCGGCGTTTTCTGAGAGTTATGAACTCAGGGACATTCTCTGACACTGCACCTAGCAGGATTCCCTCGCTGATCACCCACAAAACACCCACTGGTCCCCCTGGGGAGGTCCGACCCCTGCCTTTCTCTAAGGGTAAGTGTTGAAGCTGACATGGAGTGGAAATAGCTCACTCCAGGTCATGATAAGCGTCGTCTCGTGAGCAATGCTCACGCCATTGGGCTGTAAATCCTGCATCTAGCGCGTCCCAGGCCTCTGGCCAGGCTCCTCTCTAGAGGATGGACAGGTAGTTCCTCTGACCACGTGATCCAATGACCCCAAAATGCACTTAATGGCCATCATTTTTATTTTTGGTACATCTGACGGTCAGGAAGCCAAACGGCCCACAGTCCTGCAGCGGCACCTTCGCTGAGATCCTCATTCTGGGACGTGCACTTGCGGGTGCTCGGATGGCAAAGATGCGGATACGGAACCAAGTACCAAACCTTCCACCATCATGTTAACTTCAACTCGCAGCCACGTGACAGGACAGACTGGCACTGCCCCGTCCGGGTCTTCGGGTGCTGGGATGATCCAGAGAAGGTTAGCATGGCCTCTGCGTGAGGCTGGCATACAGGCTCTTAGAAGTTCAGCTTGAGATCGGAGCCCTGAAAGAATAATGGGTAGCCTCAAGGTCGCCAGTTGGAAACCAGCAGCCACTCTATGGGAGAGAGGCGAGGCTTTCTACTCCTGTAAAGAGCGAACAGTCTCGGAGCCCGCAGGGGCCATCCTACCCGTCTTACAGGGGCAGTAGGAGCCGGCACCAGTGGGCTGGCCATGCGTTTGGTTCGTTTGCTTTTCTACGGTTGACGAGGCTGCAGATCTTTGCAAGGCCAACGGGCTCCTCTCTCTCCCGGGGGCCGCACTGGATTCAGATGGTCAACCTCTTGCTCCTTGGTTTAGCCCGTAACCACCGCAGTAAAAGAGACGGATAAGGAACTCGGAAAGCCCAGCGAGGGTTTGGCTCACGGCAGAATCGACTCATCACGGACCAGAATGGGCCCCCAGTCTGCAGGCCGGACTCGCTCTCCTGTAAATAGGAGTCACTCACGGAGCGCCGTTGGCTCTGCATTGGGAAGCCGGAGGGTTTCACCTGCGTGCTGCAAAGGGCCACGAACAGGAAGGTGGGTTGGCGGAGTCCACGCACAGGTGCCTCAGAAGAAAGCGCTGGTAAACTCCTTCCAAAAAAAAGAGCCATCGATAATCCTCAGTTCGCTCTACGCCCTCTCTGGTGTCCTAAACACAGGAAGGCCTCCCTCACGATGGCTGGGTGAGCCTGTGAGTCACATCCCAGAACGGGGTCTTAGGAATGACATTCCCTCCCGGTTCAGCTGCTGTGGGCAGGTTCAGTGCCTCTTTGGGAAAGCACGGGCACCTCCTGTATTTACGGACAAGGAATAAAGACTGTGAGAGAAGAGATTCCCGTGAATCGTGGCGTTGGTGAAGAATGTCGAAATGACCGTGGGCTGCCTGGAGGACAGAGCCAGGGCACAGTGGGTTGTGTCTGAGATCCTACTGCTAAGGTATGAAGCACAGACCTGCCTGCCACTCCAAGGCAGGCAAAAGTGGCGGTATGCTTATGTAAAGATTACAGCTTCTGAAACGAAGGGGCAGTTCTCCTCTGCCCGAGAGGGTCGCTGGGAGTTGGCATGGGCTTCAGTGAAGACAGTCGGCTTGGTTTTGATTAGGCCAGAAGAACAGACAAATCTGAATCGATTTAGGGGGGTATGGCCAGAATGCTCCTTAGAGACAAGGAGGGTGGGATTCGTCTCAGGAGAGACCAGCCCCTGGAGAAGGACATCGTGCTTGGTCAAGTAAAGCGGCAGTGGAAAAGAGGAAGGCTCTTAACAAGATGGATTGAGATCGCGCATGGCTGCAACAAGGGGCCCAGTGGCACAACTGTGAGGTTGGCACAGGACAGCAGTGCTTTGCTCTGTTGTGCGCCATGACCCAACAACCACCCAGGAGGGGTGCATCAGAAGAATGACCTGACTGTCCTTCCCCCTCAGCCCACGGAGCCCAGTTCCACTGTGACCCTGAGGAGGCCGTCATGAGTCGGATCGGTTTCATGGTCACTGGTGCCTAGCACCTGGGGGTTGTTGGCTGTTTTTCGGTAAATCCCAGGTGTTTCACTTACTGCAAGAGTACGATGCTAAGCAGACAGGACTCAGGACGCAGTGCTTTATAAAATGACAGGCTGTCGGAGTTTTAGAAAGCACCTTTTACAGGAGGAAACATGAAAAGGACTTCTTCAGAGCCCGTCTGAGGAGGAGTGAGGAGGCCTAACAGATGGAGAGAGATGGACAGAGCGAGAGGACCAGGAAGACCCAGAGCACCTGAGCCCAGCAGTCGGCGGCCTGTGTGGATGCCCCACCTACCCAGGGCAGGTGGCTTTTTGCTGAGGCTCTGTGGGAACAGGGGCCTGCCAGGGAGTCCTGCCTGGAATCTGTGAACACAGCACGGGGAGGGGGGGAGGGGGGGTGGACACGGGCTCGCTCTCTGCTCTGGGTGCTGCCCCAGGTGTGGGAATGTTTGCATCAGGAAATCACCCACCTCATAATAGGCTTAGGGCGGGGCTGGTTTTGTTTGCCCTCTCCTGGGCCAAGGGGACATTCTTACCAGAGTGCTTCTGTGGGTCATGGGTGGGGCTTCTTCAAAATCCAAAGATAAAGAGAAGGGGGGCAAAAGGAGAAGAAGGCAGGCGTGGAGTATTTCCTTAGAACTGGCTGCCTAGAGGGACGCGAGTCAGAGGCCCGCCAGGAGGGGGGTGGCCTCAGTGGCCCTCGTGCCTTTGTGGGTGGGGGCTGCTGGAGAGTCGGTCACTGGGTGCAGCTTCACAGGGACCCTGAGCTCCACAGGAGGAAGCCCCGCCCTTTGTTACCTTGGAGCCCACTGACGTCCCTACCGTGTCCAGCCGCTGCACGGAGAGTTTTCTTTGTTGCTGCCCCTCTGCTGGATCACGCATGATGTCCTTCTCCAGGGACTGGCCTCTCCTCATCACATGTCCAAAGCACGTGAGACAAGGCCTCACCAACCTGGCTGCTACACACCGTTCCCTAGGTCTTAGAGAGTTGTTGGTGGAAAGACTCACTCTCTCTCTCTCTCTCTCTCTCTCTCTCTCTCTCTCTCTCTCTCTCACACACACACACACACACACACACACACACACACACACACACACACACACACAGCTGGGTCGACCCCCTAAGCAAAGTATTGCTCCCTGAGTATTGGAGCTACATGCTAAGCTGTTATGAGATAAAGGAGGTGCTAGCAGCAGTCTGATCGTCTCCCCACCCCCACACATCCTGCCTCCCCTGCATGCAGCTTCCTTGTGAAGAATCCCTCTAGTCCCTCTTTGATCCTGTGGCTAAGCTCCTCTTCCCTGGGATCACAATCTTGAGCTCACATGCCATCCTCTCATTAGTCACCTCCTGGACAGGCCCTGCAGATTTCAAATGTCAGCCTCACAGAGCCCCCCCCCCCCCCCCCCGCACGATCATTTTACTGGGGGAAGGACAGGGAGGAGGGGGAAGGAGGGAGATGAAAAGTGAATTAAGAGCAGCTCACATTTTCCACACCCTGGGTGGATGCTGTGGCCAAGTTCTCCTTCATGGCCATGAACTCTGGGCTCGTTGGCAAATGAACGGAAAGGCTTGCTTCCAGGGCATGTTTCTGTTGGCTCGGTGCATATCATTTCAAGGGGGTCCATTTTTCTCAGCCCTGGCTCAAATCACTGTGGCAGGTTTAATCTGCTCTAGCAGTTTTGTTATTCACTGTTGGAATTTCTGCATCTTAAGAGAGAACCCTGGGAATTTACCTCAGGGGCTGAAAGGTTGACATACAGCGCCAGACCAGGTGGATGAGAAGATGCAACACACACACACACACACACACACACACACACACACACACGGATATCCTGCAGCATTATCTCCATCCCAAGTGCATTCCCACAGACACAGGTGTTCACACCTTTCAAACTGTGCAAAAGTGACTGGCTTTGGCTGGGCACACCCAGCCTCTGGAACAGAGTTGGGGTGGCATTGGGAGCAAGACAGACAGACAAGATTCCCAGCTGGCTCTCTGATTCATGAGCTCTGTGCTCTGGAGAGTATCTTCTTTGGTCTCTCTGAGCATTCTTTACCTCTTTGTAGGATGAGGTTAGGACTCTCCACCTTGGGAGTTGTCCTGGAGATGGGGGAGTGATGAATTGAGACACATTATAGTCACACACCACTGCCGAGTTCTCTTCCTTCATACAATGTGTTCTCTGTGTCGCACAGCCCAGGATGGGGTGGGGTGGGGGAGTCATCGGAGTCACAGGGGCCTCCCCATCTTCTTAGTTGACCCAAGAGTTGATAAAACAATTGCACAAATGTGCCTCATCCTGTTTTCCCAACGTCCCAGGAAGACATCAGCATTATCCCGACCGCCTAGATGGGAAGACTATGTTGCACCATAGAAAAATATCCGGAGCAATGATGAGAATGAAGATGATGAAGATGTCGGTGACAATGAGCATGGTGATGATGAGGATGGTGGTGATGAGACCGACACTCATGGTAGCCAGCATGCCCTGCAGGCTTACTTGTGCCAGGGGCTCCCTTCGGGTGATTCCTTGAGTACCCAACCACACCTTATTTGGTAGGGTCATTAGGCTTCTAGGGTGGTTAGGAGCCAGTGAGGGTCTGAGTTTTGTTTTGAGTTTATTTGGCTTATTTAACTGTGGAGACACTCACGTGCCCAAGCGTCCAAGGTCACCAAGCAAGAGACAAAATCATCCAATCGTCGTCGCTCTGCTGGCCCATTCTCTCAAGGAAGAGATGGCGGTGGAGGGTGAGGCTCCCTGTGTAGAAAAGACATCACACAGAAGACCTTGTTAACAGAGTGAACAGCTCGGTCTGCAACCGCTTAGAAGATCTTCCGAGTAATAAACGCCATGGTGGGCATTGGGAGCCCTTGAAGTCACCCAGCTACAAAAACATGGCGCCCAGGCATTCTGGATACTTCTTTTCCTGATCTCCTTCCAGAGTGCCTGGCCCCTGCCACCACACAACCCAGCTCAGTGAGGCCCCCCGGAGTCAGTCGCCCAGGGACAGTCTGACTGAGCGAAGGTGGAAGCAGTTGGAAGTTGCACGTCCCTTTCTCTCCCCAGGACGGCCTCTTCCAAGACTCAAACACGTATTGTTATTCGTGGCTGTCCAGTCAGCCTCAACCTGAGCAGAGTGGATCAGAGCATCACCTGGGCTGCACCATCTTCGTATCCATGGATATGCCTCTCCATCATTTCAACCTCCGTGTACTTGGACTGGTGTACTGGTGTACGTCTCCGTGTACTTGGACTGGTGTACTGGTGATGTTCAACCACCATGTACTTGGAGTAGTGTGCTGGTGATGTTCAACCACCGTGTACTTGGACTGGTGTACTGGTGATGTTCAACCACCATGTACTTGGAGTAGTGTACTGGTGATGTTCAACCACCGTGTACTTGGACTGGTGTACTGGGGACCTAACAGGATGCTAGCTGCCTCCACAGCTCCCTGGGAGAAAGATGGGGCTTTCTGTTCCCATAAACAGTTACTGTCTTGGAAACTGATAGCAGGCACTGTGCCCTGTCCTACAGGGTGGCTGAGTCAGCACTGAATCAGTGGCAGTGAGTTTGGGGGTGGTTTTTACAACCCAGGGGGCTCATCTAGCATGGCATCAAGTAGGGCTCCGGCTGAGATCCGTGGGATTGCCACTGGTTGCTCTTCAGGATTGATGTCAGGCCTGTCCTCCTAGTCTCTATTAGTCTCGAAGCCCCGTCCAAACCTGTCCACCCTGCGTGGCTCTGGCAACGTCTGAAATATCGCTGGTCTAGCTTCCAGCACCACAGACATACTCAAGCCACAGGCAGACTGACACTCGGGGATTGGCCAATACCCACAGCCCTTTGGGCACTGGCCCCATGAGAGCTAGCCAGCAGCTGTACCTACGCCACCTGCACTCCCCAATAGGACCCTCTCTGGGCCTTTCGGCCATGCTCCTTCCTCTCTTCTCTCCACCCCACCTCCCAGGGAGTGGACTTCCTAATAGACATGATGTCCTTTAAATTTTTAATAAATCATTTTATTAGGGGTTATTACATATATTATAACAAACCATATATCAGTTCTCTCAAGAAGACATATACAATTATTGAATTCAACAATTTCTTTAAAAAGTCATTTTATTGGGGGCTTGTGCAACTTTTATCACAATCCATCCATCTGTCCATAGTGTCAAGCACATTTGTGCATTTGTTGCCACCATCATTCTCCAAACATTTGCTTTCTACTTGGAGTCAGCTCCTCATTTCCCCCTCCCTTCCCTCCCCTCCCTCACTCATGAATCCTTAATAATTTATAAATTATGATTATGTTTTCATGTCTTACACTGGCTGATGTCTCCTACTCAGATGCTGAGACACCAGGTGGGAGGTACTGAGGGTGGAGAGACACCGTGAGCCTATTCACTTAAAAACACAAGGCTTTAACTAATTGGAGGGGGGGGAGCAGGAAGGCTTCCAGGTCAGATCTTGGTGAAATAATGCCTTATTTAGAAATAAGCTATAGTGGACCACTTTCCTGAGAACCTGCCCCCATGAATCCAGCCATCCTGAGCATCTTCAGTCCTGGATCTTCTTTGGGAGAGGAGCTGGCGATGCGTCTCCTCACGGCAGCGCAGCGGGGAGTGGGGGCAGAGCAAAAAGAATGAGGAGACTTCACTGCTTACACAGAACACCATGGTTCAGAGGGAATTTCCACACCCTTATCTCGCTTAATGCCCACCCACGCCCCATAAAGCAGCAGAGTACGGATCATCGCTGCTATTTATAGTCAGCAGCTCCGAGGTTCAGAGCCGATGTTCTCCTTGGCTAAGGGCATGCAGCTGCTTAGTAAGCTGGAAAGGATTATGGACTACAGGAACTGGCACACGTCATTCATGAGCACGCAAGCGCTACAACCCCCTGCTGGCTGGCAGTGCTCGACACGCACACACAAGCAGCTCAGGACCCGGCGATGGTCTTTCTAGTCTTCCATCCTCTGTTAGAAATAGGCAAACGGTCTGCCTCTCCAAAGAGTCAAAACACACTCAGTGCCAACTCAGAGGAAAGGGTTTCCCAGTGGCCCCAGTGAGTTCCCCAGATTGTAACTCTTGATGGGACTAGGAAGCCTCTTCTTTCTCCTGTAGAAATTGAACCACTGACCTCGTGGCCAGCAGCTCAGCGCATACCCCATTGCATCACCATTGACTAGTGGGCGAGATCCATAACACGTGGTTGTAGGCACACCCTGGGTTCCACTATGAGGAAAATGAACAAGGGGCAAGTGTGTCTCACAGTACTAACATGCTTGCAAGCATAAGGTTGAACACAGGAAGCGGGCTGCTCCAGTGTATGTGTGTTTTATCAGTTCATCTAAGGAAAGTGGGGGGGGGGAGCAAAACTTTGACAGACTGTTCCGTGTCACTGCCAGTCTGGCCGGTGGGTTACGTGGATGGGATGGAGAAAGGGCTTACCTGGGGAAGGTGAGGTGTGAGGATTCTGGGTTCTGAGGTTGTTTCTTGCTCTGAAAGCCTAGTACCAGGACGTGCTCTGTGTGGGAAGATTCCTTAAACGGTGCACTGGAACTTGTGCGTGTTTCTGTGAGGATTTATGTCAATAAAATGCTTAAAAATGACATGCTAAAATGACTTATTATGAATTCAGTTGGTTGCATCTGGTTACTCTTTTCGGTAAGCTGATACTTGGGTGGCCTTCCAGGAACAATGCTCCCTGCTCACCATTCCTCTCAGGTAGTCCTTTCACCATGTCTGCAGTTGCTTGATCTCACTAGTAGCGTCCGTGAAGGGGCGTCAGCACGTGTGATGTAACTGAGAGGGGCGTCAGAGTGCCTACCCGCAGTCTTGGATGCTTCCTCTTGGAATCTAGTGGTCGCTCTTGGAGGATGCCTAGCAGCCAGCTGCAGGGGCCAGGGGCTGTTGTCTGCTGATCCAGGTGCCAAGCTGTGGATGGGCCGGACACTCCGTGGGACATGGGCCAGAGGATTTCCTCTCTTCTGTGCAAACACACACATTCTCTCTGTCCAAACGGTGCTCACGACTCACTTCTTCTGGGAAGCCATTTGGCACCCTCAGCCTCTTCCTAGCCATCTGTGGAGCGCCCATTGTCCCGGCGGAGGTGCTGTATTCATAAGCTGCCCTCGCTCTGTACCGCTCACCCGCCTTCCCCACAGACAGAGCTGTGAACGGGCAGGGTGGGGCCATCACCTCCCTTAGAAAGATGAGGACGGGGCTGCCGGAAGCCCAGTGCCCTGTTCTGACCAGGAGACCCCAGTCCATGCTGCTTCCTTCCCTGGTGAGCTGGCATCTCTAAGGAGAGAGTGGGGTGGGCATCGACTTGGCATCTCCCCTCTGCCATTGGCTCTTCCCATGCCCCACCCCCACGCCCCTCTACAATCCTCTGGCCCATGTTGTATGTAGGACGTGGCTCAGTAAAGCTCACACCTCTCTGCCGTAGAGTAGGCCGTCCATCACGACCCCGTGGGACAGAGCAGAACTGTGCCATCATGTTTCCGAGGATTTCATTTTTACAGAAACAGACGGCTTCATCCCCCTCCTGTGGAGGACCTGACGGTTCAGTTAGGAACCCACCTCTGCACCCAGCGCATGCCCAGGCCACCCTCGGTAAAGCTGAGTTCTTGCTACTCGTATGTCTATGTTCATCACTGCTGTGGGCGCCCGGAAGCCACAGGACACGCTTCTGAGTGTCCCGGAGCGGGGGCGGCCTCCACGTGTATTAAACATAGAACCGAATCCTGGCAAGACGGTCCCAGTGAACCCTGCCCGGTGCCATTCAAGGAGCATATATCGAATGCTGTCTGTTATTGTTAAGGAACCACGGTGGTGGAACCCTAACGGCCAGGTCAGCCGTTCAGAACCACCAGCTGCTCCGAATGTACCATCTGGGAAACGCACAGGGGCTGTTCTACCCCGCCCTGAGTGTCGCCCCGGTCAGGACCATCTGTTTGTTCCCTTTGGTTTTCCATCCAGCCTTTCTACTATGGTACAGGTTACTAGGCTGGCAGTTTCAAACCGCCAGCAGGAGTGGCCCTGAGCTTTCTACTCCTGCCAACAGCGACTGCCTCAGAAACCCACCTGGGGGCCGCTGTGAGTCTGCATCAACTCCACGATGAAGAGTTTGCTTGGAGTTTGGGCTTGTTGTTACTACTAAGACCCCTGGTGGCGCTGCCTGCTAAGCATTGGGCTGATCATCACAACCCCCCACTCCACCCCCCACGAGCCTTACACAGGGCTATCACGAGGGGCCCCCACTCGATGGCAGTGTGATGTTGCTGTTTTGTTTCAGTCTACGATGGTTACCACTGCCCACTCTTCTCTCGTCTTCCTCGAGCGCTTGTACTTGTGCTTGGGGCAGTACTGACGGAGACCATTCATGGCCCGTCAGTACTGCGTGCACGTTGCTTCACAACCCGGGCGCAGCCCCCCGATAGAACAGCTGTCTCCCACTTTCCCACTGTGCTCCGGTTCTCACTGACCCTTCTTCCTGTCTGGGCCTCCTCTCGGGGTCAGTGCTGCCCCTCTGGTCTCTGACACAGGGACTTATCGTGAGGGGTTGGCCCTGGGAGGGGTGGTGGTGGGTACCGGTCACTAAGAGGCCTTTCTTGTTTGGCTGAAGGTAGAGCCCTAAGGGAGGAATCCGCTCAAGGCTTGTGGGGTTTCTAAGGGTCACATTTCTGGGCGTTCCACCAGGCTCATCTACATCTTCCCCTCCATGCCCGTGCTAGTCCATGATCAGAGCCGTCCCAAGTGTGCCAGGCCCCACATGACACGGGTCCACCGCGTGGAGTGGGTAGTCCAGCCTCGCTTTAACACCGAGGGCTTCTTGTTGTGGTGGCGAGGAGGGGGGTAAGCAAGCCAAGAAGGGGAGGGGAGGGGGGGGTTTCTCGATGAGAAGCTTGGTCGATGAGTGATCCCATCGGCCCTCTGAGGGGAATCAGGGGCACATGTAGCAGGATCTAGAGGTCTTCTCCCCCAAGTTCTCTTTCACCAGCTTCTCCACCCCAGCGAGGTGGGCCAGGGCCAAGGCCCCATGTCTGGGTGCAACAATGACACCCAACTAGGCTGGTCTTTCCTCTTTCCACTCTCCCTTCGCTCCCGCTCACACTGCTGCGCTGGACCGCCAGCACACAACCCGGCACACCGCAAACGCTCTCCTCCCGCAAAACCACTCGGCAGCCTCACACCCCCAGGGGGCACAGATGTCACTGGTTCCGATTTAGGGCTAGGGCCTGCCTTCTTGGGAAGAGCAGCCTCTGGGCCCACAGACTGGGCCACATGGCAACCACACGCTCTTCTTTAATGGCACCAATCAGGACATCAATATAAACAACTGGATTCTCATCAGAAACATGGGCTACCTGCACTGGGCTGGATCGTCACGCCGCTCCTCCCATATAACAAGGGTGTGTGTGTGCGGGGTGGGGGTGGGGGCGCGCACATAGACAGGAATTGGTTGAAGACTGGACTGGTGGTGACTGGTTCCAAGACTCTTTGGAGCTCTCCAACCAGTGCATTCATGGGCTCACTCTGTGACAGAGCTGAGCCTGGGCCCAGGGGCTCCTGAGTCAGTGTAGGAGACAGGCTTCTTAGCTGGGCCCTGAACATGGGCTCTGCCCACCATGGTAAGGGCAGAGGGCACAGGGTTATTTTTGAACCCAGATGGACCAAGCTACCTTCCCCACCCTGTCCCTTCCCAAGTTGGGAGACGAGCTTCTTCCTGGAATGATCTTCCCATGTGAGGGAGAAGGCACATTTATCTACAGGCCTCCTACAGTGTGCCATGTGCGGTGCAACGAGCTCCCACATGCCCTGTGCCTGTGCTCCGCAGGGACAGGGTGCAAGGTCACCCTCGGGTTTCCAGGGCTGTCAGATTTCTCTGGAGATATGTTTGTACTGCCAAACACATGGTGAGCCGCTTAGCCAGGACGCCACTAGGGCACGTGGTACCAACATAACCAAACCAAACCCGTTGCCATCCAGTGGATCCTGGCTCGGAGAGACCCGATAGGACAGGGTAGAACTGCCCCTTTGGGTTTCTAAAACTGTAACTCTGTACAAGAGTAGAAAGCCCCTCTTTCATCCATGGAAAGGCTGGTGGTTTCCAATTGCTTGCAGTTACTAGAAGTGCACAGGGTCCCTAGTTCCTACTGGCATAAACCCAAACCAAACTCACAGCCGGTAAGTGGATCCTGACTCATAGTGACTCCACATAGGGTTTCCAGGAATGTCCATCTTGACAGGAGCAGACAGCCTCATCTTTCTCCCAAGGAGCAGCTCATGAGTTTGAACCAACTACCCTGTGGTTCACAGCCCCACACATCACCCGCAGTGCCACCAGGGATTGTCGGTGTGGGCTCATTTGAACCCTCTCCTGGTGGGTCCCTCTAGAGTGTGAATACTGAAGAAGAGTCCATGCACTTGAACTCTGGTACTGGAGGCCCCACGGACTGTTCCAAGGACAAACTGATCTGTCTTGGAAGACGTACAGCCAGTGCTCCTCAGAGGCAAGGATGGCGAGACTTCGTTTCATGCACTTTGGACCTGTGGTTGGGAGAGACCCAGGACCTGGAGAAGGACATCGGGCCTGGGAAAGCACAGGGGCAGTGACAAAGAGGAAGGCCCTGGGCAAGACAGATGGACATAATGGTGGCAACCACGGACCCAACAGCAGATCAATTGTGAGGATGGCACAGAACCGGGGCATTTGTGACAATGAGTTGGACCCAGCTCTGGGCCACCTGACAGCAACTGAACTGGAAAGAGCTTGCCAGAAGGGCGCCAGGGCAGGCAGACTGACTGGTGATCTGCTTTTGTCCATGTGCAGGGCCGCCCTCAGCTCAGCCTATCCATCTGGGCCCCATGCAGAAACAGCCTTGCATTCCAGAAAGTTCTTCCTCCACACCCTCCTCTGTTTGACTCTAGGGGACTCAGGCTTATCTCCGAGAGCTCTTTAATGTAAATGGAAAACAATTGCTATGCCTTCAGGCACCCCATTAAAACTTGTTCTGACAGAAGGTATGGGTGTGGGGGGTGGGGAATGGTTGGGCCCACCTGACAACACCCTTCTCTAGGGCTGTAAACAGGGCCCCCACCTGGCCCAGCCTTTCCTGGAAGGCCAGCCCATCTGTCAGTGAGGGCCTGGGTGGCGATGTTTGCACAAGCACTGACAGACAGACGGACCAGCCCAGAGGCTCTGGGAGTGCCTGTGATGAAGAGAAGCCCTGGGACTTTCCTTTCTGATCCCTTTGACCCCAACGGCGGTGATTCATGAGTGGAGAATTCAACAAGCTGCTTGCTCACCACCGAGGTGCTAAGCTACCGTAAGACAGCCAGTGCAGGCGTGACCCATCATCCAGACGGCCAGGGGTGGGAGCGCTATCAGCATCGTATCTGAGGGGAGAAGAGGCGCAGGGAGACCCAGAAGAAGGTGGCCATGTGACAGTGCACCCAGGACCGCTGCCAGTGCCCCAGTCTGGAGAAAGGCACGGGGCGTGTGCTCAGAACTTCTGGAAGGAATCAGCCACGGTTTGGACTGGGAGTCCTCAGAACCGGGACTTATGAGCCCCCACGCTGTGGGACTTGGCCACAGCAGCTCCGGGAAATCAAAGTCCGGAGCCAGGTGTGCCGGAGCCCGAGGCTCTTCATTCCCAGCCCAGCCCATAGGCTCGACCTCAAGTCGACTAACTCCAGACTCCCTCCTCACTCCCTCAGTTGCTCCCGTCCTTCATGGGATCTTCAGTGACTGCTTTTTCAGAACAAGACCCCCAGGCCTTTCTTCTGGTGAACTTGACCCTCCAGCCTTTGGGTCACCAGCCAAGTGTGTTTCCTGTTTGCGCCCTCCTTGGGCTCCTGTGGTAAGATGTGCAAAAGGACCCAGAAAAGTGCAGTGGTCCCTCCTGCTTGCTCAGGGACCATAGGGGAGACAGGTGACCGGTCACAAGGGTGATGGCATGGGGCCAGGGGTGTTATAAGGAGTAGGGAGGGCTTGAGGCAGCCTCTCAGCACTGCCTTCTCTTCACTGAAGTAAGGAAGAAAGAAGGGAGCCCTTTTAACCAACACGTAGCAGGAATAACCTGTGCAGATAGGGTCAGAGGAGAAGGCTGGCACAGCCTGGGCAGCTAAGAGCTGTAGGCAGCAGGTCTATAGGGACCCTCCTTCTTGGCATCTGATTTTCAAGTGAATGTGGGCAGAAAGATTCTCAGCCATGGTGCAATCCTGGCAAGGTCGGAGGAACACACGGAGCAACAAAAGGGGAAGAGAGTGATCAAAGAGCACTCTGATCAAGAGGGGGAACTGGTCACGCAGAACAGAATCTCAAATGCTCATGGAATCCACGCTTTCGGATGAAACCCAGAGACAATTACTCTGAGTTAATCTTTAAACCTCAAACCAAAAATATTCCCTGACGTTGTTTATTAATAAACACCTGCTATGTTAGGCAGGGCAGACTAGAGAAATAAACCCAGGAAGACTCATGTATAAGAAAGACCTTTTTATCAAAGAGTAATTGAATATTGAGAAAACATCCCAGCTCAGTCCAGATCAAGTCCATCAGTGTCGGATACTAGTCCATAAATTCCTCTTCAGACTCATGCAACACAAGCAATGATGCCGAATGCAGGAAGATCACAGGCTGGTGGGAGGAAAGTCTTGTGGATCCAATCCAGTGTGGCCCTTCAACAGGAAGGTGAAGCAGAGAGAGTGTGACCCCTCCTCCAGTAAGAGAGGAAGTTCCCAGAATCCTCATGAGAAGGCCACGCCCACTAGGAGGCATCATCAGGCCTGATGGACAGGCTGGGCTCCACCCCTTCACTCTTCACACCCTCCAGTTGACAGGTGATTATGGACCTGCTGCACCTGCCTTGACTCCGGTGTTGCTTTAAAAAGATCTGTATGGAACGGGACTGACAGTTGTGACTCAGAGGGTTGATCGCCCTTAGAGGCAGTGAGCGGATCACGTGCGTGTGGCTGCGCTACTCAGAGGCTCTAACCCACACTGCCCATTGTGTGTGTGGACATGATTGGGCTGCTCTGCGCTCTGCTGCGTGTATCGTCAACAGCAGTCCCCGTCCTTTGCTCCGGGTGAGGAGAGAGACCCAGAGCTCTGCAGCTTAGATGGCCTCTTGTGAAATTTGCGACTCCAGTGGACAGAGAAGAACTGCGCCTGTCAGTTTCTGAGACTGTGCCTCCTTATGGGAGTGGGAAGCCTAGTCTGTCTCGCTCAGAGAGGCTGGTGGTTTCAAACTGCTAAACTTGCAACTAGTGGCCCAGTGCATAAGGGAGACATTACCCCAAAGGATTAATGGGTCAGATGAAACCCAAGGGCCAGAAGAAGCAGGTGGTGCCCAGTGACCCCTACCCACTGCTCTGGTCGAACTCGCACCAGAGGGTCCTGAACAGAGAAGGAAAATAAAAAAGTCAACACTCATGTAGGAAAAAACCCTCCAAAGCATAAAAAGTGTATGAAGACCAGCCTTGCTAGTCTGAGAGACTAATGTCCTTCAGACCTGGCACTGGACCCAGCCCAGGGACCACCTCTCAGCCAATGACAGATTGGCCTAGAAAGTGAACAATGGCACCCAGGAGACATGTGCTTTGCAGGACAGTCAGCATTCGCCCAAAGACAAAGCTCGGAAGAAGGCTGCAGGTCGGCTGCGCAGGGAAGCAGGAGGAAAGTCCACCAGGAAGCCTGGGAAGAAGCTGGGAGGGAGCTGATACATTGTAGCCAAGGTCAGAACCAAATGTGTTTACTGAATGGGAAATTACCATGCTCTGTAAATTTTCAACAAACCACAACTCAGGAGCAGCAAAAACAAAACAAAAAAATGGAGCAGTGGGCCCAAGAGTTACACACACATGCACCGTGTAGAAGGGCAGGGCAGAGACAGGACGAACAGAGACAGGACGAACGCAGCAAGTCTCAACCCCAGCAGTGCTTCCAAAGAGCAGGGAGCATTTGCAGGGCAGGGTCTCTGTGAGTGCATGGATGTGCGTGTGTGCATGTGCGTGCGTGTGCGTGTGTGCACATGAGAAAAATGCAGTGGCTGAGAGAGGAATCCCCCGTCCACTGCCTTTGTTTGGAGCTGTGGATTAGCAGAAGACAAAGAGACGAAAGACAGCCAGAGCTAAATCCCTGCTTCAGAGATAAGCAGGAATTTCAGGGCTGGGAATGTGGAGGGAGGGGGCAGCGAGGCAGGAAGGGGAGGAATGGGCAAGGTCAGGGGTGCCGGCTGGGGATTACAGGCAGATCTGTGAGGTCTCCTCTAGTGCTGTAAAGCAGGGATGGCAACAAAGGGGGTCCAATGAACCCCCTCTACCTCTCCCCGTGCACATCATCTAGGCATGCAAGAGTGTCAAGGAAACATCTGACCTCTCGGGGGAATGGCCACCTTGGGAGACCCATCCCCGAAGGGGACACACACATCTGGGAACACGGCCTCTGAGCAGGGCTGCCTCAGGGCAGGCACGGCCCCAGCACCCGAGACGCTCTCAGGAGGGAAACAGTGGGCCTGTCATTGTAGGGCTTTCTTAGCAAAGGGCGACCCACATGTGGTCCTGTAGGTACTGAGCCAGCTGGGTTGCCATCTCCGCTGGGCTCTGCATGGCCCAGTAGCAGACTTGAGAGAAAAGAGGGGGTCAGAAAGAGAGTGTGGTGGGCAGGGTGCTCCTTCAGCCTGGTGGGGCCCCAGAAGCAATGGCTTGGGAGTCTAAGGCCCTGGGAAGGAGGTACTGCTGGGTCGGGTAGGCATTACCTCCCTCCCCAGGGTGCTGCAGCCATAGATGGCATGTGCCCGTGGTTTGCTAGACTGGCATGGTTTGGTTTATTCTGAAATGGAGGGTTAGGAACTTCCAGCCAGCGTCCTGGGTACCATGCAGTCACAGGGGGCTAGCTCCCCTTACAGAATGGGGACTCCACCAGGACTAGACCTGGTCGTAGTGGGGTGGGGGGAGTTTTGAGTAAGAATCAGTTCCTTTTTAAATGAAGTTTTATGTCTGGGACACCTTGTCCACTCCCCTCCTGTGTTGGTTCTTCCCCTCTTTCATTGTCATCCTCCTCCTCCTCCTCCCCCCTCTCCCACTCCATCCCCTGTACCTGGATGTGTTCCATCTCCTACACAGATATGCCCAAGCCCCATCCCTTCCATCAGTGAACTTGACCTTGTTTGGAAACGGGCTCTTTGACCCGGCGCCTGTTATCAGCCGAGTTAGTGTGAGGTCATCACGGACCACCTAGCAAACCGAGCTCACAGCCAGGGCTCAGGGCTGACTCGGGACAGAGGCATGAGGATCCTCGTCCTCAGGAAGAGTGCTGTCCTTATGAAGAGGAGGGGGACAGGCAGGGGACGCTCAGAGCCTTGGGAATCCAGGAGTGAGCCCTGGAGCAGCCTCCCTCGGAGCCTGCAGGCCAGCACTCTGGTCCCAGACTCAGACTCCAAGTCGGTGAGAGAACACCCTTGTGTTCTTATGAGCCCCCTGGCATGTGGAAGGACATCAGGACAACCCGTCCCTCCCCTGTTATGCAATTTCTGTTCTTCAGAGTTTCTGCAATCCTGTTTTCTCTTGCAAGCATTCTGGATCAATTAGGAGTGGTTTTGTCTGCAAGAGATAAAGAACTGACAACTGGCAGCAGTCAACACCAGCAGGGCTTTAGTCTCAGCAAAGGAGAGGCCTGGAGTCAGCAAGCAGAGCGGCCCCCACCCCACCCCTAGCGCCTCATGGGCACCAATCCCGTCTCTCCACATCCCAGGCTTCAGCAGGCCACTCTCCGGGACCTCAGGAGCGAAAGGGCTGCCCCAAGCACCAGCCATCAACCCCACACCAGACAGAAGGACGGGAGGCAGACAGGGAAGGCGGTTTGCCTTGCTTCTCAGAAGGTCAGAGGCATTTCCGGAAGCGTCGCCGAAGCCCAACATGCTCTGTTCTGTTCGCCGCTCGGTGGTGCTTGGAGATCCATGGTCTGTGCCGAGCCTCCTCCACGTTGGACTGACAAACTGTGTGGCAAGTCTGTCCAAGAGCCATGAGCACGGGGGGCTGTGGTGCCTGACAGCCGAGGCCCAAGGAGTCCGAGTCTGCCGTCTCTGCCAGGCTCCTCTTTGTGGTGGTTCTTCACCTCCTCCTCCTCTCCTTCCTCCTCCCCCATCCTTCTCCCTACATCGGAGAGCCTGGACCTGAAGGAAAGGACATGCCCAATCCATATGCTGTGGGGTCCATTGCAACCCTGGAGAGCCGACGTAGCCTTCCCGGGGCTGTAAATCTGAACAAGGCCATCGCATACCCATCGGTCTGTCCTCCTGTGGGGACCTGTGTGTTGCGGTGAGGCTGGAAGCTATGTCCCTGGCATCTCAAAGCCCAGCCAGGTCGCCCAAAGTGAATAGGGTTCGGCAGAGCATCCCGGCGCAGAGCAGATGATGAAGCCAAACTAGGCTGCCCAGGTCTGAGAAACTGTGGGTACCGTGGAAACACTGTCAGATCCTGAAAAGACGCGGACAGGAGAGGAACAGTGCTGGAGAGAGGGCCCGAAGACGAGCCGCTCGGGTAGCGGAAGAGCTGCCCCGTGAAAGCAGTCGGCCTTGCGGACTCGGACAGACTAAGGCCTGTGGGAACAGAGCCTCTGGGACCTTCATTGGCTGATGGGGCCTGGCTCAAAAGGAGAAGTGGCTGCAGACACCAAGTAACCCTGTGAACCCGGAATGTGCCAAGTATGAATCTAGGAAAACCAGAAGTTATGCAAAAATGAAACGGAACGCAAGAAGATGTCCTAGGTAGTCTTGAGCTGAAGTGTACCGGCATCAGTGGTCGTGAATCAGCAGACCACATGGTTTCCCATGCCAGCCGGGAAGGAGACTGTCAAGAGGATGGCATTGCATTTATCATTAAAAAGGACATTTCAAGGTCTGTCTTCAAGTGCAGTGCTGTCTGTGATAGGATTATATCTATCTGTAAACAAGGAATCCCAATGAATGCAACATTATTCAAATTTATGCACCAACCACCAACGCTAATGATGAAGAAACTGAACAGTTCTGCCAATGTCTTCAGTCTGGAATGGATCAAACATGCAATCAAGACGCATTGATGATAATTGGCTATTGGAATGCAAAAGCTGGAAGCAGAGAGGAAGGGGCAGTGGTTGGAAAGTATGGTCTTGGTGATAGAAACAAAGCTGGAGATGGCAGGGTAGTAGTTTGCAATACCAGCAACAGAAACGCTAGGACAACATCATGTGCAAGTAAAATTTTGCGGAAGATCATCCAGTAACAGTTGCAGCAGTACATTGGCAGGGAGCTGTCAGAATTCCAGGTGGATTCAGAAGAGAACCACCTAGCAGTACAGTGGTACAATAGTAACAGCAATGCGGATGTCAGATGGATCTTGGCTGAAATAAGAGACTATAAGAAGATGTTTACTGGTGTTTCATTAACTGTGCCAAGGTAGGTATTTGACTGTGTCAATCATAACAAACAAAACCATGGACAGCCTTGAGAAGAATGGGAACTCCAGAACACTGCATTGTGTTTGTGCAGTGCCTATACGCAGCTCAAGAGGCAGTTACGTGGCCTGAACCAGGGAATGCATGTGGTTTAAAATCAGGGAGGCGTGTATGAGGTTTGTATCCTGCCACCATACTTGTTCAGTCTGTACACTGAGCATGTCATCGGAGACGCTGGATTATATGAAGAAGAATGTGGCGTCAGGGTTGGAGGAAGACTAGCCAGCAACCCATGAAGTGTAGATGACATGGCCTTGCTTGCTGAAAGTGAGGACTTGAAGCGCTCGCTGATGAAGATCCGGGATCACAGCCTTCAGTGTGGATGACAACTCAATGTCAAGACCCAGATCCTCACGACTGGCTCAATAGGTAGAGCACGATACATGGAGACGAGATTGAAGTTGTCCAGGGTTCCATCTTGCCTGGCTCCACAGTCAAGGCTCATGGAAGCAGCAGTCAAAGAGATTCAAAGATGAGCTACGCTGAGTATATCTGCCGAATAAATCCTCTCTCAAATGTCGAGAAGCAAGTCTGTTACTTTGAGGATGAGGGTGCAGCTGACCAGGCCAGGGTATTTTCAAGGCCATTGTGTGGGTCTTTGAGCCTGTGTGTGTGTTGCCACGGTATTTTGAATCACCTCAGTGCACATGCAAGTTGGACGTGGGATGAGGGAGATCGAAGCACCAATGCATTTGAATGATGATGCAGGCGAAGGATGCTGAAAGTGTCGTGGACTGCCAACAGAGCAAACAGATCCATCGTGGAAGACGAGCAGCCAGCTGCTTCTCAGAGGGAGGTTGGCCATGCGCAAGCATGTAGGGAACTGCGTGTCTCCCTACCCTGGATTTAAGCCATGGATTTACTCTCGGTTTCCTGCCATACAAACTGCCCTTTGTCTCAATTCCTGCCAGAGGGTGGCTGCCTTGACCCTTGCTAGGATTGGTGCTCTTTCACTAGCAGCTGCTATGTTCATTGGTCAATATATGACTGATGGCATCTCCCCCCAGGCTCACCAGGTATGCTTCATTAGCATACTTACCTGTTTGATCAGTTGCCCGCCATTCCTTCCTTGTTTGGAGATGCACGACTATTGGCTACCTCAGCTGTACCTTATTTTACATGTGACGTAATGGTGCCAGCCCCTCACTGGCTATTTAAACCTCTGCTCTCAACTCAATAAAATGAGGCTTGATCAGATTCCTGTCTTGCCTCCATCTCTCCGCGCCCTTGCCCATCTTCATTCCCAGTCCCTCTTTCAGGTCCATGTTGTTGATGTCCCGCTGGTCGGGACACAAGCACGCCACCACACTGAATGAGCTTCATCTCTAAATCCTGGCCCCACATGAAGAGAAGTGGGTCTCCTCCTTTCCTGCCATTGCCATTAACTTGCGGTTTGTTTGTTTGTTGTTTTCATAAATACACATGTTGGCAAACGCCACAGCCTCTCAACTTTGAGGTGCTTCAGCCCACCGTCTGATCAGAACAGAGAAGCTTTGTTTCGGCGATGTCAGGAGAACAGGGCCAGGTGGGGACACAGGGCCAGGCCCACTAGCCACATGGGTTTGGAAGCAACCCCAGGGAAGGGGAAGGGAGGCTCGGGGGGTAAGGCTGTGTTGTGTGGATGCTGGGTCACATGCAAACGCTACCAAGCCTGTTCAAGAAGAGGAATGGGAAGTTCATGACCCAGAAAGGTGACTGACTAAGACTATCAGGTGGGAACGGCCCTGGGGAGTTCAGGCCACTCTGCTTTCAAAGGGCCTTGGATGATTTATTTGGGGTGGAGTTGCACCAAGGGAACCGACTCTGATACCGCTCTGAGGAGCTGACCGAGGTCAGGGGAGGCACAGCCGGCTGGGGAATTCTGTGGGCAGGGCGGAGCTGCTGGGGTTACCAGGGCTGACGCTAGAGCAGTTTGAGCCGAGCTGCAGCTGGGACCAGTGCACAGGAGGTGGCTTCCTCAGGGACCATCCAGGGAGGGCCATCGGGGCAATTGTGAGGCGTGGCTGCTGGAGGACCTGGTGGTCTTTCCCTTGACAGTAGACAAGGATGCTCTGCATTGGAACCCACTCAACAACACCTAACAATATCAACAAAGTGCCCCCGTGACTTGGAGTCTCTGCCTCCAGCATCCTCTGTGCCTGTGACATCTTGGGACGTTTCCAAGCTAAGTGTGCTGGAAAGGTGCTAAGGGGAGAGACCCTATCAGAGGAAAATGTGGAGAAAAGATTTGGGCTCTAAGGGATTTTAGTGTGTCCCCCCAAAAGCATGTGTTGATGTCCAAACTCCTGTATCTGTGCCTGACCTTGGAGGTGCAAACACTCAGAGACCTTGAGTGTCACCTGAAGGGTTGGGGGTCCGAATCCACCTCGTGGCTCCTTGGGAGAAAGGGCTGCTGGTCACGCTCCAGGAGACCACACGGTGGGTACCCAAGTCAAAGAGGGACAGGCGACAAACAACGTGTGCCTCTCCTGATGCGCCACTCACTTGCCACCCAACCAATTCCACCTCACTGGAGCCCTGGTGGCATCGTGGGTTATGCACTTGTTGACTGGCCACAAGGTCAGCGCTTTGAAACCACCAGCCTCTCCTAGGGAGAAAGGCAGCTTGCTACTCCAGTAGAGAGTTCGGTCTCAGAAACTCAGTCGCTAAGAGAGCGTCTCCCACCACCTGTCGACGTGGCCTGTTTAGCAATGGGGCCTCCCTTGGTTGTGTGCCCGAGTCACACCACAGCACCTGGATGCTTCGTCTCATGCTTTCTCCGCTGTGAAGGGAGCAGACTCAACCAAGGCGAAGGATGGAAACCGCCTAAAAGCCCGACCCTGGAGGAGTAGGGAAATAAGCCCCGGGAGACACACACTCACACAACATGTGCTCACACATGCACTCACACACACATGCTCACACACGTACTCACACATGCACTCACACACAGACTTACCCATGCTCACACACTTACACACACTCACACACTCAATGGGATATATGTATATCTGAAAACACGCACACACTCACTCACATACTCACACACACTCACTGACACACGTGCTCACACATGCAGTCACACACACATGCTCACACACACGTGCTCACACACTCGTGCTCACACATGCACTCACACACACACTTACACATGCTCACACACTCACACACTCAATGGGATATATGCGTGTCTGAAAACACACACACACTCACTCACATGCTCACACACACTCACTCACACACCTGCTCACACATGCACTCACGCACACACTTACCCATGCTCTCACACACTCACACACTCAGTGGGATATATGTGTGTCTGAAAACACCGCGGTGAGACTGTGCATCCCCTCGGGCGTGCAGGTCTGTGGAAGCCGCCACGCTCAGGGAAGTGGCTCAGCCACAGAAAGACGTGCCGCACACATCACTCTCATAAGTGAATAAAGCTAAGACTAGAAGGATAGAGACCCCAAGGAAGCAGGTTTGAAGGCTTCGCAAGAATAGGGGCAAAGGCGACAAGGGGTGGGGGAAAGAAATTCAAAAGGATGATATGGTCTAATGACTTTTGGAATGCGCCCAAATCATATTTGATGCTGATTGAAAAATAAAAAGGAAAGAAAAGCAGTGAGATACTTTAGTGACAGGGAGCAAGACTGGCTGCAGTCCTTGAAGAATACACCGAATGTCCTTGAATTGTGCACCTGGGGGCAGGCGGAGGGGGGAGATGCAGAGTAGACAAAGGGCACGCATGGGAGAAGAGGGCTGCTAAGGGGCACGACAGACATTCTGAGATGGACAAACACTCCAAATAGTATGCAAACCAACCGACAAACCCACTGCTATCGAGATAATTTTGTTGCATAAATTCCAACCCAAACTCAACACATGGCAACCTGTAGTGTTGGGTAGCGCGGTGGGTTAGAACGCCTCGTCTTTCTCCCGTGGAGTGGTTAACCCACTACCCCACCAAGGCTCCTAAGATGGACAGGGGACACTGGAAACAAAGACTAGGTGTCTCACTTGGACAGTGTGGCAGTGACATAATCTGGTGTCAACTTGTGAAGGGGTGGTGTCTAGCATGTCCATCAGGCTGCAGCTTGATGAGCTCATTGGGAGGTGCTAAGGAGATAAGTAGCTCACTGGAGGCAGGGCATTTGCTCACTCCTTGCGAGACATTCAGCTGATAAGACACATGGAGCTACGCTAGGGACCAGGGGCTGGAGGAGCCACATAGAGACCCACACCAGCGCTGAGATGTTTCCACAGCCACTGGATCCACAAGACTTTCCACCCACTGTCCCATGATCTTCCTGCAATCCTCGTCATTACATGTGTTACACAAGTCTAAGGAGGAATTTATGGACTAGTATTGGACATAGGGGCCAGTATCAGACTTATGAACTTGATCTGGACTGGCCTGGGATATTGTCTCAATATACAATTGCTCTTGTATATAAAGCTCTTTTTTATACACACATGAGTGTCTATGAATTTGTTTATCTACTCAACCCAGACGAACACAGACAGGGTCTTGGATGGCTAGGACAGGGCTTCAAGGTTGCAGGCAGGTGCATGGACAGCCTGAGAAACGGAGATGACAGAGCCTGGCAAGACCGCAGCCTGCACTGGTTGGGTGGGGGGGGGTGCAGCAGCTGGGTTAGCAACGGGGACAAAATTGGCGAGGTCAAGTGGAGCTGCAGGGTGGCAGGTTTTCAGAATCAGCTCTGCGGCTGGAGGAGTAGAGAGGGGACGGTGGACATACATATCCCGCTGCCCTGGCCCCTGCCATCTCCAGCCCCACAGCTGACCCCAAGGACGCACACCGCACAGGGCTGCGTCCCTGTGAGGCCTTACCACGTGGCATTTGTGAAGGAAGAGGGCAGGAGGCAGGTGTGCCAACCCTCAGGCCTGTGTTTTGTCAACCTCAGCGTGAGCTCCTCCCGAGATGGGGGCTGGGGAGAAGGCACAGGGAATTTGGAGCTGGAGGCTCCTCCAGAGCTCTCTGCTTGAGTACAAAATGTCCTTCCTCCCCACCCACGTGCTGCCCTACTGACTCAGGCTTCAGGAGGAGAGACTTTGAGAGGAGCTGGATGGGTGCGCTCAAGTCCAAGCACAGTTGAGGGGACAGTCCTCGCAGGGGACAGGCACTGCCCTGGAGCCAACCCACCCCTGGCCCGGCAGGCCTCACAGGAACCCGTCACTTCACAGCACGGCCCTTTCTAATGGCTTTGTCTGTGTGTCCGTTTCACAAGGCAACTTCTGGGCCACGCTGAGCTGTCCGGCCTTTCTCTCAAGGTGCCCCTGTCCATCAAACTGTGGGGTGGGTGTGGTGACAGGGGGAGGAAAGGCTGGGTCCTTTCCTGGAGGATTGTGTTACGTCTGCTCAGATGGAAATGTTCACCATCACCCAGTGCCAGGCCAGGCCAGCCCCAGATGTACCGGTCTCTCTCGCACGTCATCTGTCAGCCCTGAGCTGGCCGGTTGAGAGGAGGCCGTCTGGGCAGGGTCTCCAGGAGGGGCTGGAGCAGGCATTGGAGACTGCCGGACACACCTCACTCTGCACCTTCGCTCATGTGCTCAGTCTTGGTGCAAAGACGAGGCTTTCGGACTTAAAGCATGTTTTGTTTTTTTTTGTTTTTCAAAGAAGGAAACAAAAAAACAAAGGGGGCATCTTTAACCCTATCCCCCCATCTGAGCCCTGGTCCGGGCAGCTGAGAGCCTCAGCCGCCTCTTTATAGCATCATGGAAGGCTGGGAATACTTCCCAGAAATGGGGTGCGGAGAACACATGGATGGGGGGAAAGCCTCCGGTGACAGGCTTGCCTTTGCTTGCCGGGTTTGGGGTGACTTCCGCAGCCCGGGCACAAAAGCACCATTGTATTTTCATGCCCCCTGATGTCACATAGCCAGCAAGGACCTGGGGCTGCTGCTGGATTTTCCTCTGGGAGAGTGGGTCCCTGGAAGTGGGGTCCTCGGGACAGCAGGTGTCTGTGAAGAAGACTTGGTGGCACCACGGTCCAGCACTCGGCTTCTAACTACAACACGGGCATCCCAAGCCCATCCGGCAATTCCATAGGTGAGAGACCTGGGATCTGACCCCCTAGAACAGCAGTTCTCAACCTGTGGGACGTGACCCTTTTGGGGTCCGAACGACCCTTTTACCTGATTCATAACTGTAGTAAAATTTAAGTGATGAAGTAGCAATGAAAATAATTTTACGGTTGGGAGTCAGCACGACATGAGGAACTGTATAAAAGGTTCTTGGCATGAGGAAGGCTGAGAACCACTGACCCGGAGATTCCTGCCGAGGAAGTCCCATGGGTCACTATGAGTCAGGTTGACTCTATGACTTATCACCCAAGGTAGAGGGGGTCCTCCCCTCACCAGGTTCCTTCTTTTTAAATGCTATAAAGGAGTCACTGTTGTTTCCTTTTAGTTTCCTTCCTGTCATAAATCCTCTCCTGGAGCACCTGTGAGCGAGCTTCTGCAGATGGAAACGTCAGCGCGCTGTGGGCCGCGTCATTGGATGTGAACGCAGTGCATATTATTACCATCCCGCCCCACGGCGACGCTACGGCACAGGGCAGAACTGCCCTGTGGGTTCCGAAGCTGCGACTCTTTATCAAGGAAGAGAACCTCATCTTTCTCCCTGGTAGCTGGTGGTTTCGAACTGCTCACCTGGCAGTATCAGCTCAACCCACAGCCCACTACACCAGCAGAGCGAACACATGGCTGTCATACGTGCAGCCTGTGGTGACTTGAATGCCTTTAAGTTATGGGTCAGATGTGTACTGATTGTTCACATATAGCACATTTGCATACCTCATGCACACACCTTTAGCAAATTGGAAAGGCAATCAAGGAATTTGGAAAGAAAAGCATGCATAATGCACGCATGTTAGTTCAGTAAGAATGGGTTGATGTCCTCAAAAAAAAAAATCCAAACCCACTGCCATCAAGTTGATTCTGACCACAGTGACCCTAGAGGACAGAGTAGAACTGTCCCTGTGGGTTTCAGAGCCTGTCACTCTCAGTGGGAGTAGAAAACCTCATAGTTCTCTATGGAGCAGCTGGTGGATTTGAACTGCAGACCTTGAGGTCAGCAGCAGGCACAACGCCACCAGAGCTCTGGCTGGGGTTAATGTCTGTGCCCGCCATGCCCTACCTTAGCCCTCACTCCCCTCCCGGTGCCTGTGCCAGGAGCTGGAGGACCCAGGAGCAGAGATGTTCTTGTTTTCCAGAAGGGCTGTCTAGGAGCAGGGCTTGTTCTCGGGGCACGCAGACTAGGGACCCTGTTCAAATGCAGGTGCTGGCTCAGTCTAACGGGGGCCAGATGGGACCTCTCTCCAGCCCCTGGGCGGTGCTGGGCAGGGACCACCCCTCTTGGAGCTGGGCTTCCACAGAGAATGGTCCCCACCAGGAAGCATGGACAAAGGGCTGCTTGTTGGAAATGCACAGTCCTGGGCCCAACCTCAGACCGCCTGCAGCTGACCCCTGAGGACAGGGCCGGGCAATTGACATTTTAATGAGCTCCGGGTGCAAGACCAAGCTTCCAGGTTTGTGCACCAACCTGGCTGGTCACACCGTGTTTACCTTGGTAAGAATGGGCTGCAGGAAGAGGACAGCTCTTGGTGGACAGGACCAGAAGTGGGCAGCAGGCAGAGGGCAGGCCATGAGAAGTGGGCAACTGCTTGGTGGAGGACAGACTACAGAAAGTGGACAATGGGCAGACTGAAGGCCATCATAAGAGATACCAGGCTGACTCTTCAAAGTATTCTAAGGGTCAGCAGACAGGGAGGGGCCACCAAAGCCCTAGAGAGAGATAGTAGAGCAGACGGCGGGGGTGGGGGTGGGGGGGTGCTAGGGGCAGAGTGACTCGGCTTCTGGGAAGTGTTTAGAAAATCCTGAGCTTCCCTCGGCCACCACCACTGGGCTGCCGGTGTGGTTGAAGGGCAGCCGGGGCCTGTGTGTGGCTGTGATGCCGGAGGCTGTGCCAGCAGCATTTCTGATGGACTGATCTCAGTGGACCTTCCGAACTAAGACAGACTAGGAAGAAAGGCCTGCCAACCCACTGGTATAAATTGGCCCATGAAAAGCCCATGGATCAGGATAGAACACGGTCCACCACGCTGGTCTGGATGCCGTACAAGGAGGGGTCAGTCTCTGGATAAGGACGTTGTGTTTGGTGAAACACGGGGCAGGGGGATTAAGGGTTGAGAAGGATGGTTCCGCAGCTTCAGCACAGAGCCCAGCCTGGCAGCGACTGCGTGGACCAGGCATGAGGTCGCCCCCACTTGACGCCAGGCACGGGTCTCACACTGACAGAGAGAGCTTTTCCTCAACCACTGATGCTCCATGGTCAGCCGATGGTGCTCCTCATCCCAGGTGTCCTGAGCTAACTGCACATCTGTCACAGGAGCCTGTGTGTCCCCTGTGGCTGAGCTTGTTCACCTTCCGGAAAGGACAATCTTCCCACGCAGGAAGCGGTTTCTGGCTGACATGTTCAAGCCGGCATCAGTGTCTGGTCTCCGTCCTGGGAAGAGGAAACTGCGGAGACCCGGTGTCACCTACTCAGACCTCAGACGGAAGCTGGCAGGAACTCCAGGCCTCAGAGGGAGGGAGTGGGAGAGCCGGCTGTCCTGTGCTCGGTGGCCAGGTGTCTTTAAGGGCTGCTGGATATAGTTTCTGCCTCTGTAGACATTTCTTACCAATTCCTGCCACGCTGAAGCAAAAGTGTGTGCAACCCCCGAGTTGGGAAGAAGCTGGGCGCCCGAGGAGCTGATCTCAGTTGCACTTTAAAAATGCATGTACTTCGGAGCACTGAGATACTCTAATTGTGGTTTACAGTGCACTCACACATATGCATGCAGCCGCACAGGAAACGCGCACACACACACACACACACACACACACACACACACACACACCTTGCAGGCTATTTATGTCAAAATGCCTTCTGTGTGTTTGCTTTCATGCTGAGCAGAAGAAGCCACCTGCAGTGCTGAAGGTGAAACTCCAAGGCCAGCATACCTGCGTTGGAAAGAGGAAGTAGATTTCTAGTGATATAGCTTGCTAAATTTGTGGCATTTAAACGTTTGCTCGAAGTCGAGTTGATTCACGCTGATCATGCTGCTATAGGGCAGCCTGGAGCTAACTACACAGTTTCCCCACAGACTTTCCAAGGCTGCACTCTGTCCTGAAGAAGCCTGCCCCTCCTTCCCTCTCTTGGGAAGCGGGTGGTGGGTTTGACCCCCCAACCTGTGGGATAACCTCCAAAGCAAACGCACTGCCATCGAGACCGTTTCTGACTCATAGCAACCTTACGGGACAAAGCTTTTAGCCCCTGTTGGTTTCTGAGGCAGTAACTATTTTTTTTAAAAAAATAGTTTTATTGGCATATAATTTATATTTCATTTCATAGTTTAATTCTATTAGAAAAGGTTGTGCCATCATCACTACATTCAGAAAAATCCCATCTTTCACCCATGGAGCGGGGCCTGTGGTTTTGAACTCTGACCCTGCTGGTAGCAGCCCGGCTGCAACCACGACACCACCAGGGATCTTCATGACCTTGGCTCAGAGGCTGAGCATCAGCAATTGCAACACTGGGCCTCCTGGAGCAACCAAACTCCCTACAATAGAGTCCGTTCTGGTCCCCAGTGATGGTGTAGCTCAAACCAAACTCCCTACAATAGAGTCCGTTCTGGTCCCCAGTGATGGTGTAGCTCAAACCAAACTCCCTACAATAGAGTCCGTTCTGGTCCCCAGTGATGGTGTAGCTCAAACCAAGCTCCCTGCTCTCGAGCTCATCTCAACTCAGAACAACCCTCCAGAACCGGACCCAACTGCCCCTGCGGGTTTCTGAGACTGCAAATCTCCCACGGGAGTGGAGGCCTCATCTCTCTCCTGAGGAGCGATTGGTAGTTGTGAGCTGCTGACCTTGCAGTTAGCAGCGCAATGCATAACCACGGCGTCACCTAATAGGGCAGAGTAAAGCTGTCCCTTTGAATTTCTGGTACTTTTGGAAAACCTCTAAGGAAACAGCTAACCTCATCTATCTCCCGTGGGGGAGAGACTAGTGTGTTTGAACTGCAGAATCAGCTAGAAAGCAGTTGGTACTGAACATGTTTCATCCCCTCTGCAAACGTCTCCTCCCAGAGAGCACCGTGATCCCACGTCAACTCCAGGCCACGCGCTCTCGATAGGATTTGAACCAGATGTACTGGGAGACTCCAAGCAGACATGCTGATGGGAGGAGGGATATTACTAGGGAAACGGCCTCCCTGTCTTTCATCCCATGCTCCCAGCCAGGAATCTTTGACAAAGTGGATAGATGAGCACACTGGGGTGCAGCCATCTGAAGGAGCAGCATCCAGGCCATGGGCGGAGGTGGTGGGTGCCACCCAGTCAGTCTGACTCACATCAGCCTCATCTGTGCTCAACGGACTGAAAGGCAGCTCTTTTCTACCTTGAGCTCGAGCTGAGGGTGGGCTAGTGCCTAACTGCCTGGCCACCTTTGTGGATCTGGGTTCTCAATAAAACGTGGGGGAGTTAATTTGTGCTTCAAGACAAATACTTTTAAGAAACTCATAACAGTGCTGTCTCGAAAGTGATGGCCGGTTTCTGTGCTCATCCAGAAACAAGAGAAAACAGCTCAACACCCCAGAGTCCCTACAGATGCAGAACCAGAGGAAGTCTTGGGGCAGGCAGAAGTTTGAAGCCTCCCAGGAGGGAGATTAGGGCCATGATTTCCAACTACTTTAAGCGACTGGAGAGAAAAAAAAATAAAATAAAAAGAAATAAAGAAACAAAAACAATGGCAAATGTACAGGGACGCAGGAAGTCACTACAAGACAAACTGGGCAAAAATAAATGAAAAACTAAAATAATTCAACAACAACTGCCAATAGAAACTCAAAAAAGCAAACATTACAACTGGATAACATATTGAAAGGACAAAACAGAAGGACCGAAACAATGGAATCCATAAACAGTGATATTGAAGACAAATCTCTCGAGTCTAGAAGACAAGAACATTAAGTTATAATAAATACCAAAAAAGCTGAAGAAAACCTATGAAGTCTATGGGACAGTATAAAAAAGAATGATTCATGTTTGATAAGTATCCTAGAAGAGAGAAGAAATATTAACTACAGAGAAAATAGTTCATGAAATATTAAAGGAAACTTCCCTAATATTATGACAGATGGAAAAAAATAACTACTCTGGAAATCCAGAGAATTCCAAACACAACCAATTCCAACATGACAGTCAAACTTTCTAACAGCAAAGAACAGGAAAGAATCCTGAGAGCAACACAGAATAAAGAACACTCACATATAAAGACAAAGCAATCAGGATAAATTAAAAACTTTCTATCAAAAACTTACAAGCAAGAAGCAAACACCCCTTTCCAACCAATAATCCTATATTCAGCAAAATCATCCCTCAAATATGAGGGTGAGATAAAATCATTTTCAGATAAGAAATTTGTAAAATGAAGATCACCCATACAAACAAATATATTTTAAAAATTATTGGGACAGAGAATCAATGACAATAGACAGCAGCCCAAAATTAATGTGACATACATCTTTGTGGAGAAAACACCCTACCTGGATAATAAACAAAGTGAAACGGGACTGTATCAACCAAAATAAGGAATCAAACACTTCTGCAACGAAGACAATAGCAACATACACACACAAAGACAGAAAGCGAGAGGGATAACAGAGTATACAATTACTCGTGGAATGGAGAAAGTATCTGGTCATTTAAAAAAGACAACAAACTGTTTTGAATTTGGCAAGAAAGCCACAAAATACAAGTGATCCACAAAGAAAAGTAAAAAACTCAACTAAACAATGAAACAGGAAAATCATATAAGTATGTTAAGCAGTAAGATTAAAAACTAGAGAAGTAAATGAAGTGTTGATAAGATCATTCAATAAAAGGAATACAGCACAAAAATTAAAAACATCGAAACAAATACAATCACAAAAACAGCAAGGTAATGTCAATAAAACTATACTAATCAATCACAACATTGAATGTCAGTGGCTTGAACTCAATAAAGAACACAACGATAAAATTCCTTCAAATAAATGGGAATGAAAATACAACATGGAAAAAGCAGTACTTAGGGGGCAGTTTATAGCAATAAATGTACACATCCAAAAGAAAGAAAAGAAACACTTTAACACATTACCTATGAGACCAGCAAAACAAACCCTCAAACACTAAAATAAAAAAGAAGAGGAAATAATAAAGATTAGGGTGGAAATAAGCAAATGGAAATTTTTTTAATGTAGAAAAAAATCAACTAGACAAGAATTTGGTTCCTTGGAAACATTAACAAAATTGATAAATCACTGGTAAGCCTAACAAAGGAAGAGGGAAAGGAAAATATTATGAATAAGAAATGGAATGGGTGACATTATGCAGAACCAACTGAGATTAAAAGAATCATCATACATTATTATGAAAAATTGTGTTCAAGCGAGTTAAAAAAATCTATTAAAAATGGGTAAATTTCTAGGAATGCATCATTTACCTAAATTACCACATACTGATGTAGAAAACTCTCAGCAAACCTAAGACATGAAAAGAAATAAATCTGGTCATTAAAAAAAAAATATATATATATATATATATATATATATTTCAACTTCAGAAAGCCTATGACCAAAGAGAATTCCACAAAGCATTTAGGGAAGAGTTAATACTAATCTTGCATGAAATATTTCACAATATGAAAACTTACAATATACTACCAAACTCATTTTATGAAGCAAGTATAATCCTGTTACCTAAACCAGCGAAAGACATGATCAGAATGGAAAATTATATACCAACACCCAAGATGAATACAGACACCAAGATTATCAACAAAGTTCTAGTCAACAGAATTCAGCAAAGCATGAAAATAATACATCATGGTCAAGTGGGCTTCATACCAGGTATGCAAGGATGGTCCGATGTTGGATAAACAATCCATATAACCCACCACATAAGCAAAACAAAGGATAAGAACCATGTGATTAAATCAATCAATACAGAACAGGCATTTGATAAAATTCAATACCCATTCTTCATAAAAATACTTGATAAATAGAAATAGAAGGGAAGTTCATCAACAAATTGAAGGCATATATGCAAAACCAACGGTTTTAACACCTCCCTTAACGGAGAGTTGAAAATGTTCTCCCCTTTGAATGGGACCAGACAGGGCTGCCCTGTATCCCCATCCTTCTTCAATGTGGTCCTGAGTCTCAGGCAGAGCGGGAGATGCCAATAGGCTATTAGAGGCACCCACATTGACTCAGAAGAAAAAAACTCTTTTCATTTGCAGATGACAGAACCCTCTACATAGATAACCTCAGAGATTCAATTAAAGATTGCTGCAAGGAACGGAACACTTGACAACGTAGCAGACTACAAGAAATCAGTTGGATTCTTTTATATTAAAGATAGCAATGAAAATGAAAATAACAATACGATCTACTACAAAACTACTCAAAAGTTTAAATATCTAGGAATAACTCTTACCAAAGAAAATAGATTTATACAAAGAAAACTATAAAACATAACTAGAAGAAACTAAAAGAGGCACAAATAGAAGAATGTCTCAAGCTCCTGGATAGGAAGACTAAATATGGTGAAAATATCAATAGTAACAAAAAACACTTTATAAATGCAATGCAATTTTGATTCAAATGCCAGTACAATTTTTCAATGAAATGGAAAAACTGATTACCAATTTATATGAAAGGAAGGAAATCCATTACAGACAAAACATTATTAAAAAACAAAAATTAAGTAGGAAGCCTTTCACTCCCTGATCTTAAAACCTACTCCATAACCACAGTAATCAAAACAGCTTGGCATAATGATAGACATGAACCCCAGTGGATTAAAATTGAGAATCCAGAATACAAACACCAGACCCTCAGTAAGGGTTGAAACACATTAGATGGGGAAGAGACAGCCTTTTCAATAAATAGTGCTGAAGAATTGGATCTCCACCTGCAAAAGAATGAAACGAAACCCATACCTCACACCACGTACAAAAATGAACTCAAGATGTAGGGAAGACCTAGATATAAACCTTAGGACTTATAATTACCATCAACTGAAAAATAGGGACAAACTCAAAGGCCATAGTACAAGGCTGTGTGCCACAAATACATTACTGAGCTCAATGAGAACCACTCATGCTGTTTAAGACAAAATAGAAGGTGAGAGAGACCTTCTACAAATATGACATTTATGTTCATCAAAAGACTTCATCAAGACACTTAAAAGAGAATGCACAGATTGGGGGAAAATAGTTAGCAATAATATATTAGGGAAAGGGCAAATTTCAAAAAATCTGTAGAAAAGTACAACATCTTAGTAACAAAAATACATCTAGCCCAATCAAAAAGTGGGCACAAGGCTTGAAAACACAATTTACTGAAGATGGCATCGAGGCCAACAATCACGTGAAGAAATGTTCATGTTCATAAACAGAACAAGAGTTACCAAATAAAACAAAAACGGGATACCACCTCACACGGACACTTCCAGCAAAGGTCAACAAAACTGAAAATAACCAATGCTGGCGAGGATGTGGAGAGATTGGAACACATATTCATACAGGTGCGATTGTGGAATTGTACAAACACTATGGGAATCAGTATTAGCCATATGCAAACGCAAATACCTCACAATCCTGCCATCTCTCTACTTAGGATATAGCCTCATGAAATAAAGAACAAAACACGCACAGACATGTGCACCGATGTTTATTACAGCAAATTCTATAACAGCAAAAAGATGGAAACAACCAGAAACTACGGAGAAATGAATCAGCAAACCCAGGTACATTCACACAATGGAATATCCGCTGTCCTTACAAAAACAGTGCTGAGTCTGTCAAACACTGTAAGATTATGGACAGAGCTGGAGAATATTATTCTTGGCAAACGCAGTTGATCTCAAATGATGGATATTTTTGACATCATGATTATAAAGGAAAATAGAGAAAATAGTCTTTACAATAAAAGATAAGACTTAAAAGAGAGTTGGTTGGGAGTGGGGAAGGGACAGGAAACTATGGAAGGGGGGGGGAAGGGGGAGAAAAAAGAGAATTAAAAAGGACCACCTAGGGGGCAGGGTTCATGGGATACTGTTACTGAATTGATTGGATGAGGTGCGGTTACATAGAATATATATACATACATACACATATACACACACATACATATTCCACAAACAAGAAGAAAATTTAAAATTAGAAATTATATATAAAATAAATAAAGTTCAAACAAATTTTAAAAGAGAGAGAGAGAGCGAGGAGTTCCTTCCAGACCCCTCACCCCTCCAATCAAAGGGAGGAAAAGGGAAACTGAAGGGGACTTGGATTCTTTTGTGACAGACACGTGTGTTTCATTAAAATTGAAAGAAGGAAAACAAACCGTCTGTCGTTGTGTTAGTGTCTGTGTGAGTCTGAAGCCCAGCGCCCCTGTAGGTTAACAAGGTAGAACTGGCAAATGGGGTCTTCTTGGGGGTCAGGCTGCCAGAAAGCCTATCCTCAGGGCTGTTCTCCCACGTGCTGGCTGGGTGGGATCAGAGCACCCGCCTTTAGGTAAATAGAAAGCCAACGGTTTGGACTTCACTGAGACTTGGAAACAGAGGATGCAGTTAATAGCGTCGTGTCAATATCAGTTCATCAATTGTCACAAGTGTACCAAGTGAGCCAGATGCGACGTCAATCCCAGGGAAAGTGTGAGCAGGGGAGGGAGGTGGGTGGGGAGCCCCTCTGTTTCCGCCACAGCTTTTCTGTAAGCCGAGTGCTGCTCCAAGTAATAAAATCATAATAAAGTCATTTTAAAAAAAGATACAGCCTTGCTCCTGTTTGCGGCAGCAAACACAAACTGATGTCGCCTTCCAGGCCGTGCAGAGTGACTCCTTGATGTGGTGACAAGAGTTCATGACAGAAAAGGAAGGCAGTGAAGTTGAGCCTGATGTCTGCTCTTTGTGGGGGCGCCCCAGGGAGGGGTGTTCACTCCCCATAGGCAAGGAGAGCTGGGTCCCGGATGCAGGAAGGATGCTGGGAGCAGGGAGTGATGGGAGCTGGGGTCGCCTCGCCTCAGCAGAAGATGCAGTTGGGGCTTCCGGCGCAGAGTGCCCTATACAAGAGGCCCTGGGAAGTACAAGGGGGTACACACACCCTACTAGCAGAGGGTCGGGGACCGGAGTCTGCCCAGAGGTGCATCAGAAGGGATGCTTGGCCATCCTCTTCTGCCTCGAAAAGCCCTGGGGTCTCCAGGAGTCAGGATTGGCTCCTGGTTCATGACGACCAAATGACAGTCCATGTGAGAGTCCAGCCGCAAGGCTGGTGACTCTCGATGGCCCCTCTGCAGGCTGCTGGAGGTGCTACAGGCTCGCAGGGCTTGTTAGAGGGAACAGGAGGGAGGGGGGATTCCTAGGCCAGTGGACATGGGAACTGGGATCAGGAGACCTCACCCTGGGCCTAAGGGGCTCATGGCCTGTGGGGCTCATCGCTGGCCAGCTGGAGCCTGTGTACCAAGCAGATGCCAGGAATGGCCGCCAGGAGTCACTGGCTAGTAGCCCAAAGGCAGAGAATTTCCAAGGGGGTCCCCAAGGCCTGCCGGGACTGGGTGGTGGCAGCAAGACCAAAGGTCCCAGGCGCAGCTCCAACCTGCATGCCTGGAAGGGTGTTGGTCAGTGTTGGAAAATCTGTCTGTGCTGAGCAGGACCCACCCGTGGGAGCTCCACCCAGGCGAGCCGGAGTTAGGGCTGGAGGGAGGTCACATGGCGGCTAGGGAGCACTGTGGACGTTATGTTCCAAGAGGCTACGTGCTAGTAGGGGTCAGGGGGACTGGGCTCTTGGAGGGAAGGGGGTGTGGACACTGGAATCCATTCTCAGGGACAGGTGGACTGGCCTCCTAGAGCAGCGGTTCTCAACCTGCGGGTCACAACCCCTTTGGGGGTCGAACAACCCTTTCACAGGGGTCTCCCAATTCATAACAGTAGCAAAATGACAGTGATGAAGCAACAACAACGAAAGTAATTTTATGGTTGGGGGCGGGGCATGTCACCACAACATGAGGAACTGTATGAAAGGGTGGCGGCATTAGGAAGGTTGAGAACCACTGTCCTAGAGGAAAGATCTGGTGTCTCTGTCAGGGTTCCTGCCTCTGGGACGCACCTGACTCTCCATCAACCACTCTGGCTTCCACAGGACCGTCTCTCCAGGAGATCTGGGAAGAAGCGGGACAGGTGAAGTGGGTGCATGGATGGCATTTACAAAGACCGAGGTGAAGGAAAATGTGTTGGAATTGCACAATGGAAACAGAGGATCTGCTCTGCAACCATCACCCAAGGCACAATAGCTTTTTATTTTTAAGGTAAAACAGTGCCATCAAGTCAACCCTGACTCATGACAGCTGCACGTCGCCCAGAGTAGAACCGGACTAGACCAGGAGCTCGATCACCATGCCCGTCTGCTGAGGCAGCAGTGGGTGGATGTCAATCTCGCCCCTCTCTGGACCCGTGGGCCACATCATGATGAATGGAGAAAACACTGAAGCTGTCAGAGATTTTGTCTTGCTTGGATCCACCATCAGTGCTCATGGAAGCAGCCGTCAAGAGATCAAGAGCATGTTGTATTGGGTAAATCTGCTGCATGAGATCTTTGAGTACTGATAAGCAATGATGTTACTTTGAGGTCTAAGGTGCGTCTGATTCAAGCCATGTTTTTTTCCATAGCCCCCTACGCGTGTGAAAGTTGGACATTGAACAAGGAAGACCATGGAAGAATCGGGGCATTGAGTTGGGGTGCTGGGGGAAGAATATTGAAAGTACCATGGACTGCTGAAAGGACAAATGGATCTGTCTTGGAAGAAAGATGGTCAGAGTGCTCCTGACATATTGGCAAGGATGGCAAGACAGTCTTACATACCTTGGACACCTTGTTAGGGGAGACGGGTCCCTGGAGAAGGACATCGTGGTAGGTCAGGTAGAGGGGCAGAGAAGGAGAGAAAGACCTCCAGGAGCTGGCTCGACAGGGGCTGCAACAGTGGGCCGGGCATAGAAACCCTGTGAAGATGGCCCAGGCGGTGCCCGGAAGAGTTTTGGTCGCTGTGCACAGGGTCACTGTGGGCCGGGACGGACTCGATCGCCCCGAACAGTAACAGCAACATTCTGTTCACAGGCAAGGATTGAATGCTTGTGCCAGTATTTACCAAATCTCCGTTGCTTTCCCGATGCCGGTACTACCACGTAGGCGTTCTGCTGGCTCCGTGTTTACAGCACTCAGTTGCTACTCCAAGGATGAGAAGTTTGAGCCCAGTCGCTGCTCCCTGGGAGAAAGAGGAGGCAGGCTGCTTCCCTGAAGATCCAGCCTCAGAAACCCTGCGCGCTGGTCTGCTCTGCCCTGCAGGGTCCGTCTGCGTTGGAATCTTCATTGGCAGTGAGTTGAGGGTTCTGCTTTTAGCACTGTGAATTTCTCCCTGCTCCAGTCTTTCCTGATGATCTTGTAGCAAGCAGTCTAAGCCAACTATTCTTTAATACAAGCCTCAAGATAGCGTTTGCCAAACGCATAAAAAGCCCTGCGTGGATTCCTCATCTCTCTGTGTCTTTCGCTGCCCTCAAATTGACGGGTACGTAGGGCTTTTTCTGGAATGCTGTGGCTGTGATTATAGAGTCTGGCGTGCACGTGGACCCAAAGGGCTCTCTCTGTGGGGAGTGGCTGGGGGGTCGCTGAGACCCAGCTCGGTTCTAGATGCTTGGTGGATTCTGTACGTGATCTGCTGAAGCCATCTCACGGAGTGAGTTTTCAGACCCAGTGTGCCGTCCCGGCGAAGTGCGCACGCACTGCATAGTTATGGCTTGTCTAATGGCCGGAGAACCTTTTTCTGCGGCACTCCCCTCTGGCCGCTTGCATTCATTGTCCTCCATCCTCTCTCGGAAGACCCTTGTGTGGGGAGTGGGCTTCGTTCCCGCAAAGACTGGCCGAGGGTCGCTTTCCGGAATCCTTACCCTTGTCAGCTTGGCCGGGTTCTCTCTTGGCTGGGATTGTCTTCCAGAGTTGCCGATCGAGAGGCACCCAGCCTTTCCAAGTCAAATAAGCAGATGGGAAAGCAGAATGTCCTCTGGCTTCCTGCAACCCACGCACTGCACCAAAATAAAACAAAACAAGACCACTAACTTTGGGGTGTAGAGGCCCTTGTTCACAGTAACAGGCAGGCTAGAGGAAGACACTGAGCAGCCCGCCCCAAGGTCATGGGCTACTTGAAATGCTGCCCGCAGCCCGCTCAGCTGGCAGCTCATTCTGCAGATGGTGGCAGCTCCTGGAAGCTGGGACCTCACAGCAGTGCGGCCGCCATTGCTTGCTGTTGTTGAATTAGCCCTGGCTCAGGGTGACCCCATGCGCATCAGAGTGAAGTGCTCTCTGGTCGTCACCAGGCCCTCACTGGACTCTGGGGCCCTGGGGCTTACACAGGGCTGTTTCCGGAAGTCCCTCACTGTGCCTCTCCCCTCCCCATGTTTCAGTCCAGAGCAGCGGTTCTCAACCTTCCTCATGCTGCAACCCTTCAGTACAGCTCCTCATTTTGTGGTCACCCCCAAGCATAAAATCATTTTCATTGCTTCTTCATCTCTGTCATTTTGCTACTGTTATGAATCGTCATGTAAATATCGGAGAGGCAGGATGTGTTTTCATGGTTACAAATTGAACATAATTGAAGCATAGTGATGAATCACTAAAACAATATATAATTATATATTGTGAAATATTCATTTCTTTTTTTAAACATTTTATTAGGGACTCGTACAACTCTTATCACAATTCATACATATATCAATTGTGTAAAGCACATCTATACATTCTTTGCCCTCATCAATTTCAAAGCATTTGCCCTCCACGTAAGCCCTTTGTATCAGGTCCTCTTTTTTTCCCCCTCCGTCCCTGCTCCCCCCCCCATGAGCCCTTGATAATTTATAAATTATTATTTTGTCATATCTTGCCCTGTCCCACGTCTCCCTTCACCCCTTTTCTGTTGTCCGTCCCCCAGGGAGGGAGTCACATGTAGATCCTTGTAATCGGTTCCCTCTTCCAATCCACTCACCCTCCACCCTCCCAGTATTGCCCCTCACACCCCTGGTCCTGAAGGTATCATCCACCCTGGATTCCCTGTGCCTCCAGCTCCCATATGCACCAGTGTACAACCTCTGCTCTATCCAGACCCGCAAGGTAGAATTCGGATCATGGTAGTTGAGGGGAGGAAGCATTTAGGAACTGGAGGAAAGCTGTATTCTTCATCGGTGCTACATCGCACCCTGACTGACTCATCTCGTCCCCTAGACACCTCTGCAAGGGGATCTCCAGTGGCCGACAAATGGCCAAGCTCCACGTCCCCATGGTGGCTCACCTTCTCAGGGCTACTGGTACCTCTCTGTGGTCCCATAGACACGGACAGGGGTGGCCCACAGAACCGGCTGGTGCACAGTTCTTGTCAGAGTTCAACCTCAGCGTACTCTGGGGGGTGCCAGCCAGTCCCCTGTATGAGAGAGGACCTATCTGATGAGCTGAAACATCGCTCTGCCCGGCGCCATCCTCATCATGGTTACTAAGCCTGACCCCCTCGTTGCAACCGCGGTGTCAGCCGTTCTGCAGTGAACAGGGTTGTTATGGGAAACAACCGGCGCGATGCACCCAGCAACATGGGATGAACCCCTTATCGAGCTTCCAGGTAAGGTGGGGGTGCTGGAGATAACCTGCCTTCTGGTCTTCCCAGGCCCACCAGACAGTGAAAGCTGGGCTATGGAATTCTGGGTCTCTTCATTCACGGGGAAGCTCAGATCCAGTCACCTCTCCGGTCAACATCCTTCTCACCAGGGTGGAAAGAGTGATAATGTTCTACCTCCACCCCACCTTACCCCCACCCCACTCCCACCGTCAAGCTCCTTCTAGACATGCGCCCCACCGCTCAGCTGACCCTAGACAAGCTAAGGGCTGCCGGTGCGCCCTTTGAAGGTGCTGAGGACTCCAGCAGAACGCGCAGGATGGATCGCCCCTGCGCTGGTGTGCACTTTCCGGGCTACACCAGGGGGCTCTCCCGTGGGGGGCTCCTTTACCACATGAAAGGGAGGAGAGGCCGGCTCATTAAAGGAGTTCCTGAGCTATTCTTGGCTACTTTTCCCAACCCCTGGACAAGGCCACTGCGGTTTGAAAGAAGAGGGCTCTCGGAGGGAAGAGGAGCCGAGGCAGGCAAGATAAAGCGGTCCCTCCCACAGCAAACAGCTTCCTTCCCCTCCCACTCAATGAACAATCCCTCCAGCAGAAGCCCGCACAAAGCCCGTCTCTCAGAGACGGAGGTTGAGCATGTCCCCAAAGGGCCATTCTCCAACCTGCTGGGCCACTCCATCCTCTCTCGCACCATCTCCTCCTCCTCTTCCACTTCCTCCCCTCCGTACTCTTCCCAGCTCCCCCCTCCCCGCCCCCAATCTTTGGGTGCAGTAACTTGATTCAACTTCCCCCAGAAGTCACTGACCCTACTTGCCCTTAGGTGGTTTATTAGGGAGAAAGAGGAAGCGTCTGCTTCCATGACAGTGACACCCTGGCAGCTCCACGGGGCAGGTCTACTCTGTCCTGCCGGGTTCTTAGCGGTGGTTTGTTGGTAAGTGTGCCCAGGAACAAACGACTCAGACCGAGCAGCAGGATAGTGGCGTTGAATGAGAAAGCTTCTTTCTCCTCACGCTTAGTTCTGGGTCCTGGTAGTGGCCCTCCCGGCCAACCATCGCAGCTCGTAGCTTTATAGGCCAGCGAGTTCTATCAGTCATCTGGTTCCCGGGCTCTCTTTCCGTCTTCAGCATTATATCTCTTCTCGTGTGTGTGTGTGTGTGTGTGTGTGTGCGTGTGCTGAGTGTGTGTGTGTGTCTGTGTGTGTGTGTGTGTGTGTGTCTATGTGTGTGTGTTTGCCCTCTAAACCCTCTGAAGGTGGCTATACAGCAAGGTCCTTATCAATTGCAAGGTGCAAGGCTGGCAAGACTGAGCTAGCCAGTTCTCCGCAGGGATTTCTTGCATGACATTTGCATTAGCACTGTTGGATCTCTACATCCACCTGATTTACATGGTCCTGCCCAGTTATAAGACCCAACATGGAAAGAAGAGCCCTATTGATTAGCTCACTGCAAAACCCCCAGGCTGGGAAGGTCAAAGATGAGTTTAGGGGATCTAACGGGGGCAGGATGAAGCTGTGGAGGTCCTGTAGGAGACTTCTTGCCTCTGGGTGGAGACTGGGACCAATTCCAGGCCAGGGCACCTCATGCCCAGACCCAACCCTTCTGTCAGCAGAGGTTTACCTGTTTCTCAGGTGCTGAACAGGTTTCAGTGGAGCTTTCAGACTAGCACAGACTAGGAAGAAAAGACTTCCAAAGCCAGTCAAAAAAATCACAACAACCTGCTCTGCGACTGAACAGGCTTATGTAGCATTTTACACCCTGATCTGTGGGCACCCCATGATCCAACTGAATGGCAGCTAGCAGCAATAGCAGCAGTGGTAATGACCCCCTGGGGGACTTCTCGAGTCTCTCCCACCTCTGGGAGTCTGGTCACTTTTTAAGTAGGGTCTTGGAAGAAGGTGGGAGAAGGTGTCACCCACCTCTTGTCCACTCACTGGCAGTACTCGGCATCTCACCTCTGCCCCCGAGACCCCGTGCTTTAGTGTTGAGGTTCTTCACACCCCATGAAGACTGAGGGCCTGGGTGGACCCCAGAAGGAACAGGAAGGGGCCAGTAAAACACATTGGCGATGGTGAGGCCCACACTTGAAGCACCGACACGTTCATGGTGATGCCTTTGTTGCCATGTTGCCTCACTGATGCCGACTATGTGACTTATTCCAGCCAGAATCTTGTCCACAACAACACAGAGTGTGCTCAGCTTCCTTTGCTGCACCCAAGAGAGATGCAGGGTGCGTGCATGTGCTGGGCACACTCAGACAGAGATGTAGGGTAACCCTTGAGAGTCTACAGAGGTCTTGGGCAGCTAGGGCAGCCACGGACTGGGGAGGAGGTAGGAGGCAGGAGGGATATAGCACATGATCACTTTCCACCCTGGTGAGAAGGATATTGACCCGAGAGGTGATTGAATCTCAACGTCCCATGAGTTGCTGGGAATTGCACCTCCCAGCGAATCACTGGATTAAGATCTCCTGCTTCACCCTTCATTCTGCCTGCTACCTTTATGGTCAAGGCTGACAGTGACGTCTCTTGGAGTCTAAACCACTGTTCCTTCTATGAGTGATGTGGTCTGAACACCTTTAAAATGGAGCTGCTGTCCATCTTGGAGTGGGGGATGGGGAGGCATGACTTGGAAGCAGCATGGTACTACTCCAAACAAGTGGATTAAGACAAGTCTGATCTTGCCTTCAAGTCTCTGCTCCAGTGGCACTATGCTAGGGACTTTCTGGAATCCACACCTTGGTCTTGACTCAGCCCCTCTCTCCCACCAACACAGGAGACGGTGTCAGGAGCCTGCTTGACTTTTGTCCTCCATGAGCATCACTTAAGTTCTGGGAGACCTTTCTGATCTGGTCCTTCCTCTCAGCTACTCCCACAGGGTACAGAGAATGGGACCACCCGCCATGAGAGCCAAGTAATCAGCTCACAGCCTGACAAGTCCTCAGATGAGGCTGTGGATGGCTTTGGCCTTTGATGTTCAGAGAAGGTTGGCATGAGGGTTGTCCCGTGTTAGTCCGGGTAGACTAGAGAAACAAATTCGTAGTCACTCATATGTGCATAAGAACGAACTTCATATACAAGAGCAATTGAATATTGAGAAAAAATCCCATCTCAGTCCATATCAAGTCCATAAGTCTGGTATTAGCCCATATGTCCGATACCAATCTATGAAGCCCTCCTCAGACTAGCGCAACACATGCAATGATGCTAAATGCAGGAAGAACATAGCCAGTGGGTGGGAAGTCTTGTGGATCCAGTGGTGGTGGAAGCATCTCAGTGATGGTGAGGGTCTCTGTGTGGTTCCTCCAGCTCAGGGGACTAGTGTAGTTCCATGTGTCTTGTCAGCTGGAGAGCGAGTGTCTTCCACCTACAAGGAGGAAGACGGAGTTCCCAGAATCCTCAGGAGAAGGCCACGCCCACACAAAGGCCTCATTGGCTATGACCTGATTGACAGGCTAGACTCCACCCCTTCACATGTAAGTCTCAAACTGACACCAGATTATGTAACTACCACATCCCTTTAACCATCAGTCTCATTTTAAAGATGAGAAAACTGGAGGCTAAGGCTGAGAGCTGAGTTGATTAAGGACATAAGCCAGTTAGGGGGAGAGCCTTGACAAGCAGGCAGTCTCCCTTTCCAGTCTAGATCCTTCCAGGACCAGGGCGACCACTTCTGCTCTGTAAGTTGATCGCCCTTGATCTTTGTGTCCTTCCCAGCGAGGTCCATACATTCTGTTACTAGTCTTTCTCCCTCCATCAAAGTCCTTTCTGTATTGACATACTCACTGTTGGGCTCGCCCTTCCTGACTCACGAGTATCTTAGCTCACATCCTGAGGGACAATAGTTGGAATGTGGCTGAAAGATTACCAGATGGTCAGTTCCCGTAAACAAAATCCATCAGCCACGCTCTGTCCTGCCAGGAGGTGTGGGCACATGCTGACTCCAGGGAATGTTGGTTATCAGTTTGAGTGGGTGGCAGGTGTCAGGCGGGATTATGGCTACATTCTCAAGCGCTTTTGCCCCTTGGCGGCCCCCTCTGTATGCTCAGCCAGTGTGTCTGTGTCCTGCCAGAGTGTTCCGATGGACACATGACCTACCCAGGATCCATCCCTCCTCTTAGAGGCCGTAAGACCTTGATCTTCCTTTGGGAACACACAGTCTGCTGCTTCGACCACCATCACTGAAGAACACCCCACGTGGAAAGCGGTGTACAAACAACCAAATCCATAGCCATGGAGTTGATTCCAACTCGTATCCACCCTACAGAGCCAAGCACAGCCGTGCCCTGGGGTTTCCAGCCTGCAGGCTTTGTGGAAACACACAGCCATGTCTTTCTCCCATGGAGTGGCCGGTGGGTCAGAACCACTGGTCGTTTGGTTACTGGCTAAGAGATTCCATTGCTGTGCTACCAGGGCCCCTTATCTGTGGGATAGATTAGACTTGATCAAACAGGCATCTGAACCCACACCAAGCCTAGAGGTTCAAAGTCAGGTATTGGTGGGAACTTGATCACCATGGGAATTGACCCCTGAGGAGGCTGGACCTTCGTTCTGGCTCTGAGAGCCTCTTCGAGCTCTCTGGTTTTTGGTTTACTCTCTCCATCCCTGAGCATAGCTCCACTTAGAAGATGCAGAACAAGTTGCCCTGTCCCTTCTTCTCCATCCGTCTGTCACCCGTTCTGTCTGTGGCTCCTCTTCACTGGGAGCCGGAGTCTCCATCATCTCAGGCGCCTCACTCACTCCTCTGCTCCTCTGGCTCAGCCTTTCACCTGCCGTCCCAGCCTCAATGATTGCCAGCCAGGGTGCAGGGGCTGCTGACATCAGGACTCAGCTCTGGCTAACGGAAGTCATCGTGATCATGCACATCATTTATTTTTTCTTTTCTAAAGGTGAGTGTTAGGATAACCAAGATCCAGCCATTTCTGAGTCCATCCAAAGTTGGAAAGCCGGAAGCCAAGTTAAAAGAGGAGACAGCTTTCGGGCCTCCTAAAGGCCAGGGTCAAAGTCAAAGATGAGTGCAGATTCTGCCCCAAAGATGGTTGCAGCGCACGGAGTGTGTGTGTGTGTAACTATGCTGCACATGTAGCAGATGTATGCTCTGTCCTTACTTTGGGTGGTAGATTCCTGGTGCGTCCAATTCACTTAGATGGCAGTGGGTTTGGCTTGGGTTTATGTGTGATTTTTGGTTTGGATTGGGCGATATCACATGATTGTGGGGCTTGGTGTACACTAAAATTTTCCATCCCATTAAAAACCTACTCGTTACAACATCCTAACCTGCTCTCGTGACTCACATTTTGTATGAGCACTGGAGGCCACCCCACCTCCCAATTCTACTTCACATCCCTGTGTGAGACGGAATCATGATGAAGGAGCCACATGACACCAATCTTAACACTCTCTCCTGGAACACGAGGGTGGGGATGGAGCAGAGGGTTCCCGTGAAGGGGGATGAGCTCACTCACTGAAATTAGCCCACCTTACAGAACAGAGTAGAAAATCTCATCTTTCTCCAGTGGAGCCATTGGTGGTTTTGAACCCCTGGCCTTGCACCATCAAGGTTCTCTAGAGGGTGAGCAGGGCCTGGTAACTAATACCAAGCCCCAGTGCAATCATGAGGCTGCGTCCGTATCTTCCTTCTGAAACTACTTTGCTGAGAGAATACTTTGGGGACGTATCAGGCAGATGCTAAGACTCGATCTCACACACTCCAGACATGTCATCCAGAAGGACCAGGTCCTGGACATCCTACGTGGCCAAGTTGAGGAGTAGTGGGAAGGAGGAAGGCCGGAAACCAGATGGATTCACTCATGAACTCAAGCAGAGAAACAAGTGTCAGGAGGGTGCAGGGCCCGGCGGTGTCTTGCTGTCAAAGCCCTTGTTGTACAAAGGGCTGTTTTGAGTTGGAACTCACCTGATGCACCTAGCAGCAGCGGCACTAGGTGTAGGAGTGCTCCCTTGGGGATGCAAATGGTTAAGCTCATTGGCTGCTGACTGAAAGGTCAGAGTCAAGTCTGCCCAGAGCTTCTCCTGGAGAATCAGCTATTGAAAAGCTGATAAAGCCCAGATCTTCTCTGACAGGAGTGGGCTTTCCATGAGTTGTAGTCTATGGGGTGTCAAGTGGTGGAGCAGGTATGGGAAAACATAGATCCTGTCTCCCAGAACCCCAAACTGCTGGTGTTTAGGAAAAGTAAGGCACACTTTTGGCATCAAGAGAAGAATGTCTCTTCCAGCTAAGAGGGCCAGAGATGTTTTCTTGGAGAAAACATCCTGCGCTGAGCCATCCAGAATGCAGGAGGGATCCCAGGAAGCACGATGGGAGAGTAGGGCAGACAAATCATCAAGGAGATCCTGCCTCGTGACCTTCCATGGGGGTCAGAGCAGAACTGTGCTCCGTGGGGTCGCCAATGGCTGGATTTTCACAAGTTGATCTCCAGGATCTCCTTTCAGGAGCTGCTGGTTGATTCCGACCCCACCCCCAGTCTTTGGGTAGCTGCCAGACATGTTAACTCTTTGTACTCCCAGGAAGCCCAAGAGTGGGGCGAGCAGGTGGGAATAACAGGCGTGCTCTAGGTGTGGCTTCCCCACCCCACACAGGTCTCTGGAGTCTTGGCAATGCTCCTGGCTCTTCCCAGGGAGAAGGGTAAGGCCTGGGGGAATGAATCTCCCTGAGACCCAGGGCCTTCCCTGGGACCCTCCTGGTCTCAGCAGGTGCCAGTCAACACTCACCTTGCATTAAACTCAGGTTGCGAGCTGGCCCTGGAAACTCTGCAGAAGCCCAGAGCGGGCAGAGTGGGGCCCAGCCTGACTGACTGACCCCCTCCCTCTCTGAGGAGTAAGCCCTCAGGGACGACGCTGAGCTGAGGCTCACATGGGCAGAGACTTCGCAGCAAGCCTGCTAAAAGGGTCACGATTTGGGAGACTGTCTCAGTAGGGGCTCTTGGAAAGCTTGTCCTCACCAACAGCCATTGGAAGGGAAGTCCCTGGTGTGCTGACAGGACAGCACAAACTCCAGGAGACAGACGTGCCTCTGCTGGCTCTTTGTCTCCCTGTCCTGAGTCAGAGGGCAGAGTCAGTCCCAGGCGCAGTCTGGAGCCCAGCCCAGCCCAACAAAGCCAGTGCAAAGACCCTGGGAAGCAGAAGGAACAGTCCTCACGGGAAGACACTGGGCACGGAAGGCAGAAGGGGAGGAGAGACAGACACACTCAGTTCGTGGTACATGGTGGGCTGTACTCTGTAAGGTCGGCGGTTCTAAACCACCAAGAAAGACAGGGCTTTCTACTCTGCAGTTACAGTTTCGGAAACCCACAGGGGCAGTTCTACTCTGGCCTACAGGGTCGCTGTGAGTCCACATCAACTGGATGGCGGTGAGTTTGGCTTGTGGTGGTGACGAGGAATACTGATTACACCGTGGACAGTCAGAAGCGGGAATGAGCAGATCTTAGAGAAGAAATACAACCAGAATTCTCCTTACAGGCGAGGCTTCACCTCTCTTACTGGCGACACGTCATCAGGTGTGACTACGCGCTAGGAAAGAAAGCCGTCTTTGGTAGAGTGGAGGCTCAGCACACACTGAGGAGCCAGGGTGGTACCATAGCCGCCACAATGGACTCATAGGTAGCAAAGATGGTGGGGATGGCGCAGGCTGGACAATGCTTCCCTCCAAGACCACCGAGGGTAGGGGCTGCCTCAGGGTCCTTCACCACCACAGCAATCCTCCAGAGCAACCAGCCGTCCCCAGAGAACCTCCCCTTCACAGGGATGCCCAGCAGAAGTCCAACTGGAAGGGATGGGTGCCACCTGCTGAGTCCAGCACGTGGACCCTCACCCGCTGGGGCATCCTTGCCCTCTGTCATGTCCAGGGCTCAACAGCGTACAAAGGAAGGCATTTCCCAGGGCGTCCACCACCCTCAACCTCCTCCCAGATGCCTCCGGAGGATGTGCCTGCCAAGGCCACGCTGGCGGCATTTGCTGATGGCCACACATGCACCATATCAGTGCGGAAACAGCCCATTCATCACCGGAACATTTCCCCAAACAAATCTGCCAAAGGCGCAGAACGTGTGTCTGCTGTCCCTCGGCCAGACTCCGCTCCTCTGCTGGTTGGGGTGCTGAGCAGGCGGTGTGGGCAAGTGACACTGTTTGCCGCCACGTGGCTGCTTAAAGCAGCCCTGTCTCCGAGAGTATCCCGGGCACCCGTGATGACCAGCTGTGGCAGTTATATCATTTCATGTCAACCTGTTAAATAGTTTATTGGGTGGAGTCTAGCCTATCAATCAGGCCATAGGCAATCATGCCTCTGTGTGGGCCTGGTCTTCTCCTGAGGATTCTGGGAACTTATGTTTCCTCCCTGGAGGCAGGACACACACGCTCTCTGCAGACAAGCCACATGGAGCTACATTGATGGATCCAGAGCCCTGGAACTGGAGGAGCCAGGTGGAGACCCATGCCAGCGCTGAGATCCTTCTACCACCATTAGATCCACAAGACCTTCCACCCACTGGCCCGTAATCTTCCTGCATTCAGCATCATTGCATGGCTGTGTGAGTCTAAAGAGGAATTTATGGACTAGTATTAGACTTATGGGCAAATATCGGACTTAGTGACTTGATAGGGACTGGGCTGGGATATTTCCTTAATGTACAATTACTCTTTGATATAATATTCTCTCTTACATGGGCCTATGAGTGTCTCTGGATTTGTTTCTCTAGTCAACCTGGCCTAATACACCAGCCGACGCAGGGAAAGATGGGTCCCATGGGCACCCTCATGTCTTTGCTCTTGAGTGTGACTCTCTGTGATAACGGTGACATCGGTGATAACATGCTTCTAGATTCTCCCCCTTTTTACTCAGACCTCAGGGTGCAGATGGCAAAGCCTTCTGGTGTTGTCTGACCTCCTGCCAGGCAAGGCCACCTGGGACACCCACTTCAGGTCCTGCTACTCACTCACATCTCCATGGGTACCACATGGGGCCAAATCCTGCTACCCTCCCACCTGGTTCTCAGTCCACCCCAGCCTGCCCTCCTGGTTTGCCCCTGACCTCCCTGAGGTCCCCTCATAGTAGCCCCGAGGAACTTGAGAACTTTCTAAAGCCTTCCCTGAGGGAGAGGCCCCCAGGGCGGGCTGCAGACTGTGGCAGGAGAATCGCAGTCCACAGAGTGCCCATGGTGCACAGGAGGGTCAGGACAGAGAGGGGCTGGACACGGGAACAGCGAAGCAGCCTGCCTCATCTTTTTTACCCACAGAATAGCTGGTGGTTTCAAACGATCAACTTTTGGATTTGCAGCTGAGCACTTTCCCGCTGGGTCACCGGATCCTTCGATGCATCCCAAGGGGGCCACAAATGAACTTTCCACGACTGAAAACCTGGCAGTGAGCCGCTAACACTGTGGAAATCTTAACGGTTCCATACATATTTTTCTAAAGTACATTTTACACATAGACATACACACATCACTTTCATAAGGACCAGAGGAGTCCTGGTGACAGTGATTATGAGTTGGACTGGGATTCCAAAGGTTGGCAGTTCAAAACCACCCAAGGGTCTTTGGGAGCAAGATGAGGCTTTCTATTCTGGTATATAGTTACTGTCTCACAAACTCCCGGGGGCCGCTCTACCCTATCCTAGCCGGTCGCTAAGAGTTGCCATGTCAGGTTGTTTAGAAGGACTGGGAAAGAACTAAAACAGACCAGACCCGAGGAGGGAGCAAAAATCCCCAAGGGTGTACTCAGACCAGGAGTGAGCGACAAGTGAGTGCTGAGAGCCACTGACCTGCCTCCACGGTTGCCAGGGGCCGGGGGCGAGAGCCCAGACAGGCACGCGCAGGCTGCGCCCTGGAGCTCCCCACTGCGAGGGTGATTTGGCAACAGAAAGAAAGAAGGAAGGCAATGGTAGAACAGCGTTTAGAGCTCCCGGGAGAGCAGAGAAAGGGATGGGAGCATCCTGAGCTCCCGGGGGAGGTTCACGGGGTCCCCCAGTTGAGACCCCTCGAAGTCACACTGTCCAGCCAGAGGTAGAGAGTTTTGTAGCTCAGGTCTGTGCAGAGGATGTAGCTGGAGAATTTTCCACTGCAACTTTGTTGCCTGCAGGTCCGGAGCTAAGTAACAGCGTTCAAAGTTATCTGTAATGGTTAGTCTTCTGCACCTGGGCCTGAAGGCCACCGAAGGGGAGGAGGAGGAGGGAGGAAAGGGAGTCTGGCGTCTCAGCATCTTTGAAGTGTTTTTACCAGCTCTATCTCCTAGCCCACCTGCCCTGCTAACTCCTGCTTCTGCCTGGCACCACCAGGTCCAAACCAAACCCACCAGTGTGCATGCAGCTCATTAGCAGGGCCCCCAGGTGTTCAGACCAGAACTTGCCGCCGCAGGGTAGCCTAAGCAGATCCTCAGCCCTCTCCTAAGGCACCTCAGGGTGGATTCAAGCGACCAGCCTTTGTATCAGTCCTGCATTGATTGTGTGACCGTTGAAACGCCCCCTCGGTGATGCCTCAACCTTATTCTCAGTGGTCTAAGAACCTGTTCCCCCACCTCAACTGTCCAAAAACATCTGATAGAAATAAAACACCCAGGCTTCCAGGGGACCCGCTGAGACAGCTGGCTGAAGGGGTGGGCATGAGAACTCGCTGGTGTCTGGAATCCTTCTTAAACGGGCCGTGGATTTCCCTAGCAAATGTTTATCGACCAGAAAATGGCCACTTGGAGAACGCTTTGGTCTTTGAAACTTCCCCATCTATCTCTCTTGACACCCTCCGGTCCCTGGCCCAGTGGCTCGCAGTGAACCCCAAAGAAAGAGAAGCTCCCCGGAGGCTGTGGTTGGACCCAGGGCGGGGAAACCATGCAGGCTGGGCTGTGTAAGGAGAAGCCCGGCTCCTGGAGGCCGCACGGCCAACGCTCTTGAGAAAGCAGCATGGCCAGATCTCACCTCCACTGGGAGCCTGTGACCGGTGGGGCCAGCCTTGGAGGGGGGATCATGCTGAGAAAGCAGGAGGTCTGAGAAGGGAAAAAAACCATGTCACTGAGATGGATTGACAGGGTGGCTGCAACAAGGGGCTCAAACTCACCTACTCTGGTGAGGACGGCACAGGACGGAGCAACGTGTCTTTCTGGTTTCCATGGCACCGCTGTGTGTCAGATACGACTTAATGATGCTGAATAGCAACCTAAGGACAGCATGGGGGGTGGGGAAATGGGGGCATCCAAAGACGCTGGCAGCCAAGGAGGAAGGCCTGGATGGAGACTTTGAGTCCCCGATTCAGATCAACTTGACTGTTTTGTTACAATGGGGGTTCTTCAAACACAATGACCGTAAATCACACATTGGGACATGCCCTTGGTGTTGCATGACCTTTCTCAGCTGTCCCTCACAGTTTCATCAATGTACCAGTCTCTCTGTTCCTTCTGCCCGTGCCCTTGGTAACTGGATCATTTGTGCTCCAATCCTTAGCTAAGGATTGGTGATTAAAAGGCACCCAATGGCACCATTAAGCAATCAAAGACCTGTCACTCATTCTATAAAGATTATGGCCAAAAAACCCCAATGCAGCTGGTCTACCCTGTAACGCAGAGGATTCACCTTGGGTCAGCATGAACTTGAAAACAATGGGCCTGCTTTTTCATTTGGTCTGTTCTTTAGTGTCAGCAGCAGAAATCATGATGCTATACAGGGTGACAGACGTAAAACACCCAACTTTGTTAAGATGTTGCCTAAAAAATCAAACAGTTGGTGGCTGGTGGTCGGTGGTCAAGGCTCATCGGCTTCCTACCATCTCATCGGCTATCTGGGGGGGGGTCTGAATTTACTCCCACCATTTCCTTCTCCAGGGTCCAGATGATGCAGGCCACAGAAGAGCTGCCTCTGGATGATCAAGGCCACACGTGCCCAGAGGTCTCCAGACATTAATGAAAGCAGAGACGGACTCTTCAAGGAAAGACAGGGACAGAAGGCAACACACCGCTGAGAGCACATGGTCTTATAATACTAAAAATAGTGCCCTGTAAAATGCATTTCATTGATTTATTTTGACAACTGAAACAGACTTTCCATGACTCATGGCTGGCACCTTCACTGTACAAAGGGCCTGCCGTACAGGCTGCAGGCTTTACAGCATCTTGGTCATGTGCCGGGTGACCCGGCTCTTCCTCGGGTCCTTCGGGTACTAAGAATGGCCAACGTGCTTGTCTAGTGACCCGAAGATCACAGGCAGAGCTGGACGAGGGTTGCTAAGGATCCTGAAGAGTGATAACCCGTGGGCCCTATCTTCCACTAGCTCACCCATCCACATGGGGCATGTGGGTTATAGGCATGCGTATATAATGCCATGTGTGTATCAGCTATCCATGATGGAACTTCCACCTGAATGCGATGATAACGTTAGTCACATTGAAGATGGTGGTGCTGTCAACTAGGTGGTGGGCTGCTCACAAGGTCAGCTGTTCAAATGCACCAATTACTTCTTAGGAGAAAAACGAGGCTGTCTTCTGTCTTAGCTTCAGAAGTCATACGGAGCTCTGGTGGCATAGTGGATTACACATTGGGCTTCTAACCACAAGGTCAGAAGTTCGAAATGACCAGCTATTCTCAGGGAGAAATGTGAGGCTTTCTATTTCTGTACAGAGTTGCTGTCCTAGAAACCCACAGGGCAGGTCTAACCTGTCCTGTAGGGTTGCTATGAGTCGGAATCGACTCAATGGCCTGGAGTTTGGTTTGGAATTTATGACTCGGAATCAATTTGGCGAGTGAGTTTGTTTTATGGTGTTTATAATATTAGTTGGCAAGGCCTGGTTCTTTAGTGCACACACACACACACACACACACACACACACGGAATGAAATTCATATCAAGCAAGTGGCTCACGCAGTTTTAGAAATAGGTTAAGTCTAGTGTGGTTCAAGTCTGTGGGCCCAACATGGAGCTGAATTTCCATTCCAATTTGGATATTTACACACAAAAAAATAACTTAAGTGTTAACACCAAATATTAGTTAAGTATAAAATAAATTGATTGGGAACATGCCATTTTGTTATTTAGGTCTTCAATAGTCAAAAGAAATTTTAAAAAAATTTAAGCTAAGAAAATCATCATTGTGGAGATAACAATATGATTGAACTATTGAATCATATGATATGCAAATCATATGCCAATAAAACGTAAAGAAATAATCCTACCATGTCTGTGTGGGAGTGGGGGTGTAGTGGGGGGGGGCGTCACAGATCTCCCTAGGCATTTCTCATCTTGCAATACAAACTCACCCACCAACTTTCCACCCTTCAATGCTGTGTCTTCACAGTTCACTGCACTGCTTACTGTTGGCACCTGACAGACGGGCATGATTGCAAAGAACTTGATCCAAATGGGAGGAGGTGTGTTAGACCGGGTTGACTAGAGAAACAAATCCAGAGACATCATAGGTGTGTAAGAAAGAGTTTCGTATCAAAGAGCAGTTGTATATGAAGAAACCATCCCAGCCCTGTCCAGATCAAGTCCATAAATCTGATATTAGCCCATATGTCTGATACTGGTTTATAAATTCCTCTTCAGACTCACACAGCACATGGAATGACACTGAATGCAGGGAGATCACAGGCAGGCGATTGAAAAGTCTTGTGGATCCAGTGGCAGTGGAAGCATCTCAGTGCTGGCAGGGGTCTCCATGGGGCTCCTCCAGCTCTCTGAGTGTCTCAAAGCAGGAAAGTGAAGCAGAAGGAGAATGTGACCCACCTCCAGGAAGAAAGATAGGAAGTTCCCAGAATCCTGATGAGAAGGCTAGACCCACAGGAGGTATCATCTGGCTGCGATCTAATTGACAGGCAAGACTCCAACCTTGAACCTTGGACTCATGTATCAAGTTGACATGCAATTATGTAACCACCACAGGGCACTTCAAAAAGTTCCTGGGAAAGGGGGCTTGAATGACAATGGAATTTTCCCGTGGAGGTATGAAGCTCCCTTGTACACAGGTATGCTCTGTTGGAAGGTGCATTCTGACTCACTTTAACATGGTGGATCACATGGTTATGATGTCATTGGTTACAGGACCAATAGCTCTGGTGGCATGGTGGTTTTGAGTTGGGCTGCTAACTGGTAGCGCAACAGTTCAAAACCATCTACTGCTCCCTGGGAGAAAGATGAAGCTTTCTACTCTTGTGAGGATTTATAGTCGAGGAAACACATAGGGGCAGCTCCATTCTGTCCAGTAGGGCCACGGTGAGTTGGAATTGCCGTGACAGCAGTGAAGTTCGTTAGGACTAGATGACAGAGAACTGCATGTAAGGTTAGGCTTGATTGGTCCGATATGAAAAGGACACTGTCATTGTCATCCATATGCAACATTTATATAACTCTGTCAGCTTTATTCAGCACCCTGCCACCCGCCCCCCTTCCATTGTGGTGCTTACCTTTCTTTGTTCCTGCTGACTTGGCATCTATGGGTCTTTTCTTTGGGCAACTGGTGGCCCTGCATTGTTCATGCCCTAAGCGTGTGCTTAACTTGCTTATTGGGTAATCCATCCATGGTTGGAGGTGCAACTCTATTCAGAGGTACAAATGCCTGATGATCTACTTCCCCAAAGAAATGGCCACTGAGAACCCCATTGATCACCTGTCTACTCTGGCACAGGTGGGATCTGCATGAATTGGAATCAACTTGACAATGAGAACTGGTTTACGAATATTCTTTCATACTTTTTCTCAGTGGTCTAAGGAAATAAACATTCTACTTAAAAGAAATGATTTCTTGGCCTGCTCCTCGAAGTTCTACCTTCCTATCTTAAAGAGGTTAAGCAGCCCTGGTGCCACAGCCGCTAAAGCACTCAACTGTTACCCACCAGCCCCTCCGCTGGAGAGAGAGGTGATGGTCTGCTTCTCGGAAGATGTTAGCCCGGGAAGCCACAAGGGCCCCTCCACTCTATCAGGTCACTTTTGACTTGCAGTACACTTGCTGGTAACAGGGTTTTGGGTTTTTTGTTTTTGGATTTGTTTCCTTGCTGTTTTATTGGTTGGTTGGGTTTTATCTTTGAATAAACTGAAAACAAATGGAAGAGAGGAAAACATACTCCCGAAATACTTCTGGCCAACCCAATTTTAGTCTCTGCTTTCAGCTGGTTTCATTTAAAACCCAACCATTGCAGTAAAGATGGACTCCTGGCTAGCTGCAACCCTGTCATTTGAAAGCAAGTGTAGAAACAAACACCATCAATGAGTGAGTGTCTAGAGATTGGCAGAGAGTATCCAATTTAGTGCAAACAACCCCAAAATACCATCCACCATTTCAGGCCAAAATTGATTTCTTTTTTGAAACTCAAATGTCTCTCTTTTGGGATGAACCATGCTGTGGTCTCTCTTGAGCAGCAAAACACTCTGGAGCAGACTGAGCCATCTCAGTGGTGGGAAGTACTCGCCAGCAGAGTGGGACAGGAGGGAGTGAAAATGCCTCCTACTGAGTGTGCAGCAGGGTGCCCGAGTTCTCATTCCCGCTCCTCCAGACTATGCAGATGATTTAGAGCAAGTTCCGTCACCGCATGTGCTCTGTGTCATGATCATTAGAATGGTGGTGGGGGGAGATGGTGACGACATGAATGATACGGTGATTTCTTTATGTGGGGAGGATGGTGGTGGGGGGAGATGGTGATGACATGAATGATACGGAGATCTTCTTTAGGTGGGGAGGATGGTGGTGACAGTGATGCTGCTGGTGCCGATGACAATGATCTATGGATGATGATGGTGATGATGTTGATATTAATGATATATACATAATTAGAGTGGTGCTGCTGCTGTTGACGGTGATGACGTGACTATTAATGGTACGTAAATGATGATGGCGTTGATGATGGTTGATGTTCTGATAGTGATGATGGTGGTGGTGACGGTGATGATGATATGAGAGGATGAAGATAACAAACAATAATGATACATACCGCAGAGAGTTGCGAGGATGACTCCATTAGTCACTATATAGAGAAAATAGTGCTTGGTGTACACTGGATACCACGGCTAGCTATTATTGGTAGACGAATGTGTCAGATGCTAGTGTGGTTTTTAAGTGTGCTGTTCTTACTTGTAAGTGAGATGGAGAGGGGATTCAGGTAAGTACAGGTTGTGGTGGATGGAGAGGGGATTCAGCTTAGCACAGGTTGTGGTAGATGGAGAGGGGATTCAGGTTAACACAGGTTGTGGTGGATGGAGAGGGGATTCAGGTTAACACAGGTTGTGGTGGATGGAGAGGGGATTCAGGTTAGCACAGGTTGTGGTGGATGGAGAGGGGATTCAGCTGATTCAGCTGAGGGAAGGAGCATGGCTTACCTCTCCATCCACGACCTGTGCTGACAGGTATAGCTATCTATTCCAAATTAAAAATAAGTGATTGCTAAATATATTACTTTATCTGATTCCAGTGTTTTCTTTTGTTCTAATTATCTGACATTTCTCCTAATTCAGTGTGTATTTTGTCAAAGAGCTTCTCAATAAAGGCCAAACTTGATGCGACTAAAAGCAGTTTGCTTAGCACTTGAATGCACACGAGTTGCTCACAAGTTGTGAGGTGTAAGTCCATTGAAGGTCACCCTTTGGAGAATCATTGGTGGAGGACTCCAGGTTGAAGATGAGGTCGGAAGGACTCTACTACTATTATTATCCCAATACAGTAGTGATTGTTCTTGGCTGCTGGTTGTGCAGCCTGAGCAGGATGACCTACTTGACAGCTTTGAACTTCGCACACACCCCGGCAATACTGAAGACAGCACCTTGGTGGGCAACAGCTTGCTCTTTTGCACGTGGGGTCCCTGAGTCGGAGCCTCTAGGGCAACACCTAACAACAAAAATGCGTCTACCCAACAGAGCTCCATGTAGAGACCATGCCAGCAGACTCTAGGCCAACTCTCAGAAGCAAGCTTCTAGGAGACTCTGCTTGATCCTTGACCCTTGACTTGCTTCATGGCCCAAAATAATACAGCTGTGACAGATAAGCACAACAATCTAGGAAAGTTCTGCAGGTCTTCAACCAAAGTCTAGGAAGGACATCATGAAGCTCCATTTCCTTCCCTGCAGCAAGCCTCTTCAGGAGCTCCCCTTGATACCTGCCACTACAAACACGGAGAGCTTTGCTGGGGTCAAGAAAGGTCTATTGTTCTGTGGAGAAAAGTAGGAAGGAGGGTTCTTATTTGGATTGTCTTTCTTCTTGCTCTTGGCACATTCTTCTGGGATAACAGGGCTTGAAGAGGGCTGGCCAGTGGGGGCCAGGATGAAGTCATTACGCCGGGAGAACAACTAGGATGTCCCCCCTTCCAGAAAGGGAATCATATTTCTTTCAGCTGCTGCCCATAAAATATGTCTTGATGCATTTACACCCTAAGGGCCACTCTACCAGCGAGGAATTCTCACAAGTCACTGTAGCGTTTCAACATCTCTAGCCAGTTGTGTTGTTGACTTACTTACGTTTAGGGATTCATGTGAAAGCGCTTTCTCTGGGTGAGAACTGTGGATGGTGTAGTAGGGCTTGCATTCTAAGCAGCTGGCTTCCTGGAGGCTATGTTTTACAAAGAGACCAGTCTCTGGAGAAGGAGAGCATGCTGGATAAAGCAAAGAAGAGGGAGCCCCTTGGCCACAACAACAGACTCAAGCATAAGAGCAATCGTGCGCATGGGGCAGGACGCGACGGTGTTTCCTTCTGTTGTGCACATGGATGCTGTGAGTGGAACCTACTGGATTGCCAACAACAACAACAACAACAACAGCATGTTTTTTAGGAAGGAGTCTGGGTAGTGGGATCCCATTCCATTTTGAGTTTTAACAAATTCAGCTCCACTGAGCTCTTGGACCACGAGCCTATAGCATGAAAAGCTTCTTTCAGGCAAAGCGTATTTGAAAGTGGATTGCTAGACCTCCTCTAGCCAGCCAGGGGAGGGCAATCCCACCCTCAGAGAATCCCATGGATGCACCCTTATTGGATCTGGTGATACCAGGGCCACAAGGACAAGAGTCATACCCTGCTAACAGTGCCACCAATGTAGTGATGAATTGAGCCCCCCACCAGCCAGCATTTGGGGTCATTTCCCTTTGTTTTCCATGTTCTCATGTAAGTAGCCATGTGACTGTGCATCTGTGGACGCCATCATGGCCTCCCGCTGCTGGGTTCCCTCCTCCGGATGTGTGGGCCTCATCTTGTCTTTGTCCAGTTTAAGACTTAATAAGAGGCTCTATATGAGACACTTGAGTTTGGAGTATTTCTCTTCACCCCCAGAATGATAGAAATGCAGCAAGAAGAATTTTCTAAAAACATTAAAAGACAGTCTTCAGCGTCTGATTTTCAAAGCCTATACAGACCTAGGCATCGTGTGCCACACATTGGTGAAGAAGTCAGCAGGCTGAAGGCGGATTGTGCAGAAAAGCTCAATAGTTCACAACAGTTCACAGCAGTTCACAATAGTTCATCGTGGTGAATGAGGGGCGCTCCACTCTGTCCTACGGGGTCACCGTGACCCACTCAGGTTAACTCACAAGCAAGCATGAAGCAGGCTTTGTAGTCTGTAAAAAAGCACGCCCTTGTCTTCCGTGATCTGTTTCCTCCTAGGAAGCCCCTCTGCAGCAGATCTGCTTCTTCCATTCCTTTGTATACATATTTAGTAAGAGGGCTAATTGTCTGATTCTCTTCCCTGCTGGCCCCAGTGAAATAACTGAGTCCTCTCAAAGGAGACGAAGGCTTTAACATGCCAAAAGAACCTAAAAGAAGAACCAGGAGAGGGCCCCCAGCCCCAGGCACACCTGCCAACAAGGGCAGAGTGGCCAGCTGCAGGGGCAGTGTGTAGGGGCGGGGCTCCTTTGGTAGCCACAATAGACTGACTTGAAAAAGGGCAGTTAAAATGCAAATGGAGGAATAAACTGGGAGCGCATCCACCCTTTGCCTGTCTGAGGCTAAAAGACATCCTTTCACAGCTTCTGTTCAAATTGCAAATGCGCTCTCTTTGTCCCGCCAGGTCTGAGGAGCTGCTGCATAATTCCTCACCCAGGAGCAAGCCTCCTCTCTGCCCAGGCATAAAGGGCTCAGAGAGGTTTTAAAGAACAAAGCACAAAGGTGGTCCCAGGGGTGAGCCTTCCACCACACCAAGCAGGGACATTCTGGGGGCTCACAAGGGGATTGAAGGATATCCAACAGCATCATCACCAACCACCTATGCGGAGGGCCCTTGAAGACAGAATCTCTGCGCTCAGCCTACGTCCTCACGCACAGTTACAACTCCTGCTCATTCCTTCCTTTCTGCTTTGTAAGCATAGTAACCCCAAGAGTTCCCCCAAACTTGGAGGTTTCCAGGGAAAGTGTCCAATTGGTCCGGGGGTTGACGTGAAGGATAGCTGGCCATCTTAAAGTCGAGACGGTTCCTAGAATTTCACTCTTGGGCATACAACCTCAATGGGCTGCTTAGCTGTTCTTCCTGACTGTCCACACCTGATCAGGGCGAGCTTGAGATGTAAGTTTCCTGTGGCCTCTACAGAGAACAGCTGGGGCAGCTGGCCAAACAGCAGGGATCTGGCAACTGGGAATGACCCTCAGGACCCAGTGGGGGCCTGTTCAGACCTACGGGTCATGTTCCATGATGCGTGTCGCTAAGCTTCTTGGCCAAAGCCCTTTCAGGAAATTAAGAGGGAAGTCGGCTGTGGTGGACAAGTAGTCTGTGACCTGGGAGGTATTTACTCAAAGGAGAACCAAGCTAATGACAACGATCTTTTCTTGGCAACGGGAAGTAATTTCCAGGAGACCTTGTTCTTAAAGGTGCTGCTGAGACTTTCAGAGCAAGGCACAGCAGGGGCTTCCTGGGCTAGCTCAGCCCGTGTAAGAACTGGAGAAGATGAAGAAGTGGAGCCCACCCCGACCTGAACCTGGCCGGGAAAAGAAATGGTTAGAGGTGTGTGCAAGGGGGAAAAGATTTCAAACATGTTCTAAACCAACCCTTTAATAAGCTTTAAACAGGCCGTGTTAGGCTGTGTTTTCTAGAGATGCAAAACCAGTGAGCCTTGTGTGTGCGCCCGGAGAAAGAATTTGATATCAAGAAAGGGGCTCACACAGCTGTACAAGTGGGTGAATCCACTCGGGTTCAAGTCCGAGGGTAAGAGGTAAAGCCAGAGGCTTTTCCTGACAAGAGTAATGGCCATGGCTGGCTAACCAAAAAGCCGGAAGTCGAGCCAGAAAACAGGAAGCGGAAGCAGGGAGATCACCGCCGGTGGATGCAGAAGGCCCACAGGTCAATGGCAGGCTCTGAGGGCAGGCACCATGGCAAGCCATTGACTCAAGGCCCCGAAACCTAGGTCGATGGGTCAGATCAGGAAGCAAGAAGGGGGCCTCCACAGCAGCCACCTCTATGTGAAGTAGGCCACACCCCCAAGGTAACAGGGACAGGACTATAACCTCAGTAAGGGGTTGGTTGCACTCGCCCCTCCCCAACCCCCACCTTCCCACAGCTGCTTGGCTGTCACAGCAGATCCCATCGTGGAGTTGATTTTACATCACAATAGGTCACGTCACCAGGGAGACCTTGACCGCCAAACTACTGAGACTCCTGGCCCAGCCAAGTTGACACACAACCCAAGCATGGCACAGGCCAAAGACAAAACAAAGACAGATATCCTGGAGGAGGGAAACCGCCAGCAGGTAAGAGCCTGGTGGAATCCGGTGACTCACAGGATCGTGATTGGTGACGGGTCAAACCATCACTGTCGAAGACTACAGAGACAAAGAAAGGAATATGATGGCGATGCAATCTTAGTTGTAGGTCAAACACAAGGACAGGACAGGGTTTGGGCTCCCTGGCCTCTTGCTGGTAGGGCAGGACTCAAGACCAATCCTTAATTTAAATTAGTTAACATGTGTCTGACTGCCTACTGCTCTGCCACCTTCCTGCATAATCTCCTCACAAGGACAGTCTCCCTCAGGGAAAACTGCCCTTCCCGGAGCTTGCCCCAGATTTGTCTCAGCACAGTAACCCCTGCCCTGATAACTCATGAAGCTTAAGGAACACAGGGAACCCATATGGTGTGCGTGATAGTTAAGGCTTATTGTGCCAAACTGGCCGATAAACACGTGGGATTAATTGAAGGGCGGAGAGATAAAGGGCTTGCTGAGCTTCGCCTTTCTTGTTCTCTGGTGTCTTGTTCTCTGATGGTCCGATCAGTTGCGGCTGCCTTAGCTAGTTCTTTGCCTCAGCTGGCAAGGCTCACTTCCTGCGAGACAGCCCTGAGGAGAAGCCACATGGACCCGCCCTGATGCAGCCCTGGGTGCTGGAGAAGCCGCGTGGAGCCCCCTGCCAGCGCAGAGATACTGACATGCTCACTGATTGGGCTTTCCTCCTGCAGTGGGCATCATTGTATGTGCTTCTTTTAGTTTGAAGAGGACCTTGTAGATTGGTGTCAGACCTATGGCATAATGTCGGACTTAGGGACTTGGCCTGGACTGGGTTGGGATGCTTTCTTAATGTACAATTACCCTTTATATAAAACTCTCTCTTGTACACATATGTGTTTCTCTACATTTGCTTCTCTTGTCTCCCCGGACTGACACAGTGCGGGAACAAACCTCGGGACTCAAATGGAGTCCGAGCTCTCACCAAAGCCTTCTGTAAACCCACACCAAAAGTTCACGGCCGTTGAGTCCATTCTGACTTACCGGGACCCCAGAGGGCAGAGCAGAACTTCCCCTGTGGGTTTCTGAGCCTCTAAATCTCCGTTGCTGTTTGCAGGCGCCGTGGAGAGGGTCTGACTCACAGTAGCTCTCTGTCCAACAGATCGAAACACTGCCCGGTCCTGGGCCCCCTCGGTCTGAGTCCGTCGAAGCAGCCACTGTGTCAACCCATCTTGTCCATGGTCTTCCCTTTCCCCCGCTGTCCCTCTGCTTTATCAAGCATGCTGTCCTTCTCCAGGGACTGGGCTCTCCCAACAACGTGACCAAAGTGCGTGAGATGAGTCTCGCCATGCTTGCTCTTTGTTGGTTCTTTCGGCGGCCCGTGGTACTGTCGCTATTCTTGGCCAGCACGGAGCGCAAAAGCGTCCACTCGTCTGTGCTGTTCCTCACTCGGTGTCCGACGTTCACAGCTTTCCTATGCCGAGGGGGGGATCGAGAACACCACGTCCAGGGTCAGGCACGTCTGAATGTCGAAAGCCTCGTCTTTCTCCCAAGGAGCTGCTGGTGCTTTCAAACTGTAGACCTCTCAGTCAGCGGCCAAACGCATAGCCACCACCCCACCATAAACCAAGAGAAATTAAACGGTATGCAGAAGACAACGTGTTTCATTTGGTGTTCATATTCTAACTGATTCCTGACCCAGACCAACGCCAGAGCCACTGCCATCAGCTCGCCTCTGACTCTTAGCAAGCCCCCGAGGACAGGGTATTACTTCTCATGTGGTTTTCCAAGACTGTAGCTCATCCAGGGAGTAGAAAGCCTCATCCTTCTCCCACGGAGCATCCGGGGATTTAGAACTGCTGACCTTGAGGTGAACAGGTTGGCAGTCCAACATGTAACTCACTATGCCACCAGGGCTTCGCGTCTGTCACCTGGCAGAACCAGTTATTATTGTTTCTGCTGCAAGGGACACGCTGGCCCTTCTCATCCAGGACCCCAGAGCCTCCCAGGACTGGAAAATCGCCACTCACCTCTCCTGCTGTGCCTCCTGGCATGGTGTCAGCTGCCACTGCTCCCTACGGGCACCTGCTTGGGGCAACAGAGTAGTTTTCTGCTTGATGAGATGGTTCTGACAGGTTGGGCCCTGCTGGGGGCTTCTTTTGCACTGACAGCGGTTGCTGTGGTGGTCTGCTGCTTGTCCAGGGTCTCACACAGGAGTCCATGATTGCCTCCCCACCAACTTCGGGCCCCAGAGACTTGAAGCACCCTTGGTGAGTTGGCTTGCTCCCATTCCACCACGTGGCAGCTGAGAATCTGCGCACTCCGATGTGGAAGAAAGAAAAATGGGACCTTGTTATGCAGTGAAGGAACCTTGATGGTGCAGTGGTTATGCCTTGGGCTGTGATCTGCATGGTCGGCAGTTCAAAACCACCAGCAGCTCCTTGGGAGAAAGACTGGGCTTTCTACTCCTGAAGACATTTATAGTCTTAGAAACCCACGGGGGTCACTATGAGCCAGTGTGAGCTCGAGGGCAATGATTTTGGGGTTTGCAGGTATGGGTTGAATCCTGTCCTTTCGGGGTAAACCAGCCTCTGACAATCGTGGGGGGTCCGTAGGCCCAATTGTAGGGCGGTATCATATAAAGATTATGGTACAGTCACAGAGACTAGGGAAGGTAGGAGAGAAGACAAAACAAAGGAGTCAGACACATTTTATGGTAGTGTGCTCACCTCAGCCCCTCTTGGTGGTCCACGTGGAGGTGGGAGATGAGAGGAGGAGAGAGGGAAGACATTTCTAACCAAGGATTGTATATGCTTGGGGGTATCCAGGCCCCCAGATTACAGGGAACCACATGGGTCACAGGAAGGGGTTGTACCATAGGCAATACAACAACGGAAAGGGTGCGATCTAGGGGTGTATATACAATAGGAAGAGGAGGGATTAGGGGTACACATGTGGCAAGATGGTCGGATCTTAGATTCATGCTGGTGGCCTAACCTTGGTCATCCTTGAGTGGGTTAGACCTTTTCTCTGGGGTCTCCAGGGAAACAACCACTATCCTTATCAGTAGGGTGTGAGGTCTGATGGCTCTGGGTGGCTGATGCCTTCAGAGAGATAACTTCTAACCAGCTTGCTTCCGAATGTGCTACAATTGCTTACTATGTGTTGCAGGCAGTGTCCTAGGTCTGGCATATCTTTGGGGCAGCGTGGGGGGGGGGGCGGGGCTGGGGAAAAGCCTTTTTGTATCCCACACTGTCCCTCTGAAGTCCTAGCCGCTAGCACGCATGAGCATGGTCTTGGCTGGGACCCCGGTGTGCCTGCAGGTTTGGGGGCACACAAAGGGAGACTTTGTGAACAGCGTCCTCGCTGATTCCGTCCCGGTACAGACACATCTCATCTTATCAACTGCTCCTCGCCATCTTCGCAGACGCTGCATTTCCCCCCATAAATGGAAGGCTCGTGGCCACCTGGCTCCGTGCAGGCGGGCGGGTGCCACTTGCATGATTGTGCTCACGTCTTGTCACATGTTGGCGATCCTCACAGACTTCAGACCTTCACAGAAGATGTTGGGCTCACCAGAGGAGACAGAATGGAGCTACCCTAACGGTTACATGCAGTGAGAAAGAGACCACAGGCCTGACGTGAGTGACTCACTGGAACCGAGCCCAGGGCCTCTCCGACATCGCCAAGATCTGCCTGTCTGTCTGTGCCCTGTTTCCAGCACTTTCTGAGGAGGGGGACCTGATTGCAGCACTCTGTTTGCTTAGGGTTTGTTTTTACAGCCAACGCCCGCTGGCGGCAAGTGCTGCCCGTTCTCCGTTTCTGGCCGTGGTGAAATGAACCCAAGAGGACATCAAAGAAAAAGGAACTGACATGGAAAACAGAGAGACGCCCAGTTCGGTCGCGCTGCAGTGTCCCCAGCCCTTTTCTGCGCATAAAGTTCTCCGGGGTCAGGGCAGGAATCAGGACACGGGATTACAAACACACGTTCAGCCTCCAAGCAGTGCAAGCCCCCGTCCAAGATCAACAGGAACGCCGACAGGGCGTAATTAAAGAGCGGGTAATTTGTTACAGCCCCAGATGCTGTGAGAGTTCAAAGACACGAGGGCCAAGGATGTGGGGAGAGGACAGGGAGCCGGAGGGAGAGTCCTGGAGGGTGGGCACAGGTGTGGAGGGACAGGAGGGACCGGGGCAGTGTCACAGGTGAGGGGCGCAGAGGAAGGCAGGCTTGGGAGACACTTTGGTGTCTGGGTGGAGAGACGGTCCGTGTCAGCGGGCGCTGGGAGGATGAAGGACTGCCATGATAAATGAAGGGTCGGAAATGAGGAGTTCTGCCCCATTACGCCTCGGCTTTGCTGGCTGCAGCCCTTTCATAGAGGATGCTTTTTGGCAGCAACTCTCGGCCTGGGTGGGACACAGAGGATCAGCTGGGAAGCAGATGCCTACGTGAGCCCCGTCCTACAAGAGGCAGAGCCAAGGAAGGGCCAGGTGAGCAGGAAGGAGGCTCAGAGCCCATCCATCTAGACCACACAGCCCAGCACCTCCCGGGCTCCTCCCGGGCTCAGATCCCAGAGGCAGAGATCGCCCGGCTCCCGGCAGACACCATCAGAGGCTTCTCCCACACGCGTGTCTCTAGGAAGGGAAATGGTGTCCCTGGGAGAGCAAGCGGGGGTCAGGGGGCCGGTGGGGGGCTTCCTTCACTGAGAATATTTCCATGAGGGTGCTCGCCCCTCAGGAACCACCCTGCGTTCTCCCTGGGAGTCCCTCGGAGCGTCTGAGCTCCCTTCTGAACTGGTTGCTGCCTTTGCCAGGTGCTGTTCTAGGAAGTGCTGACCCAGGACAAGCTGGCACCTGCAGGTCGGAGCCACGACGTGGACAGGCACACGTTAGTCTGCAGAGGATACTTATGAAGTCAGAGGCCCAGGGCCTCAAAAGCCCGATGGAGGTGCTACTGAAGATCGCTACTGAAGATGTCCATTGGCATGACCAGGGCCAACATGGTGGCCGAGAGTGGACTCAAACATACTAGCCACCACCATCCAGATGGTGCCAGGCCGGGCCACCCCTGTCCTCTTATCTCAATGTCCCCATTGAAGGGCATCTTGCTTGGTGGCAGTGTTGTTGCTAGGTGCAGTCCAGTCAGTGTGGACGATGCCCAAACCTAGCATCGCTCCATTCTGCCGCATCCGCACAATCGTCCCCATGTCTGAGCCCATCGGGGCAGCCGCCGTGCCCACTCACCTTGTCGAAGGTCTTCCTCTTTTTCGCCGCCCCTCACTTCTACCAGGCCGCTCCACTTTCCGGAGGCCCATCTTCCTCCATCACGTGTTGAGTGCCCTCTGACCTGCGAGCTCATCTACTGCGTCTTTTCCAAAGGCTGGTGGCCTCTGGTTGTCCGCGCGGCTTTTCAGGGGCTCGTTCTTCTGAGATGGGCGCCCACTCCTTCTCCGTAAGCTCTTCTTCGTCTGGAAGCGCTGCTGGACCTGTTCACGCTGGACGACCCGGCATGTGCTGCTTTGTGTGCAACGTGAACTTCCTGTTCATCTCTGGAACCGAAGAAAACGCATCCTGTTCTAGAGCCTGAGCAGGAAGTTCACACTGAACACAAAACAACATCATCGTCTTCAGACCGATTCTGACTCCTGGCGGCCCCCCCCACCCGTGACCTACAGAGTCGGCCCCTCCCTCGTTTTCTCTGCCATGGTCTTTGCGGAAGCAGAGAGCCAGTGCTGGACTCTGGGGCGTGGCTGGGGTCTCTGAATAGGCTGAAGCCAGGTGAGAGCCAAGCAGAAACCCAACCAAAGCGAGTCAGATGACTGCCAAGGGGGACCTTGAGGAGACTGAAATACAAAGTGGCAGGTACACTGATTGGACATGATGGTGATCTGCCCTCCCCCTTTATTGTTGTCAGTTCAATTTGGTTCTGAGTCTCGGGGACCATACAACATCTCCGCATCAAAGTGTCGTGGGAAGAATTATTCTACCAGAGAAATGTGGTCCTTGTTGCAGGTTTTTGGCAGGCGCTAGCTGCTAACCCTCTGGAATTTCCCCCAGTGATTGTAGAGTTTTATTATTCATGAAGGCCTTGAGCCATTCCTGGGAGTTGGCACGAAGGATGACCCAGGATGGAGGCTGGGCATGCCTAGAAGATCCACTCCTGACAGACAGGCCTCCTCATGACATCATCCCAATTTCCAGAACCGGCGGGGAGGCTGAAGATTGAGTCAACCACAAGTCAATCAGTGATGCCTTTGTAATAAAACCCAAGATCAAGACTCTGACCACAGAAGTGCTGGTAAGCTTCCTGCTTGGCGATAGATGGCCCTACAAAGTCAGCGTTTCTAGGAACATGAAAGCTGTACAGTCTGACCTATCCAGCTCTCTCTCTGTATGTCTCGTCACGGGTATACCTTGTACTCAGTCCTGACTATTAAAAAAATGCAAAAGAAGGAACAAAAATCAACCCCCTGCCAGTGAGGTCGTAATCAACTCACAGTGACTCCTGAGATGGACAGGATCCACGGAGCGAGAACCCAACCCCATAGCTTCAGGTCCATTCTGGCTCAGACCTTCCCACCCTGCAGGACAGGTGGAGCTGCCACCTGGCGTTCGTTCCCCAGGAAGCGGACCCCTCATCTTGCTCCTGTGCAGAGTCTGGTGGCTTCCAAACACTGGCTCTCACCTTAGCAGCCAGGCCCTTAGTCTTGGAGCTCCCGGAGCTTCAGAAAACAAAATTAAATGTTATAATCAAAACAGAGCAACGCCCCACCCCCCTGCCCCCAATCCAGTGGGTTCGACACATGGTTAACCTATTCCGGATTTCCAGCCGTGAATCTTCACGGGAGCAGACTGCGTTCTCATTTGCTCATGGCTCAGTTGGTGGGTTTGAACTGTGTACCTTGCAGGTAACAGCCCCATGCTTGACACACGACACCACAACTGTTGTAGTGGCTGTGTGCTGTCGATCAGGTGCCGTGGAAGCGATCCTGACTAATAGCCACCCGAGGTGCGACAGGAGGAAACCCTGCCCGGCCCTGCGGCGTCCTCACGACTGTTCTTATGTCCCTGCCCAGAGCTGCAGCCGCCATGTCCATCCATCTAGTGGAGGATGTCCCTCTTCCCAGCGGCCTCTATCCTTTACCAAGCATGACAGCCTTCTCAGAAGGGACTGGTCTCGCCACCATTAGCGCCTCTGAAATCTACTATTCTAGCTATCGTAAATTACAACCCAATTTCACCCACAAACACCCAACAGACCCCACAACACGGATCTGCAGCTGAGCTCTTGTGACACCCTCCTGTGTAGACAGCAGCAGCACGGGCCCCGGCGGTCTCCACCGCCGTCCATTTCTGAACAGCCCCCAGATGTTTCTTAAGAGGACGCATACAGGAGACAGCTCCCATCTGGGTAGCTCTGAGCAGACTCGGTAACCGTCTCTCCAGACTCAAGTGTTTAAAACCGTGCCAAACTGCTTCTCTGACTGGTCTAGGGAAACAAGAGATAAAGCAATATGTGCTCCACCCCATCCTGGGCATGCGTTCTTCAGGAGACACAAGTCCTACGATCTTGGCTGGGAAGCGGAGGAAGGTATCTTAAACAGGAGAGATTGCCACAGCTCTTGCCAAAGCTAATGCAGTCCGCGGACAGGGCCCGTGAAGGGCCTCCCACCTTATTGATGTTGGCGGAGGAGCAGGTGCCCCGGGGACAGGGGCCTCTGGATGCTGATCTCTCTTCAGGTTGTCTGGTTAGCTTCCACCAAGCAGATGGGGACGCGCCAGACACCCCCACTGACTCTTTCCTTCCCTTTCCGTGTCCCCTTTGCTTTGGGCTTGGCTGTCTGCTCCAGCGTCCAGGCACCTCATGCCCAGCCTGGCCCAGACACGAGCAATTGCTCTCAGCTGTGGTGCTGCCAGGCCCGGTCTTCATCTCCGATGTTGTCACAGTACAAAGACCACAGTGGGAAGCTTTGACAAATAGGAATGGCTGTCCTCAGCATCTAGGGGGCTGCAGGTCCACATTCGGGCCATCGGCTCTGGAGAAGGACTCTCTCTGTTGGCCCTGGAGAAATTCCTGCCCCGTTCACTGTCTGCTTCCTGGTTCCTTGGCAAGCTCCGTGAGGCTCGGCCACAATCTTACCCATCCATCCATCCATCCATCCATCCATCCATCCATCCATCCATCCATCAATCCAATTTCTTTATCATTTACCTACATGTCTGCCTACCATCCACCTAAATAGATCTATCATCCATCAATCATCCATCTATATCATCTTTCTCTTTCATGCATTCATCCGTCCATCCTTCCCCCATCCTCATCTTTCTCTGTCATCTATCCACTGTCTCTCTCAACATATGTATCATCTATGTTTCTATCTAACAGACCAGCTACAGGACAGAGTAGGACTGCCCTTGTGGGTTTTCAAGACTGCAAATCTTCCTGGAAGTAAAAAGTCCCATCTCCTGAGGAGCGGCTTATAGGATTGAACTTCTGGCCTTGCAGTGAGCAGCCCAGTGCATAACCACTGCAGCCCTGGGGCTGCCTGGGAATCAACCTCAGGTTTGCACAAACCAAAAGCCAAACCTGTGGCCTTTGAGTGGATCCCACCCCAGGGCCACCACGGTACAATAATGATTAAAGCTATGCTCTACGGTGTGTTCTTGGCTGGATTCTATAGAAACAGGTCACCAGGCTTTTCCTCTGCAGCTCCTGGGCACAACCAAGTCTGAATTTCTTGTGAAAAACCAGTGGATCAGGCCTCGGGAATTTAGTTCATCTAGAAAAATAAAGGTTTTATTTAAACCCTCATGTCATGGTGCAAGTTCTAATTTCTTTCTACCTCCTCAGCAGAATGTCTCTGTCCCTGCCTGCACTGGACGGTGTGCTCCAAGATATGTGTTGGAATACCACCCTTGTTCCTATAAAGGGGGCAGCCCTGGTGGCTGGCAAATGGGCCACTCCTTGAGCTGCTAGTAAGAAGGTCGGCGGTTTGAACCCACCAGCGGCAGTGTGAGGACAAAATGAGACTCTCACTATAAAAATGTAGTCTTGGACCCCCCCACGGAGGCAGCTCTTCCCTGTCCTGCATGGTCACTGTGAGTTAGCTTCAACTCCATGAGAGTGTGTCTGATTGTTTTGCTGAGGGCCATGCAGACATGACATGGTTGAACAGTAGGGTTTTCTCTTGTTATGCTAATGAGGTCACACACAGGGACATCAGAGAGGGGGAGGGGCTGGAGACAGACCCCAAGGAACTTCAAGGAATGTGCTAGAAGGGCAAGAACCTTTGAGTGGTCTAGAAGGTATGCCTTCCCCTGGAGCCACGCCCTGAACTTGGACACCTGGCCGCCTGACCTGGGAACACAAGTGCTGCTTTCCAAAGCCACCCTCTGACGACTGGTCTCTCCCCATCTGGGGCCAAGGAGAGTGACAGGAAGCATAGACGAGTGGAACAGTGGGCTCAGAGGCCCGAGGGACCACGAGAACCTCAGCCGCCAGGACCCTGAGGTCAGACTAGATGGAGCCCAGCGCCTACTGCTGACCATCTGACCTGGACAGACGGGGTGGGGGTTGATGGGCGTCAACACTCAAAGTGAACGTCAAGACCAGGTTTGAGTCTGATAGAGATTGGTGGAGCCATCAAGACCCTTAGACACCCTGCAAGCCTGGAACAGAGCTCATCTGCGGGGCTCAGTTTCTGACCCCAAGAGAGACAGGCCTTGAGGGGAAGGGTGACATGGTGAGGGAGGCATTCCTGGGAAAGAGCAGTGGCATCCATGGATGAGACAGCGCAGGAGGCAGGAAGGGGCTGGAGAGAAGGAAGAAGGCCGAACAGAAACAGGAAACAGGGCGAAGGGTAGGAGGGGTGCTGTTGCCTGGGGGGAGGATTGCCGTCAGTGTCATGAAGCAAAATGCACGTGATTTGTGCAATTCAAAGCCTGTTTGCACTATGAATTTTTACCCAAGTCATATCAAAAAGTTTTAAAAAGATAAAGCTCCCCACTTGGGTTTTTTGTAATGGTGGCAGCTTTGAAGTTCACTGAGCCCCTTGTACAGGTTTCTCTCTCCTGTCCTAGCAGCTCCCCAACCCTGCCAGTTCTTCCAGGTCCTCTCCCCCAGCTCACCTCTCTCATCAAACCTCCTCTGCCTACCCCAGCCCACAGGGACATCGTTCCAACAGCCAAGCCCACTCACTACCTTCCAGGCAATTCCAACCACAGTGACCCCATAGCGCCAGGAAGAACTGCCCCTCTGAGTTTCCAAGACTGTAAGACCCTTTCCATGAGTAGAAAGCCCCACCTTTCTCCCGTGGATCATCATCTGGTGGTTTCGAACCACCAACCTTGTGCTTAGCAGCGTGATGGGTAACCACTTATGCCACCAGGACTCCTCAGACATTGCTGTCCACATAGTTTTACCACAGAGCTCTGGATGTGGGATTGCCGTGAATTCCGCATACGGATTTCCTACCAAGAATGTAACCACAGACAGGCCTCAGACACCATGGGGAATCTTGGAATGTGGATCCGATTTTTCAGAAGCCACCGTGAAACGAGGCGCCATGATGAGTTTGAGGGCAGAGGAGATGCTACGGGAAGCCCATGACGACTGACTCTCACTGCAACACCCTATCTCCTCCAACCCGTGTCTGTGGGGCCTCTCCTGAGTGGGAGAACCGTGCAAGGTCAATCGGAGAGGACGATTTTTCAGCTGCGCACTGGGTTTCATGTGGGCCTGTTTTTTTACTCACAGAAGCTGTGGAGCTGCTAGTTTCTACCTGGAATTTCTTGGTGGCCTCGCCTGTAGATCTGAGCTGCCCAAAGGGTGGAGGCTTCAGTCCACCCACAGACACCTCAGGGCACAGCCTGGTGCTGGCTATCATCCATTGGGATCCCTAAGGGGACATCCCATTCCGGCGCACGTGGGTGGAGGTGCCATCCGCCAGAGTCGGCTGGACAGGGGTGGGTTTGCTTGGTGCCCCAGGGTGGCACTGAGCAGAACAAGAACCACATAACCCAAACCCACTGCCCTTGACTTGATTCTGACTCACAGAGATTCTGCATAGAGTTTCCAGGGAGTGTGTGTGTGTGTGTGTGTGTGTGTGTGTGTGTGTGTCTTTATGGAGGCACCTAGCCCCAAGGAGTGCCTGGTGAGTCCCAGCAACCCACCGGCAGTTGGCAGCCCAAGGCTCACCACATTGTGCCAGCAGGGCTCTGCGGGCTGGATGGAGGGCTGTGAGCTGTCTCACGTCTCTTTGTGCACTGCTCATTTCTCATCTTTGCATCGATTTACCAAGAAGGGGAATGTGGAGAATCAAGGTCTAGGGTCGCCATCTCCAACCAAATTCACTGCCGCTGAGTCAACTCCAACTCACGGTGACCCGTGAGGGCGTTTCTGAGATCACCACTGTTGATGGGAGTTGCGGATAGCCTCACCTCTCTCCGACAGAGTTGCTGGTGGGTTTGAACCGCTGACTTTGAGGTTAGTAGCCCAGTGCCTAGTCCACAGCTCCATGTGGTCCTGGAAACCCCCGTATTCCGGGAGGAAATGCAGGATTACTGGACCGTGGTAGGCAATCTTCATGGGAGGCCAGCCCAAGTCCATGTGTCCGTCCACCCAGTCCTCCTTCCACACCAGCTCCCCCTTTCCCTTGCCTCATCTCCCAGAGCAAATTCCCCACCGCAGACTCTGTAAACACCCAGTGCTGGTGACTCCAGGTCTCTGGACTGAGCATACATGCTGACCTCAGCATCGTGTAAATATTTAATCTTCTCTGTTTAGTACATGCCATTGTGTATCCTATGACCACTCATGCCTGGCGCTTACGAACGCCTGGTTTCTCAGTAGGGACTGAGGCCCAGCCTGTGCTGAGGCCCTGGAGGGTCCAGGCCCTCTTCCATGTTTGTGTTGATTTCTCCATTAATGTATACAGTCCAGATAAACAAGGGAAGTGTCCACAGCCTCCCCCACTTCCCCAGAGTGACTTGCCATGGGACCAACAGAAGGCAGTGGGTCCCCATTCCATTCTCACCCGGGATCAGAACCGCCTTCATCCAGAAACCCAAACCAACCCCCACAGCCACCTGCTGGGCCTCAGAGTAGACCTGTACTCCTTAGGAGTGTCTGGAGTTGTGGTCTTCCTGAGAGAGCTTGCCAGGCCTCTCTTCCACGGTACCTTGTAGTTGGTAGCCTGGCCCTTACCTGTTGGTGTAGCGCGAGGATTCCTATGGCTCTGTGTCGCCGTGGTTGGGCATGGTGGAGCTGGTTCTGACTTGGAGCTGGTCCCTGTGACAGAGTGGAGCCACCCCTTCAGGTCCCCAAGGTGTGATCTTCACAGCACCAGCGCACCAGATCTTTCTTCCTCAGAACCTTGGGGAGATTCCAGCAGCCCTCCTTCTGGCTAGCAGTCAAGTGCTGAACTCACTGGGGTTCTTTGTCCATCCGTGCCCCACAGCGACCCTACGCAGAGCAGAGCGCAACGCTGCCCGGTCCTGCACCATCCCCACCATTGTCCCTGTGCCTGAGCCTACTGTGACAGCCACTGTGCCTGTCCATCTTGTCCGGGGTCTTCCTCTTGGTCACTGCCCTTCTGCTTCCCCAAGCGTGATGTCCTTCTCCAGGGACGAGTCTGTCCTGACAACATGTCCAAAGCATGTAAGGCAGAGTCTTGCCCGCTTGCCCCCAAGGGGCACTCTGGCTGGGCGTCTTCTAAGACAGACAGACAGACAGACAGACAGACGGCAGTCCACGGTACTTTCAGTATGTTTCTCCAACACCACGATTCAAATGCATCGATCTTTGGTCTTTGGTCTTCCCTACTCGGTGTCCAGTTTACACGCGCATGTGGGACACGTGAAAACACCATGCCTTGGGTCAGGCACATCTCAGCCCTGTGTCCATCATCTTTTCGGGGGCCTTTCTCTTTGTCGCTGCCCCTCTGCTTTGCCAAGCACGAGGTCCTTCTCCAGCAACCGGTCTCTCCTGAAGCCATGTCATAGTAACGCTTGCTTTTCAACACTCTACCAAGGTCTTGTGCAACAGGTGTACCGAGTGCAAGGCCTCATTGGATCTCTTGGCGGCTGCTTCCATGAGCGCTGCTTGTGGATCCAAGAAGACGGACTCCCTGACCTCCTCCACTGTCTCTCCGTGCAGGAGGAAGAGTGCGGCACTGTGCTCGGAGGAGGGCTTACCAACCCCCTGCGGTATGCAGAGGACTCGACCCAGCTGGCTGAAAGTGAGGAGGACTTGAAGCACCTGCTGATGAAAATCCAGGGCTGCAGCCTTCAGTGTGGATCGCTACTCAAAGTCAACAAGTCCAACATCCTCACAGCTGGACCAACAGGGAACATCGTGAGCAATGGAGAAAAGAAAGGCATCCGTGTGTTTGTTTCTGATCCACATTTTGTCTCCCAGACGAGATCCCATTGTCCGCCCGCTCCCCCCAAGTGTGGAACAGCAGGGAGTCTGGACACACAACCCTGCCCAGAAGTGGTGCTACATGCAGGGGGTGCTGGGCCTTCTCCCCGGCCCCCAGGTCATAGATAGAAACGGGGCATGTTGCAACTACTCGACTCAAACGCCACTTATTGGGTGCCGTGCCGGGCTGGTTTCTGGGTGCTGCCACGCAGGAAACACCCCGTGAGGCTTTCGTGAACAGAGTGGTCTGTTCTCGCCACGCTCAGGGGCCGGCTGTCCAGAGCCAGGACACCAGCTCTGGTGGAAGCCCCCTCTGTTTCTCCAGGGCAAACGTCCCCTCAGTCTCTCCAGCGTCCTTGGTGCTCCTTGGGGATCCTCAACCCTGACTCTCTCTGGCCGGCATTCCTGCTTGCTAGCTTCTCTGCCTTATCTCGTTTTGTGTCTCAAAGAGCTTTCAACGCACCCAGCACTGATAGGGCGATGGGGAAGACGTCCGAGAGTGCCACGGACTGCCAAGAGAACAAACAAATCTGTCTCAGACAAGTGCAGCCAGAATGCTCCTTAGAAGCAAAAAGCAAACATGGGGACACTGTCTTACCTATTTGGAGGTAAGGGCTCCATGGTCCACAGGGTCCTATCAAACCCTGGGCTGCGTAGAGTCTGAACATTCTCCCAGCACCTAACAGCAAGCCCTCCATCGAGTTGAGGCCATCCTTGTAGGGTTTTCTTAGTGGCCATCTCCCAGAAGCAGATCACCAGAACTCCCTTCCCTGGCTCTCTGTGTGTATTTGAACCGCCAATATTGTGGTGAGTAGACAACTGTAGATTTGGGCCACCCAGGGCCTTGGCGTCAGCATGGAGGGGTCCCTAGTTGTGTGGCATAGACAAAATTGAACCAGGCTCGCTGCATTGGCGGTGGAGAGGGTGGGAGAAGTTAACAGTGGTTTCAGGCCTTTGCATTGGCCCCACCCTTGTGTCTTTACACACACTCCCAGCAGTCCCCCGCACCCCAGTGCCCGCTGTTCAGTCACCAGGAAAGACACCGTGTCACTTTGTAGGGGAAGATAGGGTTCCTGGAGGTCGCGGGGTTCCCGAGGTCACAGGACCTGAATGGCCTGGCCGGTCCTCAGGCGGGGCCCGCTGGCGCTAACGCCCCTGTTCTGGCCCTCGCGGCCCCCTGTGGAGGCAGAGTGAGGAAGGGGAGAAGAGCAGGCACGGGGACCCAGCCTTGTGGTTGATCCCACAGACGGAACCCGATACCCAAGACCATCCGCCTCAGGCCAAAACAAGCAGCTCGGCGATCCAACACAAACACTCCTCTCTGTCCAGGGAACACATTCATTAGACTTGTTGTTTGGTGTCGACGGCTCAGAACCTGGCTCCCCCTTTTCGTGTTCATCTCGTTGCCTGAAGGCCCGGGGCCTCTGGGCTTCAAGTCCTGGCGTCTGGGGTACAGGCCTGATCCTAAGGCAGGTCCTCAGCAGTGAGTGATCTGATTTCTGTTTATTATGCTCTTTCAAGCACGCTTTACAACGCCCAGAAGAACCCCCCCACCCCCCCACCCCACCCCACAAGGATGAAGGGAATGGAGACCAAGGATGAGGGCGCCATTCCAAAGTCCCAGCAGACAGGCAGCTCTTGCTTGCGCCAATTCCCAGACAGATGCCAAATGGATTTTCCGCTGGACATCTCCGCTTATGCTCCACCTTGGTCCCCCCTCTCTCACGGAGACCACACAGGCTCTTCCCAGAGTGCATGATGGGTCACTGAAGTCCGAGGACGGGCAGCCAAGTCACAGGCTGCCCTCCTACTGAGGACAGGGCTGGCTGAGCGGTGGGATTCTCACCTTCCCTGCGGGAGGGGCAGGTTCGCCAGGACAGCCTCCGTGGAGAAGGCCCGTGAGCGGCTGTGATGCTCACCAGCTTCCAGCAGACTGAGATGGAGGAGGAATCAGAAAGGCCTGGAGGTCGGATTCTGAGAACCAGCCTGTGAGAAGCCCACAGAACACACAGTCCAAGCCTCAACCCAAATCTTCGACAGCCCTGGGCATGGTGCAGGGGCCAGGCGGCGTGTCCTTCTGTTATGCACCCGGTCACCATGAGTGGGGGCCACAGCCTCAGTAGCATGTTTTACGTTATCGGTGGCCTTCCTAAGGCATGGGCCACCTGGAGCCATCGCTCTATCGATGATCCTCAACAAGTATGGCCGAAATAAATCACTGCTCTCGATACAGTCTTCATAATGGATGCCCTTTATAACATGCTCCTTCTACCTGAGGTATTCATCATGTATGGCCCATAGGTAACCATTTCTACATATATGGTCTTCTCAACACCAGGTCTCTATGTAACCATTGTTCTGTGCATTGCTTTCATCATGCATGCTCTTTATAGTGTTCTAGGCAGTCTGCACAAGGCATGAGCTACCTGTGAGCATTGCTCCATGTATGGTCCTCAATAGGTATGTTCCTTACGTGATTACCATTCTATCTAGCAGGGGTCCTCAGGCTACAGCCCACGGGCCACATGCGGCCTGCCGAGGATATTTATTCAGGCTGCCGGGTATTTTTGCCCCATTTAGTTTTTTACTTCAAAATAAGATATGTGCAGTGTGTATAGGAATTTGTTCATAGTTTTTTTTAAACTATAGTCCAGTCCTCCAACAGGTCTGAGGGACAGTGAACTGGCCTCCTGTTTAAAACGTTTGAGGACCCCTGCTACATAGGGTCTTCAGAAGTAGGGTCTAAATATGACCACTGTTCTATATGTGGTCTCTATAACGTATGCTCTTTATAGCTTTATCATTCTCTATTAAAGCCTTCATAATGCAGGAGCTCCATCTAGCCACCGCTCTACATCTGGCCCTCAACGTGTCTGGTCGAACGAAATCATCGCTGTACATGTGGTCTCGATCACGGTGCTCCTTATAGCTTCATCATTCCGTATATGGTGTTCCCGATGCATGGTCTGTTCATAATCACTGCCTGTGAGCAGCTCACAGGCCTGGGCTCTTTCTGTTGTACGTACTTAGGGTCGTTATGAGTCAGAACCCACCAATGGCTTCAAACAACAACTCCGTCTGGCCTTCATCATGTATGGTCTAGATGTAATTATTGTTCTATACATGGTTTCATGATGCAGGGTCTACAGATAACCACAGGAGTTCTGGTGACATAGTGGGCTATGTGTTGGGCTGATCACCACAAGTTCAGCAGTTCGAAACCACCTTTCGCTTTATGAGAGAAAGATGAGGCTTTCTATTCCCATAAACATTTCCAGTCTCTGAAACCCTCAGGGGAGGCTCCCTTCTGTCCTATCAGCTTGCTCTGCGTTGGCAGTGACTTGGGCAGGGAGTCCTCCGTCAATCACCCTTGCTCTATGGTCTTCCTACTGCAGGGTCTTTGCCAGAGGAAAGAGGGGAGGAAGCAGGAGAGCATCGTGGAGAGAAACAAGTGAGGAGCGAGTGCTGGAGGGCAGAGGAGAGAAGAGAAGCAGAAAAGAATCAGGCTTCACCTGATTATAACTGAGACTGTCGGACCTCCCAGTCGGGGGGCCACAGCATCCGGAGCTCTAAACCTGTACAGCCCCCACGACGTCCACGACTTGCCAGCGTCTGTTTCCTAAATGCCTTGCTGACTGCATTTGTGGGCTCCGAATGGCCACAGAGCATCTCAGCAGCTCGGGGCCCAAAGGACCGGAAAATGAAATCACATAATGGCAGCAGTACTCAGAGCAGATTCTGAAAATCGACACCTACCTGCGTGTGGATGAGCTCCCCCTCCAGTGGTCAGACAGACGCACAAACACACGTATGGATTCTGACTCACGGCGACCCTGAATGTGCAGGGTGCATCTGTCCCTTAGGACCTTCGGTCACCTTTGAGGAAGCCCATCCCCAGGCCTTTTTTCCACAGACATGCTGGGCAGCTTGGAACTGGGAACCATTCTGTTCCCTGTCCGGGGCAAGCATCTCTGAAGAAAGACCGGAAGCAAACACCCACCAGAAAGGCAGTGGTCATGGTACATGGCGAGTCTGGCCTGGCACCCCACACACTCACACGGAGCGTCTGCGAGACCCGAGCCTGGATCTGGAGCGCCACCTCTGTGGTTTGCAGTCCACGTACAGAGAAAGCACTAGAAGCGCGATGCCACAGGAAGACATAAGGTCCTTGTTCAGTGTCATCGAGTCAGTTCTGACACACGGCAACCCTATGTGCAGCAGAATGAAACACTGCCTGGTCCCACTCCACCGTCACAATTAACTACCGCTGTGTCTGAATCCACTGTTGCAGCCACCGTGTAAATGCGTGCTGTTGAGGCTCTTCTGTTTCACCGGAGCTCGCTTTACCAAGCACGGCCCTCCCCGGGGACTGGCCTCTCCTGACAACATGGCCAAAGGACCCGAGGCAAAGTCTTCTTGGCGTGTGTTTGGCAGTCCACCGCGCGTCCATATTCTTCACCAGCACCGTGATTCAAATGCACCGGGAGAGGCTGCATGTTCCATTGGACAGAGGACCAGCCGACACCGGAAAGGATTATCACCCACAGACAGGGGACCAGTGTGAACAAGCCCATGCAATGAGAAACCCCCCTGCGTGCTCGGGAGAGATCGTGCCCCTCTGAGCAGCTAGGACTTTTACCATTTCCCCAGACGCCGAGCATGCCGTCTCTGTCTGCTGCTGCACACACTTTGAGGACGTATTTATCCAAACGCTCAGCGAACCCAGTCTTCGTGCAAACCTTTTTTCCTTGCAAAGGATCTAAACTAAAGGCCCAGATGTCTTTAGAGAAAAAAAAAAAAGTTCAGGAACATGCGGGAGGTGTCACGCCTCCATAATTTACCTTCTTAGATGGCTATTTTTATCGCCAGAAATGGCACATGGGAGTGATTAATGAATTCCATTAAAAAATGGTGAATTTTTAACAAGACAACCTCCCCTCCCCTCCGCTCACTCCCTTAATCTACTTATCAAATTAATACCTTTATTTTTACAACAAAAACGGGATCCCTCCCTCGTGGTTCAAGTTCAGTTCAAGTCTGCACGGTGTTCTCACATTCGGGCCACTGGCCGTCCTGCAGAATTCAAGCCTCCCAGAGCGCGTTTGTGGAGTCATCCGCCATGACCCAGCACGCTCCAGGAGATGGACGCTTTGACAAGTGTGGGGCTGAGCAGTGTGTCCCACCTGCGCTCTGCCCCACGTAGCCCTGCGATCACACTGTGTCTACCTTGCTTAGTGTTCTCCCCTCTGTCCTTCCTGACTGTTAGTACAAAGGGCGGGTTCAGGGGTGGTTGCTAAATGACCTGAGCCGTCTGGCCTCTGAGGAAATGGAGAGAAACAGGACCAGAAGGAATGGGGTTCCACCGGCCACCAGTCTTGTGACTGCAGGCTAGGCACTAGGCAGCCCAGAGGCCACCACTTCAAAGGGCTTCTTAGGGACGAGGGGCATCCTCAGGGTCACCTCTTGTGTCTACCCTTGCACATCCCTACACTTAAGTGTCTCTTCCTGAGGACCACGTGCTTGGGGAAGCTGCCTGGAAATCAGTGCTTTGGATAGCTCGGTCTCTTTCCTGCTACTCATTTATTCTCTCCTCTATCTCTCTCTCTAACTCTCTCTCTTCTTTCTTCTCTCCTTCTTTATCCTCTATCCAGAGAAGCTGACCAAACACACACCGTCATGCCCATGCACACAAATCAACATGCACAAACACACCCCTCTACTCACACCCATCTACACAAGTATACTGACACACACCTACACACCCCACACACAGCTTACACACACACCTACACACACACGCCCCTCTACACAAGTGTACATATACAAACCTACACATACATTATCACCTACACACACTTACACACACCTACACATAGATCACAAATATGAAGTTCTCTTTGACCCCCATCCCCACCAATATTTTATTTTGTTTGAATTCCAAACAGCTTAAGTTTGAATTTCTAAATTTCTTTTTGGAATCAGTCAACCTAAAATTTGTCATTGGCTGTGGTGTTCAGTTCATATGTCATTAAACTCTCAGAAAATCACTGCCATTGAGCCGATGCTGACTCACAGCAACTCTACAGGAGAGGGAAGAACTGTCCCCGTGGGTTTCCGAGGCTGTAAATCTGGGAGTAGAAAGCCCTATCTTTCTCCCTCAAAGTGGGTGGTGATTTTGAACTGCTGGCCTTGAAAATCACAGCCCAACACATAACCATAAAGCCACCATGGCTCCCATATGTCATTAGTTCCCCTTTACTGTGACTCATTATCCTCATACCCCTGTGAAAACAGTCTGCCTTGCCCCCCACCTTTCTTATACACCCTCCAGTCAAATTCTAGTAGAATTAACTCACATACTTTCTCTCCAACTCTAGGGTTTCCCCTGGCCAATTGGCTCATCTCTGGGTAGGTTCGCAGACGCCCTGGTAGTGCGGTAAGTGGAGGCGTTGATTGCTTATGCCAGGAGGATGGTTCCCCCTCTAAGGAAGAAAGAGGAGGCAGGCAGCTCCCAGAAAGACGGGCCGGCCCAGCAGCCTGTGGGCTGCTCTGCCGAGGCTGTCCTGCCGCTCCAGCCAGAAGGGACTTGTTGGCTGTGGGCTGGGTTGGGGTTGGGGGGATTCCACCCTGTTGTCATGGTTATAAGTTTATAAAGTTGGGACATGTGACAAGGCCATCTCCGGCCCCACCACACCCGACTCCTCACACGTTAGTCTTTTCCACCCTCCGTCTGTGTTTTAAGTCGAATGCCACGGTTTACTGAGAGCCCTGGCAGGTGACGATGGGACCGGCATGGGGTCCTTCACTTAATTGAGGGAGGACTGGGAGCCTCCTCACACTCGCAAATGTAGACGGCAGCCAGAACAACGTGTGCCCGTAAGGGAAGACCTTTATTTCTATTTTTTGTTATTTGTTTCATTGTTTGCGTAGTTGTTTTTATTGTTACATTGCTCCTTGTGTCAATGCTGCTGCTGGTTCCAGAAGAAGACTCAACCGCCTGGGCAGGAGAAGCTGCTGTTATTGTGGTTGCTGCCGCCGCTCTTGTTGTGGTTGGGCGCTGTCGTGTGGATTCCGACCCACAGCATAACGAAGCTCCCAGGCCCTGTCAGTGCCTCTCATGAGGGCTTTCCTCTGTTTTGCTGACCCTCTACTTTACCAAGCGTGCTGTCCCTCACCGGGCGGGGGCCTGACTCTCCTTCTACAGCAGAGAAGGACTCGATCCGCCCGCAGCGTGTTTGGAACTCACTGAGCTGGTGTTCACTGTGTGAATCAATGATGTGCAACCAGCTTCGACGATGTCGCACACTGACCACGAACTGAAATCAAAACCACACCAAGCACACCGCCGATGAGGTGGGCCCAACTCAGCGCCTCTCGGCAGGGTTTCTGGTGCTGCCCATCTGGATGGGAGCGCACAGCCTCGTCTTCCTCTCACGGAGCATCCTGTGGGCTTGAGCCACCCACCTGTCAGTAGAAGACCAGCACCTAACCCACCGCACCACCAGGGATCCTAAATGGACTAAATCTAACCAGCTTCACTGCCCCCTGTGGGGTGGCTCACCACGGGGTCACCAAGGGAGCCCCCACCTTTACTCCTGTAGAGAGTTACAGTCCCCAGAAACCCGCAGGAGCAGTTGTGCCCTGTCCCCTAAGGTGGCTGTGCATCCGAAATGGACTAAAGGCCACGGTGAAAGGAACACGGAGCCAGAAGATCCTGCCAAGCACAAGCTGGACGGAGCTGAGGGTCTCTCCGAACGGAATCACTCGCTGCCATTGGGTCAACGCTGACTCACAGCCGCCTCCCGGGCGTCTCTCCCGAGACAGACTGACTGTTCGCAGGCCTCGACAGCCGGGTCTCTCTCCTGTCCAGCGTCTCGTGGTTTTGAACTGCCGGTTGTGCGATACACAGTCGTGTGTGTGACCACCACACCACCAGGGCAGAGAGGATCGAAAAGGTAACTCAGCAAACAGAGCAAATGGGAAGCTGCCTAACATATTCACATGTTTACCAGATTCACTTGAACTGAGAATGCCTGACTCTGGATACCTGGAGCACATGCTACCCAGGAGAGGGGAGGATGTTGATAGATGGCTACGCTTTAGTTTTTAATTTAGTGAGCCCTCACCCAAGTGACTCCATTTTAAAATATGAGCAAGAATAACAACACTCAACTTCCATCGCCCTTTCCTCGCACTGCCAGGCACGCCATAAAGAGATAAATGTAGTTTAAAAGGAAATGAGATAAATGTGTTCTAAATGGAAACATGCGCTCTCCGGACAAAGCACCATCTAGGAATCACACATGCACCTTGGAGCTCAAAGGTTATTTCCAGGGGGACTTTTCTGCTGGATCCCTCTCACACCCTCACATCCCTGGCGGGGGAGGCCTGCAGGATTGCCAAGGAAAAGCAGAGCTTGTCCAACATCTCCTCTTTCTCCTGGATGACCCCAAAGACACAGGTGCCACAGAGTTCCAAGGATTGGGAATTGCAGGTTCCAGGAGCTGCTCCATGGGGACCCCAGGCAACCAAACAGTCCCCCACAAACAGGCATCCCGAGAATGGAGAAGCTATGGCTGTTGCCTCTACGCAAGTAGTGACAGACTTAAATGCCAAGCTAGACCTGCTCAGGGGTGCAGATTCCAGAGCAGAGTGAAGATGTTATAAAATGTGAAAATGTACAAGTAACAAAACCACCCCCAAACAAATCTGGTGAGTTGATGCCGACTCATAGTGAACCTATAGGATAGGGTAGAACTGCCCCTACTGGTTTCCAAGACTGCAACTCACTACAGGGGAGGAGAGCCTCATCTTTCTCCCAAGGAGTGATGGGTGGTTTGAACTGATGATCTTGCAGTTAGCAGCCCAACTCATAACCACAGATGCTAAAGCCTAGCAGGTGGAAGGTGTGCATTTCATCTTTGGGGACAGTGAGTTGATTTCTCAGCTCCAACTACTCACTGCCATCCAGTCAGTTCTCATGGTAGTGACCCTATAGAGCAGGGCAGAGCTGCCCCCTTGGGCTTCTGAGACTGCAAATCTTAATGTATGTAGAAGCCCTCTTCTTTCTCCAGCGGAGTGGCTGGTGTTGACCTTGAAGTGAACAGCCCAACCCAGTGTAACCATTGACTCAACAACAGTGAGTGGTTTTTTGGGTGGGATGTGGGGGGAGAGGTATTTATCATATGCTCCAGCTTTTGCACAACCATTTCTGTCCCTCTGTCCATTTGCATATTTTTCTATGTACCTGTCATCCATCTATTGAGCTACATCTCTCTCAAGTATCTAAGCCATGTCGGTGGTGCTGTGAAGTAATTGTCGGACTGGTAACGGTGAGGTCAGCAGTTCCAACCCCTAGTCACTCTGCTGGAGGAGGAGGAGGCGCTCTGCTCCCGGTTGTTTTTTGGTTTTGCTAATCTAATCTAATCTAGCTCAGTAGCTGTCATCTCTCTACCATCCACCTGTTTATCTGGCTGGCCATCCTGGGACATGTCTAGAACGATGGCCAGCCATTCTTTGTGAAAGTTGTTTCTGTTTTAGAATTTGAAAGAAACGGTGCCAGTGGACTTGCTCGAAGCAGGGCGGCCGCAGACCCTCCATCTGCCACCATCGCTGTGGGTTTGAGAAAGCTCGACAAAGCGAGAGACTTTGATCAAGTGAGTGCGCGTGTCCAGAGCTCACCCCTAAGTGCACGAGCGGTCCGTGGTGTGCTCCTGTGCATGAGACAAAACCCGGCCCGGGCCAGACCAGAAGCCCAACCCCAATCCCTGCTACAGAGGCCAGCGCTGGGGTTCTCAGAGCCACCAGTTGTCCACCCAGGAGATGGTGGCTGTTAGGTGCAGTAGAGCCGGTTCTGACTCACAGCCCCCAGGGTTCAGCAGACCACATCACTACCCACCCTGTGCCATCCCCACAATTGTTCTCATGCTTAATCCATGTTGGCAGCCACTGTGTCCGTCCAGCGTGTCCGAGGGCCTTCCTCTTATCATCCCTCCACTGTCCCAGGCACAAAGTCCTTCCCCAGGGACCAGTCTCTGCTGACAATGTGTCCCATGTAGGTGAGACGGAGTCTCGTCGCCCTCACCTCTAAGGAGCACCTGGCTGTCCTTCTTCCCAGACAGGTGTGTTGCTTCTTTCGACCATCCCTGGGACTTTCAACACACTGAGCCAACACCATCATTCAGAGGCATCGATTTTTCGGCCGTCTTCTTTATTCAGAGGCCAACGTCCACCTGCAGAGGAGGCCTGTGCGGAGAGGAGATGCTAGGCGTCTCCGCAGAGTGCTTTAAAATATCAAATACCTAAGCACTCTCCTTCCGTGGGCGCTGGCCACGCCCAGGTGGAAATGAGGAACAGACTCAGTCGTGTGGGGCTGGCCCCCTCCGCTCTGTGGTGGGCTGCGCAGGAAACAGGAGGGGGTGCGAGGAAATCAGATGGGAAGCCACGCCGAGAGCTCATAAAGAATAATTATAACCATGAGTCCAAGGAAAGAGGAAATGGATTTGGGAATCTGATAAATAGGGTTTCATTAACTTCTTAACCTTGATGACCGGGCCAGGAAGTCGAAGGAAGGCCTTTCAGCCTGGCAGTGACCGCTGCACTCAGAGACAGACAATCAGACAGAACCCAGAAGGCTGTGTTTATACAAAGCCAGCGGACACAGCCGCCGCCACTGCCTCTCAGTGCATCTGACATGCCTTTATTCCTGCTGGGACATTTGCTGGATAGGACTGGTCTTGAAATATGAAGCCCGTGGTATTTCATCCCTAGTCGGCCCGGAGAGAAAAGACCTGGTGCTCTTTACAGAGCCACGTGGATTCAAATGCATTTCTTCCCCCCATGGGAAGCTTGACTCTCGGTTAGGGAGGGTAATTGTAAACCTGGAAATGGGTGTCCTCTGACCACCCCACCCTCCCTATGAGGTCCACACCCTTGGGAGCTACGGACCCGTGTCCTGTTTCTAGGGAGACAATGGCCATCCTGCTCAGTAAATCCCGCTCATTGTTTGCTGTGGGCAGGAACAGGACTGGCCTTAGTGAGACAGGCTTTCAGCTTCTCTCTGTCCCTGGAGGCCAGAAGACAAGAGTGGGGCTTCAGCTGTCACAAGCCCAACTGTGCTTTGGGCCTTCCAATCTTTGCTGACACAGGGTGGTCTTCAGTGGTCCCAGGCTCGTGGGCTACAAGGAAGAAATCCAGCCCCACTGAAGGTCCCAGCCAGGAGGTGAGGGCTGAAAGGTCTAGCCCCTCTGCACAGTGACTAGGGTCCATAGAGACATGGTGGCTCAGAGGATCATTTCTGCCTGGAGTCTCTCCATGGCTCCTTGTCTCGCATAGTAAATGCCACGTTCTCCCCAGGGGCCCCAAGACCAACCATGGCCGTTCTCCTCACTTGCATCTTCTAAGACTCTGCTCACCCCATGGTCCACTACACCCCTTCCTGACATCGCTCTGCAGAAGGGGCTCACAGGTGTTTATGTTGTTAGGAAGAATTCTCATCTCCCCGACATGAACGATCCCTCACCCCCCATAAAGCTTTGCTCCGATCCCCTGGCAACGGAGCCAATCCAGTTGGCCAGGTTTTCCCTGAGTCTTCCTTCTCTGCTCTGGTCCCCCACAACTCCATGACCTGGAACTCAGTAACACCAGACATTGCTTTGCTGCTGTCAGGTGTCTTTGAGTGGTGCCAACCACGGTGTCCATCCATCCCCTTGAGTGCCTTCCTCTCCTTGGCTTCCCCTCCACTTGACCAAGCACGATGTCCTTCTCCAGGGATGGCTCTCCTCAAAGCACGTGAGATGAAGTCTCGCCATCCTTGTCTCTGGCCGTACTTCTTTCAGGACGGACGGCTAGTCCTTTAGTGGTCCATAGTACATGCTTTCAGTATCCTTCTCCATCACCACCATTCAAAGGCATCCATTCCGCTTCGGTCTTCCTTATTCAGCATCCAATGTCGCATGCCGCCGAGGTGATCGGAAATACCATGACTTGGGTCGGACGCACCTGACTCCTCAAAGCAACTTTCTTTTCAGCCCTCCTCTGCAGATGTCGTGTGCAGTAAGCGGACTGACCCAATGCAACCTGTTTTTTGGTCTCTTGGCTGCTGCTTCCATGGGCATTGATTGTGGATCTCCACAGGACTATTAGTTTAGAAGTTATTTAATATGCTCACATTTGCTCCCCTCCCCCTCCCCCAGCAGGGTTACCGCGGTCCATCTGTCAGGGTGCCATACGGTGCCAACAATAGTCCACATACTAGTAGGATCGCACATACCATGGTGCACAGGTTTCAGCAAAGCTTCCCAACTGACACAGGCCAGGGAGAGAGGCCAGTAGGCACATGTGGGAGAAACCAACCAGCTGTCCAGGACGGGGTCTGGCTGGCCCTTCCCTAGGCTGAAGGAAGCCAGTGTCCTCCCAGTCACAGGGGGCCATTGGGCTGGCCTTCCCCCACCTGAGAGAAACTTCCATCTTCGCAGAGCCTGAGGGGTCTCGGGATGGGCGTCCACTGTCAGGCCTCCAGACGGTAGGTGAGCATCCATGATTTACTGGTGACAGCCAGCAGCCTGACATGAGAGAGGCCACAGCTGGGCGTCTGCTGCCTTAACTCTAAAATCTCTGGCTCAAATGAGGTCACCGGAAACAGGGCTGCTGTTTCAGCACAGTCCCCAGCACACAAATCCTTGTAAGGGGTTTCCTTTAAGAGCCCCTGTGGTAGTTACATAATCTGGTGTCATCTTGAGATTAAGAGTAAAGGGGTGGAGTTAGTCTGTCAATCAGGTCACAGCTTGATGACCTCATTTGGAGGCACGACAGATATAAATAGCCCACTGGAGACCAGACACAAACACTCCTTGCGAGACATTCCTGTTGACAAGACATATGGAGCTATGCTGATGCAGCCAGGGCCCTGGAGCTGGAGGAGCCACGTGGAGACCCACGCCAGTGCTGAAATGCTTCCACCGCCACTGGATCCACAAGACTTTCCACCCACTGGCCTGTGATCTTCCTGCACTCACCACCATTGCACATGTTATGTGAGTCTGAAGAAGAATTTATACACTGGTATTGGACATATGGGCTAATATCAGACTTATGGACTTGATCTGGATTGGGCTGGGATGTTTTCTTAATATAAAATTACTCTTTTACATAAAGCTCTTTCTTATACACATATGGATGTCTGTGAATTTGTTTCTCTAGTCAATCTTGACTAACACAGCTCTGTCCACACACTCAGGGTCTGTGTGCAGAGTGGGGGGCTGACCCCGAGTTGGTGGCTCTTAAGGACACTGCTGATCTGGCCTCTGCTATCTCTGATCGGGGTTCTTCATGCTTGTCTCTCTCTGTTTGCTCACATGGGGAATTTATTTCTCCCACAGTTTGTGGGGAAGTGACATAGAAGCTGAGGAATTCCAAGATGGAAAAAGAAAACCTACTTGGTAGACGATAAGCCATAGGCACCGTCTGATTGGCCTGGCATCTTGACCCCAGAAAGGGGGAAATCATAGCATGGCAAAGTCCCTGATAACCTCGGGTTAGCATAATACCAACCCCCCAAATTGGTTTATCCATTGCCGTGCAGATTAACCTCTGGGTTTCTAGCTCTGGAAACAAAATCTCCCTCTGTTATGGAGCAAAGACTCTCTCTCCTGAGGTGGCCTGCCGTCCAGATGGCTGTGTCCCTGTGTTCTCGGGGAGACCTGGCTGTGTGCAGCCCGCCCAAAGCTCCGTGAAAGCGTGTTCATGCGGCAGCGTGCAATGCAGGAAGCTGGAGGGCATCGTGTGCTTGGCAAATGGAGAAACACGAGACATGGCGAAGCTTGTGTTTCACGTAGAGTTTGCTGCAAGCCCACCCGTGGTGGAGCTCCTGAAAGAAAAAAACAAAGCAAACAACCCAGATCTGGAGGCCGGACCCTTCTGATGAGTTTTGTGGACACATGGTTTGGGTCTTTGGGTCCCACCTCATAGGCGGTCTGTTTTGAAAAGAGATTATAGGTCCTTAACAGAAACCAGGAAGGGACAGGCAGTAGCTTTTAGGCAAATGCAAGTCATGATAAAAGGCAAAACCCAAGTCACTGTAATCCACCAAGTCCATTCCGACTCATAGCCACCCAACAGACAGGGTAGAATTGCCCCCATGGGGTTCTGAGACTGCAACTCTTTACAGGAATAGACAGCCTTGTCTTTCTCCTGCAGAGTGGCTGGTGAGTTTGAACTGCTGACTGTATGGTTAGCAGATCAAGGTGTAATCCACCATGCCAAAGACTCAAATAAGTCGGAAGGAGACTCCTATCTCAATTCTTTCTACAAAAGAGCCCATGGGGCCATGGAGGGTTGAGTGCTGGGCTGCTCACTGATAGGTCAGTGGTTTGAGCCCACCAGACACTCCACCAGCCATTCTGCAGGAGAAAGATGAGGTGGTCAGCTTCCATAAAGGTTTGCACCTTTGAAAGCCCCCTGGGACAGTTGCTGAGAGTCGGAATCATTTCCAAGGCAGTTATACTAGGCTTCTAAGAGAAATGTTGGAGGATGCGACTCTACCTAGAGGTGCCGAGGGAGCCCTGGTGGTGTCGAGGTTACATGCTGGGCTGCGATATGCATGCTTGGCCGGCAGTTTGAAACCACCAGCAGCTCTTTGGGAGAAAGACCGGGATTTCTACTCCATAAAGAGTTACAGTCTCAGAGCAGTGAGTTTGGCTTGCAATTGAGAGGGTTCCTAATTCCAAAGACATCAGTCACTGGAGACCCCAAAGAGCCCACTTCAAGTCTGACACACATGGTCTCCAGGAGTCAGGGTTGGCTTGGTGGCGGCTGGTTTGGTATTGGGCACCACAGAGATATATGTTTAGCATTATCTAGTGTGTTAGACAGGGTTCTCTAGAGAAACAAAACCAAGACACTTATGTTTATCTCTATGGAGAGATTTATAAAGCATGAAAGGATGTAGAAGCTAATTAGTCCACACAGCAGTATAAAAAGCTCAGTTCAACTCACTTCTATGGAACAGTTAATAGACTGGAAGTTGTTCAACTTGCAGGGACTGCTGGGTCCAAGGTCAAGGAAGCAGACAGCTGAGTCTTCACTCAGGCAATGCAGGCAGTCTGCCCACAGGCAGCAAACAGCAGGGTGGGTCACTAAGTCAGCAGCTCATGAGCTTAGGGAAGCAGGCCTGGATGGGATATCAAACTCACACAATGGATGAGGACAGGATCCACCAGCCTCAAGCTCAAGCGATGTACACACCAGCAGCATGGCGAAGTAGGTTTCAAAGGAACCTTAAGTTCCAGTGACAGGATCCATAGGTTGGCTGTCCCATAGGTTGTGTAGCATACAAGTTGAGGACTCAGAATGAGCTAAAGCAGCTACACGCTGGTCTGATCACCAGAGAGCAAGAGTGAGAGGGGGGTGGGCCTTGCTGAGTCATGTATCTCTTTGCCCTCCTATCAACTGTGACCTGATTAATCCCATGTGTTCCTATTGGCCAGGTTGGCACAATAAACCTACCTATCACATCTAGAGCCCTGGAAGAAGTAATCTTTTTGGAACCCTGTAGATTACCCTATAAGTACCCTTGAGAGAGAGGATGGCAGGATTTCAACTCACGTGTTGGGGCATGTGATCAGAAAAGACCAGTCTCTGGAGGAAGACATCATGCTTGGTCCAGTGGAAGGTCATTGACAAAGAGGAAGACCTTGGCTGGATGCAGTGGCCTTAAATATAGCCGTGGCAGAGAGGATGGCGAAAGACTGGGCCGTGTTTCCTTCTGTTATGCTCAGGGTCGTGGTGAGTCAGAATCTCTGTGGAGGCAACCTAACATCATCCACAACCACCTCTCACATGGTAACACCATGCCCTGAGGTCGAGTGAAGAATCCTCAAGCTTTGGGGAGGCAACACCAACACTCCCCTTCTTTGGAGAAGGGATGAGACCTCAAACGAGTCCTTTCCCTTAGTTGCCCCTGGTATCTTGAGAACTAGTTGCCGTGGAGTAGAAGTGCAGAGTCTTTTCCAGAGGAAGGTTACCAGGTCTTTATTCTGCAGCACCTCTGGGCATCCTGAAGCCCACCTCCCCCTGGTCCACCCTTTCTATGACCAGCCAGACATAAGCATCTGCACGAAGCCGTCGTCATGTAGAAGGGAAGAAGGCCAAGTGCGCCCTGTGACTGTGGTTGACAGGCAGCGATGGAAACAAGGCCACCATGCACTCAGGGCCCCAGCAAACGCGAAGCTGCTTCTGACCAACTGCCGTCCGGTTAGCACAAACAGCGAGGGCGGGCGAACACCTTGAACCTTCCCAGGGAGAAAAGGCTGTAAGAACACTCCCTGGATCAGACACCCATCTGGGGATACCTCTGCACCACCTGGGAGGTCTATCCCCATCCCAGCTGCCCCACCAGGCACGTGCGTGGCACGGTTGGGTCCTGGGACAAATCTGCAAATGCTTTTGCTGGCCCAGGGTTTATTTGTTCTTCTTCATCAATACCATCAGTTGAACCCCTCAATTCCTGGGTCTTTCCCCCCATTACCTTGCCTTTGGTTGGGGGGATGTGAGGTGGATGGAACGCCCCAGCCCGTGGCCCCAGGGAAGGGTCATTCCAGCAGGGCTGAGGCTCTCCGGCTGGGGACTGCTGTTGTAAGAGCATCCTGGACGGATCGCTGTCTGGAGACTGGTGTGCTTTCACCGTGCTCATTAAACAAATATTGATCAAGTGCCTTCTTTGTTCAGATTATTTCCACAAAGAACAAGAAGGCCAAATGCAGGGTGAGGGTGGGAAGTGGAGCTAACGTGAGGCTAATTTGGTCCTTGCCCCATCCAGGAACAACCTCTGTGCAGAGGGAGGCTGCTCAGGTCCACCTGGAGCCCGTGTACCGTGCTGGGTGCATTGCTGTACCATGAGGACCGACACAAAGCTTACAGGCTCACCGCTCCCATTGAACATTGAACCAAAGATTCTGGCTAGTGATTCACATTGAGATTCACTCCTTGACTTGGAAAATATCCATTGGGCAGGGAACACGTCTGAAGAAGCAGGAGGTCAGGAAATGCATCTCTTTAGATGGATGAGCTGTATTGATTGATGGAGGGGAATAGGACAGACAGATGGGTTAGATATTTCAGAAAGGTTCACCCCACACCCATATCCAATCCGGTTCAATCCTGCCAAGGTTCTCTTCACAAGAATTCCAACTCATTTACTTTCTTCCATCTGCACAGGGCTAGTTGGGCTCTCAACCAATCTTTTACTGACAACTGCGACATCCAGCTCATCTCCTGCAACAGTCCACTGCCCTTCAAACAACGCCCCCCCCCAGGAGGAGATTGGCCTCCCAGTGCTAAGGTGGAGGTGACCTTGTGCCCTAGTCGCCTTGGGCCATCACACCAGCTGTGCCAGCAACTCAGGACAAGCCAGCAGAGAAAAGATTCAGATTCTCAGGAAAGAGACAGGAGACATCACTTCGGATCCAACAGTCATGTAGAAGAGAGTAAAAGAGGATGAAATGAACAGCAAAGGGGAAAGGGACGCAGCAGCCCATGAAAGAGACCACTTGAAGAAGGGTTCGGCCATCTAAGTGGTAGGACCTCAGACGAAGGCGTTTGGTTGACCTTTTAGATTTCCCACCTAGAAAAGAGCAGGCCCAAGTGACTCTCCTCACCACAACACAGGTCGGCACACACTCTTTCAGATCACAGCAACATAGGCAAGACTCAGTGTGTCTCACAAGGCGAGCATTACCCTCAGACCCAACCCAACAACAGTATCACAAGTTCCAAGACTCCCTTTACGAACACATGCAAAATCCTTAACCACATATCAAAAAATCCATTTTCAGCAACATGTATGAGGGGGCCTCAAAAAGTTCATGGGGGACACTATCTTTTCATTCTAAGATTTCCATATGTTTTGGAGGCCTGCTCATACAAAGATATAATATCATGGAATCCTGGTGGCATGGATGTCCTGCTTCTGCTGTGGGCTGCTAACCACAAGGTCGGCAGTTTGAAACCGGCATCTGCTCCAAGGGACAACATTTCATGTCACGATCAAATGGGGCTCGTCCAAGAACGTCCATCAAAGGACGTGGCTCTACTCACAGGACAAAAGGGAAGAACCACAGGAGCATCTTAATGAAGGCAGCAGATGCATTTGGCAACATTTAACATTCTCTCATAATTTAAAACTCTCAGCACACTTAGAGCTTGATGAGACGTCCTTGGCTTGATGAAGAGCATCTCCAAAAATTCTATAACTGAACTTCGGACTTAATGGTGAACAGCTGGGTACATTTCTCCACCGCGAGGACTGACACAAAGCCAGCAGACTCGCCGTTCCTATTCAATATTGAACCAACGATTCTGGCCAGTGCAGTAAGGCAGGAAGCGAAAGGAATGTTGAATGTAAAAAGGAATTTGCAGTGATGTGTGCTGCTGCTAGACACTGCCAAGTCAGTTCCAATCACAGCGGCCCCGTGGACAACAGAAGGAAACCGCCCAGCCCTGCGCCAGCCTCACAATTACGGCTACATTTGAGCCCAGGCTGGAGTTGCTGTGTCCATCCCTCACGTTGAGGGGCTTTCTCTGTTCCCCTGAACCCCTACTTTACCCAGTATGATGCCCTTCTCCAGGGCCCCGCCTCTCCGGATAACGTGTCCAAAATACATGGCGACAGAGGCTTGTCGTCCTTGCTTTTAAGGAACCCTCTGGCTGTACTTCTTCCAAGACAGATTGGTTTGTTGTTCCAGAAGTTCATGGCTTGGTTGATATTCTTTGACCCGTAACGATCAAGAGGGGCGACAGAGACATGTTTCTGCTAAGAAGGCTCAGGGTCAGACCGCACAGGTGGTAGGGAGAGGTCAATTCATGATCCTCCCTCCGACTGGCCCTGCCATTGACCACCCCTGGTCTAAAGGAATCCAGAAATGAAGGAGCATTGGAGCTGGACCCTGAACCACTTAGCTGGGCAGGCAAGGGAAGCGGGTTTCAGATGGGGAGCATGTGCAGCAGAGGCTCGGAGGCAGAGAGGGTCTAGTGAGTGTGAGTAATAGACATCACTTGGAAGACGCACACACACACATTTCCATAATTCAAAGGTATCATTTCCTTAGCAGTCTTCCTCATTCATTGTTCAGTGCATATGAGGTGATAGAAAATCCCAGGGCTTGGGTCATATGTGCCTTAGTCCTCCAAGTGACGTCTCTGTTTGTAACACTTGTGAGAGATCCTGCACAGCGGATGCACCCAATGCAATGCATCATGTGATTCCGTGAGTGCTGCTGCCAGCTGTGTGAGAAATCCTAAGGGATCCACAATCCAAGGCTCTTAGACCCAGTGAGCGCGTGATGCCAGGTGACAGGACATCAGTGCAGTGTGCAACCACCGGTGACACTTATTTGTACTCTCAATAAACAACCCCAGATGGGAACTTAGAAAATAATCACAACCGTGTCTCCAACATGAAATGGTTGGGAACACGGTCCAGGAAATGGGCGGATGCACTGGGTAGTAAAGATCCCAAAGTACCATTGAGAGAAATTTAAATAAATGGAGACCAGTGACAAGCGATTAATCCTAACACCCAATACTTTTAGTGTACCTGTCCTTTCCAGGGCTGTAGTGGTTGCACGCTGGGCCGTGATCCACAAGGTCGGCAGTTCAAAACTAGCAGCAGCTCCTCAGGAGAAAGCTTGGGCTTTCTACTCCCGAGAATGGTTACAGTCTCAGAAACCCACAGAGACAGTTGTACCCTGTCCTGTGGGCTTACTACAAGCCAGCATCGATCCATGGCAGTGAGTTTGGGGTCTGGGGGAGTTCTTTCCCCATGATTCTAGATTTAAAACAGTCCAAATGGTTATGAGACCAGGTTGGTCATGATTTATGATCTTCCCCTCCACTTCCTCCCACTTCCTTTCCTGAGTGTTGATCCCTCATTAACACCCCGGGCTCAGTCTCTGAGCCTTCTCAACAGAACGCAGCCCACACCTGTGGCTCTGTTGGCTGTCTCTGTGTTGCCTTGCCTCAGGACCATCCCAAGCATCATGGGATTCTGCCCAGTCTTGAGCTATGCCCATGGTGGACTGTGAGTCCAGCCACTATGTTCTGTCATGAGCTGGTTTAGGAAGGCAGATTTCTAGGCCATTCTTCTAGTTTGTCTAGAAACTTCCTTGAGCCCCAGCCAACATCCTAGCACAGGGTGACAGGTGGTGTTTACACTGGAGGTGGAGGCCTGGAAATCCAACCAGAATCCTGCAAGGTAACGCTGGACCTGGAACCACCACTGTGTCCATCGCCAAGATCTGTTGTCAAGGTTCTTCAGTGCTGTGTGGTTTCAGTTCGTAGTGACTCCATGGACAACAGGACAGACGCTGCCCCACCCTGTCGCCCTCACCATTCTCCTTCTGTTGGATCCCACTGTTGCAGTCACTGTCCATCCATCTCCTTGAGCGACTTCCTCTTTTTCACTGCCCCTTCTTTACCAAGAATGACGTGTCCCTCCTGACAACGTGTCCGAAGGACCTGAACAAAAGTCTCGCCATCCTTGCTTCTAAGGAGCATTCTGGTGGTACCTCTTCTAAGACAGATTTGCTGGTTCTTTGGGGGCTCCGTCTGCTAGCTTCCTGGATTGGGGTTCTTGCTTCGCAGCACTGAAAGAATTCACGCGGTAGAAGCATGTTTGTAAAAGGGAAGTTTCAGGTATTGCAGTCTCTCAAGGCACGCGCTGTTTCTGGAGAGTGTGTGAGGCTCTGCAGGCAGGGAGGGGTTCATGGCTGAACACGAGATACCACATGGGAAGAATACAGGAACAGGAGTCTAAACCCATAGGTGCAGGACCATGACATCCCAGGGGCCAAGGTGACATGCGGGCCACGGAGGGCCTGGGTGGGCATACAGGCAGGTGCGCACCTGCACGTGGGAGGGACTCCCACCCTTTGCTCACAGCGTGCACCTGAGCAAGAGCAGAAAAGAGAGAGCGTGGCCTGCCTGTGGTCTCTGTATTTAACCCCCCTGCCTAGGTAGGCGTGGTTGAAGGTATTGGCTGATCTTATTGGCTGGGTGACTTCATAGTGCTGCTGCCTAAGGTGGGTGTGCCCAGGTTGGCTTCAGTCCGAGCCTAGGGTGCCTGTGTCTGCGCATGCTCAGTTTCAATCTTCCCATAGGTGTCAAATTAGCATGCCTGATTTTTCTCCAATGCCTGTATTGTGTCACAGACAGCTCATTTTCGTTTTGTGCAGGCATTAGGGAAGACAGACCCCTTTGTCCCTAATCTAGCAACCTGTCACATATCCTCTCCATATTCTTCCCCAGGAAACCAACATCTAATTCCAAATTACTCTCCAGCCTGCTACCATGAAACAAGATATTAAGGCAGGGCTCTGATTTCACTTTATCCCTTGAAAAACCACGGCTAAGAGGGGTCATAATTCCCATGATCTAACCACTCTTCTATAAACAATTACACTATTTCCCAAGTTATCACAGGGATTATGCTTCATCTAGTATGTCCTAAAGTGGGTGATCTCATCCCCTGGGGAACAATGCGGGAAGAATTGTGTGTGTGTGTGTGTGTGTCCAAAGGCAGATACCTACACTTTATCCTGAAAGATGGGCTACAAGACAAACATTTTTCTTTGCCAGGTGGGCGCTGAGAAATTTTTCTTTTTTGAGAAGGGGCAGTGGGCCAAATAAGTTTGAGACCCTATGAGTTAGATTCTAAAACCTGTGAACAAAGATGGAACCAGCTAATACACACATGGTTTTCCATTTTCTAGCGCAAAACATCACATCAAAAATAGCATGACTGACAGCCAGCTGGGGCCAGGAGGAGTTATTTGAATAATTCTAAACCACTAACCAACAAGGAGTCTGTGGTCTTGTCTCCTAACAAGCAAGTCCACCCTGGTCAGCAGGGAATAGGTGTTTTTAACCCCCTTGCGGGATGGACAAGCCAATGTCAACTTCAGTCCAGTCAGCCAGAAGGCTCCCATCCAGCAAGTTCATAGCAGCTGTTTCTCCGACCTCTCCATTCTCACCTGAAGGGCCTGTTTACTTAAGTGGCTTTAGTGACTCTTAACCCAGCAGAAGTGTTAGTTTAACAAAGAACACCAACCAGCCAACCTCTGGTGGGGCAAACACAGACAGGATTGAGGTAAGCAGCATTCATCACCTTGTCAGGTGGAAAGCCCCTGGGTGACACCCTGCCCGGAATACACACACCTCCTACCTCCATTAGCACACTGACGGATTTTCTCCAAAATAGCTGAAAAAGAAAAACAACCAATCAGTTGGCTGAGTCATCAGCCTGCACAAAGCAGAAAGTCTTGACTGGACTGGGTTCTTCTCCGCAGAGCTGGAGCTGATGGGGCCAGCGGACACACACTACGCCCTCCTGCTATGATGACACCCTTTTCAGAGAACGTCTTGTTTTTCTAGAAGCGTTTTCTGCTGATGGCTATGGATGGAATTCTGCCCTTCCGCCTCCCCTCAGCATGTGCTGGACTCTCCACTCAGAGGCCTATGTGTGTGGTCCTGTGTGGAAATGGCATTTTCTCTGTGACGTTCTCAACTCGGGATGATGGAGTCCATGCTGACACTCAGAGGCCCTGCAGGACAGGGTGGAACCGCCCCTTGTGGCTTTCTGAGACTGGCACCACTGATGGGCATAGAAAGCCTCGTCTTTCTCTGTTGGGGCCTCTGGCAGTTTCGAACTGCTGACCCTGAGGGTCACATCCGATGCACAACCAATACACCACCAAACCACCAGCTGCTCCGTGAGAGAAAGACAAAGCTTTCTGCTCCCACAGAGTTACAGTCTCAGAAACCTGCAGGGATTCTACTGGGTCTGTAGGGTCACTCTGCATCCGCATCAACTCGCTGGCAGTGAGCTATGTTTTGGGGTGGGGTGGGGTTTGAGCTGTGATATTAAGCTACATTTTGGGGTGGGGGTTTGATTTGTGATATTAATTCGGTTGTACCTGAGTTGGCTGGTTTCTGAGTTCCATGGGGAGGAGGGGAGGCGGTCTGGCTTCTAAAAGATCAGATTAGACAGAGGGATACTCGGGGTATAGGGGGAGGACAGATGTCAGTCAGGTTCCTCTACAAGCCTACCAAGGTCCCCCAAGGACAGAGGTCAGGGGCCACCACCAGGAAGGGCTGACGAGACCCCCCATGGGGCTGTCAGCCTCCACTAGGTTCAGGTGACAAATGTCTGCTTTTGAAAGCCCCCCACTCACGAGTGGCCAGGAGCCATGGTGGCCTAGCGCTGCATGCTGGGCTGTTGACCGCAGGGGTCGGCTGTCTGGAACCCCAGCCGCTCCATGAGAGAAGGCCGAGGCTTTCAACTCCTGTAAGGATCAGCAGTCTCTCAACCCCTCGGGCCAGCTCTGCTCTGTGCTACAGGGTCCCTGTGAGTTGGAAGCGACCCTGGGACCTGGGGCACCGAGACCCTGGTGCACAGTGTCTCCAGTGAAGGGGGTTGACCAGACAGAGGGGGACTTTGGATGGCAGCGCTGGAGAAGAATGAGGACTCTCTCTCAGTCTGCTGGAAGAAGTAGCAATGCTCCTTAGAAGCAAGAGCAGTGGGCGCCCTCTCCCGTACTTCAGAGCTGTTGTTAGGAGGGGCCAGCCCCTGGAGGACACTGTGCTTCGTAAAGTCAGGGCTCAGACAAGGGACATGCACATGGGAACTGTGGTGAGCCTGGTGCTGGCCAGCAGGGTTTCCTTCTGTTGTACATCAGGTCACTGTGAGTCAGAATAGACACGCCCGACAGCACTTCCCAACAACCACTGATAAAGTCTCTCCCATCAACAACTCCAACAACTCCAGGGCCCACTCAGGGCTCTGGTCTCTGACATCTCTGCGTCCATTTCACTGTGAGCTGCAGTTTTAGCTCCAGGACTCGAGGCCCCAGCTTCCCCTGCTCTGTGTGGCACCTTTGTCCCAGTGTCGGAACTCTAATCACGAAAGGAAACCACACTTTACAGCGGGGAAATATGAAACCTGGTTGTTACCTTGGAGACAGCCGTGAGGCGCAGACAGCACAGACAGGGATGGGCCAGGTGCAACTGGACAGACAGAGGGGTTTGTTAGGGAGGCTGGAGGGCCATCTTTCCTTAGCTGCTGTAAACACATTCCGGAGGTTACTCCCCTAGGTGCTCTGTCTGCGGCTCAGAAGTTGGCCCCGGGCTTGTTTTTTTTTTAAGGGTGGCAGCCAGTTGCTATCAGCAATCTCCCCTCCAGGCCTGTGTCCACAGCCAGCCTCCCAATGTCCTTGTGTGGCCACTTATAACCTGGAGGGTGGGGCTCAAAGGCAGCAAGGGTCAGGCGAGCTATTTCCATTTGACAGATTTCAAAGCTGAGCAAAAGACAGCCAGGAGGGGGGGAGGGAGAGAGAGAAAGAGAGAGAGAGAGAGAGAGAGAGAGAGAGAGAGAGAGAGAGAGAGATTGAGATTGAGTCAGAGCAAGTGCAAGGAGGACTTGGGGTTTGGAGACAGAGACAGCGAGCACACTGCCTCCAGGCAGCCCATTATGAGCACAGGGGTGTCTGCAGGTGGTCCAGCGTGTCCAGTGTGGGTTGGGCTCTGCAGGTTGCCAATCAAGCCCGGAGGTCACGGCTTTCTGGAGTTTCCTATGGTGGGGGTGGGAGCCCTGGAATTTACTTGTCACTGATGCACTGAATTTTCTTCTGGACGTTTCTAGAATAGCGATCAAAGAGAGAAAAAGTCCCAACTGTTACACACTCACACGTCTACACCCACATACATATACACATGCTCAAACATACGCTAATGCACACACATAGTCACACACTCACATGCACACACACCCACTCACACACATGCTCACTCATGCACTTGCACATATATACCCACAGACATACAACTCACATATGCATATATACTCTCACATGCACACACACATACACAGTCACATACACTCCCACATATACACACTCACAATACAGACACTCCTACACTCACACAAATATGCTCACTCACACAAACACTTGCACAGACACACTCACAAACATACAACTCACACGTCTCTATACACTTATATATACACACACACGCTCTCGCACACGCAAACCTCCTCATGCACACACATGTACAGTCACGCGCACTGACACGGTGATTCTGGGTGGGGACCGCCCACAAGAGAGGGGTTTCTCTGACCTGCAGTCTCTCACGGACACTGGTCACCAGGCCTTGCTTTCGTGGAACCACTGGGTGTGTTGAAACTGCCGGCCTGGAGTGTCCTTGTCAATTACACAGCACTTACTCAACCCCGGATCCTATCCCGGAGGTGACAGATCTGCATCTAAACCCCCAGAAAAAGGGTTGGTGCCTTCAGGCGGTTCTGACGCACAGTGAGCACGAGTCCTGCACCACCCTCGCCTTGCTGCTGTTGAGCCTGTACTGCGCGGACACCGTCAATCCATCTCTCGAAGGGGCTTCCGCTTATTCACCCACCTCTATGGACCGAGCATAGTGTGCTGCTCAACAGGGTTGCCAGGGGTGGGGATTTGCCCAGGCAGTGGTGGGTCTGCCCCTCCAGGGCCTTCAGAGGCTTCTGGAACCTGGGCGTGAAAGATCACGGACTCTTCCCACAAACTATTTGACGCCCCACCGTATAAAGCAGGGCTCCAGCTACTTGACATTTGATATGTCGGTGTGTCTATGAGCAGGCGCTGGAACAAAGCTGTCTGGCTCCCAGGTAAGCCTGCTGTGTGCAGAGCCAACAGCCAAGCACGAATTCCGTCCGTGGTCTGTGGTGTCCGTGTGCAGGGCCTGGTGTCCCCTTTCAGCTGCGAAGGGTGCGGAGCCGCAGGCCGGGCTGTGCTGTACGGGGGGCTTTGAGATCGGTCTTTCAGCCTCAAGCCCAGCCTCCCTTCCTGGACCTCACTCGCCCCCAGCAGGGGGGTCAAGGGCAGGGGTGCTCACGGTTTACAGGCTCGGCTGCCCAGGGAGAGGCAGGAGCGTGCGCCTGGCCACAGGTGCCTTGGAAGAAAGGCCTGAAAATCTAGTTTTGAAAAATGGACTCTTAGTCCTGGAACTTGCTGCACCCCAAGCAGGGCCATCTTGAGCTGGCAATTGCTTTCCACTGTGTCAGCACAAGCACACGCTCACTCACGTGTGCATGCACGTGCACACACACAATTCCGTAACACACCCACACCCACACATGCTCACTTGAACACAGACACCCATATGCACACACACATACTAGGCACCCGTGCATGTACACACACACATTCACCAATGCACGCACATACATAATCACACACACTCACACACATACACCCACACATGCATAGATGGTCACCCACTCAGACACACACACACTCACATACACATTCGCTGATACACTCACACCCATTGTCATACAGTTGTACCTCACACGTATCCATTCACATGCACACTCAGATGGTCACACATATACACCCACACAGGCATGAACACACTCACACACGTACACACTCATTCGTGCATAGTGTCACATACATCCACACATCCATACTCATAAACACAAAAACACAGTCGCACACTCACACCTGCATGCACACACACGCTCACACTTTCTCAGGCACACAGAATCTGATTTCAAATCCCAGACGGTCCTGTCCTGCTTCAGGCGGAGGGAGTAAGTGTGATGCTCTGGGCAGCCCTGGGGAGAAGCAGCCCCGGGGGATGTCTTGTCCTGTTTTTTGAGCACTAAGGTGTGTCGGGGACAGCGTGAATGTCACCTCGGAGAGAGGAAGGACAGGGAAGGAATGAGGAGGGAGGATGAGACAGGCGCCGGGGGACCCATGACTGGTTTGGGAAAGTCCTGGGAAGCTTCACCTCTGAAACCACACAGTTACGGGGTGCTGGCCCCTCACAGGCCAGGGTGTGGGTGTGTGTGTGTCAGGGGGTGGAGGGGTGGGAGGGGGAGGGAGGGAGTGCAGCTGCTGCCTGGAGCTGCCTGGCCTGGGTCTTGTTTCCCCACCCCTCCCCCAGCTGCCTGGTGCACGTGCCAGAGGTGAAAGGTCCCCTGTGCAGTCAGTAATCTCAAGCTGCTGCCGGTTGGGGTCTGCTCTTCCAAGCCAGACCTTGCTGGGGGGCTAGGGAGGGTTTCCTGTGTACACACACACACACACACACACACACACACACACACACACTGCTTTTATGACTTGGCTTTCTGCACATGGCCCTCAGCCAGCTTAGTCTCAGGGGGCAGAGGAGCCTGCTAGCTAGCTGCCCAGAGTAAGATCAGAGACCCCAGTCCGCAGGCATGCCTCCCTCCCGTGCCTGGCAGCATCTACCTGGGGATCATTATTAACAACCAAGGCATGTTGTGTATATTTTTCCACGATTAATAATAAAAACAATCTAAAATAATGGCACTAACAACCCTGCGTACAGGAAGAGGAAACCGGTCTAAAATTGATTGTGGTAACGGCTGTACGAGTCTCCCTGATCTGACTGAACGATTGAGTTGTGTGAGAAGAAGAGGAAGTGCCAGGAGAACCATTGAAGGAAAAAGAACGAACACAAAGCCAAGCCCCACACCATCTGCTGCGTCGGATGCAGCGGTCAGTGAGCAAACCCACGGCCACGGAGTGGATGCAGACTGACCGAGGCCCTGCAGGACAGTGTAGAACCGCCTCTGCGGGTTTCCAGGAGTGTCACTCTTCTCTGGGGTAGAAAGCCCCATCTTTCTCCCGCGGCACAGCTGGTGGTTTTGAACTCTCAACTACTGGGTTGCAGCCCAAAGTGAAACCACCATGCCACCGGGATTGCACAAGCCCGGGGAGATGATGGCATCTCAGATTTAGGAGGTAGGGTCTGGCCACGGAGGCCATCTTCTGTCCTGCCCTGCATGTGCCTGACCCGGGCCGTGAAACTGCCAGTTGTCCCCAAGGCTCCCAGGAAGCCCCTAGGGCGGTTCTGCCCAGGCCCACAGGGCCGCACCACATCAGAAGCCACTTGACTGCATCTGCTTTATGTGGGTTTCCTGGGAGCCCTGGGAGTCACTGGTGGTTTCAAGGCTGAGGTCAGGCACACATTAGTCCTCAGAGTAGCCTCTGGGCTTTCTGACACTTGGTCATGGGCAGCAAACTGTCGAAGACACCCACGCTGACGTGTGCCAGCTCACAGCTACTGTCTGCTGGAAGCTGTCTGAGGATGAAGCAGATTTTCGGCCAGCCCCTGTGCACTTCAAGGGGAGCAGCATCCCCAGAGCTGGGTGTGAGCACTGGCCTGCTCCCTGAGGGAGCAATCAGGGAGACGAGGGGACTCGGGAGACAGAGTAGGTCGGGAAGGCCGTTCTCTCTGCTCGGCACCACAGGCTCTCCTGCACCCCTGGACTCCCACTCTCAGCTGCCCATGCCGGCCCTGCACAGCATGTACATCAGCAACCAGAGGAGGGGGCAGCGAGTCTTGTCAGCTTGCTATGAGCCCCCCGACTGCCCCCGTGGGGCACGGCACAGCAGGAATCACTGGAAGAGCATCCAATCTAGAGACGGACACACCATAGACACTCATCCCTGAGGAGCAGCTCGAGCTGGTCTATGGCAATCAATAAACTTGGAGCCCAGGCTGCGACTGTGTTGCAGAAAGAGGGTGATGGAGTGTCTCCAGATGTCAGCGTGAAGATGCTGGTGATGCCATCTGGCTTGAGTGGCACTGTCCTTGCCAAGCTGGGTCCCTTGCTGGTCTCCACGGGGAAGCTGCTCAGCAAGGGGTGGCCTGGTCAAGTGGCCAGGTAATTGGGGAAGGAGATAAAGGGGGTGGTCCTGTTTGCATGTCCCCATTGAGTGAAGAAAGGGCGCAGCGTCCCCACTCGGAGAAAAGAATGCCGCTGTCGGGTCGTCCATCACTGTCCCTCCATCCTTAGGGACAAAGACTTGATAAATGGACTTGGGTTTTAGAGGCTGGGCTGTGATGTCGACATCCATAGCTAACGGCCAGCCTGCAACGCTCTCGCAGATTTAGCAAGAGAAGATTGGAGGACCCCGTGGACGTTTTTGACGATGCTTTTGTTTGCGTTTGGCTTTTCCCATGGCCAAGGTGGAAGGCTCCCTCGCCTGTCAGCCATGCAGCCTCCCTTGGTAGCCCCAAGGCTGGGAGGCTCCAGGGCTGATGCGCAGGACAGAACGATGGCATGTCAACGCCTGCGAGGGCTGACCTCTCGCTGCCCTCCTCCTGCACGTAGCCCATGACTGTCCAGGAGGCATCTATGGGCTCAGGCGCTGGGGGGAGTGGGCTCAAGGGGATAAGGACCAGTTTCAACATGAAGGGGACCATGGAAACATTGGTGGATCAGTGGTAGACTTTTTACCTTCCATGCTGGGGACCGGAACCCTGGTAGTGCAGTGGATTACGTGTTAGAGGGCCAACCAAGGTGACAGCAGTTCGAAGCCGTCAGTGGCTTCAAGGTAGAAAGTTGAATCTTTCTGCTCCTATTAAGATTTACAGTCCCAGAAGAGTGTCCCCACCCCCACCCCAAGGAAGTTCTACTCTGTCCTGTAGGGTTACTATGAATAAAGAATTACTGTGAGTTCATGCTGGAGACCCATGTTCGACTCCCAGACAGTGAAAGTTATGTGCAAGCATATGCATCTGCTTCCAAAGGTGGGCACCAAGGGGACCCTCGGGAGTAGCTTTAGGCTAGCCCAAAATTAACACAAGGGGTCCCCATGAGACAGAATCGACTCTACAGCAATGGGTTGGGGGTTTAAACACCTATTCAGGTTTCTTCAGAAATTTCAAAAACCAACCCTCATTCCACTTTTGCTCCTGAGCTTTGAAAGCTTTATCGACTCGGAGGGCCTGTACGTCTGGTCCTGGGTTTCCATCTGCCGCAGAAACAGTGGCTGTGATGTGGCATTAGGGAAGCATGTGCTCTGGGCCATGGTGCTCCAGCTCCCACTATGGCTGGTGCAGGGACAGTGAATTATCTAATGAGATTCTTCAAGTCCAAGTTTCTAACTCCCAGCAAATAACCCTGTCCTTCAGGGGTCTGGGAAGAAGGTGGGAGAAGATACGGACAGGATGCTCCTATGAGTGACTGACACCAGGATTCTCTGGGTATAAAATGGGCCCTCTGAGAAACAGGAGGGGAATCTCATTACCAGCAAGAGCCAGGAGTGGAGCGCATCCTCTGGACCCCGGAGAAGCCTGTGCAGCGAACCTCCTGGATCCAGAAGACAGCTTATACCACCAGAGCAGCAGCAGAACCAGGAGCCAGAGCCTGGAACAGAGCAATGGACTTCCCAACTTGCAGGGCAAGTAGCGCTGCGTGCTTTTGTGCGGGAGGCCGGCGTGTGGAGTGGGGTGCACTTCATTGGGCCAGTTGGACTTGCCAACCCACTACAGTGGAGCTGGGTGCCTGAGGCTTATTGGAGTGGGGTGCCTCTGGGCATTTAATCCAGGGAGCTGGCCTTGCTGACCAGCTGGAAGTGGAGCTAAATGCCTTCGGGTTTAGGCTTACAGCAGAGTGGTTGGCCCCCTTGGGCATTTATTAGCAGGGTTGAAAGAACCTCGTAACATGTCCCGATGAAGAACTACCCTGGGCATTTCTTCCTGGCATGACAACAGCTGCCGTCCTTAACAACCCCTTGAATCATGAAGATTGTGAGTTCTTAGCAGCCAGTGCAACGGGTTCTAGAACTCAGAGAAGTCAAATTAGCGCGCTTTAATGACAACACAGCTGGCTTCCTTCCGGCAGAGCGTCTGTCCCCATCCCTGTCCCACACAGAGGGGCCCAACACCACACCTCCGGAGGAAGAGACAGGGCTGGACATGGCCCTCGAGCTTGCCAGGTTCCCCTTGCTCTGAGCGGGGAGCTCAGGTGGGATAATGAGGAAGGAAAAGCCAGAGCCGGTGGCTTCCTCTGAGTGCCGTCACTTGGTGCCCATGGACAAAGAGCGGCTTGTGAGCCGGCAGCAGTCACACGACAGGAGTAAGGGAGTCCGTGTAGACATTGTGGTTTCCCCCAAGGCCAGAGTCTGGTGTGCACGGGTGCTTTCAGGCTACAAATTGCAGCTCAGGTAAGTGAGTGTCGAAATGATTCTGGAAGCACGTCTCTGTGCAGCGCCTTGTCCTGGAGGTGGGCCCGCAGCGTTTCTGCAGAATGAACCCTGGCATATGAAATCCAGCTGGAAGAATTCCTCTCTTGCTGCTCTTTCCCCTTTCCGGTAATCCAGTCGGCCCAGAGCCCGGATGCCAGCTCTATCCAAAGAGCAGCACGGCAAACAAAGAACTTGATCTTGGAGGAATCGGGTTTCTCCGGAGACTCCCCGCTCTCATCCCTGTCTCCGCACAGTATCTCTGCGGGCAGCACATGGTGCCCCAAGGCCCATTCTCACTTCATCTGCCTTTCAGACATGTTTCTTTAACTCCATGGGGGCTGGGGCGGGGTTCCTGATGCCCTCTCCAGGGCCGTGCTGCCAAAATTCTCACGCCTTTCTTCACCTTCCAATCGTCCCCACCATGGATCAGACTTAACCACAGAATATGTTCTTTCTCCAAGGGTTCCTGGGCACGTGTCCACCACTGACCCCCAGAGCAGGGAGCAGGGCCAACTCCTGAGCTCCACACCCCAGCTCTTGCCCAGCCCCGCACACTTGGTGCAGTCAGTCAGTGGCATGACCATGAATCGCTCCAACACGAACGAGAGCCCTCCACCAGGGCAGGCCCAGTGGGCCAGTCATCGGTGGGTCTCATGCTCTGGGCAGAAGGCTGATGCTCTCAGCTGCAGATCAAGGGGTTCGGGGTTTGAGTCCATGCAGAGAAAGCTTCTGATAAATTAGCCACTGAAATCCCTACATTGCATCAGTCTACACGGATACCTATGAGGTCACCTCACGTGAGTTGCAATGAACTCACAGCAGCTGGGTTTTGAGGGGCTGGGGTCTTGCATAGAAAGAGACACACCCGGGTCTTGGGGTAACTAGAGTAGACATCTAGCATACAGACTTAATGCAAGAGAGATTTTTAGACACTTAGTGAAGTACTTGGCATAGCCAAGGAGTTAGTAGGTATTAACTCATCATTCTGTCTGCCAAAGCTCATTGTGAGGATTAAAGGCGCATGAAATCACAGCGCATCTTGCCATCCAATAAGCACACAACTTGTTAGCCATAGCGCTGTCACTCCTGTTACCTAGGCTACCTCTTAGCAATAGCAGATTGCCAGCACACCTCAAAGGAAGACCAAGGCATGGCCTCACGGAGGCCTTGCCTGTACAGGAGACAAGTTGATGTCACAAGCCTAGAGAAACCTTGGGGGACTAACGGGAATGACAGACTTGGGCCAGATCGTGCTGTGTTGTTGTGGGTGAGGTTTTTGTACCCTAGAAGACCCAGATGTCATTGTTAATTCTCCTCAACTTCTGATCAAATGGAAGAATCAATAGGAAATGGGTAGATTGCTGGCAGGCTGGCTAGCTAGCTGGATAGGAGGGTGTGTGTGTGTGTGTGTGTGTGTGTGTATGTGTGATGGATGGATAGATGGGTGGGTGGGTGGGTGAGTAGATGGGTGGGTGGGTGGATGGGTAGATGATAGATAGATAGATATCAAAACCCAAACCCATTGTTGTGAAGTTGATTCCAGCTCCCTACAGGACAGAGTAGAACCGGTTCAAAGGGTTCCCAAGGCTGTAGTCTTTATGGAAGCAGACACATCTTTCTCCTATAGAGTAAGTGCTGTATTTGAACTGCCAACCTTGCAATGATTGGATAGGCACTTCATCACTGAGTCACCATAGTTGCTATCAAGGTAACTCTGAGTCACGGTGATGTCCTGTACAGCCCTGCATCCTCCTCCTGATCTCCAGCATGTCCACGGCTGTGGGTACTGTACCAACCCATCGCACTGAGGGTCTCCATCACCTTCGTTGGCCCTCTCCGTCTCCAAGCATGATGTCCTCCTCCAGGGGTTGATCCCCTCCCCCCAATGTCCAATGCCACAAAAGTAAGTGGGATCATATTCCCTAGTGAGGTGTTTAGTTTCCACCAGCTGATTTTCAGAGCACAGGCCCTTTTTCCTGGACTGTCTTGGTCTGGACCCTTCTGCCCTGGGTGGCCTGCTGCTATCTGAAAGACCAGTGACACAGCTTCCAGCATCACAGCAACACACAGCCACCACAGCCTGACACACGGAGAGACGGGCGGTGGGAGTGAGCGGTCCCAGCCCTTTAGAGAAAAGGAAGAAGAAGCCTGATTGGATCCTGTTTCAGATGCAGGAAGGGGTCCAGTGACCCATCCACCTAGTCCTCCTGCAGCAATGGACAATCGCATTTGGTGATGAATGTGCTTAGATGAACCTTGAGCTCAGGCACCCTCTGGACCATGACGTGACCAAGGTCCTGGGTGCCCTGTCAAGGTCCTAGAGGTAGAGTATAGACTGGGTCTCAGGGCTGAGGATGATGGACTGGGTCCTATTAGGTGGCCTCCTTGTGATCTGGCCTGTGTCTTTTTCTAGAGCCCCTCCGGGTCTGCTTCTGTCTCCCCTGGTGGAACCAGTTCCGTGGATCCACCTCTACAACCACAATAGTGGAAGCATTCCTACACTCACCCCCTGCTTCTCTGTTCACAGAAATGGGGGTATGCAATGCTATACTGTAAGGCATGTTGTGTCAGGGGGTGGAAGTAGGGGGTGTTTGGTGGAGTGAGCCCTCTTAACCATACCAAATCACCTCTCACCGAGCATCCAGAAATGAAAGTCCTCACCCACCAGCCATGGGCATATGGATCACGGTTACCATTTGACCTTTCTCTAAGGTGAGATAAACATACCTCTTCTCCAAGGGTCTTCTCAGGTACAGCCAGGTCTCAGCTCAAGGACAGATGGGTAACCTCTCTAGAACCCCAAGGACATAGCTGTAAACAGTCATGAACTCAGTCTCAGGCATAAAGCAAACAGACCCTGGAGGCATGCTGAGGAGCCCAAGAAAGTGCACATCCCAATAGACCAAGTAACACACATTTGTCAGCTCTCAGTACATAGAAAGGTGACGTTGCCCCTAGACTGTCGCCTGCAGAGACTGCAGTGGTGTGATGAGGAGGCTGAAAAGATCTCTACCATGACTGAAACATGACACAGAAATAAGGAGTGAGCCCGTGCTGTTGGGAAAATGGCACCTATCAATGGATTGGCTTGCCCAACCTCCTTGTTCAACTTTCACATGCATCTCTCCGTGCCATGAAGACTACGTGGCATGGGTCAGGGGCAGCCTAGTCTTTGACATGACCTCCTTGGTGGCTGACTCTTTAAAGAGGGTTAGGACGAAGAAGAAGGAAGCCTGCAAAGGACCTGGTGCACTTGAGTGATGCTGTTGGGGAGGAGTATTGAAGCTGCTGCCGACTTCCAGGAGAACAAACATCTGTCTTGGAGAAGCACAACCAGGAGCCAGGATGGGGAGACGTCATCTCGTGGACTCTGGACATGTCGTCAGGAGAGACCCGTCTCTGGAGAAGGGCATCGTGCTTGGCAAAGTAGAGGGGAAGCAAAAGGCACCTGGGTTACACTGGGGTTCTCTGGAGAAGGAAAAACAGTGGTGCTTATAGAGGTGTCTAGAGAGAGGATTTTATATCAAGAAAAATGGCTCATGCCATGGGAGGTGTTGGTACCTCTAGTCTAGTTCAGGTCCGAGGTCCTCACGAACTGTGCAGCCAATGGGGCTGATGGACCAGGAAACAGGAAGATGAACTGGGAAAATCCCAGGCTGGTGGGTGTCAGCAGCTCAGGCCTGTGGACAGGGGAGTTCACTAGATCCAAGGGCCAAACTCCTGGGAATGCCGGCCCAGCCACATTGATGAGACGCCATGTGATGGACGGACATATTGGTGACAACAACTGGCTCACACATCGCAACAGAGGTAAGGACGGTGCCGGACTGGGCATCGTTCCCTTCTCTTGTGTACGGGGTTGTGATGTGTCAGAGCTGACTGGACAGGTCCTACCAACAAGACTCACTTGATGCAGTGTGGCCACCAATCTTTCCTTGGTAAAATGGAAAAGACCTGTCTTATCTGTGAAACTTACGTCTGTGTCTGACCCGTGACCCTGGGGCAGGTTCTTGAGTGCAGCAACAGGAAGGCGCAGAGGATGGTGGTCATCCGACTGAGGTGTCTGCCAGCTTCTCTAGGTGCCAAAGGCCAGTCAACCAGCCAGTGGACATGACCACTGGCCATCGGGACTTAGAAAAGGCTCCGAAGACAGAAATAGGTGGGGTGGAGTGGGGTGGGGTGGGGGTGGGGCAGAGACAGTGACACAGGCAGGTTGATTCAGACCTGGTGAGGTCCCAGCCTCAGAACCATCTTCAGCTCAGAGAAGGTTCCTCACCCAAGAGCACCACAGCAGTGATGTCCACTGTGTTCTGGACCCTCTCCTCTGTCTTTACCCTCCCCTGTCTGCTCCCAGACTCTGCCACCAGTGCAGGACTGGCCAGACACCCTCGCTGCAGCAGACGATGGTTCGCTTAAGCCAGAGTCTCAGAAGTGGAACTCTCTTGTTGGTTTTAATCACCCTCTGAGAAGGCTTGGCAACGGGGAAGTTTGTGGATTTGGAATCTGAGGTCCCAGATATTTGAGCTCAGGCCCTGACCCACAATTGGACACTCCTTGGTGACCCTGGACTTGAGCGAGTCAGGGTGGGGAGCCCTCCCAGAGAGGGGCCTGGATACCAGCCCCACACCCTCTTGCCACGCCCAGTCCTGTCAATGGGGAAGGCCCAGTGAGTGGACCAGGATGTGGAATGAGGATGGGGGGGGGGGCTGGCTTGTTTTTCCCATTGATAGACTCAAACGGAATTTTATTCTCGCTGGCACGACCAACAGCTGTGCCAAGGGCCCCCATGTGGGGCTGGGAAGAGCACGAAGACAGTGATAGATAATTAAGGAGGAAAAGCGTCCAGTTCCAGATGTGAGCAACTTTCTTTAAGGAGAGGGAGACTCCAGAGCCAACAAGCAGTGCTTCCTCCGCTGGACAGCCGAGCGCACACTTTCTGAAGATGGAAGGGCACTCAGCATCGATGAAACAAGCAGTCTACATGGAGCCCCTTTCTCAACCGAGCCAGGACCCCAGAGCCAAACCTTAAACCACACAATCCCGAGGAGGGGGATAGGGGTGTGATCACAGGACACAATCACTGTTTATTGTGTTTTTGGAAGAAGACTTGTAGGATTCCAGGCAGTGGTTTCATGACGCATGCTGTCTGCACCCCGGTCCCTGGCAGGATAAGGGTCTGGGTCACTGTGACTGATGGCCTGGCTCCGAGGCTGTTGTTCGGTGTGTGGACCTGTGTCTGGTTTGTGTCTGGCTGGCCTGTTCTCATCCATCGTGTTTCCCTGGCCCCTTGAGCCCTCACCTCCGGTCCAGAATGAGTCACTATCAGCCATTTGGGCTCTGGAAGCAGCACAGTTCTTGCCCGGACATTCATTCTTTCTTTGTTACTTTGTAACTTGTTTCTTTGTTATTTGTTTCTTTGTTACTTTGTAACTTGTTTCTTTGTTATTTGTTTCTTTGTTACTTTGTTACTTGCTTCTTTGTTATTTTGTTCCTCCCTTTCCAGGTGACATCAGGGGCTCACTCATTTTAGCTCCAGGTGTGAAGAGTGTCTCTGGACATCAGTCCTGGCCTGCCCAGTCTCAGCCCGTCAAAGGACTACTCTGCTATGTTTTTTGGTGCAAGGGGGATTAGCAGCAAGGAGCCTTGGTGGTGTCGCTGGCTACAAGTTGGGCTGCTAACTGCAAGGTTAGCAGTTCAAACCCACCAGCTGCTCTGAGGGAGAAAGATGAGGTTTTCTATTCCCTTGATGAGTTACAGTCTCAGAAATGCTCAGGGGCAGTTCTCTGCTCTACAGGGTCGCTATGAGTCAGAGTCGGCTTGATGGCAGAGAAAGAGAGCGCTTCATTTCTGCATCAGCAGGCCCCTAACTCCTCCATCTTCAGTCGAGAGGTGGGGGGGGCAGTTCAGTTGAGGAAACTCAGTGGCCTTTAAGGCTCTCTCAGAGCCCAAGCCTCCACGAGATGCCAACGGAAGGCTCTAGGCAGAACCCGCTCATGCTCTGCTTTCTGTGAGCTCAGTTCTGGGCATACTGCTCCCATTTTCTGAGGACTGGACCTGGCCAGGAGGGTCCGGTGGCACCGTGGACCCCACACCGAGGTGCTCATCTCAAGGTCAGCGGTTCTAACTGGCCACTTGATCTGTGGAAGGAGATGGGACTGTCCAGTCCTATGAAGAGTTACCTTCAGGGTGGATATGATCAGGATCGGCTAGATGGCAAATGAGTTTGAGCTTGGGGGATCTAACCAATCCACTGTGTGCAGTCCCCACCTGGCTGGGGGGACATCCATGTGAGTGAGAAACATCATCACCCTCCAGCTTTGTGTTGGCCTCCCTCCCTGTGATAGATTGATGTGGGTCCCCCAATCTGTGCTGTGAACCCCACTCTCCCTGTGGCTCTGTCCCTGTTTCCGTGGTGATCTGAATAAGCTGGAATTCGTGTGTTGGGGTCGTTGTTCACACTTGCTCAGGGCAAGAGTTCAGAGGTGGGAAAGGAAGACAGAGCATCACGGAGATGCAGGGAGGAAGTGGGAGAGGGCTGTGATGTTGGGGGATTGCCATCAAGATCAGGGATCAAAAGGAGTGTAGATTGTGGACTAGAAAACCAGTCTTCTCTGTAAAGCTTCCTCCAGCCACATGGACCGTCACCGCCATCATCACCTTCAACACCATCACCACCACCATCATTACCCTCTCCACCGTCACCATTCATCATCACCACTATGATCACCACTATCATCACTACCATCAGCACCAAAACCATCAATGCCATCATCACGATCACCCTGATCACCCTCATCACCACCATCACCATCAATTCTACCATCACCATGAACACATTCATCATTGTCATCACCATCACCACTGACAACACCATCACCACCATCACCATCATCACCACCATCACCCTCATCACAATCACCACCATCAATTCTACCATCACCATGGACACATTCATCACCATTACCACCGACAATACCATCACCACCATCACCGTCATCACCACCATCAACATCATCACTATCACCCTCATCACCATCACCACCATCAATTCTACCATCACCACGAACACATTCATCATCGTCATCACCATCACCACTGACAACACCATCACCACATAATTACCATCACCATCATCACACTAACACAATCAGCCACACAGGGAGAAAGCCCAGGGTGGGGAAGGAAGGCAGAGACCTGCTATCATCACCACCATTATCTTCATCATCATCATCATCATCATCATCTTCATCATCATCAATACTACTATCACCATGAACACCCTCATCACCATCATCACCACCATCACCCTCCTCACCATCACCACAACCCTCCCAACTATCACGAACACCCTCATCATCTTCTTTGCTGCTGAGGGAGGCATTTGGATTCAGGCCTTTATCACTCTCTGCTCACAGGCAGGTCTCAGCATTACAAGTCCATCCTGCCGTGGGATGACCACAGGAGAGAATAATGCAGCACAGTGTAGATTAGCGGGGCGATCCTGTTAGAACTGGGCCAGCGTGCTGAGTCCGGGTGTTGGGAAAGTGGAGACTGGACCACTCCTGAAGGAGAGGAGGTCTGTGTTCCTGGGATGCTGCTTGGTCATCTTGCTGTGCTCAGCACATCCCGGATGGGAGCCAGTCTTGTCACTGGGAGGTGTTGCCCCATCCACAGCCCATGAGAGTAAGGTGCAGGAGGTGAAGCTACCTGCCCTAGGGCAGCCAGAGGTGGCCAGGGCAGCACTGGACCAGGGATGATGCCCAGAAGTCTCTGAGGGAGCAGAGGGCAAGTGAAGGGAAATGCAGGGGGCCAGGGAGGGAGGTGAGCGCTGTCTCATGGTGGGGGTTGCAACCTCCACAGCAGGGCCCCTGCTTCTTGGCTTTCCAAAATTTGTAGATAGCCTGATGCACCTCCTTCTCCAGTGTGCTATCAGTGGATGGGACATGACCTTCCTGTCCTAGTGCTGGCTCAAGAAAGGACAAGCAAGGAGCAAGATTTGCCAATGGTTAGTGCCCATGGTCCCTGGGCTGGAGCCCCGCTGGCCACCATCCGCTCTGCACTCTCTCCTCCCTCTAACCTATCAGGGAGTGAGTCAGGGCTGCAGTCCTGGATTCCTCCTGGCTCCTGGCCTTGAGAGGGTGTTTACTGCTGGACCTAAGGGTCCTGCTTCTCCTGGGGTGGCCGCAGGGCTGATACTCGCCCTCCTTGGTTTGGTTAAACTTCCCTCGTGTCTCCGGGGTTCTGCCGCTTCCTTATGAGCCCCCTAATTCCTTCTCTCAGAGGTCCAGGTAGAGCAAATAGTTATACTGCAAACCGAATGGTTGGAAGTTCAAGTCTACCCAGGCAAGCCGCAGAAGAAAGGCCTGGTGATCAACTCCTACAGAAGCTCCAAGGGGACATACGTGAGTATGTGTGGGAGTGTAACCCTTCTCACACCTGTGGGGAAATAGTGTCAGCTCTCCAGGAATCCTCCAATCCCTCATTCTCTCACTGTCAACGACCCTGTAGGACAGGGTAGAACTGCCCCGGAGGGTTTCTGAGACTGTCGCTCTTTACTGGAGTAGAAAAGCCATCTTTCTCTGGAGGAGCTGCTGGTGATTTCAAACTGCTGATTTTGTGGATCGCAGCAGAAATCGTAACCAGGACACCACCAGGGTTCCTCTGCCAGCCCCAGCTCTATCCATTCCCTGTTGTTTCCCGGAGGGAGAAGGGGCTCAGGGTGGTGGATTCTGGGATTGGGTTGATGGTGCACTTGGTGTGTGGGAGATCAAGTGCACTGGGAGATCAAGTGACTGCAGGGGTGGGGGTGGGAGGAGGCAGGGACTTGGTTGTCATGGGAACGATAATGAGCATCAGGATTATGGAGTCATTTGGCGGCTGGCTGCCACCCTGGGGAGCCTGTGGAGAGAAAGGGGGAAATTAACAGCTATGAATATTCAATGAAGGGCCTGTGTGCAGTCAGCTTCCCAGGCACCCCTCTCTCCTGGGGACTTGCAAGGCTAGTGGCACCCAGGGGAGGGCTGCAGGTTGGGGCAACAATCCAAAGCTTAACCCAGTCAGGCCTCCCCAAGGTCTCCTCCAATTGTAGTGTCTCTGATGGGCTGCTGCAAAGGCTGCCCTCAGCCTTTGGAATGAACCCCAGTCCCTGGTGGCATTTTCACTCCGCTACTAACTGCGAGGTCAGAGCTTCAAAGCCACCAGGAGGAAGAGGAGACCGTCTGCTTGCATCCAGATGACCACCCCAGAACCCCACGGGGCAGCTCTGCTCTGCCCTGCAGAGTCCCTGTGAGTCGGCGCTTGGAAGGTTTGTGCTCTGTTGGCTGGTTGGAGTCCCGGTGACACAGTGGTTAGTGCATAGCTGGTGATTAAAATGTCTACAGGGGAACCACAGCCCCTCTGCAGGAAAGAGCTGGGGCTGTGGGCTGCCTTCAAGGTTTATAGCCTTGGGAACCCTCTGGGGCAGTTCGTGCTCTGTCCCACAGGATCGAAGGAGTCAGAACCAACTTGATGTCAGTGAGTTGGCACTGTGGTTAAGCATGTGGCTGCTAACTGAAAAATTGGCTGTTCGAATCCACCAGCCCCACTGTGGGAAAAAGAGAGGGCTTCCTGCTTCCAGGAAGATTTACAGCCTTGGCAACCCCTTTCTACTCCATACTGCAGGGCTGTGATGAACCATAATTGACGAGAAGACAGCAGGATGGGCTTAAGGAGAGAGACAGCCCTCGTGGGGTCATGAGCAGGGCACAGCAAGATGGCGCCCACTTGGGATCCAAGTCCACCCTCTCCCCACCCAGCCCCTCCTTGCCTGGGAGTGCTGAGCTCTGGGCGAGTCTGTTGGCGCCATTTTCCCAGCGGCCTGTGCTCACTCCGGACTCTGGCTCCATCTGGGTCATCTTCGGAATGCTCTAGCTCTCCATCAGGCTCTCACCCATCATAGACTGCAGAGGAGGGTCAATGTCACTGTCGGGGGAGGGGGCTTCGCCGAGACTGGGAAAATACAATGACGCCATCAAGAACCACTCCCAAGCCCCACCGCCCAGCAGGCATGGGGAAACCAGAGCCCACAAGGCCCCCTTTATCGCCCTCCTTGCTTTGTGGTCCTGGTGTGGAATAGTCTGTTCAAATGCGGACCCCAAAGGTCCTGAGTCGAGGCCATTCCCTGCAGGGCAGGAAGGCTTTGTCCTATTCCGGAGAGAAGCTCGCTGCGAAGGGAGGAAGGGAGGGAGGCCGGATGCTCAGACACAGGCTCAATGGATTCCATGTGGGTTTTCAGAGGGTCTGTCTCCCAGACGCCAGGACCTTTTGGGGGGGCTGGCTCTCTTTTGCACGTCCCAGTGGAGCTGGCGCTGGGGGGACCCTGTCTGGTCTGACTGCCACACTTGTCACAGCCATTAAACAGGCTCTGGATGCTTTTACATACGTCTCTAAAATAACACGACAACCCCCCATCCCAACCTCAAACCCCAGTTGCTGTCCATCCCATCCCACCTCAGGGCAACCCAGGGCTGTCTGAGTAGAACTGTCTCTAGGGCTGGTCGTTCATCCTCCAACTGCCCGGATCTTCTTCTGAGCACTCTGGGTGGACTTGAACTCCCAGTCTTCGGTGGGCAGCCAACTCATTAATCATTGGTACCAACCAGACAGCACACATCCTCCTTAGAAGGCTTGACGTTCTTCTCAGGATCACTGCTGGGGCTGGGGGTGCCTGCACACTGTCTGATTTAACAAGCCACTTCTCTGGACTCGGCTCCAACAGGACAGACTAGAGCTGCCCACAGGGTTTCTGAGGCCACATCTTTGCAGAAGTCGGCGGCCTCCTCTTTGTCCTGCCAGGGCCACTGGTGGGTTTGAACCCCTGACCTACCAGTTAGCAGCCAAATGTGTCACCAGCGTGTCTCCAGGCTTCCTTTCTGGAACGTAGCTCTTCCCAGTCTTCCAGCCTACGAGACAGCCAAACCAAGCCAACCCAAACTCACGGCCATTGAGTCAATTACCGTAACCCTACAGGACAGGGTAGACCTGCCTCTGTGCTATGGGTTTCTGAGACGCAATTCTTTCTATGGGAATAGAAAGCCCCGTCTTTCTCCAAAGGACAGCCACTTGCTTTGAAATTAGACTGTAAGAGGCCAAGCCACCCACCTGAACAGAGCCTCCCCCTCAGATGATAAAAGTGCTTCCCGGTCCTGCTGTTCCTGGAAGTTGGGCCACTGATGAAGACGCCACCGGAGAGATGGCTCTGGCTTGGAGGAGCCCTGCTGGGGTAGTGCTCATGTGCTGGGCTGCCAACCAGGCCGGCAGTGAGAAGCCACCAGAGAGGAGGCTTTCTACTCCTTTAAAGGGCTAAAGTCTCACTCCACAAATAAAAGAGGGAGAAATAATCATAATAATAGATGAAATGAAAAATCATTTTAAAGAGTGAGAAGGCTCACAGCCTCAAAAACCCATCCGGATTCCGTCAGAGACCTGAACACTGGTCTGAGTGGTGATCAAAGCAGGAGAAGCAAAACGGAAATGGCCTTCCATTCTTCGGTGGCACAAAGCTGGTTGCAAACAGACTAACACTCAAAGAGCCCGTGTTGGAAAACATCAGGGGCAGTCTACCCTGTCCTAGAAAGTTGCCATGCACGAGTTTGAGTTTTGCTGTTTTGTTGCCTAGGACAGAGCACAGCTAGACCAGAAGGTTTCCGAGGTTATCCATCTGCTTCCGTCGAGCATCTTAACGGAAGCAGACTGCCTCATCTTTCTCCCTCAGAGCTGCTGGTAGATTCGAACTGCTGACCTTGCAGTTAGCAGCTCGGCAATTAGCCCTCGGAGCTCACCATCTCCTCCTTTGTTAATCCCTTGTTTCCTCCCTTCCCTATTTCTTAAGAAAGCTGGGTGGCTCATGATTTTAAGTATCTCAGAATGCACTCGTGGGAGTGAAGCCCGCTCCCTCACCTGTGCACAGAGTCAAGCACTCCCCAGCCCCATCGTCCTCCTTCTGGCCCATGGCAGGGGATTGTGGGTGGAGATCCTCTGGGAATTCCAGAGAAACGGATGAGACCACAGTACACTCAATTCCAGAAGCTTGTTTTTCAGCGTGTGCCAGGCTGCGACAGCCTGCATTTCATGTTCTAGCTTCAATGTAACCTACTGCACATGAGTCAGGAAACACATGCACAAACTCCTCCTGCCAGGCTGAGCCCTGGGCCTGGGGTAGGGGGTTCAGAGGAGCTGACGTCAGTCCTTCCTCCCCTTTTGCTATTCCTGCTCATCAACCACCTGCTGAAGTCTTCAGAGGACCTATTCTGCAGAGCCCTGGGCTGAACCTCCAGCTTTATCCTCACTGACCCCTAGCACCCGATGGTCCTAGAAGCCATTTTCAGTCCCCACGAGCATTCGCTCAAGCATCGCAGTCACCCCTCTTCTGTGCTTTTCTGGGGTTCAGCAGCCACTGGATGTTAAGGATGTGCCTGAGCTAGCCGTCTCCTTCCTCTGAGGTCAGTTCCCATCTTGCTCGGCTCACTGGGAATATCATACATCCTTAGGAGAGGTCTCGTGTCTGAGATGGAAACCTGACCACGGATCGGAAGGAAAAAAGAAAGAAAGAAAACTCCAGCAACCTCAGCTCTTAAGGAGTGTGTGGGGAATTGTGGGCCAGCAGACACCTCCAAAGTGGTCCCTGTCTCCTTGTCTGGAGCCCAGGACTGCGCAATAAAGAACGTGTCGGGTATGTGGGCCAGAGCCCCCGCTGCGCTCCTGCCCAGCTGGAAGGGGATGCCGTGGGGATGGAGTTGGATGCTTATGAGCTGAGCTGGAAAAGCTGGTTTTTGCTTGTACAGCCTTGCAGGGGACACCGGCGTGCCCATGGCCGGGCTTTGCTCTGTACCCAGCTGCAGGGGCAGGCCAGGGAGGCTGAGATGGGAGAGAGACCCACAGAGAGAGAGGGCAGGGAGTGGCTTGGGCTGTGTGCTGGGGCTAGCTAACCCAAGCCTGTGGTCAGTAAGTCCACCCTGACTCATGGTGACCCATGGGTGCCCAAGAACAACAGTGCCCCATGGGGTTCTCAGTGGCTACTTTTCTGAAGTAGATTGCCAGGCCTATCTTCCGAGGTGTCTCTTGGTGAGCTTGAACCGCCAGCCTTTCGGCAAGCATTCCATTCTGTGGACCACTTGGAGACTCAGGCATTGACTGGAGCCTCAAGCAAGGGCAAGCTCATTGGAATGAGCAAACAGGAATTCCGGGCATCTGCCGACCTGCATGTGTGACACACACGAGGACCATCTTTCACCATGATCATGACCCTGACGACTTGGGACCCAGATTTCCCCGAGTGCCCCGTGCTCTATCGGGTCACTGTCCTGGCCAGGCTGTGGAGGTCATGAGGGAGAAGGACCAGGCACAAACCAACATGCACAGCAAGGAGGCTCCATGTACCAGAAGGCCGACCTGGCAGGGCTCCCTGGTGGTGCAGAGGTTCTTGTGCCTGGACGCAGCCCACGGCCAGGTCACCTGCTTGCTAAGTGCTTGCGGCTAACTAACAGGTCTGCAGGGCAAACCTGCAGGCGAGGCTGCCTGCTCCTGTAAAGTTGGGCAGCCTTGAAAGCCTGGCTGTGGAGAGTCTGACTCTACGTCCCAGCAGCAGGGTTAGGTTCCGGTTCGGGCTTGCTGCGGCTATTGTTAGGTGTCGTCGAGTCGGGTCAGACCGGCCCTGCACCATCCTCACGATTGTTCCTGTGCTGGAGCCCAGCACTTCAGCGTAGTGTCCATCCGTCTTGTCGGGGGACTTCCCCTCTTTCTTGCTTCATCAAAATATGTCCTTCTCCAAGGACTTGTCTCTTCTGACAATATGACCCCAGGTGCATGAGACAAAGTCCCTCCATCCTTGCTTCTAAGGACCACTCTGGCCGTTTTTCTTCCAAGACACACTTGTTTGTCCCTTTGGGCAATCTCACTGACACCCAGTTCATGCTGACTCATGGTGACACCCCTGTGGGTTTCCAAGGTGTAACTGTTTATGGGAGTAGAAAGCCCAGTCTTTCTTGTGCGGAGCTGCTGGTGGTTTCGAACTGCCAACCGTGCAATCGTAGTCCAACACAGAGCCACTGGACCACCAGGGCTCCCTTTTGGCAGTCCTTGGTAATGTCAATGGTCTTCCCCAGGAGAGATCAAGGCAAAGGTCGGCTCCAACTCTAGCTCAGGCTCTCATGGTTTGCCCGCCTTCATGCAGACTCTCCCCGACTCCCCATCTGGTCTCCCATGAGGACAGTGGACCCTAGATGTCTGGAGCTTCTCCCACCAACAGAGCTTCCATTTCAGAGCACCCTGCCTTATGGGGCTACTTTTCTAGCTCAGAGGTGACCCCTTGCTCCCAGTCATGAGTAAGGTCCCTGAGGCATGATGGGAGAAAGACCCAGATAGCAGAGTGGATTTGTTCTGAATGATGTCTGCCGGATCCTGGCTCATGCTGAGCATATCAGCCAAGGCCATTTTGGCCTGGATTTTGGAATGCCTAGGGACCAAGAGTCATGGCCCTGAAATAGACGGACTGACTGTAGCCCTCTTCCTATTATTGTAGCAAATGCCAGGCTCCGTCCCAGAAGAATAAAAGAAATTCCAAAGATGAAAGCATGAGCCCGTGTGTCCAGGGGCTGTCCCCTCCTATACTTTTCTAACAGGTGGAAAAACAACACCCTCCCGCCCCCCCGCCCCTTGCCCTGGATTTCATGGGGCCGATTATATATTTATCACTTGTTAAATTTAGACCCCCTCATTTTTCTCAGTCACTAAAAAACTACAGACAAATAAGAGGCCATTTTTGAGAGCCCAAAATAAACAGAGCAAATATTTTCCCAGACGCAGCAAGCCCTACTGTGAGAGGGGGCCGTTGTCTGTCCATGGTCCCCTGTGTTCTCACACTGGGCCGAGCCCGCTCACGTCATGGGTTTTCACCCTGTGAGCTGGACAGCAAGACCTCCAAGCTAGTGGTTTGGGTGGCTCTGGGCAACCCTGACCAGGAGAGAGCCAATTGTTGGGTTTGTTTCTCTACATCAAATGCCAACTTTTGGAAAAGAAAGCTGCAGGCTCAGATGGATCCTGCTTGATAGATGCATGGACGCTTCGCAGATTTGGCCTTCCTTATGTGTTGCTGTTGTTGTTGTTAAGTCCTGTCAGTTCAGCTCTCACGCACAGCGACCCTACGCAAGACAGAAGGCAGCGCCACCTGGTCCCGTGGCATGTTCACTTCCAGCGCATCCATTCTTAAACCTTCCTCCTTTGGTGGCCAGCCCAGGAGGTGGTGGAAAACACCGTGGCTTGGGCCAGATGCACCGCCGTCTTCAAAGTGACACTTTCAACTTTTAACACTGGCCAGACGTTTCCACAGTAATGTTCTCAATGCAACACCCCTCTTGCTTTCTTGACTCCTGCTTCAGTGGGCATTGACCATTGACCAAAACCAAACACCAAACTCGCTGCCATGATGTCGATTCTGACTCCCAGAGACCTTATAGGACAGGGTCAAACTGCCCCTGTGGGTTTCCAAGACTAAGTCTTTGCAGTTGTAGACAGCCTCATTGTTCATCCAGGAAGCCAGCTGGTGGTTTCAAACTACTGACCTGGAGGTTAGCAGCCCAATGCAGAACCACTGTGCCAGCAGGGGCCCTAACGATGACATGTGGGGTGTTGCATTGTGCTCCTGCAGACTGTGTGCGTAGACCAAGAGGTAGTCTTTGGGACAGGACAAAGGAATACTTCCTGCATGGTCTAAAATCAGGAAAGAGGTCCGTTGTATCCTTTCACCATGCTTATTCACTCTACGTGCTAAGGAAACAGAGAAGCTGGATTGCCCAAAGAAGAATGTGGCCCTAGGATCGGAGGAAGCTTAAGGAATCATGTGCAATTCACAGAGGACACAAGCTCTCTGCGTGGGAGTTAGGCGGACTTGAAGCACTGGCTGACTAGGACCAAAGGCTGCTGCTTTCGTTGTGTACTGCAATCCAGCGTAAAGGACACTCACCCTACGAGCAGGCCGCACCATGGTCAACAGGGAAACGATCGGCGTCATCACGAGTCCCTCTTACTTGCACCATGATCACTGCTCACGGAACGGGCAGCGAGGACATCAAAGAATGCACTGCATGGAGCAAACCAATAGCTCTTCGGAGTGTGACACAGCTCGGTTGTCCGCAAGATGAAGGTGCCCCTGACCCCAGCCATGGTCTTTTCATTTGCGTCATGTGCCTGTGAAGGCTGGACAATGGATAAGAAAGACCAAAGGATAAGTGATGCGTTTGAAGTACAGTGTTGGTAAATAATATTGACATTACCATGGACTGACAAAGAACAAGCTGATCGCTCTTGGAAGAAGCACGGCCAGAGTGCTCCTCAGAGGCCGGGATGGTGAGACCTCATCTCACAGACTTTGGATGTAATGTCAGGAGAGACCAGTCCCTGGAGAAGGACGCCATGCTTGGTAAATGGAGGGCAGGGACAAAGAGGTAGGCCCTCGATGAGATGGATGGATGCAGTGGCAGCCACAGTGGGCTCACACGTAAGATCAGTGGCGAGGAGGGTGCAGGACCCCAACCGTGTGTCATTGTTCTCTACGTGGGGTTGCTATGAGTGGAAACTGACCTGAAGGCAGCTAACAGTGACAACCAGATTGTCCCTATCTCTGTCTGACAGGGCCACACACAATGTGTGGAATTCTCCTTACCCATGACAGACACCAAGATATTTGCAGCTAGTTACCAAGTTTCTCTAGCCAGTGTTTCTCAACCTGTGGGTCATGGCCCCTTTGAGGAGTTGAATGACCCTTTCACAGGGGTTGCCTGATTCATACATAGCAGTAGCAAAATTAGTTATGAAGTAGCAGCGAAAATCATTTTATGGTTGGGGGGTCACCACAATGTGAGGAACTGGATGAAAGGGTCGTGGCACGAGGAAGGTGGAGAACCACTGCTCTAAGAAAAAGGGTGCTGACTCATCTGGTACCTTGACGGCAGTGTAGACGTACTGAAAGGATGCATTACTCAATATAGTGATGAGGTCACTGCGTAACCTCTACGCTCAGATTCTTATCTCGCCGATGAGCCCAATGCTTTCCAGATGGACTACAGAGAGCACGGTCTTTGTAAAAACTGAACTCCTGTAATAATAAGAAAATTCCTTAAAGAGCTACAGGAGAATGCCAGCGGTGGGGTGGGGGCCTCTGTCAGCTAAGCACCCAACTCAAAATACGCCAAGGTCACCATACCTTGTCAGCCACCCTAGGCGGTCACAGGTCAGAGCAAAACGAAGCAGCGCACCGAGAAACACAAGCAACCTGCATGGGAAGCAAATGGCACCCCTACAAGACCAGGGGGCTCGGGAGCAAACCAAAAGTGCCTTCGGAAAGCAGGGAGTGCCAACGAGGCCCAGCGCGTTCTCATTTAACTTACTCATTCAACAACACACACCGAAATGGACCAGACCAAACTCCCGGCCCTCGAGCCCAGACCGACTCCTGGCCACCCTACATGCTTTTAAAAAGCATCATGGGGCAGCCACAGACCTGTCAATCCCATGGGCAGTTGCAAAGTGGAGAGCCTGTTTTCACGCGTGCAAATAGAAAACATTCAGGACACAACTTGGAGGAGAGAAGTCCTTGTGGCACAAACAGTTCAAGAAGCACCAGGTTAGTGGTTCGAACCCACGTCTTGGCTAAACCCACTGGAAATAGCTCTGCCCATCTGCTTCCATGGAGACGGGGGCCTTGGAAAAGGCTCGAGGGCGCACACAGAGCTGCCATGACTCCCACTGGCAGGCAGCGCATGGCACACCCTGCCCGTGGGTGAAGAGGAGGGGCTGAGAGCCCGCTGCCAGCCACGGTGTCGATGGCGCTCCCTCCCCCAGCGGCTCCAGAAGAGAGAGCCCCAAGTCTTCCCCCACAAAGTTGGCATCCGTGGAACCCCTGGGGGGCACGCTCCCCTGTCACAGGGGATCTCCATGGCTTCCAACCACAGCAGGGGATGAGGACACGGGCCACATGGAGTGGCCCAGTCCACTGGGAGCAGTGTCATCCAGGAGCCGCAGAGGCAGCACAGAGGCGGAGGAAAGCTTTGGCTATAGAGAGACGGATGAAAGCTCTCCATGGAGAGTGGGGCTCTTTGAAGTTGAACATCCCACCCCACGGAGGGGGAGAAGCCGCCCGTGTGGGGGTTCACAGGACCTGGGGTTGGCAGGCTATTAGAAAGGAAGGAGGGGTGGGACGGGCTGGGTGTCCTGGTGCCCCTGCATTTGGATGGCCATGTCTTTATGGACGCACACAAGGAGCCCCCAGTGGCTTAGTGGACTCCACGTGAGGCTGCTAACTGAGAGGTCAGCGGTTGAAATCCATCAGCCGCTCTGAGGGAGAGAGATGAAGCTCTCGATTCTGGTAACAGTTACAGTCTCAAACACCTACAGGGGTAATTCCACCCTCTCCTATCAGGTCGCTATCAGTCAGAGTCAATTCAGAGACAGTGACCTTTCATGGCACACACACACACACACACACACACACACACACACACACACACTCAGGATCATTCTCATCAGGGACCGTCCTTATAAAGGCTTAGGCTGCCCACCCCAAGGTGAGCTGTTCAAGCCAACCGGCTGCTCCGAGGGAGAGACACGAGGCTGTGTGCCCCTGGAAAGACAGGCCAAGGAGCAGTTGCCCTGTGGTTGGCTATGAGCCAGAGCGACTCCTTTGTCACCGGTCCTGGGGGGCTGCCATGGCAGACATCAGAGCCACCCTTCCTGCTGGGCTTGAGTCCCTTCTCCACACGGCCGCCAGCGCTCTCTTCCCTACGAGAGCAGGTGTGGAGGTTCAGACTTTCAACCAGGAGGACCCCCGGGCTCAGGGCGGCCAGGGCCTTGCTCAAGAACAGCCTCTGGCAGTGACCAAATGAAGACAGGAGCCCAGTCCTGGGCGTCTGTCCACAGTGCACAGCTGTCCCTCCCTCCTGCAAGGCCGAGGTACGTGTAGAAGTGAAACCCATGCTCATGGCCCCATGGTTTGAATGCTGGCTTGTTCGCTTGTGTTCCCTGGGACTCTTCATTTTTATTTGCTTTTTAATGGGGCAACAATTCCATGTGGATGCGGGAAGGGAGCGGGGAGAGGGGAACTGATAGCAATGGTGGATGTATAAACCCCCTCGAGGGGGACAGACAGCAGAAATGTGGGTGAGGGATACATCAGACGGTGTGAGATTTGAAAAAGAAAAACATAATTAGGGGCTCATGAGGGTAGGAGAGTGGGGGAGGGGCGGAATAAAGAGGAGGGGATCTCAAGGGGCTCAAGTAGACTGGAAATGTTTTGAAAATGATGGTGGAATCTTCGACACAAGCTTGCTTGATGTAATTGATACACGGATTGTGATGATGCCTGTATGAGCCCCCAAGAAGATGGTCAACAATGAGAGAGGAAGACTATTTTCTCATGCTGTCAGCAAAGATTCCACAGCACCCCAGACTGCGGCTCAAGCACGGATACCCAGGTGGCCCCGAGACGCCGGTCAGCTGCTCCCCAAGGAGTGAACGAGTGTTGTCGCTTATTTCTCTTCTGGATGGTCCTTCCTTGTCTGCTCATCGAGCCCTCTTGGCCCCTTACATCCTCTATGTTTTCAAACAATCATTGACTGCTTGCTTGGATGCTTGTTAAGAAGCCAAAAGGAATGTTCCATGCATGTTAACATGTCTCTGGAAGGC